>NC_134207.1:209199709-209824709 GCF_965140235.1 Caretta caretta | reverse complement strand
AAGAAGCAGTAGTCAAGCTGCCCAAGGACTTGAAATGTCTCTGCTGCTTCTTAGTAAAGCTACTAGAAAACAGAGGCACTGAAGTCGTCTGGAAGACAACATAAAAGTTTGCATCGGCTCACGTTTTAAAAAAGTTATAAACAATGTAACATCCAAGTTTAAAATTTCTATGGAAATTTTATGGCTTAGAAGCCGCATACATAGGGGAGCCTCTTGTTTGCCACTCATGAGCAAAACAGACAATTCAAAAAACAATGAAAGATAACTGTAAAAATCACATTTTGCCTCCGAGAGCATCTGATATCACCAGAGAGTTCTGCAGCAGCCTCTCAGCAAGTGATTTTCTGTAAGAGCTCAGGGACAACTCTGATCCTTCACTATTCATTTTAATGCCTCCAAATAAAGGGAAGAGGTTGACAATGTGGCAGGGACTTTAATACTATGCATGATGCTACCATATGATAAAAACAAGAATCTCAAAAAAATCTTAAAATTCAGTTAATTTCAAACGCTACAATGTAAGTAAAGACATTTGTTATCCTACTCTTCCAAGACTAATCCATCAACTGAGACAACTGAACGCTCAGCCACAAGTCATTGTCCTTCCTTGATTCCAGAGTGAGCTGAGATTTGTATAACGCCTAGCACAATAGTGCCCAATCTGTTGAGGTCTAAAGATGCTACCACAACGTAAATGTTGTTTAATGCTAACACACATACACTCAGGTTAAATATTTGCATATTTTTGTTGAGATGTCTAATCTGATCTATGACCAGTATGGTTTAGTGAGGAGGCAAAACTAGGATCTGGCCTACCAGGACCTGATTTTGGGAGATTGTGGCCTCCAACTATGTAATTCCACTGCTTTCAGACGAAAGGCAATAAACTTCATTTAAGCCATTTTCAAGTGTTTGCCTAAATGCACAAATTCATATAGGTTTCTTCCAAGTCTCCCTAGCACAAAACAGATTACCAAGCTCCTTGTGAAACAGTGACCTTATTTAAAAAAAATAAGATTGTAAGCTCTTTGGGGCACCTATTTGGTGTGAGGAGGGGAGTGCGAGAGGACACCTAATACAATGGGCCCTGATCCTTGACAGGGGCCTCTAGGTACCACCACAATACAAAATTACCAACAAACTACAAGGCACAAGTGTATAACATGTGTTCACTGACCATTCAGTATAGTGATAGATTGGTCTGGTTTCCCTTATGTAAAATGTAGCCCTATTTTTAAAATCCCCTCAGAATTCCTTCCTTTCAAGGGAACTGAAAGAGGACTTTAGTGCAGAAAACAACAATATTGGGTAACCTCCTTAAAACAACTGTATTGGAAATAAACCAAATTTATACACGAATATTAGTTTCTTCCCTTGTAACCTGGTTTCTCCAAGTCTCTCTATGCCAGTGCAAGCAGTCAATTGAGTTCTCTCACCAGCATATGGAGACAGGAAAAAGCAACGATTTTGTACAGACACCTTCTCTCTATGAGGGGCTGACTGGTTAGAGACTTCACCAGCAATATAATGTAATGTTTTCAAAACAATACATAAGAATTAAAAACAGCCCCAACTCCACCAATACAACAAAAGAACCATAAAATAAATGGATTAGCACAGAATGACTATAAACGCTGGTCTACACTGCGGCCGGGGGCAGGGGAGGGGGTTGCTCAACCGAAGATGCGTAGCTGAAGTGGGAGTATCTTAGGTCAACTTGAGGACTGCTGCTGCTCTCCCATCGACTCCGCTTCCGCCTCTCGCAAGCTGGAGTTCTGGAGTCGATGGGGAGCGTGTTCAGGGATCGATCACTACCTGCAGGTAGTGAAGGCCTGCCCGAAGAAAACTAACAGGTAAAATTGTTCCATCATCCGTTATGCCAGCCCACAGAGTGGGCACCTGAATAGCAATGCCCATCTTCAGTAGAAACACTGGGTACTTTGGGGCATGGGGCAGTAGCCAGCTGCAGCATACAGGGCTACCTACAGAGAAAGGTCAGGCAAAGAGGTTGTTCTTATGAAGAGACAGGGCAGGGATCCCTGCTCAAGGAGTTTAAAGTTTTCCTACTCTCCCCACCAAGCAAGTGGCCACAAGAAAGGCAGTTTTAAGGAAGACAAATCCAAGACCTGTCCAACAGAGAGTTCAAAGGCAGCTCTTGAAAGGGCTTTTAGCACCAAGATGTGGTAACTACGCAGATGAGATAAGCTCTCCCATTGGTGTAGGATCATCTTCACTAACTGTAGCGCAGTACATGAAGACAATCCCAAAGTGTCTAATGAATTTAAACCTTGCCTTTTTAATATCTTATTCACATACTGAGACCCTGAAGTTCCTCATGTCTAGTTGGCTGTGTGTGTGGAAGCAGAAGCATTTAGGAGAAAGATACTGCAGAGGTAATTCCAGGACACTTCTCTTATACCTTTCTATACCATTAATAGTGAACACGTTCCTCTTCAGCACTCGCTAGAAGCGTTTTTATATGACTGAACTCATCCCACCTTTGTGCTAAGCAGGTACCTCGCAGAACCCCTCCCTGAGAGGTGGTCCCTATGACAAGTGGAGAAGCTCTCCCCTCGACATAGTGCTGTCTACGTGGGGGGTATAACTTCACTGCTCAGGTATGTGTATTTTTCACACCCCTGAACAACACAGTTATACCAATACAAGTCTGTAGTATAGACCTGGCCTTAGGAACCTTTAGGAATCCCACACAGAAAGACGCTCACCTTCACTGAAATGCAACCAGAATGTCACCATAAAACAGTCACAACATTTTGGGGAATTAATTATACTAGGAGTTGAGGGAAAGCAGGACAGACATCTACCAGTGAGGTCAGAAATATAAAGGTAATGATATACCCTTTTAGCAAGAGACAGACTCAGACCAACAGATTGAGGTATACAGAGGCATTTCAAGGAACTGGGCACAGCCAGCAAGATAAAGTTCAGAAATCTGGGAAAAGTTTGCTACTGAAGAATGGCATAACACTGACACAACCTGCTACCCATTAAGCCCTTACCAGCCAAAAAACAAAACTATTAAAAAAAGTTCAAAACATCCACACGCAACCAAAGCCAAAAACCCTACCCACCCAGGCAGAGATTTTACCCCCAAAATAAGTAGTATTCCCAGAAAATCCACCAAGTCCACTAGAGACTTCCCTATTGCTACTGACTTTACATGGAAGGCATTCAGTCACCATGATGATGGGGGCAGTATAAAACACTAAGATATACAGGTGGCTACTGTCCAACTGGGGGAGAAACCCAGGAGCGATCTGTGATGGATATTCTTATTCACAGACTCCATGGCCAGAAGGGACTGTTGTGATCATCTAGTCTGACCTCCTGCATTAATGCAGGCCATAGAGCTTCCCTGAAAGTAATTCCGAGAGCATCTCACAAAAACATACAAACCTTGATCAGGGGCACTGGAACAATTCATACAGTGGGGGTGCTGAGAGCCATTGAACCAAACTGTAAACCCTGGGTATGGAAACCACTTCAAGCCAGGGAGTGCAGCAGCACCCCTTATTCTAGCCTCTATGATCTTGATTTTAAAATGGCCAGTAATGGAAAATCTACCTCGACCCTTGAAAAGTTGTTCCAATGGTTAATTACTCTTACTGTTAAAAATTTACAGCTTATTTCTAGTCTGAATTTGTCTAGCTTCAACTCCTAGCCAATGGACTATGTTAACCTTTCTCTGCTAGACTGAATAGACTGAAGAGGCCATTGTTAAGTATCTGTTTCCCATGTAGGTACTTATAGCCCGTAACCAAGTCACCCCTTAGCCTTCTCTTTGTTAAAGTATATTGAGCTCTTTGAGTCTATCACTATAAGGCAGGTTTTCCAATCCTTAAGTCATTCTCCTGGTTCTTCTCTGAACCCTCTCCAATTTTGTAACACTTAAATTGTGGACACCAGAGCCAGACAGTATTCCAGCAGCAGCCAAACCAGTGCCAATATAACCTCTCTATTCCTACTCAAGATTCCCCTGTTTATCCACCCACAGATCACACCAACCTTTCTAGCCACAGCATCACACTGGCAGCTCAGGTTCAGTTGATATCCATTACGACCCCGAACTCTTCTTAAGAGAGAATCCCCCATCTTGTTCCTAGACATTTACGCTTAGCTACATTAAAATGCATACTATTTGCTTGCATCCAGTCTCTCAAGAGGTCCAGATCGCTCTGAATCAGTGGCCTGTCCTCACTATTTACCACTCCCCCAGTTTTTTGAGTCATCTGCAAACTTTAAAAAAAAAAAAACATAAAATTATCACTGGTAATCAAAATGTTGTGCAGGATCTTATTTTGCAACTTCCAGATTTGACAGTGAAAACCAGAAGGAGGGGGTAGGTGAACAGGGCTGTGTTCATAGCACACAAACCCCTAAATGGGGAGCCTGAACTGGAGAGAGCCCGGTCTCTGTTCTTCTAATCCAGAACAGGGCAAAACCACCCAGTAGATATTTTGCAGATGAAGTAGTTGCAGACAGAAAGACAACTGAACAGGTTTGGCCAACCTGCTTCATCAGATTAATGACATTACAAGACCGTAACTCTCTATCCCCTCAGATCTCCATCTGCCAGCATGACGACTTACCATCAGCTAGGCTAGGCTACAGGGATCCTTGAAAAATACACTTACTACAGTTTCCCACCGTATGTGTGTGTATCTTATAAACAAAACGATTTATCTTCGTAACAACCCATCCTGTTCCTACCTACTGTAAAAATCACAATCGTTTATTTGTGGCATCATATGCAATTGCTATGGAAATGGCTGGTGACAGAGTTGATGATTTAATTGTACTGTATGAGCAAAACCAGTTTCTATTTCTAGAATTACCATAATGTCACCACTCGTGGAAAGGAAAAAAAATATTTGAAAGACAAAGGCCTAGTATTAAAGTTTTGCTGTTGAAAGGTTTTTTGCCAAGAATTTAACTCTGAACTTCCATAAGATTACTGAGTTCATGTACCAGAAAATTCTGAAAGGGATAAACCTTCTGTCAAAGAGAGTGACTGAATCAGGAAGTCAGCATTTACCCAAGAATCTATTTCAACATTATTTATGTTAACTCAGAGAGTAGAAATGAAGGCAGTTATCTGAATTGCTTAGAAGGCTCTATTGTTCACACTTTCAAAGGATTCTCCCCCTCCCCCCGCCACATATAGAATAGAATGGGGCATGTGTGAAGCCAGTGGAGGGCAGGGGAAAGGCATGAAGTCTCGTGGAGGAGAAGAGAAACAGAAATATACAGCTTTAGATACGGATGTCAATTTTAAAATGTGAAATCCTACCTCCCATTGCAAGTGAGGCGGGATATTTCTGATCTGAAGTTTCCGACTCCTGCAGACGAATTAAAGAAAATAGTTAAAACACAGAAAAAGCATCATTAATAGAAAAAAAGTGTACATTTAAGCATGTTTTCTAATAAACTAGGCAGAAAGATCCACAGTATACAAAAATAAAACAATGAAGTGCAAATGGAAGAAGTTCGATCAAAACCAGTGTAAGACCAAGTCCATCAAACTGTTAGAGTAATATTTGTTTTACATGTGGCAGCTGTGATGTTTCATAGAAGTATGTAGCTTGAAAGCTATTTTCATTAAACCTTTTTAAGCAAGACACAGGTATCTAGCTCTTTGTATACAAAAGCCTATACAAAATACTAGTTTTCCACCCCTCACTGTTTTTGAGAAAAAAATTTACACCAGGAGGTTTCCGAGAAGAAAACTTCAAATATTTACTGCATTCTATCGCCCCTACAAAAAGAAAAACAAAAACCCTGAATAAATAGGTTTGGTTTGAGATTAAGGGGCTTGCCTAATTGATCACATTTTAACACGTGAATTCCTGACATTCTTTGCTTCCAAAGCAGAAATCATGAAATTAGTTCATTAGATTTTCGCGTCAAATTTATATTAGCATTCAGTCACCTATCTAGTCAACAACATATTTATTTTGAAGTACAACAGCAAAGCTGACTAGATTCAATGCCAAATCCTTTGTCTCCTCCCTTCCCCCAAGGCAAGAGAACAAATAAATGCCAGAGATGCCACATAGCCCCTGGGATTCTCAAGAATGTGTAGATTAACACAGCTCCAGCTGTACTCAGGTACTGTGTGCGTGCATGTGACCAGTTAAGCTATTCTTGTAAGAAATCATGAAAATTGATAACATTATACCATAAAAATAATCACTTAAAGCCCTTTGGAGGGATATGGGGTACAACTAAGTCTTAGCTGGCTAAGAATTGCTGAAGAAACATTTTTGCCTCAGAAGACATAACAGTTGGTTCAAACACATACTACTTTGCTTTCCAATGTTTATAAACAAACTTTAAACTTTTAAAAGTGATCTGTATCAAAGTTTTGTGGTGTTGCAAAAAAGTAACAGACGATTTTTAAAAATAAAAACAAACAAACAAACATACATGTACAGACAAGTAGTGTCTTAGGACGAAGTAGACAATGCTCACTGCTAGGGATATTCTTGCCTAACAATGACATGGAAGAAGAAAAGGAGTACTTGTGGTACCTTAGAGATTAACAAATTTATTTGAGCATAAGCTTTCGTGAGCTACAGCTCACTGGCATGGAAGGCATTCTTTTTCTCTATGCAAATTTCTTCTAGAATTGACTCCTTCTCTCACCCTCACTTACTCACCTTTCCAGTTAGTTTTTACATCTTGAAATACTCCGTTCAAAAGGCCTCTTGTGTTAAAGCGAACTCCAGTTGTATCCTTAACATTTTCGGCGTGTGAAGGTTCCCCTCAGAAGGTAATTACTAGGCCCAGTATTCTAGCTGTACTGTGTAAATAGCCCACTTCCATATCATCTATTTTCGCAAAAAAGTGAACTCTGAAGACGAACAGACACCAACTGCAATGTAACTGTAGAAGTATTGTATATATATCTACTTACTTAAATAGGTCACATACACATTTGGTCACCTCATGGTGGAGTTCACAATCAAGTGGACAGAATAAAAGTGGTCTCCAGTATAAATAAATAAATAAATAAATAAACTTGACCCCCTGAATTTTGAATTTCCGAGATTTATAGAACAAAACCTGCTGGCAAAAGTCTGGAGCTACTTCAGCCTAAGGAGCAATGTGAAAAGTCTGAATATTTGGAGAAATCTTTGCAATCTTGGGCAACTTTATTATTAAAGGCTTTTCATAATAAAGTTAAAAAGTCTACATTTGTGATACACTGTCCTCCTGCATTATCAAAACATTCTTACTCATCAACACAACAGTAAAACTGAATTGATGAATGTATATTTTATAGTCAAGTCTGTAATCACAGTTTAAAGTATTAGAACATTTCAAGGCAAAGTACCAGTCATCTAAATGTTGTTTGATGTGCTTAAAAAGTGAGCTATGTTGTTATAGTCTTGCTTATTTGTAGATTCCAATTAAAATTCACAAAAGAGTTCTGAGAGTGTGTCACAACTTGCTATAGAAGGATACAAATGTACTGTCACGATATACCACATGACAACAACAGGGCTAACCAAAAGAGCTCAATCCTTGATACAGAACTAGGCAAGATGCATCCGATGAAGTGAGCTGTAGCTCACGAAAGCTTATGCTCAAATAAATTTGTTAGTCTCTAAAGGCACCACAAGTACTCCTTTTCTTTTTGTGAACTAGGCAATAGTTATTCTGAAGGTATATCAGCTGGTGAATTTCGTATACACAGTTCCCTCCTCCCATTTCATCTAGCACAAAAACCCTGTGTTTCTTCAATTTTACCTCAAAACACAGGACAGACATAATAAATCTAGTTTTATGACCTTTATTCATGCCTCTTTTACCAGTCTCAATTTTTTTAATCTACTAAAGACAAAAAAAACTTGATAAAAGTTAACTTGGCCAGTCAGTTTATTTGCACACAGAGATAAGTATTTAGGGCGAAAATTAAAAAAAAAAAAAAAAAGATCATATTCCTAAATGACCAGATCCCCTACCATTTATGGAGATGGGGGAAAACTATGGGGGTAGAAAGATTTCTGAAAGCTAGCCTGAAAAAGGTGTATCTTTCATATTGTGCACTTCCGAATTTATGGCAATAGTGAAACACTTATTAATACCATGTGAAAGTGAAAGGTCACATTTTTTAAATGAACACTTCACATTGTTGCTTGTAAGTTTAAAGTAAGGTCAGTACAATCAGCTGTACCATTCAGCAGCCATGCTCCAAACATAACAGCATAACTCTGTTGTCCGCCATCAAGGCTTTTACATTATCTAGTATTTCTTATGCAGATCACAAAAATATAAGTAGGAAGGTCTGGGGGGTCGGGAATCCTTTCACATTACTGTTATATTGTAGTAGATGCAGTTAACACACACACAGTTCAGTCCAAACCCAGATTCATCACGCAACTAATGTGACAGGAGAGACCACAGACACTTTCTAGAAAACAGGGCAAAAAATATATCTTTGAAGTAAAAAGGTTTAAGGCTTTTCACCCAAAAGCAATGAGGGGGAGGAGGGGGAAAAAGAGAGAGTGAGAGACCATATCATGCCATATAACAGCCTCACCAGGGATCAGGAATGTACACCAATGATAAATGCATGAAGCTCTCGGCTGCTCAAACTTGGACAGGATTGTACCTTCCACCGCTACTGTACACTTTGGCAACATTGTTTAACAGCTTGTTGTGCCAATAAAATATTACTGAATTACGTTCATCTGATCTGTGTACACACACCCATGCAGGATCACCACACAACTTTACTTTAATAACTACTAAGAAAGCATCATGAATCAAACCACATGCAAAATCTGTTAATATGGTCCATGGTAAGGAACAAATCCTGGTCATTGATTTCAGTGAGACAGACACCACTATCTAGCTTTCATTATACCAGGATTTTTCTCCAAGAAAATACATGCTTAGGGTGCTTAAGGTGTGGAATTCTCATTTTAAAAAGATGCCTCAATCCTGGAGGGACGGAAGTCAAAATTTCATTCCAGAGACATTTTTCTATTTCAGTAACCATCAGCTCATGTACATCCCTTCTAAACGATGCTGCTCTCTTTGGCAAGGTATCGTATGCTAGGTTTTAATACTATAATGTGATTGTGCTCCTGGGTCATGCTCAATCACTTTTGTCATATTAATATTTATGAATGAATTAATTTATAAAAATTAAGCAAACTGCAATCACCCAAGATTTAAAGAAATGACTGATTCATTCTTAACTTCATGAAGGTTTTACTTTTTGAATGAAATTTTGGTGATAACCTGATACCTAAGAGTGCGTGGGCATCTTAATAGATCTTTGCAATAAATCTAGTCAGTGTGACCAATTTCTCTGGTTCCCTTGAGTTATACGGTTAGTTACTTATTAAAATCAGACATATGCATCTGATCTTAATAACGTGCTGTTCAGATACTTTTCAAAAGTTAGATGTATGTAAACTATGTTCATTTCTCTCTCTCAAAATACACACAACAGCCCTCTACCACAGAGGATGAAATACACATGTTTAGGTCCTGTATTAGGCTTGCTCCAAAGCTGCAACTGAAGAAAAGAACTGGATAAACTCTAATACTATTATTTCAATTGCACTTTTGGTGCAGTGTTGGAAACTGGATCCAAATACAAGTATCAGCCATGACTTGAAGTGCATTAACAGATTTATACTGTGCCCACACCAGTTTTATATGCTTACAGATTTCACTGTGCTCATTGGCAGAGAAAAGTGCAGTTCTTTACTAAGTAACTGTACAGTGGTATGTTTAAAGTAGCGTAACACAGATTACTCAACTAACAGAGCAATTTTTATATATCTTAGAAAGAACTTCTGAACAAGTGTACAGTCAAAACATGTTTTGGAACCCACAGTGCCTGTGGCCAAGGAGAACCCTATAGGTTTAGAACAGTACTAAGCAGAGATTGTAAATAAAAGGAAATACTGAAATGATTTGCTCCCACCTCCCAAGAACTTCTTTTGGGGTGAAGATGCTCAAACACTGGCCATGCACATATCTCTGGCTTAAAAACATTTCAGCATTCTCATTCCTGCATGATGAACTGGATTATATCTGGCCAAGGCAAATTCATAGACGTTTGGTTTTTTTCGGGGGAGGGGAGATTAAGATGTTTCTGTGCAAATATGTTTACAAGGAATACCAAAAATATCTCCAACTTTTGCTCAGAGTTCCTAATCTTTATATCCAGCATTTTACAGCAACTGAAAGATTTTGCTTCTGCACTGTTATTGTGCGCAAAGCCTTTTACAAACACCTCCCATCAAAAAATGACAAGTTCCCTACCCCAAAGTGTTTGTATGAGAATTGTTTTGTAAATTATGTTGTGTGGTTATAGCTGTAGTGCAATACTCATCTATTCAATTTGATTTAAATAACCATACAGAATAAAAATATACAAGTAAAATTACCAGCTTACAAGGGAAAGATGTCAGCATAAAACCATGGCATTTTAAGTCAAGATGGTTCTGACACAGGACAGAAATGAAATGACTTTGTACATTTGAAAGGGTCACGAGCAGTCAGCTCTTCTCTCAACATCTACAATTTTACCTCAAATCAACTGCAAGAGATTCAGCTTCATACAAAGTTGGAAATAAGCTGTCTTGATTTATGCAGTTAAGAACTTTGTAAAGAATGGAACGGTAATTCATTTCAGTTATGCCTATTTAGAATTGATAAACTGCAACTACCCATGTCTTAATATACTGGCTAATCACCTGAAGAAACTGGACCTGGCAAAAAAACCCACAGAATAATAGTATTTTAAAACTTAAAGTTGAGATTTGCTACAAATAGTATATGGTCTAATAAAGGACTGGAGTATCTAAAAAGCTGTCCAGATATTCAAACTGGACTAACCAGACACTGAGGGCAAAACTAAAGATTCTTGTACCAATACAGCAAATTCCTGTTAATGAATCAAACTTCAAATGATTTTGCTGGTGGCAGGAAAAACAAACATGACATTTATATTTATTTATTACACCTACCATTTAACCATAAAACAAAAATTAAAATGGTTATTAATGCCACTCTGTAGGGGTTTGTTTTTTTGTTTTTAAAAGCTTCTCTATCTATACAGTGCCTAACGCTCTTCCCGCAACAGTTTCAGCCACCGTGACAACGGAGTTACTCCCGATTCATACCAGTGACAGTGAGGAATCAGGCCCACATTCTACAGTTACAAAAATTAAATTATTCACAAGAACGCACGATATTCTCTGTGTAGCAAATATAAAGCGGTCACACCAAGCACCAACTAAAGTAACATCACATTGGGGGATTTTTTTTAAGATAGCAATGGAATAGCTTTTCCTGTAATTAATATTACAGTCAATATGCTTGCCAGTTAAGTTGGGTAAGTGATTTTGAAAGACTGGGAAGATACAGTAGTTAAAATTTAATTCCGCTTTTTAAAAAAGCATGCAAGAAATAAGCAAAAAACAAAATCCTTTGAATAAAGACATTGAATAAATGCTCCTTATTTTAAGTTACCTACAAGTTCCATATATTGTGGCCCCATCAGTTCATTTGCTCCTAATGAGCAATTCTGATGAATGTCTTAAAAACCAAGTTTTGTTTTCATATCCTTTTGCTAAAAGGAGAATTACACTGCATAGCTTTTAAAAATAGTCTCGTGTGTGTGTGTGTGTGTGTTACCCTGGAAACTATGTTTAGAATTGACAAATGGCTAGTGAAGTTTTACATTATTTCTATAAAAAGCTAAGCAACTTCTAATGTGTATTTCTATAGAACACATTAAGGGGAATAATTGCTATATTTTGCCTAATTTGGGCCATAAACTCATAAAACCAACCAAAATGCTTGCCAGCAGAAGGAATACTGGGGAACAGGCTTCAAATACTTAAGTTGTCAATGTTATAATATTGTTAGTATTTAAGATGAAGATTTTTTCTGAAACAATGAAGTATTTTTTCCCCTCAAAATACCAGATGAGTAAGTTTAATCAAACTGCTCAACAAGAAGAGATAGTTACTAACTACAAGTAGTTTCTCAAACATTAAAACACAGATACACCATAGCATCTTTATTTTACTGGAGGGGGCATCCTTGAACCGCAAATCTTACTGCCGCAATTCAGATTAAAAATACTATTACTCACACAAATGGAGGCTTAGGTAACAAGCTATGTGTTACACAGCCACCGCTCTTCCCCTCCCCCAGTTTAAGAACACCAGGCGTCACTACATGCAGAACAGGAAAGGTTTTAAAGTTTCAACAAAGTAAGATCTCTCAAAACTCAAAGCATGCTAGATTTAAATTTGAGGATCTGATTCTAATCTCAGACATGATGCATGTCTCATTTTCCTTTTGCACATACAAACCCAACCACAGAAGCAGCTTTGGAGAGGTGCATACGTCTATATGCAACACTCAAGATGAAAATGTGGCTCTTATGTTGTCACACAAAGGAACTTTCCGCTCTCGCTTACAAAAAAAAATGTCAAGGTACGATCAATTGTTTCCCCAACACCCCAGATGTACACAATACATGTGTGTGCCTGGATCTCTCTACCAGAGATTTTTAAGAGTAACCCTGAACTACATATGTGGCCAATGTTTCATACATCTCCATTCTTATATCACAAACCACGAGCCATGCTACTTGACACCAATGCAACAATTTAGTTTCAATGTAGGCTTATATTCTAAAAGAGAAATATTTTGGTGTGTGAAAGGCCAAGTCTCTCTCTGCCCCCTTTTGTTTTGCAGACTAGATTTTTGAGGGTGGGAGTTGCTTTGGAATGCATGAAACCTAAAGGCTATTATTGATCAGCATGTCCAAATTAGCTCACACTGCATAGTCAAATCATAGGCCTGTAGTCCTTATATTTATAAAAATAAATTAGATAACAGGCTTTCAGCTAAGGCCACTTCAAGACATAATTTTGACTATTTTTCACACTTCTAATTAGACTAAAATCTTATATTCATTATTTGTAAATTCCCATGTGTGGACCATAAAGAGATTTAATATGGAAAATAATTAAAAGACACTGCAACTATTACCATATTTCAATTTAAATTCGCAGTTATTTAAAGAAAGATACTTGCATTTTCCAAGAGTTTTACCATAATGAAATACTGTTTTAAGAGTTTTAACTTTTTTAAAAATTGATACAGCACTATACGTATGCTGTGGTGAGTTCTATCATCCATCAATAAGAACATGGTCTTCAATTTTGCAGCCACTGAGTTTTCAATGGATCTGTGAATGGTACTCCACAGTCCCCCTTATTCCCCCCACCCCACTCCTTTAGAGAAGCTGCATGTTTATTGAAAGCTAGTTTCTGCCTGCCCCACCCCCCACTCAGATGAAGGATCCGTATTCTTCAAACAACTGTACCTCTAACTCAACTCATTTTGCTGACCGAATGCTTTAAAATTATACAGCTTTTGCCACTTTTCCTCCCACTCCCCACCAACTGGTATCTGAATCATTGTAAGTTGTCCACTTAAAGACTACATAAAAAACCAAACACAATGCCTTTTGCAAGCAGAAAGACACTTACAAATATGCAATAGGATTGTTTATGAACCATCTTAGCTGCATAGTCTTCTAATCCCTTAGTAGTAGCACACAAATGCTAATCTTCTCCCCCCCCCGCAACTTTTTTTTCCCTTTTTTTAAACACCTACATAATTAAAGGCTCTTCTACCTCCCCAAATATTTTAGTGGTGTCTACTAGTGCTGCTGGTGTTGAGGCCATCAGCATTTCCATTACAAACCCAAAAAGAAAAGGAGTACTTGTGGCACCTTAGAGACTAACCAATTTATTTGAGCATGAGCTTAGTGAGCTGTAGCTCACGAAAGCTCATGCTCAAATAAATTGGTTAGTCTCTAAGGTGCCACAAGTACTCCTTTTCTTTTTGCGAATACAGACTAACACGGCTGTTCCTCTGAAACCTGTCATTACAAACCCAGTTTTCACAGATTTGTATCAGCCATAAGAAGCAGTTCCAAGCTGAAACTCGCATACAAGATCTCTGCTGCAAACTGTAGCCAGTTTGGAGGGACTATGTGAAAGGAAAGGGGGCATTTACAATCTTTACTAGCAAGTTCTGCTATTTTTACACTACAAGAGGGAAAAAAGTATATATTAAAGCCATTTTTAGGCAAATATAGGCACTAATGCCTGTAATTAAAAAAGTCAACAAGTTACTTCACTTCGAAGAGCAGTTGAAGAACAGAAACAGTCAAAACATCTATTTCACAGACATTCTCAGAGAAGTTATTGCCTGTGTGCCCATCAGCTAGAAGCTTGATGTAAATATGTATTGACCTATCTCATTGACAGTGGTTATAAAGTCTGGGGGCGGGGAATTTTTGGAGGATGAGATGATGTGGGTTTAATCCAGGAAGAACGAGTCACTAAACTGTCCTGAAGATTAAATTTAAACAATCGATGAGTGCAATAATGTTTATAGTTAAACCTACTATTCTAAGTATTACCATTCCCAATGTGTTCAAAAATCATGAAATTGGCTTAAATAAAATACATTTGCCTTCTGGTTTCCTAGCCTTTAATGCCACATTTTCAAGGTTCTCACCACAATTATAGGGGCTAAAACTTTTTACAATAGGATCTTAGATTCTCACAGAGTCACGTGATGCCAGAATCCAGGGCTTTGAGAAAAAGATATTGTGATACTTGGCCACAGTACATTCTGCTCTTCAGTCTCAACAGCATGAACTTAGCAATTAAGGTTACCCTGGTCTCTCTCCTTTGCTATTACAAATTTGATTCTAACTTTTAATGTTACACGTTGAAACAAATGTCTATTTAAAAAGTGAGTTTAAAGTAGTTTAACATTGTACCTGCCCCTAAAATCCCCCATCACCCTGCCAGAGTGTTTGGAGATTTGTTTGTTTTAATACACCAGTGATACTCAGACTGAAACTCAGGAGCCACAAGCAGCTTTTCAATGAGTTTCTGCAGCTCTTTGCAGCACAAGATATTAAAACACTGTGATTTAATTAACAACCAGTCAGGATGCTTTTGCTATGTTAATAACCAATTGTAGTTGATAAAATAATACTTGAGTCATTTTGCTGAGATAATTAATTATATATAATTATAGACACACACACACACACCCCCCAGACTTTTCCCGTCATACTGTTTAAATATGAATATATAGTACTATAGTAAATGAAACAATGAATTCACGCTACTGTGGCTCTTTTGGGTAATGCTGATTACTAATTTGGCTAATGAAGCACTGAGGTCTGAGTATCACTTTTATACACAAACTTTTTTTCCTTCTACAGAAAAAAAAAATGTTCTCTCTCTCTCTCTCATGTTGCTATATGAGAGACCCTGACAAAGATGGGAAATAAAGACCCTGATCCTGGAACGAGCTCCATGATGGAAGATCACCAGACTCTACACAGGGAAGACAATTAAACTGAGTGCTGGAAAACGCACAAACTAAACTTAAAACAAATCTTAGGTGTTGTAACAAGAGTGGGCAAACATTCAGGAAAACAATTTTCCGTTGAAATTCACGTTTGTGAGACAAGAGAGTTTACCATGACATTTTGGAAGATCTGTAATTAATGTTATGTTTACCTCTGAAAAGGGTGAAAAGTTCTAATTTGATTAGGCAACTCCAGATTCAGATTCTTTTCTTTGACTAGATGGCAAAAATCTTAATACTTTTAATGCTCAGAAGTATCGTTTTTTAAACACAGAAGTATTAACCACAAAGAAAAACTAAAAGCAGAATTTATAAGAGCACTCAGTTCTTCAAACACAGTGTTTAAGGTACTGTCATATGATTAGTGACTATGTTTTAGGTTCTAGCTAGCTTTTAACCACCTCTGGTAACAGGAAGTTTTAGCCAACAGGGACACACTGTGGAAGTATAGTTGGATGGATATACGTACACATGTTGTTTGTGTTTCTTAATTTTTATATAAAACCTCCCTATTTAATGACAAGAGTAACTTTTTACTAAATTCTGCTAGCTGTGCATTTAAAAACATACTGCATTAGGTCAATGATTTAATGGTTAAACAAGATAAGCTTAAAGCTCTATAAGCTCTGTTTGTACAGAGGTCACAATTTAATATTTCTATACAATATTTTCTTTCTAAAAAGGAGATTAACTATTACCAAATATAACAAAGCCAGTTAAATATCCTCCTTCCTTCCCACCCTATACTCATTAGCCTTCCAAGAATTAAAAATAAGTAAGGAATGAGGATGGCTACTGGTGGATCTTCTAGAACTCTGAACAGGAATAAATTTAACAGAATTTACACTTCACCTATCCTGCAACAGCAGAGATTGCCTGGTAAATTTACCAGGCAGATTGCCATTAACAGGTTTTTAATTTTTTTAAACAAGTTTGAACAGAGGTTTCTTTGCACTCACTCAAACTAGTAGAACCGTACAAATCCACACTAAGAACTATGGTAAGTTTTTTGCTACTTCACAAAATTCAGTAAGCGAACAAAATTAAAACAAGCCAATGCATTCATACATGGTTCATATATTTTGGCAAGTTTATTTAGTATTAGTTGATAATGCTTTAGTAATTGTTCTGTAGCAAATTATTACAGAAATACTGAAGTCTAAATAGCTGTAAGAGGAAACAGCATCAGTTTATTGCTCCCTTTTAGGAGCCAAATTCAATTGTACGACCAAATTGAAATCTATTCTTTTTTTTTTTTTAAATCAACTTAAATTACTGTGTGTCTCTTCCCTAACCCCAAATGCAGAATACTCTCAAAAGCAGAGTAGAAAAACAAACAAAAGTAATAATTCTCTAGACCAAGTTTTATATCGTCAATAGTTAAGAATTACTTGTGAAAAACAATGTAGCTTAGAAGTTTTCAGAATCATAGTATGATTTTTAACCTAAATGCACATTACGTTTTCTCTATGGTTAGAAATCTCAAGTGGACTGTGTGTGAATTATGGGGAAGACAGATTAGCAACAGTCTACTGTAATTTATTCCACATCTTGTAATCTCTCTATTATTTTAAGTGTACCATTTGAAAAAATTGCTTCTCATTTCCCTACAAAAAGGGGCAAAAGACCAAGAGCTTTCAGATTGTAAATAAATCCCCTACTACCTTAATAATAAGAGAATGAACCCTCATGTTCAGCAAGATAACCAATATCTAACAATTTAATAGTTCTAGATATCTGGGAGGTGTACAAAATCTCTATGCAATAAAGCCTGGCCCTCAGACAAGATTTTGTATTAATGTAACTACGTATTTGGATTAGGAGCCTCTGGGGGGGCATGAATCAGCGTTCACATCACACTCCCGGCCACTATCCGGCCCGGGCCGGGGAAGCTAATGATCCAACCAGAGGACCAAATTTGGTGATGAATCCTGGTCATGTACTCATTACAATTACACCTGAGGCATATGTTGCGAATATTTTAAGAAGGAGCCCCCACCACCACACACTTCCCCAAAATCACTATACCAGTACAATCCCCAGTGTGGATTCAATTATACCAGTATAGACTATTCCCCCTTCCCGTATAGGAATAAGGTTTAACTAGTCTAAACACAGTTATACTTTGCACCTACACTGGGGCAGGAGGGGTGTATCTTACTGCTCTAACTATACTGGAATAGTTAAATTATACAATTTGTGTTTAGATCATGTCCCCCCAAGTGTATTTCTTTAAGGTAGCTTACTTCGGTACTCATGTAAAACTATTTTTAGTCATAGTATTTTTCAGATATGACATTCAGTAAAAGTTACCATAACTTAGTGTTTTACTTTTATGCTGAATTCACATAAGCTTTATTTAGCCCACTGATTTAAATACTGTAACTCACAGAAATTGTAAAGATGTTCATTGAACACTTGCATCAGGCCCTACAAAAAGTGTCACTAACAGATTTTATTCCATTCCATTGACAGTAAGTTCAGCTGCTCACAAATTTAACTCCACAATACTTCAGTCATACTTAGTTTTACATTATATTTTAAGCTATCCCTCAGAAGCAGTTTATATTAAAGTAAGGTTACACGTATACAAAATATGTAAGTTCCCTTTTTACACAATACACTTCTACCCCAATATAACAGTCCTCGGGAGCAAAACAAATCTTACCACGTTATAGGTGAAACCATGTTATATAGAGCTTGCTTTTGCCTCAAGCATTTCTGTTAAGAGTCACTTCCCGCTCCCTGACTGACCCCTCAGAACCCCCGACCCATCCAACCCCCAACCCGCTCCCTGTCCCAACTGCCCCGACCCCTATCCACACCCCCGCCCCCCAACAGGCCCCTAGGGGCTCCCATGCCCTATCCAATGCCCCCATTCCCAGACCGTCCCGCCCCCAGAACCTCCGAACCATCCACACCCCCGCTGCTCCCTGTCTTCTGACGCCCCCTGAGACCCTCTGTCCCTTATCCAACCCCTCAGCCCCGGCCCAGTACCCTTAACACGCCGCTCAGAGCAGCGTGTCAGAGCCAGACATGCTGACCCGCCGGAGCGCATAGCCCAGCCCCCCAGAGCGCTGCTTTACCGCTTTATATCCGAATTCGTGTTATATCAGGGTAGAGGTGTAGTTGTGAATTCTATTTAACAAGGTAAAGATTTTCATTCATTGGCTTCACAACACTAGGAAAAATTACCATTGGACTTTTAGACACACAGATTAAGTGCTAATTTAGCTCCCAGCACCATCTTTCAGACAACTTATTTCCTTTCCTATTTTCCTGAAAATAATAAATATGTTTTGAAGACAAAAGACAATATTATAACAAATATTAACCTTTTTTTTAAGCCACATAACTGCATTGGTAAAAATGTAAGCGGTTTTCATGTTACAGTACAGTGTAAACCTAGAACATGCGAGCTACTGTATAATCAGAGAACTACAACAAAAGTTACAGTATGTTTCTACTGTTCCATCGACTATGCTATTCAAAGTAATGATATCTTTATATCTGTGTGTCCCCAATAGATAAACATAAAAGGAACAGTGAAATTGATCTTAGCTTCATCAATTACATTTTAACTTGTTACATATTTTCAATTACAGTGAACACCGTAAAATTAAATTGGTTTTATTTATTTTACCTTATTTGAGACTCACTAGAGTATAGCACAACCAAATATATTATCCTGGTACCTGTTAACTTAGAAATAGTTAAGAGTTTAAGGTTGTTTGTATTTATTGACTTGTAGGTCTACTAAATGCGCTCCATTTTATTTGCTGGATACTTAAAGACTCAAGGAAAGAATGTACTCATTGCAATGACTATTTGCCCACACTTAAGAAAACTAACCAATTTAAAAAAAAAAAAAATCAAAAACTTAAAAAATGTATCTGTTTCTAGCTATGGAACTATATTACCACACTAAGAACATAATTTCTCTTCAACGATTACACAATACAGTTTTATCACGATAATTTTAGTATTTCCACTATGAACGAAGATGTGTTATTTGCTATAGCAATGTGATAAAACTGTTCACTTTCTGTACCGCTAGGTATAACCCCACACATCTCCCATTAGACAGAAACTTGCACTTGATTAATAATGTAAACAGAAAACATTTAGAATCTTGAAAAATCAGCTATTCATCCTAAAATGAATAGGTTAGAAGCCAAAATCAAGCCTCATTAAACTATAAAGAGGCAATAGAGCACTAAAATACAAGATTACCCAAGATCATCATGAGGAAACCTATATTAGAATCTAACAAATGTTCAAAACCCAAGCATAAGATTATCTCTATTTACTAGGAGTTACTGTCCAATTTCTACATTAGTTTGCATTACTAAAAGATTGTAAATATTTAGTTTATTTCAGAACAGTGAAAGCCTACTCCTACCAAGTACTGGACAAGGCAATATAAATCAAATTAACAGCAATTAGTAGAACTATAGTTATGAACCTCAAGACAGAGAACTGATCCAACATAAACGGTTTAATAGAGAACACAGTTCGCAAACATATGCATGTTATGTAGTGAGTGCAAGTAAAATTCATAGAACTGTATGTTAAAGATGGAAGAAACAGGGTCAGGTCTTCTAATCAACCCCTAGAACCAGGCAAGGTTTTCCTTAAACGAATATTTACAAGAGCTTTATCTAGTTTAAGTCTGAATATTGGCTGCGACAGGGCACCCATATTGGTCTTCAGAAAACTAGACCCCATTCTAAGCCATTCCTTCCCCACTAAATTTTCAGGACTGCAGGGACTTTCTATGCTGAAGTGCCACTAAACTTTTGACAGTATCTTACATGCCCAACTTTCCTAAGGTCCCGCCCAAAATTATTATAATGATGAAAGTCAGGGTTATTCAACAGAACTCCTCACTGACACATGACCCTGCACATCATTTCAAGCAAACCGCAACAGTTAGAGAGAGTCAAAATATCTTAAACGTTCATTTCAATAGCCATTCTAAAAAGCTGTGGTACAAAACATAGCACTGGCATAGAGCAGAAAGCTGCCTGTAGCTCTAAGTAGTAAGATGGACCTCTACTACTGATCATGCATTCAAAAGTAGTGTCCCGAATTCTAAATCACTAGTTTTAATCCCACACACGCAGCAGTATTAAGACTTGCAATAAATGAACTGTGTATACATAGTGATGTAAATGTGGGGGGCAGGGACAAAAGGCAATGCACATTAATTTAAAAATATTTGTAAGAGTGAAAGTCAAAGAAAAATAGTACAGAAAGGTATTAGTTTGTGGGTCTTTTTCCTAACAAGCCAAAAAGAAACCCCACACATGTAAAGTTATCTTTACGAGCCAATATCTATGTACTTAAAGGGGTCAACATACTAATCTTAGTTCTAGAGCCTTTGCCTTTATTATTTTGGCAAACAATTTGCTGTTGCTTATTCAATGTTCTGTGTTTGAAACATTCTTAGCAGTACTATCCCACATTGCGGACAATGACTCCATTTTAGTGGCACTCTACCGTGGACCGATACAGCAGCTACGTGAGTATGTGTGCACACAAGTTAAAAGTTATACTAGAGTGCACTTTCCATTTCTATACTAAATGCAAGGTTTTCAGAGCGTTTAAGCAGCAAAATAAACACTGTTTCTTAGTTGAAACAGTGGCCAAATGCCCCAACATAGATATTTAGACAATCTGTGCAAATACTACTGCAACTGAGTATTGGTTAAACCTACCAAAAATGCATATTTTTTGTAGTTAGGTAGATTTATGCCAACATGCACATAATAATCAATCTAAAATAAGGTTATTGAAGTAGAGCAGAACCTTACTAATTTGCATTAATGCTAGGAAGTCCTCTGAGGATCACCGAAATTGGGTATTTAGTGAATAAATGAACCAATAATACACACTAAAGTACTATATCATACTTATGTACTTTAGAAAATTGTAGATTAGTGGGGGGTGGGGTTATAATACTTAGTATACTAGTAAATGTTTGTCTGTTTTGTAAAAGTGAGTCTTCACAATATGAGACCTTGTTACATCACTCTGCTATTGAATCTTTGAGAAGTGGGATTAAACTCATCAGGAGTTTTGAGAGAATCATCAGTTTGGCAGATAGAACATACACTAATAAAAAAAATTATCGTATCTATTAGAAAGGCAGCCACCTCCTTATACTTTGTTGTACTTCCCATTTGTCTTGTCTGAGTTGTAATAAAACTAAGTGTTTATAACTTTTGCTTTCTGCTATATAGTCTTAGACTTCCAGATCCCCTCATTTTAATTGTTCTCAAATATACAGACTGTATGTTCAACTACACACTTAAGTTTCTGGTAACACGCAATTCAAACTAAATAAAAATCTAAATCTATACATGTTTACTTAAGTGTCCAACCTGGCAGAAACATTACTGGTTCTCTTACAAACGTTCTGGGTTAAGAACTTCTGCACATATAATGAAATATATCATATACAACTGCTAAATAAAAATGGCTTCTTTTAGGGCCAAATTCTGACATTCTTAATCAAGAAAGCTCCTGATGACTTCAATAGAATTTTGCTTGATTAAGGCAAATTTTAGCTTTTTGTTACTGAATTATAGAACTGGGGGAAATATCTTAACATTCATTAAAAATCACTTCTGTGAAGCATGCCATATATACTGGTTTAACAAGTTTTCTTGCTTTTTAGCGACTAGCAGTAAGACTGTGACTAGCATTGCTGCAAGATATTTTTAGTATTGAATTGTTTTCACTCATTAGCTTTAAGAAAATTTAACAAAATTTACACTAACAAAAGGAACACACACTGGAAAGCTCTCTTCACACACTGGAATATTAAATTTTTCAATTAAGACCACTCAGTCTGCATATTATCATTGACAAGATACCTGAATCAACTCAGTGGAAAAGAAAGATGGTATAAATTTAAGTGTTCTATATTGTACTAATTCACATAAGAAACAGAGCCCACAAACAGCAAGAAGTCAGACTGTGGACAGTACATGTGATATTAGCAACTAGACATTTGGAAGGCAACTTCAAAGTGAGTAATATGATTCCAAAAGACAAGAGATTTTTTTAAGTTTCCTTCTGCCATTTCAGTGCTGCAACAGCCGCCATGATATATTCATATTGTCAACAAACTTTTACAGGAAATTTCCTCCAGTAGTTTCCACCAGAATTATACTTACATTCTTTACTCATATGAGTAACTATACTCACATGAGTAAAGAAGGGCAATTACAAAACAAGAGTGTTTGATATCAGCATGGTTTAAACTTAGAAGCTAAAGAAAGTTCGTGAACAGACTAAAAATTCTTCCCTTCTAAATAATGTTAATTTTGAATATTTCTTATTCTAAAAAAGAAAAAGAAAATGTTAATTAACTAGGAGCAACCCGTCAAGTTGTCTTCACATCCAGAACCCTCCCGCAATGTAAACACCAAAGATTTGTAAGCAAACAACCCCATCCTCAAAATAAACTTCCATGTCACTTTAAACAAGGAAGAAAGAAAGAAAGAAAGAAAGAAAGAAAGAAAGAAAGAAAGAAAGAAAGAAAGAAAGAAAGAAAGAAAGAAAGAAAGAAAGAAAGAAAGAAAGAAAGAAAGGACTAGACCAAACCTAATTAACCCCAGGTTATTTTTCCGTAAGTTTCTTGTGCAGTCACAGTCCCAAAGTTAGGACCCAATTCTGAAAATTCATACTCATCTAAAAGCCTTCATGTGACTTTTGAAGACTACACAGGTGAAAAAAGTTTTGTAAGATCAGATCCCATAATGAGAGAGTTGTTCTATAGTGTTTATGTGTCAATCTCTTTCTTTTAACTGGTCCTCTAGCCTTGCTTATTATACCCAAACAGGTTAGAATTCCTTTTTGATACCATAAATGTAGAATGATTACAGTGAAACATTAAAAGCTCAGCTTTATTCTGATTTAGTTTAAAACTAAATTATTTAGGCTAACATTTCAGATAGATGCCTTTCTGAACATTTCATCTAAACACAACTAAAAACCAAGTTTTGTAGACATACAGTGACACAATGAAACCTTGTTGCTCATGGAACGCCATAAGTGCAGGTTTGCTATAACCAGAATTTCCATTTGCACTTGACAATGCACTAGAGTATTTTAGAGCGCAGAGTTCACCATGAACAAATACCACTTTTGAGTTTTACCTACATATACACAATATGGTAGTAACATCTATTTACCAAAACAATAAAAATCAGCTATTGCCAGAGGGAAAAGATGTATTTGACACATAAGGTAGACTTACATATCTTAAAACAGCATTCCAAAAGTTCAGCTGAGCACGAAAATTAATCTTTCAAAAGTGAATATTCAACTCCAATTGTACTAATACTGAAGAAAGGAAATTTAACTATTTTGAGAAAATTCTTTAGACACTAAGCCATTTTCTACTTATAGAGCAAGTAGTTTATTGTGATGTAATCTTGATTAAAAGGCATTTTATCTGAAACCTTGTTCTGCATATTATTGTCTGATTGTTTTGAAATACCGTGATCAAACACTCCTCACACCAAAATGTAAAGATTAAAATAGAAACTGAAGTTCTTTCCCACCTTTCATATGTTTGAACATTTTAATATTTCACTTCCTAAATAAAAAAAGGAATTATTCTTTGTATAATTTTCATAATTTATGCTCTAGTCAAATGATTAAAATACACAACTACTTCTCCACCCAAAGTGTTAGAACCAAATACTCTTCATTTTGAAGAGTGCATCTTATTTTGAGCAATTTAATATAATTGTAAATATATCTTTACAGAAGGCCATTTTTAGTTGAGTACAATCCCACTATACCTAAAATAAAGAGGCAACACCTAACAGCAGTTGGTATGCAAACAGAAAGGGGGCTAGGGAAGATTCCTATTGAAAACTACACAGAACACATGGTAACTTACATTCTGTATTTCAGATTTTTCTCACAATCACCATTTTGAAGGGGAACTCACTTTAGCAAAGTGACAAGAACAGAAGAGTGTGCTGTATTTTAGTTTATACTGTAGATTTTCTATTGTAAACATATGATGAATATCCTCTTCTGCAGGGGAAGATCATTCATTTGACACTAAAGCACTATAGGTTTTGTTAAACCCATAATGCAGGTTATTTCCAGCAGCCTACAGTAATTGATTCATAATATACACAGCTACTTAAACATTACAGTAAGTAATAAACATATGTAAACTAGTTTGCATCTTGACTTGCTAATAAAGTAGGTTAAAGAAAAAAGATGACTGTGATTAAATGGATTTTGAAAGCTGTGATAATTGTCTTAACCTGCCAAAAGTAAAACAGAAGTTTTACTGTACAGACAATATTTAAAAGCCAAAATGGTCCTTTCAGTAGATGAATTGAGAAAAGGAAATAGCAGTTGCCTCAGTGGCAGCTTAAGTGGACAGGTGGATTGGAAATTACAGACCCAGGTAAGCATGGAACTACTTACTACCACCTCCATCCCAGCACATCACAAGCTTCAATGCAAGACCATATGACAGTCTATTATATGCTGCAGCATTTTGAAATATTTTGCCCTATTTAGATAGGAAAAGGAAGGCTCACACACAGAAACCACCGCAGGATAGAAGGCCAGACAAATATATATGCTTGATTACTTGTGTATTTTGCCTGTTGACTCTTTAGGCTCAGGTTTAAACGTACTTCCGGAATATTCCTCATGTCAAAAACCAGTTTTCAAAAAAAAAATATTGATTCCTTCAAAAGTGAGGCAGGAACAAAAGACATTTGTATACCAGTTTTCATCAGAGGTTAACTCACAGTTTTTACTATGTACCACTTTAAGCAGATTTGACAATCAAAGAATTAACTGACTCAGAGATACATGAATAGATTTTTATGCATACAGAAATTTAGAAAGCACAGAATTGAAAGAATACATTGAGGTTTTCTGGGAAAGTATTATGGAACTGTATTTCAACTTTTTGTAAATACCTGCACTGGGTACAAATCTTCCTATGTCTTATTCTCAGAGAAAAATGAAAAGCAATTTCCTTATTTCTGCTTCATAACATCTAATATTTTGTAATCAATTTCAATGTATTTTCATTTCTTTACCATTTTTTAGAATGGCTAACCCAGAGCCTATGTGGCTCATACAACACAAGATGTTAAATACACAAAATATAGCAAAGATACGTCTACACTCAACTAAACACCCACAGCTAGACCATGTCAGCTGACTTAGGCTCACAAGGCTTTGGCTGCAGGGCTGTAAAACTGTGGTGTAAACGTACAGGTTCAGGCTGGAGCCCAGACTCCAGGACCCTCCCCGCTTGCAGGTCCCAGAGCTTGAGCTTCAGCCTGAGCCCAAATGCCTACACCGCAATTTTACAACCCCATGAGCCTGAGTTAGCTGACACAGGCCAGCCAGAGGTGTTTATTGCAGCGTAGACGCACCCCAATAGTCTTCTGCACCTGACATGCCATACTTGCCCAAACAGCAAATCATAATACGTCTATCCGCTTTCTATGCCGTCACACACTGCCTTATCAAAAGGCCAAAAGAAAAAAAAAGAAAGATACTCTTTGGACCAAGAAGGGAAGCAACTTCCAGAGTTGAGGATCCACCATAGAAAATACTCTGCCACCACGCTCCCTATATCCTCTAAACTGTGGGTATATTCGCTCCGCTGATTGCAACTAGGAGAGGTATCACAAAAAAGAGAAGTTATCTCTTGGGTAGCCAAGTCCCAAACCATGTAAGTATTTATAGGTCAAAACCAACCTCCTAAACTCCACCCAGAAATTAATCAGAAGCAAGGAAAGACTCTAGAGCACTGGAATAACGTGTTCTCTACACAAAGTACCACTTATGAAGTAGACAGTTGGATTCTGCAATAATTTCAGCTTCTGGAAGGCCTCAAGCTCTACCCCCATGTGGAGAGCACTGCTGTAGTTTTCAGGGGGTTTAATTACTGTATAGAAAAAAAAATCTGATTAACCACTCCCTGACCATGTTTTACAGTCCTTTAATTATACTTTACTTAAAATGTTCAAGTTTAGCATGCCTGTAGAGTTGAGGATCTACAATGCTGCGAGGGAAAACACATATAAAGCTTAACCTAAAATTTAAATAAAGAGCCATGTGCTTTTTATAGTTCACCCCACTTTAAGAGACTGTTACAAAACGGGTGCACTGCTATCTTATTGTGAGAAAGCTAGTCTAGGAGCTACAGAAATGCAATTTCCTACATATAATTCTCCATTAACTGGATAAATAATAATCTATACTCACTACAACTACATACTGCATGCACGAGAGCCACAACAACTGGCCAAATTTATGTTTTCCACCATTAACAATAATTAGCTTCCCGTAAAAAAAAAAAACAAAAAAAAACAACCACAACACTATTTACATCTGCAAAAACAAATGTAGATATGAGGCACTAAGAACCAGACTTGCTAAGCAGAATTTTGACTAATGCCTGCAACAGATTCTTGCTCATTTTGAGCCATGTGAGATATTCAGTCACACATGCTCCACTCCCTCCATGAAACAGACTAATATGTCATAAAACAAAAAAGTGCTCTGTACTTTGCAATTTTATGTACTTATGTACAGTGTACTAACCCCATGTGCCATTAGCATGGTGTTCCTACCCATACCTTATAGTCACATACTATATCAAAAACAACAATCTACAAGTATTGTGTCCCTAATTTAAAAATCTGATCACTCAGAATATAATCACCACTACAGCTCAATCACCCTTTAGCATTTCAGATGTAAACCATTCATCCCCTCACTCCCAACACACATACCACCTTCATGTTAAAATTATACACAAATTTTAATCCACAACTAACAGCATGAAGCTCATATGCATCTCACTAAACAATTTTATTTTAAAAAGGTCTATTTCTTCTCAAACCAAACTTCACATTAATTGAGATTAATAAGGATTAAAATCTTATTTAGGTTTCCTGTAACAGAGTTACTCGTGGCCAAAATGACTAGTTAAAATGAACTGACTGGTTAAAATCCACTGACTGTGACCTATCTGCCGTACCTCATCATTCCTCCCCCCACTATCACAAAATATATATATTTTAAAAGGGCATCAGATTCAGATTCTTAATTTGTTTTTAAAAACAAAGCAAGAGAGTCAGAGGTGGAACAGTATCTATCCTCCCAGCTAGAAAAATGCCTCACTAGTACCATAATATCTGAGTTGTAAGTGTAAACTAACCATTTTAAGCTCCTAAAGAGAAAGTCACAGCAATTTTTCCCCTAAAGCCAAAAAAAAAAAAAAATCTAATTTTAGGTGAAGGTCTATAAATTTTACAGGGATTTAAGGATTCAGAGTAGCAGCCGTGTTGGTCTGTATTCGCAAAAAGAAAAGGAGGACTTGTGGCACCTTAGAGACTAACAAATTTATTTGAGCATAAGCTTTCGTAAGTGAGCTGTGGCTCACGAAAGCTTATGCTCAAATAAATTTGTTAGTCTCTAAGGTGCCACAAGTCCTCCTTTTCTTTTAACAGGGATTTAAGAATGTTCTCAGAAATGTTAAAGGACTGACTCAATGTGCAATCCTCAGGTGGCCAGTGTCAGCTCCCAACCCTTCCCCCCCCACACACTAATCTAAACTGCACATCACTCCAGTGACATCACTGATATCTGAATAATCAGATTGGTGTATGTACATTGCCCCACTAGATACCAGCTGCTCTTGAGTCACAGAAAAGGGATCCCTAAAGGGCTCCATCACAAGTGTACATATATATCAATCTTGCTCCATTTTTGTTTCTCAAAACAAAATTAATGTAAAGGGTTGATCAGAACTAACAATGCTCTGTGTTCTCTTGAGAAGCATGACTAGCACTCAAAATTGTTACAACGCCGTCTCCAAATTTTGAATGAAGTGACTTAAAGTTCTATGAAGTACTGCAATAGTCTTCCATGATTCATAAGGTCTGAATGCAAAAATTCCACATTTCCCTTTCACATTCCCTTGAGATTTCAGTAGTAAATCAGGAATAAACTTTTGGATTATGAAACAGTAGGCACCTCCCACCCAAAAATCTCCACCCTTCTTGCAAGTAAACCTTTACCAGCCCTCCCCCACCCCAGCTACAGTTGCAATGTACCCAACATCTGTCTTAACGCTTCAGTAGGCATTCCACAGTACCATAGTCCCAACCTGCCTTTCACAGCAGGTATAAAGGTGATTTTGGCAAATGTGGGTGTTCCCACTATTGGACATTCCAGTCTGAAAAGTTCAGAATACAGTGATTACTGGGTCTAAGAATTTCACTCTGAATAACAAACCCCAGTTCACAATGATGAGTCTTCTGGACTCACCACCTCTTGACCTTCCTTTCCATGGTAAGGTTATGAATTACCAGCTCCCTACCTTCACCCCAATACACAACCTCACCAGCCTCTGGGGGTGTGGAGGGAAAATGCAGACAAATGCAAAAATGCATATTTTTAAAAATTGGGTAGGAACTTCCCACTCAGCAGCAACACAGTGATAGAGGTTAATACAACAGTATACACTGAACAATTTAAATGCACTACAAACAACTTTTGCTGTTATTCTTATGCAGCAATAATTTGATCATGCTGTTAATTGTATGGCTATGCATGCTAAAAGGAGGACATGACCTATATTCCACATAATTTTCTTTCCTGTAACATCTATTTAACCAAACAAAACACACTGGTACAAGATGGGCTCCATGGAAAACTAACCCTAGACTTTCAACACACTAACAAACTGGGTGGGTCTTTTGAACACCACCACACAGGATTCTCCACAGAACTGCGACTAACTACCTCATTAACAACTATATCTGCCACACTTACTATGTACAGATATACAGGCTTTTTTAAAATACATCTCTTTTACAGCCATACTTTGAACACATGTAAATAACTTCTTTTTTCTAAATTACTTATTTAGCTCAACATTTAAAGGCTTAACTTTTAAAGATATCTAGTAACTCTGGAAACATAACTAGGCAATACTTAAAGAGAGATCCATGGTAGGAGAAAAAAAATAATCAAACTTGTTGAGCTGGTGCAAGGGAAGTACTACACAGTTTTCAAAGGAAAGCAAGGAAAACTACTTTTGTATGGACATTACTGAATTAATTTTGAAGTAGATTTCTACCGGTGAGAATTTTTATTTTCAATTTTGAGAAATGCAATTTAATTTTCTATTTAAAAAGTCCAGAAATATTCTCATCAGACACACCATGTTTAAAAAATGTTTAATAAACATGATTTGAAGTGGGAAATAATACTGACATTTTGGTAACTAAATATTCATAAAAATACAAATAAGGGTATATACCTGTATCCCTGCAATATATTTTGGAAACTTAACTTTACTCTCAAGTTTTATATAACATTTCTTCCAATAAATTACAGAATTACAAACAAAAAAAGGAAGTTGTAGAAGAGAAAGTGCTAGTTCACACACAAATATGAAAACATGCCTAACCCCAACACGAAGAACAATGTGTTTTTATACTTTCAGTTGAACTCTATTAAAAGCAGGGAAATACGCATTTAAACACATCAAAAATGGTACAGAAGTTTTTCTAAACTATATTTGTGATTATAAAATTAATATGTTTAGAATGGCGTATGTATCAGTGCACTTTTTGTATGTCCTTCAGATTAATAAATTTCTGTTTACAACTTAGTTGCTATATTGGCATATATTATGAAGACTGGAATGTACTTTTGAGACTGATCAATTCTTACATTTGCCACTGCATTTTCTTCTATTTAACCCTAATAACCTTTTAAATATACAAGAATGTATTTAATCAATATTATACATTCAAAAAGTTGAATATATGCTACTGTAATTTGCAGTGGACACATTCATCTTGCACAATAAACAAGACTGCATATTGCATTAGTTTCCAAATAACAAAACTAACCAGACACTATAAATACACATTCAAAAGCTTTCCTACTAGCATTAAACCAACAAAAATCCCACAACCATACTTTCTCAAGTGAAGCTTCCCTCCACTGCTAAACAAAGATTAATCCCACAATCAGATTCCCAACAATAAAGCAACTAATATTTATACACACCTTTCTAATCAACTGTTTGAGGAAATTCTGTATTTTTGTACAAGTCTAAAGGATGTGTTCGGAGCACTTTTTAAATAAAGTTATTTAATCTGGGAAGTATGGCTGTTTGTATAATGGAGGGCAGGAACAAGTAAGTGCAAAGTTCGATCTATTTTGTTATTACTCTCTAGAAAACCTAGAGTGCAGTATAATTTAAACATTCGTGAAAAAAGCAGAATACAATGCTCTAGGCAGTACAGAAGTACTAGTCTGCTTTGCTGCAAGAATCTGAGCATTGTTTCTTCACATCAGGCCCACAAAACTACATGCTACTGAGCCCTGAAGTACTTACTTTGCAAAAATTAAACCCACACTTAAATAAAGGAAGCATAAATCATGTCTTCACTAAAGAGAAATCAGAGTTTCCTCATATGTCTGTACATGCCAGATCAAAACAGTAAAGAAAAATTCCTCCTTAAATCTAGATGAAACTTACACTACTTAGCTATAAAATGCTGCAGCCTCCAGCATGGCAATATCAAAAAACTGTATGTATACAAGTATATTTACAAGATGCTTATTGTTGCCGAGCAAAGCTCACATGCTTGCCTGTTACACAGTTCAAAACATCCCATTTCATTTCCTGCTAATGTACAAAATTTAACTCCTCTCAGGAATTTAAATTTTTTAATAATTATTTGTCATTCAATCACAACCTACTTCTTCCATGAAGAGGGTTGGTTTCTATAAATCCAGTGCAGACTGATAATACATTACATTCAAAATATTAGGGTACAATTCTGGAATTATTCTATCATAGTGGGGTTTTAGTTTAATAAAGTAGATAAGATATCCACAAGGAAGGCAAACATAATTTAAGTTTGGGTTTTTTTTTAAATTGTGGTAGACTGGTCATCGAGGGCAAGAAAAAAAAAGTATTTACCTTTGTCTTTTAGGGACTGAATGTTCAACTTCTATGAGTTTACCATGCAGTTCCACTTTACCTGTAAATACAAACAAAATTAGGGAGAAGTGTTTTTAAATGTGTTTGAATGCCTCCCTCTTTTTCATCTCCCCACCCTTCCCAAATTGAATTTGTGGTGTTTTAAAACAGCACAGGAAATTAAAAGTGCAACATGTTAGCTTATTCATTAATAACTGGTGTTGCAGTTTGCCACTATGCTGTTGCTATCACAAGACAAGGGACTTGACTTTTAGTGATTCCTTTTAGTCCAATAATTGTCCGAAGAGGTAAGTGAATGACGCTATTTTAAAGTGGACTTCTTCCTTTATTTGAACCATTTTTTTCCAAGGGCTCTGTAATATAGATTCAAAAATTTCGCTCGGATGAGCTGATCAGGGCCCTACAGCTCAAAGAGAGGAGACAGGAGGGATTGGGAATACTTCAGGGTTGTGTGAAAATGCTTGTGTCTTCCCTACTTGCCTATTCTGGGCAGGGCATCCCTCCCTCCCCCGGCTACTCCAACGCGTCCCGCAGGGCGACAGGCCTCAAAATTAAACTTCATGGCATTTTCTGGAGGGAGATGGGGGTGAAGAGAGCGCATATCAGAAGGGCTTTCGCAGTCCCCGGTGCCTCCCCCCTGAAGCCTCTGCAAACCGTATTAAACAGGCAACATTACATTTTACACAAAAACAGGATGTAGAGGCAGAGAGGCGGCCTGGCTGCTGCAAGCGGTGATGGGTGCAGGAGAGGCAGTCAAAGGGAAAGCGAAATAAATAATCCCGAAGGAATGCAGCCCTCTAGGGCCCGAGCCCTTCCAGCCCCTCTGGCCAGCGTGGGGAGGGGCCGATAGCTTTTCCCTCTCAAGTTTGGGTTACTCTCCTTCCCTGTAGGGAAAGCTACAGCACGCGTCCCCTCTGTGCAACAACCCGCGTGGGGCTGGGAGCTCCGCCAGACAACTCCTTCCAAGTGCACCCAGAAGGCGGCTTCTACCAAGCCGTAGCCTGGCGGCCGGGGATACACGCTGGGCAGGAGATGCCGGGCCAAGAGCGCCTATAGGTGCGCGCTGTATGCACAGAGCAAGGCTCGTCCGCCCCGCCGTCCCTGCACGTTACGCCGGAAGCAGGGCTCAGTTTCCCCTCCACATCGCCAGGCTCGCCTTCGCACCATGCAAGCATTAAATCGCATGGCCTCCCCCCCACCCCAAATACTCCCCCCACCCCCAATTCCCGGGACGCCCGCCGAGAAGCCAGGATTTTCCGTCGGGGGCGGGGGGGAATAGGGGAGGCGCAGCGTGCTAGGTTTCTGGGCCCAGGCTCCTGCCTCTTGCCCTGGCCTGTTGTGAGCGATAGGGGTGGAAATCCTCCTTGGCCGCCTTCCCCGCGGCCGGAGCCAGCCAGCCTAGCGCCCCCCGGGCCCTCTCCCACAGCCCGCATGGCTGCAGCGCAATCCCCGGGCGCGGGGAAGGCCAGAAGGCGGCTGGATGTCAAACGCCAGCGTGCACGTTACCTGCCGGCGTGCCCGGGATCCGCAGCCCCCCAGCTCCCGCGGCCAGACACCGCAGCAGCCCCCCAGCCCCGGCCGCCTGCAGCCCGAGCGCACACAGCCCCGGAGGGCCGGCTCTCGCTTCGCCCCCACCTCCTTGGCAGGGAAAGGGGCAGCGAGGCAGATTTCGGGGTCCCCCCCCGGGTTGAACGGACGAGGTAAGGGGGGGGAAGTCATGTGGGTGGGAGAGAGAAGCTGGGGGACAGGAGGGGAGCTTGTCTGTGTGTGAGCAGGAAACAGATAGGGAGAGGTGCGGGGGTGGGTGCCCGGGGCCGGCGTGGAGGGTGCGGGGGGCCGCAGAGCGCCTGGAGGGACTCACCTGAAAGTGCTTCGATGGCCTTCATAGCCCAGTTCTCATCGGGGCAGTCGACGAACGCGTATCCCGTCTTCACCAGAAACTGGCCGCTGAAAGGGATCTTGGACTCCTTAAAGAGACTTTCCAGGTCCAGCGGGCTCACGGTCTCGCCGAGGTTGCCGATGTACAGCTTATTCATGGTCTCGTTCGTTTAAAAAAAAAAAAAACCCCACAATCCACACACGCCCAACAACTTACAGCCTCGGCTTGCAAAATAAGGTGGTGGTGGGGGTGTAAAATAAAATGCGATGGAGGAGAGAGAAAGCGAGAGCGAGGTGAAAAAAAAATCAGATCTGCAGCCTGAGTCCCTCCCACCCTCTCTCAGGGGGTAAAAAAAAAAAACCAACTGTATCCAAATCGGAATCCGGAGCGTTTGCTGTGTGATCCGGCCGCGGAGGGGAGAAAGGGGGGGAAACACCCAGCTTGGGGACCAGGATGGCGGGCGGAGAAAGGAGGGGAGAAACTACTTTTTTTGTCTTGCCCCCAAGCCCGTTTGGCAGCGGCAGCAGCAGCGGGCGGGCTATGAAAATGTCACACTACGCGCATGCTGGCGCCGCCTCTCAATTAAAAAAAAAAAAACCCGGGGGGGGGGGGGAGTGGAAGAAAATTACTTGAATATTCCGGCTTTTTGAATGAGCCACGTGTTCAAACTACAAATCAACTTCTCACGTGAGGAATCCCAGCGCCTCAATTAGATAGTAGCTGCAGCTCGGCTCCCTCTCTCACACACTCACAGGAGGAGGAGGAGAGACTGGTGAGGGACAGGCAGGGAGGAGGAGAGAGGCTGGCTGCACACAACACACGGGGGCAAGTTTAGCGAGAGCTGCTGCTGCTGGGGACGAGAAAGCGGGAGCTCGGGAGTTTGATGGGCGCCGGCCCTGAGCGCGCGTCCCCTCTCTGCCCCTATTCACCACCGTTGCTGACAGCGGCTCGGACCCCCTCGCCGAGCGCTCCCCCACTCACAAATAGCGCCCGGCCTCGCTTTTCTGGGGCCAGCCGCTGCGAGCTCGCTCCCCTGCAAGCGTGCACAAACAGCGGGGGGAGGCGAGGACGCGCTGCCTCTCGGGGCGGGTGCAATCGCCCAGGGTACTCCAGGAAGGAGGGAAAACATGCCGTATACTGCCCACGCCTCCTCCTCTCTCCCCGTGATGCGAAGCCACCGTATTATGCATAGGGGTAGTTCGTGCAAGCTCCGCTCTTCTGGCAAGATGGCTTGAGCACTTTGTGTGGGTGGGTCACCGAGGGGGAGGGGAGGGGAGGGGAGGGGTACTTAGGAAGGCTGCGTGCTGCTGGGGTAATATTCTTATTAGCAGCGCGCTGAGCGATCTCTCTTTGCGCAGCACCTTTGCCTGTGATTTCATGTTTGGTGGCTTTCGGGTTCTTGTTTGCCATTGGCTGCGCGCTGCAGAAAGACAAGGGACTAAATGAGGGAGGGGAGCGGGAAGGGGGAAATTAGGGTCTTTCCAGCCTCGAAGGAGCCCCCCATCTGGTAATGTTTCTGGCGGGTCGATTAGCGTGGGTTGCAGTGTCTCTGGAACGCAGCAGCATGGAAAAAAGGACAAAGAGGCGGAGGGTGGGGGTGGACGGAGGACAGTTGGGGAATGATTGAGAAGTGGGAGAGTCCAGAGTGAGAGAATAACGTGTTCTTCTAGTTCCTCCCAAAAGAAAAAAAAATGTTTCCTTCTTTCTTTTAATCTAGTTAATGGTAGCTCGCATCTTAGAAAATGTGAAGAATAACCAACCAGCGTTACCCTAGGATGGTAATAACACACCCAGGAATTTTGAGATATTTCTCCCTCCGCCTTTTGGTTTAAAGAATCATTCATAATTTTCAACATTTGTAAAGAGTACAATGGTGGGTTTGGGGCAAGGGGGGAGGGGTTTGGGTGTGTGGAGCCTTTCCAGTGCAAACAAAATGTTGCCTGAAGATGAAGAAAGGATACGGAAATGAAAGCCAGAAGTGTATTTAATATAGCAATCTAGTAGGTTTTGTTTAATAATTTAATGCACTTTAGTGGAAGGTTTCATTTATTCCATGGTCAATTTTTTGTGGTAGATTTTAATAGGTATTCCATGGAAAATAGTTAAGTACGTGTATTAGTTAACAATGAATGAATTTCCACATGTGCTGTATTTTATGTGGAAATACGCATAAACAGAAATACCTTAAGGCTTACAGTTTTGTACCTCACTTCTACAAACTAAATAAGTAAATACATGTAATTTAATTTAACCTGAAAATATGTTGTTGATGAATGTTGACAAGTTCTTTTGTTGTTTACTTTGGACACTACAGATTGAATGTACTATTACACGTGGTTTACAAAAGGCACAGTAAAGACAGTTACTGAAGATTTAGCACAGAGTAGTATAATTCAATGTGGCATTCCTTAAAATAAGAACCGTAGTTAATATGAAATTATCTCATATAGATTGTAACATTTCAGTTTAACTTTTGAGGCATAATTTTACTAGTGCATATGAAGAAACTAATCTCTATAATTTAAATCTATTGTTTAATGTAAGTTTGATTACTTTTCTTGTAGTAGACAAAAGGTATTGTGTTCTACTCTTTAGACCTTAAACACAACTTCTTCTATTTTGTAGAAAATGGGCAAATAGTTCCTTAGTTTAGATAAGCTTCACTCAACAGTACCAGTTTACAGCAGTCTGCTCTGGATTGGACATTTTTCTTAAATGAACTTTTATTTATTGTAATATCTTGTAAAGTCTGATTAAAAGAGAAGACACGCATGTTAAGTTTTTTAAAATGATCTATTAGTCAAAACTGCAAAGTGGTTTAAACAGTGTTCTCTAAAAGTGTCTAGTGTTATTCTTTAACTTTGATTTGTACTGAATTTATCAATTTATCTGCATGTGCTCTTTTCTACGTGTGTGGTCTAAAAAGCATTGTGCAAATATTTTCTCTTCACACTGTTAAATGTAGAATGTATACATTTTATTTAATGTTTTAGTTTGCTAATCTGTTTTGCTATCCACTTTTTTCTTTAGAAAAGTCAGAAGTGGGAATTTAAGTCAAACCATACATCAGTTGTCCAACAACAAATAAGTTACAAATATTTAATTGTCCACTGTTAGAGGGGAGGAAGAAGCCTGCATGTTAACATCAGCCATACATACTGAAAATATATTTTTATAACAAAGGGAAAAAGCGTTGCTTAGTCGGTTCATACAGAACTATATTGTATTGTTTTATTTGTAATGTAAAGAAGAACAGTATAGCTAGTGTTTTCAAAATTAAATTCTAAATATTAACATAAAACATTCTGTTTATGCTATTAGATAAATAGGGCTCTTCTGATTACCATATACAAATTTAATTTAACACCCAACATTTAATTAGGTGACCATCTTTTTTATATAAAATTTATAATTTGATATGTAATTTATTTTAAGCCCAAATTAAATAACTTACAAGTATATAATTTTATAGTTAACTAGATATTTAGCAAGCCTCCTATTCTAGAAATGTGTGGATCCAGTTTTACCAAATTCAAAACATTTGAGCTGTTACTTTTAACATATGAAAAAATATGTACAGCAAAAATTAAAGTTACTGAATTTTATCCCCATGAGGAAGCTGAACAAGACTAACCTTTAATTGGCTCAGTTTCCTTTGTAAAACATTTTCATAGGAAAATTAAAGGTAAAAGTAAGAACTGTACTAAAGTTTTATCAGTTGTGTAATAGAACGTGTAATTATTTAGCTAAAGCTTCCCCTCCCCCCAGTGACAAAACATGTGCTGCCTTTACAGATGTCAAGGAAAAAAGAGAAAGAGAGACTGTTGAATAAATTATTTTCCTTATAATACTAGTACACACAATAGATATGAAGCAATAGTATTTGCCACCAGATGTGGATGTCTTTAACTAATACTGCTCTGTCACGGTTGTAAAAATTAATTTTTTTAAAAAAGATACAGGTGAGTATGTTCTGAAGATAATTATATTTTAGAGCATTATTTAATATTTTAAAAGTTTCTGTTTAAGTGATAATTACGGTGGAAAATGAGGAGGAATGCATTGGTCTTTCTGCCATAAAAACAACAACAAATAGAAATCATAATATACTTATAGGGTAGAGGTATTTGAAGGGCCTGTGAATGATCTAGCAAACTCTTACCTGTTTAGACAGAGTTCAACTGGCATTAGATAAGGGTTAGGATACATCAGAGATCTGGCATCCATAATCTGCATGAAGAATATGCATTGTACTTGTTTTAGGACTATTAGTTGCTTATATCATGGAAAGAATTGAAAGGTCATTGAAGGGGATTCTCTTTTTCACTGTATTAAGGCCCAAAACAAGGAGAGATGCATACGATTTTAGGGGAAGGGGGAAGAAGACTGTATTGACACGACCCGTGATTAGCAAATGTTAGAAATATTATTAATTGTTTAGCATTCTGGTGCGTTCTCATCCTCCCCTCCCCCTTCCAAACCCCTCCGCCCTTCAAGGCCCTGCCTTGTCTTTGGCTCAACTAAAGCTTCCTATAGCTTGCAGCGACCTTTAATTGGCCTGAACATGGATGCAAAACTGACTCATGCACGAAGCTAACACCGTAGACGAAGAGGACACCCCAAAGGCAGTCAAAGGAGGAAAGGAGGGGGAAAAAAACAACCCACACACTGCCCACCCTAGCACCGCATTAACATGGAGACAGACTAACCAGGCTGCAGAAGTCATCTATGCTCTATAAATATCAAACACCCTTTTTGTCATGATCCAATCAATTGTGAAGGCAACGGATTGGATCGTGCAGAAGTTCTTTGCCAGCTGGAAACTACCCGCCTCCTCCTACAAAAGCCATTTGAGCAAACTCAGCACGTAGAGCAAAGGAGCAAGGTTGCAGTTTAGCAACAAGCGCAGGGCGCCTGGGAGGGAGCCGCCGTAGTAATCGTAGTAAGCAGAGCATTGAGCTCACAGCGATGACTCGGAGGCTGTGAGTGAGCGTTGCCTCCTATTGGCTCAGAGCTGCACCTACCAGCTCTCCCAGCCTCGTTTGTGCTGGGGCCACGGCCGGCCTGATTTGTTTGCTCTTCTCCCCATTCATTGGCCTCCTGCGTGCACTCCCTGCCGCTGGAGTGGTTATGGCGCGAAAACAGCCCCCTTTCCTCTCTCGGGTGTTTTTGTTTCTTTCCTCTGGTTGTTCTGTTGGGCCCCTAAAAAAAGGAAACAAAGTGTTACTGGGTAGGATGAAGCGATACAATGTGTAGTTCTTCCTGCGATTCGTTCACCCTCTAATGGCTGATGGAGGGTTCTGCTGGGCTGATGCTTTGTAAACGTGTAAGTTTGTACCACGCTGCAGGACGAGCAATGCAGCTTCTCACCATTTTCGTGTGCCTCTTTCTTTTCCACGCTCTGACTCTGCCTTAGCCGTTAACATCCGTTGTAGGGAGCGAGAATACTTTATTTTCTCGTATTTTTTGTAAAATGACTGCTAATATTCAAACGTTTTTAAAGAAACTACATTAGTAGCTTTCCCCAGAGTTTCCAAAGCTAAATCTTAAAATACATTTTTTAAAAACCGAAAAAGACTAACAAAACAGTACATAATTATTTTGCCATGGACAAAATACATAAAAACCTTTTTGTTTGAAACAGCTACAAGGTAGGTAAGGATGTTGCAGTTTTATGGCTGAACAGCTAGTTCTAGGGTGGCTGATCCAGCCTAGTTTTGTGAAGATGTAAAAATTTGGGGGTGGGGGGTGGTAAGGCAAAAACAAATCCAGTTCAGAGACAAACTGAAAACCAGTGAAATAGGAGTCTTCAAGATGAACAGCAGAGAGACTGAAAAAGTGCATTCACCAAGGTGCTGCAGTTCATTTTGTCACTCGATTACATGATAGCAGTCCAATATCTGATCAATATTGCTACTGTTTGCATTCAAAAACTATCAAGCATATAACCACATACAGCTTTTTTTGCAGGTTTAACTGGAATAATCACTTACACCAGCCAATACCTGTCATATTGATTTGTGTTGCTAATAAGACCAAATGAAAACATCCATTGAGACCTACATTATGTATTTTGTACTAGTATAAATAACTTTTAAAACATTTAAGAAAATTATCTAAAATTAATCAAATAAATAAATAAGAAACTATTCATAACTTGTGCAGTGAACTTGGATGAAAGCAGTTGTAAGACTTTTATATTTTTTGCTATTAGCAAAGTTACAACAGTATAGAAATTCTTTACAGACCATTTCCTGAAGAACAGTTAGTTATCAATTACTGTATTGAAGTTTTAATCTTGAATCCATAACAGTAAGTGAATGAACATAATCAGTATAGTGTATATGTATGCAGTTATTTGCTATAGATACTTACTAATAATGAGGCACATAAATGAGAACTATATCAAGTTTTAGTGGTTGGGGTAAAAATAATTGTAACAGAAATCTGTTTAATTTTTTCACTTAATAAAAATATTAAGAAAATATATAGAAGTTAACTTTTGTGGCTTGATTTACCAAAAAAGTTATTTATTTTTGCTTTATTTATTTGTAATGCTAAGAAGAGTTGTTAAAGAGTTTAGATAAAAATGAAAATAATGGTAGAAACAAAATGTAAATATTCCATTATAATCTGAAAGAGAAATAACTGCAGTGCATACGTGGTGCTATATATTTTAGTGGAAAATTAAATAACTTGCTCTTACATTTTATGGAAGAATATTCTTATGCAGTAACTGATTTCTGTATTTATTGTGTTTCTAATTGTTAGACTTTCCCAAAACAGTTCTTGCAAAATGAAAACCTGATTATTTTTGTATGTTTACATTAGATAAATGTAGCCTAAACTCCTTTAAGATTGCTTATATGTAAAACAGATATTCAGCACAATATTAATTTGCATGGCACAAATGGATTTAAAGTTTGAGCTTCAAAATGACTTACAAATATTTAGTGTATTAATATCTGAAACTTTGTAGATAATTTATAGTACTGTACAGGAGGAAAGCTGGTTATTGTATGGAAAAAATATCTCTGAAATTATAAACCTCATGTAAAACATATCTAGTGAAGAAGCAGGAAAATTCAAAAAGTGACAGTAGTAATTGTTTATATGGCTTCCTCTATATACAAAGGATTTATGGACCCTTTATAAGAAATCAAGAACTGAAAATTAAGTAGTTATTTCACAGACAATAAAAATGCTTGTCCTAATTTAAATGTAATTTATCTTATATATGTATATATTTGCATTTGGAAGAAGTCAAAATATGTTTCTTGTTTGCTACTCATTTGATCCAGCAGGTCTCTTGCCAAGGGGAAAAATGTATTAACTAATGGAGTAAAATGGGACAGCAACCCAAGCATGAAATCTCACTGGAGAGAACAATAAGAAGCTGCTCTACACTATAATATTAGTAAAGCAAAACATATTCTTATGTTTTCAGCTAGTATTCAACATCATAGGTACCTGATGAACATAGCCCAAACCTTTCTTTAATATCTGTAGGTTACAGGAAGAGAGCCTTAAATTTGCTTTTTAATACTGCTTTGTGGTTGGATCTTGGTCTATCCTTTCTCTCTAAATAAACAACATCTATAGATTACATTTCTGTTGGGAAGATTTTCAAAATTTACCTTATTTCATGATTTGTGAAGAAAATCTGATGTAGTGCCAGTCTTTGACAAAACTCTGAAAGACTTACAGCTGTAATAATACTCTATTCTGTGATGTCAACAAAAGAAAAGTTAAACTTGCTAGTGTTGGAAAGTTTCCTAGGATTTACAAATAAAATATTTTAAATTAGTCCCATGTCTTAAAAGTAATTTATTTTGTAGGCTGAGGTTGATATGTGTAACTCCGTTCATTAATGTTTAGTTTAGATTTTGTTTTCTCTCTTTTACAAATTGTATTTCATTAGATTGAAATCATCAAAATAGTTGCTTATAAAATTAGTTACTTACGATTTTATACTTGAAACGATTGGTCAGTAATTTTTTTTAAAGCAAATTTTCAAACACATTAGGGTTTCGTTGCTTGCTACTTTTTATTTTTCTCAAGATCATAAGGTAGCAATGTTAATTGCAATCCAGTTTTGTTGCTCTTCAGTTCTTTCCTCAATTTAGCTGAACAGCTGAGATTGGTTCCTCCTGAAGACAGTAGTGCTTATACCCTTAGTAATTTTGTCACTTCAGTTATTTTTACTTAGTTTTAAACAAATCCTCTGCAGTTGTATGTTTTTCATACAAACCATATAACTGTTTCTTCTGTAACTAGTTAGCTTAACATATTGTTAAGAAAATCAAACTACCAATGATGTATTCATGTAACCACTGTCAACCTAAAATAATCTGCACAATAATATATATAATGAAAATACATAGACCACCCTTTTTACTCAGTTATGGCACTGCAAGTGTTAAGTAGTCTGAACAAATTTACTTATGTTCCCAGATGTTATAAAACATCATCTGGTACAACCAAGTAACTAGGACTTATACAAAGATTTTTTTTTTATTATTATTAGACTGATAACCACTCTTTCAACAATATAATTCTTTGTCCCTGGAAGAAAAAGTCCCATAATCCAAAAAGTATCCTGCATCATCATAATTATAATGTGTGGAAATAAATGTAACTTAATTTGGCAAGGAAAAATACTGCTACTCCCAAACTAATTCTGATTTTAAAATACCTAATTTGTATCTGAGTTTTGTTGTCCTTGGTAAAATTTGGGCTAATAGGATGTTTCTATTGATAAATAACTGGTTTCTGTATATTAAGATTAATTTTTTTTAAAGACTGTTTTTAAATGTCTAATATAAGTGATAAAATCCTATGTTCTAAAGTATAGGTAATGAAACAGCTTACCCGTGTGTCTCCTTCACATGTAAAGCCTCCTGTGAACTAAAGTTGGAATTGTGAGCAACAATAAAATACAGAGAAAAGCTAAACGATATGTTTAGATAAGCCTGAAATTTTAATACTGAGTTCACTCTATTTTGTTATTTTATGGTGAACTTCTATGAGGTTTGTGGTTCATGCATTTAAAAACTCAGGTCACTGAAGGCATACTAAAATAGTATAATAGGGGTCACAGAGGCCAGGGGAAAGAAATCAGCTTTATAGCATCAGACCTGTTATAAAACTTCAACCTATATGTAAACATTCCATGATACATTCATATATGTAGTAGTTTAAGTGCAGAATAACATCTACATTATTTGCTGTAACTTAACATTGCTAAAATAACTTTATTTTTTACAAAGACATACCAATACTTTGGTTTATGTTTGTTCTTTGTTTTGTTTTTGTTTTTTAAAGGGAGACCTTGAATGATGCGGTTGAAACATTGGATATCACTCTTTGAAATTCAGTAACAACCTCAAGAAGTTTCAAAAAGTGTATTTTTTGATATCCCTGTCTTTTGTATATGCATATCTGCTTCAGTTACAATGTTAAAATAATAATAGTTAAAGCTAAAATCAAAATGTTGAGCTAAAAACATAAGATCATGGGCAAAATAAGATCTTTAATCTTTTTTTCAAAATAGGAAATTAAAATGTTGACTTCAGTACTAACTTAAGTAAAATGCAAAATAATTTAATTTAATTCAGTGTTAAAGTTGCTTAATTAAACCATAAATCAGGAAACTCAGGTTAGAGTTCCCAGGGATGTGTAAAGGTAGCCAAAATCCACATGCTTCTAAGATTTAACAATATCAAAATATATTAAGCTATACATTTAAGAAAAATAGGAATAGAAAATAGTACATTTGACAACATGGTCAAATTAAGCTAGTTCTGTGAATCTTAACTTTCGTTTCCTGATCTTGTGATTTTTAACTGTGAGGTCTTAATGTTGCATTAAATCTTTTGACAATGTATAGTCTAATTTTTATATGAATATATTTCCCTGGAGTGTTAGGAGCTTTTTGGTGATGCTGGGGGTTTTTGTTTGTTTTTTTGTTTTGTTTTATTGAAAGAGAGAAAAGGGGTGGGGGGAGGTAAACAGAGAAAGGAGTGGGAATAGGACAAAAGTGTTCACTCAAGAAAACAGGCTCAAGTAAGTCAAAGGCCAACAGGTGCCTGCTCAGTTCCTCATCAAAGCACATTCTGGCCTAAGAGGTTCTACTCAATAGCTATTAATGTGCATTTTTAAATGCTCACTATTGAAAAAACACACACACTGTATCTTTCTATAAGTGCAAATTCTCAGATTTAAGTGACATTGTCTCCCATGTGCAGTATGTAACTTTCAGATGTTCAAAACTAACTTCTAGTCTTTTTTTAATTCAGACTTGTTCATGGATGTACTCCAGTGAGGACTAGTTAAATGTCAAGTTTCAAAGTATAGCTATCTTTTAATTATTGGGGATGTGGGAGTGCCATTTTTTAAAAAACAGAAAATGTACTGCCATTCTTTCCCCATATGTGCATCTGTATACACCTCCAACTTAAGTCACTTTTGAGCAGAAAATAAGCATGAAAACATTAGCCAAAAAGAATAATTTTTCACAAGATTGAGTGATTAAAAGAGATGGGAAGATTATAACTGAAACTACCATGAAGACATTATTATACAGGAGCATCAGGGTTTTCATCTTCCTAAAATAAAAATTTCAATCTAACTTTTTTGTTGCCCACAATGCAACATTTGCATTTGTATACACACACTTTCAGTTTGGGTAAGTCTTTCATGGTGGGTTGTGAGGTGATAAAACAAGATAGGGCTTGCTTACAATGTGTAGCACTGAACAATCTTGAGGTCTTGTTATCAAATTATTATTCCAGATTCTAAAGCCATATGTACATAGCTCAACATACAACATTTATTTTAGAATCTACACTACTTTGTTTTCTTCTTTTTTCAGTAGTACTGGATTTCTGAAATAATAATGCAGGTCTTTTTTTTTAGATTTTTTACTAGATTTTGAGGGGAGTTTTACTGTTTCCCTATTCTGTCTAATTAAATGTTTGTTACATTAGAATAAGTTATTTTACTAATAGTATTTAATTTAAGTCTTTTTACAGAAATAATTCCATGACCATTTAACTTTTCAGTTAATCATTATTCCCTTATCTTTTAATTTTAGTTGCTTTTATAGACTTTGTTATTGTCCTCCATAGTCCTTATAGTCATACATGTTATAAAAAGCTTATATATAAAGATTTCTTAGAACCAAAATATTAGCCGTTATCTCTTAATGTCAATGGAATAGAATAATGGTGTGATGTTATGTGAGAGATGAGGCATTTATTCAAATTAAATATTGAGACACTGCATTTAAAATTTTCAAAATGATCTCTCTATTCTTTGCCTGAGTTCTTTCCTTTGTAGCATACCTGTAAACTTAGGAAAATGTTTTAGACATGGCCACAAATTAAGTTTTCTGAGTGGCCATCAGTTAGGATTGTCACTGCAATCAAGTGACAGTTTAACATCTTTCTTTTCGTTGGCATAGAGAAAATACTTTTTTAATGTTTAGTCACCTATTAGTTTCAATACTATTAAGTACTGACATATTTTCAGCTGGATACAACTGAAAAAGTTGGATTAATATGAAATAAATTAATGTAACATTTTACCTTACTAAGCTGTCACTGGTTTTGTCTCTTTACTGTAAGAGAAAATGGTCACACAAATAAGTATTGTTTGCTTTATAATAAATGTCACTGTACTTTCCTTTCTGGTAAATTTCACCCATATTCTGGCAAATCTGCTGAATAGTGTTGAAGAAATACACTAGCTAAGTACTGAGCGATGTGTTTGGCTGGACCTAGAAAGATAGTGGAAGGAAAAGGAAATAGCTGCCTATGAGACTGATGAGTGGTGTAGGTGAGGTCTTTCATGCACCCCAACTCCCCAGGCTGCAGGTGCAGGGAGAGAATTGTCCTTTGGAAAATTTCTTTAGGACAAATCATTTTTGCCTGTAATCTGCTTTACAGTAGTGCAAAGTTACTGCTTTTCTTATTTCAATTAGGCATAGACCTACACTGCTGCTATGGGTGATAGATGTGCATGTATACCATTTTATCTGTAAAACTACAGCTTCCAGTTTCATATTGTGGAATCCACTGAATGGAGGTTGGATAGAAATCTGCTATTAAACCCGATAGATTTAATGACATTTACAAGCTCATAAAACAAGTTCTTATGATCAATCTAGCAGATAACTTAGGGGCAGTGGTAGAACTTGGTTTTATACACACAATTCCCTTAAAGAACACCTATTGGACTTCAACTAATTAATCTAAATCCAGTTGAGTAAATGGTGCATTTATGGTAGTGATTCTACAGTATACAAAATGAACTGGGAGGCTTTTTGACTTAAGAACTGACTCTCTTCTACCTCTGCTTTAAAATGCAATTGAAGTCTAGCAATTCATAAAAACTGCCAGAATACCAGCTTGCTTCAGGAAACCACAGGAAAGCCATCTTCCTCTGCTGCTCATCTGCTAGTGCAAGGGGTGGGAAAGGCAGAGTTAAATTATGCAAAACTGTGGGCATCTAAACAATGTAATAGTTTTAATTTGCTGGAAAGGCACTAAAAACCCAGTGGGGGAAAGTGCATAGGATAGAAGCTTGAAGTAGCACTGTTACTAGTAGAATGAGATTATGACACCACTATCAGAGAGAGTCGAAGTTGCCAGAAACTTTACATTCTAAAGTCTTATTTCCACTCCATTTAATTCCCCCCCCCCAAAAAAAATGCTTTTGGGACTGAAATGTCATGTTTAGTTTATTCCCAAAGGCAAATGTTTGTTTAAAATGTGAGATTTTTAAATGAGGAGCTACTCTAGTGGAGAGCTGAAAAAGGTTTTTTTGTTCATGTTCATAACAAATGTGCAGCTGATAACTTCAAAACCTGCTTGTTTAAAACCAAACTTGCCACATTTTATGACAGGACAAGTTTGAAGAAATTGCATCCTATAATTATAGCTGTGGAAACTTTAAACCCTCTATGCTAACTAGTGGCAGCATGAACAGTTTGAGCACTGTGAGATGTAGATCTCCAGTGATCTGCAAGTGTGGCTCATTGGGGATGTGCATATTCCCAGTGCATTACCCTCTCTCTCCTCCAGCTGCCTGAAGCCCTCCCATCCCCCACTAAGCTGCCAACTGTCCCTTCCCACCCAATAGAAATCCTCTCTTATCTCCTTTCTCCCAAGCCTCTGCAGACCCTGACTCCTTAAGCCATGACAGAGAAGAGGAGACAAATCACTGCTTGTGGGGCCCTCACTGTGTAAGCAAGGGTGGGGGGATGGGGGGAGAGGGAGTGGTTGTTCTCCAATGGCTGTAGCAAATTCTCAGCTTATGTGAGGTGCATTGCAGCAGTCACTTAAAGACCAGGTATACACAAGAGAAGTCCTCATTCCCAAGCAGCAGAAGAAGAGGCGTCACCGATATTTTCTCCCCATTAACCCCACAAGAGGAGCCCCAAGCCTGAGGTGAGGGAGAGTCCAAACCATCCCAGACTGCTGTGTGTGTGTTTTAAAATGTGCATATTTTGTATGCCCGATTAACAAGTGCTGTTTGAATTTCAATAGGGGTATTTTTAAGCTTGCACCTATTTAAACAAGTGCCTGGAGTGGGGTACTGGTTTCTCTTCTCCTTGGTTGCAGTCTTGAGCAAGGGTTGGGAAAAGTTCTTTTCTCCTTGTTGGCAGGTCCTAAAGAGTTTGGGGGGAGGGGAAAATGTTATTTGTTTCTCCCCATTATAGGGGACCGAAAGGCAAATGCCATATACTCACTCCTTGTTCTGTGCAAGCCCAATCTTAAGTGTAATGGTACCTTTGGCAAGAATTTTTGGAGCATTTTCCTGCTACCTAAATAAGGTGAAAGGGAAGTAGTCAACAATATTTAAATTAGGACTGTCAAGTGATTAATTTTTTTAATCATGATTAATTGCATGATTAATTGCACTGTTAACAATACCATTTATTTAAATATTTTTGGATGTTTTCTACATTTTCAAATATACTGATTTAAATTACAACACAGAATACAAAGTGTACAGTGCTCACTTTATATTTATTTTTAATTACAAGTATTTGCACTGTAAAAAAAAATACTATTTTTCAATTCACCTAATACAAGTACTGTAGTGCAATCTCTTTATCATGAAAGTTGAACTTACAAATGTAGAATTATGTACAAAGAAAACTGCATTCAAAAATAAAACAATATACAATTTTAGAGCCTGAAAGTCCACTCAGTCTTACTTCCTGCTCAGCCAATCGCTCAGACAAACAAGTTTGTCTACATTTGCAGGAGATAAGGCTGCCCGCTTCTTGTTTACATCACCTGAAAGTGAGAACACCCAGGTGTTGTCATGGCACTGTTGTAGCCAGCATCTCAAGATATTTACATGCCAGATGCGCTAAAGATTCGTATGTCCCTTCATGCTTCAACCACCATTCCAGGGGACATGCGTCCATGCTGATGACGGGTTCTGCACGATAACAATCCCAAGTAGTGTGGACTGCGCATGTTCATTTTCATTATCTGAGTCAGATGCCACCAGCAGACAGTTGATTTTAGTTTTTGGTGGTTTGGGTTCTGTAGTTTCTGCACTGGTGGGTTGCTCTTTTAAGATTCTGAAAGCATGCTCCACACCTCGTCCCTCTCAGATTTTGGAAGGCACTTGTAGGACTGAGTGGACTTGCAGGCTCTGAAGTTTTACGTTGTTTTGGTTTTGAGTGCGGTTATGTAACAACAACAAAAATCTACATTTGTAAGTTGTACTTGCACGACAAAGAGTTTGGACTACAGTTCTTGTACGAGGTGAATTGAAAAATACTATTTATTTTGTTTTACAGTGCAAATATTTGTAATAAAAATATACACTTTGATTTCAATTACAACGCAATTCAATATATATGAAAATGTAGAAAAACATCCAACATATTTAATAAATTTCAATTGATAGTCTATTGTTTAGCAGTGCGATTAAAACTGCGATTAATCGTGATTAATTTTTTTGAGATAATTGTGTGAGTTAAATGCAATTAATTGACAGCCCTAATTTAAATAATCTCTTCATGAGACTTTCCCCTAACACGCAGATTGGAATGAACATGGGTAAATTACCATAACCCTGTGCAGGTTTGTTCTGTTTTGTTTCTCGCTACACAGTACTAGACTGCAGGTTCTCAGGCAGAGGAATCTATTAATTGTTCAGCACAGATGACCCATTGTACTATGACATGAACACTTTTACACAAATATAAACCAAATATTTACTAACCTGAAAGATGTGATCTGATTTTTTTCTTTTCTTTTTCAACCTTCCCCAGCTCTCGCTCTTCTTTCTCTCTCTCTCTGTTTTCCTTACACTTATTGTGTTTCATCTTCCATTTCTCTTCTTCACACATCTCTTAATATTTAGCCCTCACAGATTTGTCTCTCTCGAGTTTTACTATATGCTCCCCATTCTCTTTTTCTGTTATCAACATTGCGAGGAAGGGAAAATAGGTAAGTGCAAAGTAATGCACATTGAAAAACATAATCCCAACTATACATATAAAGTGATGGGGTGTAAATTAGCTGTTACCACTCAAGAAAGAGACGTTGGAGTCATTGTGGATAGTTCTCTGAAAACATCCACTCGATGTGCAGTGGCAGTCAAAAAAGTAAACAATGTTGGGAATCATTAGGAAAAGGATAAATAATAAAACAGAAAATATCATAGTGCCTCTGTATAAATCCATGCTACCCCCACATCTTGAATACTGCATGCAAGTGTGGCCACCCCATCTCAAAAAAAGATATATTGGACTTGGAAAAGGTTCAGAAAAGGGCTACAAACATTATTAGGGGTATGGAACAACTTCAATCTGAGGAGAGATTAGTAAGACTGGGACTTTTCAGCTTGGAAAAGAGACAGCTAAAGGGGGATATGATAGAAGTCAATAAAATCATGACTGGTGTGGAGAAAGTAAATAAGGAAGTGTCATTTACTCCTCATAACACAAGAACTGGGGCTTACCAAATGAAATTAATAGGCAACAGATTAAAACAAACAAAAGGATGTATTTCTTCACACAATACGCGGTAACCCTGTGGAACTCTTTGCCAGAGGATGTTGTGAAGGCCAAGGCTATAACAGGGTTCAAAAAAGAATTAGATAAGTTCATGAAGGATAGGTCCATCAATGGCTATTAGCCAGGATGGGCAGGGATGCAAAACCATGCTTTGAAGTATCCCTAGCCTCTGTTTGCCAGAAGCTGGGAATGGGTGTCAGGGGGTGGATCACTTTGATTACCTGTTTTGTTCATTCCCACTGAAGCACCTGACATTGGCCACTGTTGGAAGACAGGACGCTGGACGCAGTGGTGCTGGAACAATGTTCATAGTGGAGGTGCTGAGAGCCAATGAACCAAACTGTAAACCCTGTATATACTGGAAACCTCTTCAAGCCAGGGGGTGGAGCAGCACCCCTCCTCCCAGTATGTATGGACTGGATGGACCATTAGTCTGACTGACCCAGTATGGCCATTCTTATATTTTTTCCTCCTCTTTACTGGGTAACATCACCATGCCCCCAACACCTCACTATCTTTTTTCTTTTAAACAGGGTTCCTTCCCGTCCCCAGCACTGTGTAATAGTACCCATGGGATGTGACAGGAATATTAACCTTTTGTCCTGACCCATGTTGGCTGCCTGAGGCGAGAAATAAATACCGGTCTCTTACCAGAGCTCATGCGAATCACACCTTGCAGGATCCCCCTTCCAGGCTGACTCTCTAAACCTTGTGCCCCCTTCCAACTTTCAAGTTCCCCTTTTCCCTCTCCTTGTCATCCCTTCCAGACTTTTTCCTCCTCCTCCAGGCAACAACTCATGTGATGCTCCTAATAGCAATGAGCCAGGCTGGGGATTCAAAGCAGCATGTGGTGCCCTACAGCAATTGGGAGCAGAAAGCAGTTTCATTCTCCATCACAGCCTGGGAGGCAGAAGGGCAGCCAGCAGGGGGTGGGAGGGCCACTGCTCTTTGGCCACACTGGCACTGCTGCAGCTGTGCACAGCAAAATAGGAGGGAAAGAAATTAAGGAAGCTGTAAGGCAGAGAGGAGAAGGGTCTGTAAACCTGCAGGGCGGGGACTTTGGCACCCTCTGTACTGTAGTACCCTAGATGGCCACCCCATTGGTAGACCATTGTGTTTTTTGCCAATGGGAAAGAACATGAAATAAAATAAAAAATTCACCCCACAGCAGTGGCTCCTGCCCCATAGGGCTGGGCCCAGCTGCCTGCTCCAAGCGATAGCATTCAACATAATATTTAAGAGACGGTGTTCAGCTGAATACACTGAAAGTGGGTTTGTTGCATCTCTGCTTTCGGTAATAGGAAACTTGGTTCTCAGAGGAGATGCTAGCTGACAGGGTCCATAGTTCTGAGGAGACATGGAGATGCTGAGTGGTTTTGGCAGTTAGTGAGGGTGTGGTGCATAAGCACAGCTACCTATTTACTGAGATGTGAAGACTGCAAGAAAGCATAAGATGTGTTTTGCAATGCCCACCATTCGGTGCCCTGGGTGCTGTACCAAGGCATTAAAGATTTCCCACCCGCACAAACAAAGTACTTCCCATCCACCTGCTCCAGAACCCTCATTAACCCATCAACCCCATAAAATCTCCTTCAAACCAGAGAAACCCACAGTATTTCAGTAAATCCTGAACTCTGGTCTCCAGCAAACGGGGGCAAGCATTCCAGATCTGAGGATTCTTTACTGAGGAGTCCTGGCCCTCAGGGTGGCTTTTGGCCCCATCACATTGCCTCAACTAATTGCAGCTGGTGTGATGTAGCCTACGAGGGGAGGGGCAATCTTCTATTGCACCCAGAATCCAAACTCTTTAGAGCATTACAGGTCAAAACTACAATTTAATTTAGCTACAGCTATAAAAACACCCAATGTTAGTTTTTACAGCAAATTGGCTTGGTAACTGAAAATGCATGCAGTTCAGCCTCCCTACTCCGGGGGAGTGCTCTTGTACCCTTTCAGGTCAGGCTGGAGGCTGCATCTTGGTCTTTTCTAAACCTGAGTCTTCTTTCTCTCCTGCTGCTTGGAGGAGTTGAGAACAAAAGCCAGCTGCAGGTTCCCTGTCTGTCCACCATCAGCAGGTTCTCCCCTTCCTTCCACCTGTTACCTGGGTGGAGGACAGGGACAGTGGGGCTTTAGAGAGGAAGACTGACCTTGGAGATGGGGAATGGGGGTGAACTTAGGAAGAGAGAAAATTTGGGAGAATAAACAGAGATGAGGAAAGCTAGAGGGAGACAGGCACACAAGGATCTTGGGGAGGGGTTTTTCATGGCTTAGTGAGTATGGACTAGATAGGCACTCTCAGAATAGGTCTCTATAATGCCTGCAGTGATTAGTTGTGAAGGTAGGCTACCAAGTGCACTTGAGTGTTAAATGGGATATGCTAGGGCCTCAGGTTTGAGAACTGCTGCCTTAAACTTCAGCTGGGAATACATTGTTAGCCACTGATGTGCTGTCTATGGGAAGGGCCTCCTAACAGGCAAGTAGCTCTATTTTGCACTATTATTATTAATTACTCGTATTACCATAGTGCCTAAGAGCCATAGTCATAGACCAGGACCCCATTGTGCTAGGCACTATACAAACACAGACCAAAAAGTCTGTCTCCGCCCCAATGTAAATGGCTAGATTTAGGTGGGACCTCCTTGTAGAACACAAGTAAGAGCACATGCGTGTAGTGTGGCTTGTAAGAGAAGGAGTCTTCATTTTGAGAATGGTTTTCTGAAGCTGGACCTGACTTCTCTTCCCAGGCTTGCTGGATCTGACCCCAAAAATAACAGCAGCCCTCGATGTGGGCCAATGGGGAGAGCCCCATGAAATTCTTTAAAAAAGAAAAGGAGTACTTGTGGCACCTTAGAGACTAACCAATTTATTTGAGCATAAGCTTTCGTGAGCTACAGCTTACTTCATTGGATGCTCACGAAAGCTTATGCTCAAATAAATTGGTTAGTCTCTAAGGTGCCACAAGTACTCCTTTTCTTTTTGCGAATACAGACTAACACGGCTGTTACTCTGAAACATAAAATTCTTTATCATTTTTTGTTCTATTTCTTAGAAATTTCTTGCTAATTTATTTTATCCATTCCATTCCCCATCCCAGGGGTTGGTAGCCCTGGGGGATGGGTTGCAGAGCAAGCCTGCTCCTGTCCTGCAGGGTTGGGCCTGGCTCCCTGCTCTGGGCATTATGACCTGGAGCGTGGGATCAGAGTGCCATTCAGGTTTGCTCATTGAGTTGGTGAGACTGCATGATAGCAGTGAGATTTGCGAGAAAGATAGTGTGATGTTTCCACTAATAAATAGGGAAGCCAGAGCACAGAATATTAGCTTCAGAGAGAGTCCAAGAGACCTCCTTAATTTTCCTCTTGCATCCAATTCCACTGGCTTTCTTCGTGAGTTACAGAACTCCTTCCTATAAAATCAAGGGACTGTATGTGATTTGCACTACAGACTTGTTCTTTCCACCCCCACTTTATCTTCCTGCTCCAGCAACTTCACTTTTTCCTGTCTGCCTCCTGTGGTTTCAACCCCATATAACTCTTTTCTGTTTTTGACTCCTAAACTCAATATCCATGATACTTCCCTATTTTATCCAGGATCTTGCCAGTTTCTTTCAGGAAAAATTAATTCTTTCTAGCTGGAGTTTTCCTGACCCTGAGAGACCTCTCTTACTCTCAGTTTCTTATTCCTCAGCCTATTCTTTTATCACCTCTCATTTTCTGACTCACTTTCTCCCTCATCTTTTCCTTTATTCTCAACTTCTTTCACCTGGCTCCTTTCCTTCAGCCGTCATCTAACCTCTTGTAGCTCTTATCCTAAAAAGCTTTTTCTTTCACCTCCCCTTATTTGCTCATCCAACTATCACTCTATTTCCTTTCTCCACACTGACTCAGAGATCCATAAGCACATTTCTGCTTTCTGTTCTGGCATGTGTGCCTAGCAATTCAGTTTCTGTGCCAGATGCTCCACTGAAACTCTTTGTACCAAAGTCACCAGTGACCTCCTGACCAAAACTGATAACCTTTTCTGTGCTTTCATCTCCCTCAGTCCATTCACCACCCTCAGTGAACAAGGAAGAGTCCAAAATCTCCATTATCTACCATTCCTGTCTTCAGACTGCCGTGATTCTGAACTGTCCTGAGTCTCCTGCTCAGGGCCATCCTTACCCATACGCGAAGCACACAAGTGCGTAGGGCACCAGGAAATTTGGGGCACCAAATTTCCTGATGCCCTGCGCAGCTGCGTGCTGCTCCAGACCCTACTCCGGCTTTTCCCTAGGCCTCCGCCCCGCCTCTTCCTGCCCCAGCCCCGCCTCTTCCCACCTCTGCTCCGCCCCAGCCCCCCCACCCCACTCCCTTGAAGATTGCAGCCAGGCCCTGTACTCATGGTGTGGTAAGTGGAGCGACCTGGCCTCAGCCTGCTCCGCTCCCCTGGCTCCCAAGCTTGGGGGACAGAGGGAAACCACTCGCCGGCAGCACGGCTCGGAGCCAGGGGAGTGGAGCAGGATTGGGGCCAGGTCACTCCACTTCCTGCAGGAAGTGGCCAGCCCCCTTCCCCCATGGAGGCCTGGGGCCACACACACCCAGTGGAGGCCTTGGGCGGGGCCCCACACAGCCCCCCCGCAGAGGCCTGGGGCGGGGCTCCCCTGCTCCCACCCACGGAGGCCTGGGGCCCCAAACAGCCCACCCACGGGGCGGGCTGCATAGGGCACCAAAATAGCTAGGGACAGCCCTGCTCCTGCTCCTGGTCCTCCTCCTCCAAATGTTACTATACCCCCTCTCCACAATCTGTTGAGATCCCTATCCCCTCTGTTTACTTTAACCTTTGGATAGCCTCCTCTTTTCTCATGCCTTCATCTGTACTGATGACTTCCAAACCTACCTCTGATCTTCCCAACTACCGTGTATCCCTACCTTCAGTCTCACATGTCTGAGTCTCCATCTCCCCCTGGATGTCCCAACACCAACTCTCAGCATAGCAAAAATTGAACTCCCTTTCTACCATCTCCCTTCTTTCTTTATGCACATCATATTCCATTATCCTTCCAGTCACTCAGGCTCACAATCTTAGTGTAGTGTTCAGTTCCTCTTCCCATACATCCGTCCTGTCACCAAATCTTGTCTGTTTCTTTCTCTATCCCATCTATAAACAACAACATGTACCCTCCATTTCTCTCATAGGGGGAATTTTCTAACCACTTTGTATATAAGAAGATTCTGATTCAGATTGCACTGACCCTTTTTGTGGAGGCAATGCATTACCATGGTGGAAGGAGGTACAAATGCAGTCTTCCCTGCTTACGTCTGATCTATTGCATTCTGTGAAGTTCTGGAAGTTCTTGGCAGGGCTGAGTTGAGACTTGACATTTTGACCCATGATCTTCCTGATTGGTAAAAGATTGTGGGAAGAGTCTGCATAGAGATTATCAATGCTTCTCTTTTAGAAAGCAAAGTGGCAGCAGCCCTTAAATGAGCAGTTGTTAAGAAATGGCTATATAAGTACTATCTTGACAACTGCAGCTGTCGCTCACCTTTCTTTCTGAGAAGAAGTTACTGAGAAGGGTGTTGGAAGGCAACTTTGGCAATGATTGGAATCTTCAGAGTTTCTGGACCCCTACTAGCCTGGTTTAATTCTTGAGCATGGAGTATGCACTGGTCCTGTTGGTCAGTTGTTTTCTGGCACCGAACAAAGATCAAGTGGCCATTCTGATTCTTTTAACTCCCTTTGGTACCATTGTTGCTAATACTGATACAGTGAGTGAATTCCAGGAGTAAGGCTCTGTGCAGTAGGAGGCTAAAAGGGGGGTAGTAAGGAATGTGGCTTGTGTGAAGCAAAGGGGCAGACATGGAAAACAAAAGGAGACAACAGTAGGTAAGTTCAATTTCTTTCCCAGAGGGTCCAGAGAATGGTATTAGATCAATGCCCTAATTGCTCTTCAGTCCTGAGGGATTTCTTATGTGGGCAGGATTCCATTCTGGCACCTCTCCTGCTCCGTGTGAAGCTAGTAGGGGAGACTGAATATTTCCATTATATGATTGACACTTGCCTCTATATTGCCATTTCATTCAGCCCAAACAGCGTGCGTGATGGACTTTCTCATTTCTTGGCTGAGACTGAACCTAGATTATTGCTAGCTATCCAGGCTCAACCACAGGAGTTGGTGGAAGGTGTTATCAGCCTTCTTGCTTGAGGAGGTTTATCTTTCCCTTTTAGCTAAGTGTTATGATGTGGCTGTTGTTGGCTATTCTGATAGCAGCAGTAGCCAAGAGTGTTTTTTCCCCCCATCAAAGCCTAGTTGGAAGATTGGTGCTGCTATTCCTTTTTGATTCAGATCTTACCCTGGAGAACCATTGCTTTTTCACCTCCAAACCAGATTAATCTCTGAGGAGTTACATTTGAAAGTCACTCACAAACCTGAGAGAGTGCAGCATGCAAATCCTCCCTCAATGAGCAGTATTTTACAGGTATAAAACATATTAGGTTAGTCTGTAACCACAGGACTGAGTAAAAGGAAAAGCTAGGTGAAAATGTAACAGCAACCAAAACACATACTAGCTAGAAGGGTAGGGAAGCAGTCAGCTGCAAAATGGCCATTTTAGGGTTGCATCTGGTTGTCTCTCCCAGATTTAAAAAGACAGTTACCTTTCCCATAACTGGTGTTCTTCGAGATGTGTTGCTCACATCTATTCCATAATAGGTGTGCGTGCTCGCCACGTGCACCAGTGCCGGAAGTTTTCCCCCTAGCAGTATCTGTAAGGGGAGTGCCCCAGCGACCCCCAGAATGGCGCCTCCACGGCGTGATATATGGGGAGCTGTGCACTCCCCCCATCCTCAGTTCCTTCTTGCCCGACAGTGGGGAAGGAGGGCGGGATGTGGAATAGACATGAGCAACACATCTTGAAGAACACCAGTTACGGAAAAGGTAACTGTCTTTTCTTCTTCAAGTGATTACTCATGTGTATGCCACAATAGGTGATTCGAAGCTATATCGGTTAGAGGTGGGTAGGAGTTCACAAATTCTTGGGATGGAGGACAGCCCTGCTGAACCCAGTGTCATTTCTGGTTTGGGAGACAATCGCATAGTGCGAGGTGAACCGAAGACCACGTGGAAGCCTTACAAATGTCCTTGATGGGGACGTGGGCCAAGAAGGCAGCCGACGAGGCTTGCACTCGAGTTGAGTGAGTTTTCACAATCGGTGGCAGGGGTTACCTGCCAGACCATAACAGGTACGGATGCACGAAGTGATCCAGTTGGAGAGCTGCTGAGTGGAGATCGACCAACCTCTCATGCACTCAGCCGAGGTGATGAACAGTTGCAAGGACTTTCTGAACTGCTTGGTTCACTCAAGGTAGAAAGCCAGAGCCCGTCGCACATCGAGCGTGTGGAGACAGTGCTCCTCACTGGACATGTGGGGCTTGGGGCAGAGGACTGGCAGAAAAATGTCCTGACCCATGTGATAGGTGGAGACCACCTTCAGGAGAAATGCAGGGTGTGGGCGGAGCTGGACCTTGTCCTTATGAAAAAACGTGTATGGAGGCTCCGAGGTCAGGGCCCTGAGCTCCGGGTGGGTCTCGGCCAACATGATCGCAACCAGGAAGGCCACTTTCCATGAGAGGTGGGACCAGGAGCACGTGGCTAGCGGCTCAAACGGGGGCCCCGTGAGATGGGCCAACACCAGGTTCAGGTCCCACTGCGGGAGCGGGGGCCTAGCATACAGAAAAAGACGGTCCAACCCCTTGAGGCACCAGCCAGTCATAGCATGGGAGAATACCGTGAGACCCTGCACTGGCAGATGGAAGGCCGATATGGCTGCCAGGTGCACCTTGACTGACAAGGGCGCCAGGCCCTGGGCTCTAAGGTGGAGAAGAGAGTCCAGGATAAGATGGATCGGGGTGGTCACCGGAGAAACACCCCGCTCGTCCGTCGATTTGGAGAACCGGGACCACTTTGACAAGTAGGCGTGGCGGGCCGCCTGCTTTCTAGGAGGATGCGTTGAACCCCTTCTGAGCACGTCCTTTCCTCCCTACCTAACCATTGAGCAGCCACGCCCTGAGATGGAGAGCCGCTAGCTTGGGGAAGAGGTACGGCCCCAGTCCTGGGAGAGCAGGTCCGGGCGGAACAGCAACAGCCACGGCGGAGCAACTGCCAGGCCCGTGAGGGTCCCGTACCAATGTTGCCTGGGCCATGTCTGGACAATCAGGAGGACACGGGCCTTGACCATGTTAGTCTGGTGGGAGTTGACATTGATCCATGTGGATTTTGCCCTGACTTTGCTGGGTGGCGAATGGCATCAGGAACTTTCCCTAGACTGAGACCCATACTGAGCTGGGGGCGACTGCAGAGATCCCAGCGGCAGCTTGCCTACAGAGCTTGGAGCCGACATCAGCGGTGCTCCTGGTACTGGCATGGACATAACATCCCGGGCCGCCTGCAAGGCTTCTGGTGTGGAGGGCATCCGGACATCCGGGGAGGCCTGCTCTGAATGGGCCGGGCTACTCCACTCGACTTGAGTCAGAGCCCTCGAGGCTGGTGGGGGTCAAGGACTGCCCAACATGGGTCTAGCCTCTGTCCTGGGTTTACTTTGGTGCCGCTGCAAAGAAGGAGACTTTCTAGCCTTCTTGGCGTGTCCCGTGGACGAGGAGCGGTGCTGACTGGTTGATGGCACCAGAGGGTCGCTGCGCAGCGACACTACAGTGCCCCGTGCCAACTCAGAGCGGCGCACTGGAGTCAGGGTCAGCGTGGACTCCATCAGAATGGCCCAGAGCCTAATGTCCCTTTCTCTCTTGGTCCGAGGCTTAAACGACTTGCAGATCTTGCAACGATTGCTGATATGGGCTTCTCCCAACAGCACAGACAGTCCACATGCAGGTCACTCCTTGGCATAGATCGCCTACAAGTGTTGAACGACTTAAAGCCTGGGGCATGCCCTGGCCCGGGCACTCTAACTAACTGAACTAACTAAACAGCTAACTAACTACAGGTACCAACACTGAACGACCAAGCAGTTCGGGGGACGAGCTACAGCAAAGCTGGAGCAGAGCAGTTCCGACGCACCTTCACTGGCAGCAAGAAGGAACTGGGGGGGGGGGGGGAGCACAGAGCTCCCCTTATACCGCACCATGGAGGCGCCACTCCAGGGGTCGCTGGGGTGCTCCCCACTACGGGTACTGCTAGGGGAAAAACTTCCCGCACTGGTGCATGTGGCGAGCATGCACACCCATTGTGAAATACACATGAGCAGTCGCTCGAAGAAGAAACATCAGCTACTGGAAAGGAGTATGCTAGGAAGAAAGCACACATTAAACCTAAACAATAACAATAATTCTCCATTTAGAATATAAAGAAATATCTTTCCAGAAACACTTCCAAATGGCTGCTGTTCCCTTTCTGCCTTTTTTATAAGATAAGACCAAAGAAAAAAGGAGACTGCACAAGGAGAAGCAGAAAAGCTCACCAAAACAAAAAGCCCACAATGGGGAACAGCTGCTCTTTCACAACTTGAAGCTTCTTGGTATAATTTCTCCTCATGTCCTGCAAACAAACAAGTAATTTTATGCACAGAAGTCCCAGTGAAGTCAAAAGGAGTACACGTGAGTCATATGTATTTACAGGACAGAGCCACTGGATTACTAGAAGGGATTCCTGGCTTTTATTTACCTGCAAAGCATGATGCGCACCTGTGTAAATAACAAATGAGCACCTGTGTAAATAACAAATGAGCACTCTGTGATCACCTGTGAAGCGATCCTCCCTTTTCAATTTTTTCAGTGGGATGTTTGAGGTGGACTGAGAGACAAAGGGCACCTACCCATAGATCACCACTCCATTCCTCACCCAGCTATCAAAAAGACTTAATATACAGGAGTACAATAGCACACATCCATACATCTCAGTTCTTTAACAAAGGTATTATCCCTGTTTACAGACGGAGTAATTGAACTGCTCTGGGCTTCAATGATTTACCCAACATTACCCAGGGCAGGGTTACAGACAACCATTTTAAATTAAGTAGATAACCCAGCTTCACCTATTGCATGCTGCTTGTCCTCTTTCTTAAGCCCTCTTCCCACCCCATCCTCAACATAATACAGATAATTTGTCTGTGGGAATGGACAGTGAAATAGTCTCATCAAAGAGAGTGTAATGGAGGCCTTGATTTTTTTGTATGAGAGGGTAACATATAAAGTGTATCTTACCTAAATTTGGATAGATCATACATACAATTTAAAATGTAGTATTAATTTCTCTTTCTTTTTGCCCCCCCCCCTTTTTTTTAAGGAACCTGAGGTGTGTAGAAATGGTGAATCCAAGTACTTTGGATTAAAGTGGATTTGGGGGGACGGTCACATGGTTACATAAATAAAATTCCTACTATAAAATGGCCGAATTTCAGACTTCTTTTTTGTTTGTATCTGCTACAGTCTATTTTGTGGGGTCTCCCAACACTCACAGCCAGTATCTCTTGTGGGGGCAGCAGAAACGGCAACTGTTTCCCAGCATCCTCTGCTTCCAGAGAACAGTGGTAAAGGACATATGAAATGGATGGAGGGGCATTATTGTTTGTTTTCATAGCACACCTCTGAACAGTGTGCAGTGTTTGATAAGGACTTTTTATTCTTTTTGGTGGGGTGGGAGGCTGGGTGAACAAATTAGAGAGAAGAAGGCTGGCTGTAAATATTACCAGATGCTTAGATAAAAAGAATACCGGGCAAAACTGGCTTTTCTTTGAATTTGTAAGAAAGTTTAAATTTAATTTAGGGCTGGAACGTACTTTGCTCCTATTTCCTAATGATAGGTTGAAGCTGGGACTGAAGTCATTCCGGTGATGACATGAGCACTAGACAGTAGCTCAAGTAGTTAGGAGCTCAGTGCTGAGACACTGTCACAACTAAAGTAAAAATCCCCCTCCCCCACATTCTCTATCTCCATAATGGAGAGGCTGGGAGAATTAGACTTCCAGCACTACATTTGTGGGTGTTGCCCACTAAGCTAGCTCCTGATCATTGAGGGAGAGGAGCCAACATGTTAATAAAGTCACAATGGAGCAGTGAGAAATAAAACAAGAAAAATGTTTAAATTTGTGTGAGGATAGGATGAGACAGTTCTTGCCCTTCCCATGTACGTATCTGGCACTATTTGCAGCTCATCTCACCAGTGTAGATGCAACAGCCTTCTCCATTGCAATGCCTGAAACAACTTCTCTAAAGCCGTCTGCCTGCCCACCTCATTTAAGACCTCTATTTTCCCCCTTTCTTGTGGAAATATTAAGTATTAGTAATTGTATTTGTTACGGCATTTCCTCTCCTGCTAAACAACTGAATCCCAACCCAGTATAAATGATGCACATAGTCTCTAGAGAGCTAGTCTTAGAGGTTCAATAAAGCCAACATCACAAAGCAGGTTATTAATTCAGATAAGCTGTGCAGTAATATTACACAGCTGGAAATGACCACATCACATATTTCGCTGTATCTTTGAAAACACAGGGCTTCTGGGGATTAGCTCCTACCACTAATGTACATGTAATTTATACTTTTACACTGAGTTCACAAATCGTGACACTACTGCTATGTCTACACTAGAAAATCCTACTATGTTTGACAAAAGAGCTAAACATCTGGCAGTGGCCACTGTCAGAAGACAGGATGGTGGGTTAGGTGGACCATTGGTCTGACCCAGTATGGCCATTCTTGTGTTTAAGGCTCCTCCAGACTTCCTATTGGGGAATTTATTGCCCCACAGATCTGGAGAGGATCAGATTTTTATTTTCCCCCTCGGCCAGTAACTGCTCTGCGCCATAAACGTCAGAGTCTAGATGTTAAGAGGACTTTTAAATGTTGTTTAGTCCTGACAAAGACTCTTTACAAGTCTCCAAATCTGTTTGTTTCCTTAGACAAAACAAGGCTGTAAGAGCTTTTAGAGCAATAATTTCTTGATGAAATAACAACTGTCAATATGAGCAGAAGACCCCTGTACCTCAACATCAGTTTGTACATGCTGTACAACAAACATATCACTGCTCCCTCTAAGGCAGAGAGGGCAATGGATTTAGGGGCACTATATCAGCACCTCCCCCCACCCCAGGTCTGAAACAGTTCCAAAATATATTGCCGTTCAGGACATGCTGCATAGTCCATTTATTTGAACAAGCGTTTGGGGATGTGGGTGGAAAGTAAGTATTTTTCTCCAAAGCTTCGGGGTGGGGCTGTTTTGTTAAGGGTTCTTGCTGTTTAGGGAGGGAGTTGCTGCTTCTTTGTTTTGACTTGTGTTTTTAATGGTTGTCAGGGCACCTTCTGGGATAGTCATCCTCTAAAATGTTAAATTTCAATAAATGATATGGATCTAGTTTCACTCGTTGTAGCTCCCTGCTGTCTAGATCTATCCCCATTCCACAAGGCTGACTTTGATTAGAGTTTTCCAAACTGCCACTCAAGAAAAGTTCACCTCCTTGTTCTTGCTGCTCCTCATTCCAGCTATTATTCACAGACTTGTTTTGAAAGCTAGAAAAAGAGAGGTCAGACAACAAAGGGAGAATTATCTACCAGTAACTGTGTGTGTTACCATCCTCCCTTATTTAATCCTTGTTTGTTTGTTTGTCTATCTATCTAAAATCTTTGTCTGTTACATTTTTCATTGAGAGAAAGAGGGTGGAAAGTGGATAATTACATATTGCACCTGAGATTGGTAGTGTCATTTTAGCTCCCACTTTTTAGTGGTGCTGATGGCTTTAAAGCTTGGTGTGTGGATTATTGGTTTGTTTTCCATTAATACTGATGATAACCAGTGCCCCATGTTTTCTGTGGTACATCAGCCCTAAATTCTGCAGCAAGGGCCCCTGATTTCTGCACATGGTGCTGAATCTTGTGGTAGCATAAAAGGCACATTAAAAATGGAGATTATATTGAATATTAAAATAGCATTAAACTGACACTGCGATACTGAGTTTAATACAAACCTCGGAGTTTGAATGGCTTTCCATACATTTCAATCTGCTGTGCAATTTACAGCTCACTGTGGAATGCAAGACAGGTGTATGTACAGAGGCAGAAATTAGGAGCCCTTACTCCAGATCAACAGTGTTAAACTTGGGATGGGAAATGAAGCCTCAGTCCCTTCTCTCTAATTGCAACAAGGAAGTGGGATTCCGTGTTCCTTAATTTCCTATCACCTGGGAAAAGGAGAAGATTCTAACCCATCCCTTTATCCCAGCTCCAGAGTGAAGGACTCTGAAAAATCCCCTACAGCTTTCCTGCAAAGGCCTTAACTCTTCCTTAACACAGGAACACTCGTGTTGTGTCAGACCAGCAGTCCGTCTAGTCTAGTATTCTGTTTCATAGTGAAATTGCTTGTTGATTCAGAAGGTGCGAGAACCCCATCGTGAATAAATACAAAATAACTTGCCCACTAAGGAAGTTTCTTCCTAATCCTGGTTAGTTAAAGGCTGTTTTATGTCCTGGAGCATGAGGGTTTATAATTCTGTAAATTTTATCTTGTCTAATATAACTATTATTTGTATTACAGGAGAATGTAGAGCCCTTCTGCTTGCTAGGCATTGTCCCTGCCCTGAAGAACTCATCATTAATACAGGTAAAAGGTGGGAGAAAATAAATATTATCCCCATTTTTATATCTGTGAACTTGAGGCAAGGAGAGATTAAGTGATTTGTCCAAGGTTATGCAAGTAGGCTGTGGCACTTCTAAGAACTGAATCGAGACCTCCTGAGCTCCTGTTCTCATTAGCCAGACCAATGTCTAATCCCTTTTTGTACTCTGTTAAGATCTTGGCTTTAATATATCGTTGCAATGAATTTCAGCTATTTATTGTAAAAAGTACTTCCTAATATTTAGTTTAAATCTGCTGTATTTCAATTTCACTGCACTATTGTAATATTAAAAAGGATGAATAGAACACAGTTTACTTTCTGCACATTCTTTATTTTGTATATGTCTTTGTCATGTCCCTGTTGTTTTCTCCTTTCTAAACACTTCTACTCTTGGGTTCCGGGTGTTTCCTCTTCTAGTTTCCTACAGACGTAAGTTACACATGGTTTGTCCAAAGACCGTGTAAATCTCCAATTTAAAAACAGGAAAATATGGTTGTCTCCATTTGTGTGTGTAACCAGAATGGAGTATTTTAAAATAAAATTTGTTCTAGCTACCTTCCCTCAAGACCAAAGCAGCTGATCTGACCTGCATTTAAAACCCTGGGTGCGTCAACTGACTGAATCTAGTACTGGCTTCCCATCTCAGTTACACCTCCATACAGTAGTCTGGGGAGAACACACCCCGTCTTCCATGTTCATTCTTCTTGCATGTCCGAGAAGGAATGGAGTCAATAGAAGGGTAGGCAAATCACCCATTCCTCAAAGCTGTGTGGAGCTTTTAACAAACTGAGGCAAGATGCCGGTTTTCATTCTTTGCTGCTGTCTGGATGTATAGATCAGTCAACTTTTAATGAGTGCACCCAAATGTATTTATTTTTTGTATTACCATAGCAGCACCTAGGAGCCCCAGTCAGGGACCAGGACACCGTTGTGCTAAATGCTGTACAAACTGCGATATCTTTCCTTTGTATTGCTATTCAGACAACAAGCAATATGTTTCAAGTGGGGCCCCGTTTTGAGTAGAAGGGACAGAATGTTGGCACTGATGTTCTGGAAGGTTCTGTGACATTTGGGATGGAAAGAGATACCTTAAGGAAGCAGAATGAAGGCAGCAGTCTCCACTCCCCCCTCCCCCAACCCATGGAGGAGACAGATCGGAAACAGGCAGTGAAAGAAGGTTCATAGGAAGCAGGGTGAAGTGTGTAGAGCAGCTGCATAAGGGAAGTTAAAAGTGCTCTGTAGCAGGGGAAAAGGAGAGGGACAGCAAAAGAAACAACCCATGGAACTAGGGAGGAAAGAGAACAGAGTAAGAAAAACAAAACTGCCCTACCTCCTCCCTGACCCCCAGATAAGTGATCTGCTCTTTGTTACTGCTGGTTCATTGAGTGTATGAAGGGATTGAACTGCTGCATAACCACTCTTATTTAAATATGAAGAGTCAGCCTTAACTGCAGCATTAAGCAATTGCATATACTATTATAAAAACTCAGTGTTTTTTCACAGTTGAATGGTCTTGAAGGCAATCATTCATTCTGTGAGGGATAAACAGGTTTAGTGGTTATTACTACAAATTCTGAGGTATTTATGGATTGTGCTGTGGTTATTTGGGGCTGCAGCCATGACTCCTAGAATCAGGGACTCCAAATAATCTATTCTTTAATTATCATCCATCCTTAATTAAATGCATGTGGAATTCTTAAATGCAGGCAGGCACCTTGTCCAGTGGGCAGTAAATAATATTTGTCATCTGGACTAGGTTTTTGGGCTGTCGGGCTATCGTATATGCCTATGCCTAGCCTACCCAGACATAATCAAGCAGGGAGGAGGGTGAGTGTAGACTTATCTCCCTATCATGCTGTCCACCTGGTATTTAAAGGAAAGAGAGGATGCCTGCAGCAGAGGACAAACATTTTTGTAATTTGCACTCCACTCCTTGACTTGAGCCTATGCCCACGCAAAATGAAGCACTGATTAGAGCATAGACTTCTGCAGCAAGCCCTGTATCAGCAGCAATTTCTGGAAGGCACAGGGCTCTGGTGACAGAATAATGGTGTTGTGACCTGTAAACTACTCTTCCCATGATAAGAACTCATTGGTCTGGAGGAAGAGGAACTGCTGGAAATAGTCCCAAGGAGTCACACAAATACTTGGAAATTACTGAACAATAAACCATTGCACACTGTATAACCCACAACCTGAAACTGCTACAATACATGGCAACTCTTACTGAAAGGGCAGGGTCTGTAGGACTGCTGGATTCTTGTTAGAAGACAAATTTAGAAATAATTGCCGGACAATTGTTGTGCCCTGGATTTTTAAATGCATACCAGACCAGCAGCTGGTTCTTGAGGTAACTTCCCCCTACCCCATTCTCGTACACAAAATGAGTTAATCTGGAGGAAGAGAAACTGTTAGCAATCAGAAAGCAGAAAAAAATGGAGGACAGATAAGAGGAAGAAATAGGAATATGAAGAAAGCATAGCACACTGCAAAATTCAACAAATGAAAGACATCCACCTTATAGACAGCCGTGTTGCTGCTGTCTGCATCATGTAATAAAACACTTTCTCATTGCCCATGTGGTAGCCACTGAACTAGCTGAATATGTCCTAATCCTTGATGAAAGAGTTTTATATGATCTTTTGTAAGATTAGCTGATAAAAAACAGTTACCTTTCCGTAACTGGTGTGCTTTGAGATGTGTTGCTCATGTCCATTCCACATTAGGTGTATGTGCTCGCCACGTGCACTGGGGCCGGAAGTTTTTTCCTCAGCAGTATCTGTAGGGGAGCAGCTCTGGCATCCTCTGGAGTGGCGCCAACATGGCGTGGTTAAGGGGAGCCACTGGCTCCCTCCACCCTCAGTTCCTTCTTGCCAGAAACTCCGACAGTGGGGAAGAAGGGTGGGTCATGGAATGGACATGAGCAACACATCTCGAAGAACACCAGTTATGGAAAGGTAACTGTCGTTTCTTATTAGAGTGCTTCTCATGTCCATTCCACATTAGGTGACTCCCAGCAGTTCCTGTGGAGGCGGGTAGGAGTTCACGGCTGCGCAGATTGTAATACAGCTCTGTGAACCCAGCATTGTCTCTGGCCTGCTGAGTGATAGCATAATGTGACATGAACGTGTGGACTGAGGACCACATTGTGGCTCTACAGATGTCCTGGATTGGGATGTATGCCAGGAAGGCCACCAAAAACGTCTGTGCTCTAGTCGAGTGAGCCCTGACGATTGGTAGCGGCGGGACCTTTGCTAACTCATAACAGGTCTTTATGCAAGAGGTGACCCAGGTGGAAATCCTCTGCGAAGAAACTGCCCTTCATCCTATCCGCCACAGCGATGAAGAGCTGGGTCAATTTACGGAAAGGCTTGGAACTCTCCAGGTAAAAAGGAAAGGCCCTCCGGATATCTAGCAAGTGTGGATGCCTCTCCTCAGCAGTCTTGTGCGGCTTGGGACAGAACACAGGCAGGAATACATCCTGGCTCATGTGGAAGGAAGAAGCCACCTTCATTAAGAAGGCTGGGTGGGGCCACAGCTGGACCTTGTCCTGATAACATTGTGTAAGGCGGTTCCGAGGTCAAGGCCTTAACCTCTGAGACTCATCTCACTGACGTCACTGCCACCAGGAAAGTGACCTTCCAGGACAAGTTGAAAAAGGGAGCAGGAGCCTAGCGGCTCGAAAGGCGGGCCAGTGAGTCTGGAGAGGACCAGGTTAAGGTCCCACTGCGGGACAGGGGCCTGTACCTGCGGGTAAAGCCTCTCAAGGCCCCTTAGGAAGCTGACAGTCATGTCATGAGAAAAGACCATCTGACCTTGGATCGGCTGGTGGAACACAGAGATGGCCACAAGGTGCACTCTGATGGAAGAGTGCACCAGATCCTGGGTTCTGAGGTGCAGTAAGTAGTCCAAGATGGACTGTACTGAAGAACGCTTGGGAGAAATGCCGCGTTCCAACGCCCAGCGAGAAAACCTCATCCACTTGGCCAGGTAAATTAGTCTCGTGGATGGCTTCCTACTTCCGAGACGGACCTGCTGGACCTCCTCCAAGCAGGTTCAACCATGGAGCATCCACGCCGAGAGGTATAGAGACTCGAGGTTGGGGTGTAGGAGCCGACCGTGATCCTGTGACAACAGGTCTGGGCAGTAGGGAAGGGGTCAGGGAGGGGCCACCGACATGTTAATGAGCGTGCCGAACCAGTGCTGGCGAGGCCATGCAGGGGCGATTATGATAACCCGTACCTTGTCCCTCTTGATCTTTACTAGGACCCAGTTGACCAGAGGGATCGGAGGGAATGCGTACATCAGACCCTCGGCCCACGACTGGAGGAAGGCATCAGAGAGGGAGCCCTTGCTCAGGCCCTGTCAGGAGCAAAACCAATGGCACTTTCTGTTTTACCTGGTGGCAAACAGATCTACTTGGGGAGTTCCCCACCTCTGGAAGATCATGCAGGCCACCTCCATGTGGAGCGACCACTCGTGGTGAGAGGAGAAGTCCCTGCTGAGGATCTGCCAGGGCAATCCTGATACGGGGGAGGTGACCAGCTTCCAGATGGATGCCGTGGCCAATGCTGAAGTCCCAGAGACGGAGAGCCTCTTGACAGAGAACCAATGAGCGTGCTCCTCCTTGCCTGTCGATGTAGAACATCGAGGCCATATTGTCCGTCAGGATTCTCACCACTTTGCTCGACACGTGAGGCAGGAAGACCCCACAGGCCAGCTGGACCGCTCTGAGCTCCTTGACATTTATGTGTAACGTTGTCTCCTCTGGGGTCCACATCCCCTGGGTCCGGAGATGTCCAAGGTGCACCCCCCAACTGAGGTCCGAAGCATCCGACACTAGCTCAACAGATGGAGTGGGACTGTCGAACAGGACTCCTTTCAGGACCTTCTCATGATCGGTCCACCACCACAGCGAGGTGAGAACCACCGGAGGAATGGTTATGATCTTTTCCAGGTGATCACTGGATTGGGAATAGGTCGATGCCAGCCATTGCTGCAAGGGCCGCATGCAGAGCCTGGCATGGTGGACCACATATGTGCAAGCTGACACGTGGCCTAGTAGGCACAGGCACACTCTGGTCGTTGTCAGGGGAAACGCGGACACTTCTGCAACGAGGTCAGGACCTGAAACCTGTCTAACGGCAGAAACGCTCTCGCCCAGGTCAAGTCAAGCATGGCCCCAATGAATTCTATCCTTTGAACTAGAGCTAACATGGACTTTTCGTGGCTGACCAGTAGGCCCAAGGAGCGGCACGTGGCTTGTAGTATAGTGACATAGCATTGGACCTGACCCTTGGAGCTGCCTTTGACCAACCGGTCGTTGAGGTACGGGTAAATCTGGATACCCTGATGCCTGAGGTAGGCTATGACTACCACCATACACTTGGTGAACACCCATGGTGCTGTAGCCAGACCAAACGGAAAGACCGCAAACTGGTAGTGGACCGAGCCAACCGTAAAACGGAGAAAGCATCTGTGTCCTGGGAAGATCACTATGTGAAAGTATGCATCTTTCAGGTTGAGGGCAGCATACCAGTTTCCAGGATCCAGGGAGGGCATAATGGAGGCCAGGGAAACCATGAGAAACTTTAGCTTCCTTAGGTATCTGTTGAGGTCTCGCAGGTCCAGGATGGGATGGAGAGCACCCTTGACCTTTAGGATCAGAAAATACCGGGAATAGAAACCCTTGTTCTGGTAAGGAGGCGGGACCTCCTCCACCGCCCCTAGCTGTAAGAGCCCCTGAACCTCCTGCTCGAGAAGATTCTCATGAAAAGGGTCCCTGAAGAGGAACGGGGAGTGGGGGTGGAAATAAATTGGAGAGCACAGCCGTGCACCACCGTACTAAGGACCCAGCGGTCCGAAGTTATCGCCAACCATACCTGGAGGAAAAAGGAAAGGCGCTTGCAAAAAATTGGGAAAACTGGATCCAGGAAACAGACTGGTAGGTCGTCCCCGGGCACACCCTCAAAACGACTTTTTAGCTCCTTGCATGGAGCGGGTCGAGCCTGACTAGGCAGAGGGTGGGGAAAGGTGGCTCGTGTACCATCTGTAACCCTGGGGCTTTTTGTGCGGCTCGTCCTGCCGTGGCTAACTCCCTTGTCCCTGGGGAAGTTGCAGTTTGAACTGCTTACGTGCCACGCCCAGAATGTAGAACCCCAGGGTTTTTAGGGTGGTTCTGGAGTGCTTCAGCCCATGTAACTTGTTGTCCGTCTGTGCCACAAACAGAGCCTGGCCATAGAAGGGGAAGTCCTGAATTGACTGCTGAGCCTCGGAGGACAACCCAGAGAGGAGCAGCCAGGACGCTTGCTGCATGGAGATGGCGGACGTCATGGTGCGGGCGATGGAGTCTGACACGTCAGATGCCGCTTGAAGGGCCACCCTGGCAGTAGCCGGGCCCTCATTGAGGATCGCTCAGAATTCTTTATGGGAACCTTCCGGGAGGGTATTCTCAAACTTGGCCGCGGACTGCCACATATTAAAGTCATAGCAGCCAAGGAGGGCCTGGTGGTTGGCCACTCTCAACTGTAAGCTAGATGAGGAATACATTTCTCATCTAAACAAGTCCAGTTTCCTGGAGTCTTTATTTTTGGTGGTAGCTTCGGGTTGCCCCTGGAGTTCCCTGTGGTTAACTGCCTCAACTACTCGGGAATTTGGGGCAGGATGGGAATAAAGGTATTTGTTTCCCTTAGTTGGGACAAAGTACTTGACGCTCTGCCTGTTTTTAGGAATGGGGGGCAGAGAGGAGGGGGTTTGCCACAAGGCGCTGGATATCTTCAATACCCCTTCGTGAAGGGGAAGGGCCACCCTAGCAGGGGCAGTGGAGGAGAGGATGTCAAACAGGGAGTCCACTTGCTCCTCCAACTCTTCCGCCTGCAGGCCAAGGTGGGACCCTCTTCAACAGCTCCTGGTGCGCCTTAGCATCACCCTGAGGAACCAGGTGAGGGGGCTCTGTGATGGCCTCGTCCGGTGCCAATGAGGAGGAAGCTGGTACCACAGGTTCCATGGCACCCATTGGTGGTCCAGCAGGCTGTTCCCCTTGGTCCCCATGGACATGTGGGGTCTTATCCCCCGGGGCCTTAGGCACCGGAGGGGGTTGGGTCGTCAATGCCACAGGCCAGTCTGAGGCTCCCGAGGCCAAGCGGGTAGGCTAGGAGGACTGGGTGAACCCCCACAGGTGCCAGGGGTACCACGGGCCCGGTCACTAGGCCTGGGGCCATGGGGCAGGTTTCGGTACTGACGATACAGGCTGCACCAAGGGTCTGAGAGGCTGCCCCACCGATACGGAGCCTTGCTCCGTACTGGAGCCATGTGCAGAGCGATTGCTGCCCAGTGACCTGGATCCACTGGAGCGGCGACCCCATGCCTGGCGATAATCTCGGTCGCGTCCAGAGGAGGACCAGTCCGAGCAGGACGTGCGCCTTCATGGGGACCTCGGCGACTGGCAGCTCTCACCAGATCCGCGACAGAAATCCGGCGATCCACACTTGTGCTTCAAGAACTGGTACCAGGATGAGGAGCGGGACTTGAAGATTATTGCAGGCCAGGCACTGGGGGGAATCTCCCCCCGTATGGTGACACCTGACTCAGGGAACGTTGGCGGGGCTCCCAGCTGCGGTCCTCCAATCATTCCCGGGATCTGTAACGGCGTTCCGGTGACACGAAGGGCTGCTCCTGACATTCCTGCTGGGGAGTGCATGCCTCTGTGGGTCTGCGTCAGGTAACTGGCGAAGTCCGCTTCGAATCCCACTGCCAGTACCCAAGGTCTGGTGACCGTAGACGGCTCCAATGCGTCTGCCTCCCTAACTCCGAGGCATGACAGCTTTGAGAAGGTAAATGGTAGCAGGACAGTACTGTTGAGGCGGTACTGTTGAGGCAAGAACGCACGGAAAGGTCCCAAGGCGGGCTTATCCTGTGGTCTGGGCACCGCTGGGGCTGGTGTGGGCAGGACTGGGAGAGTCAGGATCTCCCGCACAGCCTGGAGTACTTCAGGCATCAATGGCACCTGAAGCTGATGAAGGCCCGCTTCTGTGTCCAAGCTTCCAGGCAAGTAATGGGGTGGGCTGCATTGCTTGACATGAGCTGAGGCCCGACTTCCCAACAGGGGAGATGAGCCACCTGGCGCAGGTCTTAGCTCACCCCGAACCCTCTCCTTCCCCTCCCCTTGCGGGAGTAGGTGACCGTCCCCTACCAGCCTTCTTCGACTTCTTGGCCAAGGCCACGGATGAGGATCAGTGCCGGCTCGTCGATGGCACCGGCAGGGCACTACGCACTGATGCCGCGGTGCTGGGTGCTGAGTCGGACCTTTGCTCCGGGGCTGGAATGAGTGCCGACTCCATCAAGAGCACTTTGAGTCTGATCTCATGCTCTTTCTTGGTCCTAGATTTAAAGGATTTGCAGATTCAGCAGTTATCACTTATGTGTCCTTCACCGAGGCACCTGAGACAGCTACTATGTGGATTGCTCACGGGCGTGGGCCGTTTGCAGCAATTGTAGGGCTTAAAGCGACAGGACAAACTCTAACTACTGCTAAGGGCCAACTAACTCAATTACTATGTACGCTAACTTTACAAGAACTCTAGTCTGTACGAAGCCTAAGCAATGCTCGTAAGAGCAGCAAACATTCCATGCACCATCACTGGCGGCAAGAAGGAACTGAGGGTGGGGGGAGCTGGCGGCACCCCTTATACTGTTCCATGAGGGTGCCACTCCAGAGGGCGCCAAGGCTGCTCCCCTACGGATACTGCTGAGGGAAAAACTTCTGGCACCGGTGTATGTGCAAGCACATACACCGCATGCGGAATGGACATGAGTAAGCACTCAAAGAACTAGAGTTCTCTCATAGGCAGATACTGTTTTTCATAAAAAGAGGTTACTTATAGATCCAAAGGCCAGAAGAGACCACTGAGATCATCTAGTCTGACCACCTGCATACACAAGCCACAGAACTTCCCCAAATTAATTCCTAGAGCATCTCTTTAGGAAAATACATCCAACCTTGATTTAAAAATTGCCAGTGATGAGAATCCACCATGACCTTGGATAAGTTGTTCCAATGATTAATTACTCTCACTGTTAAAAATGTATGCTTTATTTCCAGTCTGATTTTGTCTAGCTTCAACTTCCAGACATAGGATCGTGTTATACTTTTCTCTGCTAGACTAAAGAGCCCACTATTAAAAGTTTGCTCCCCATGGAGGTACTTAGAATGTAGTCAAGTTACCCCTTAACCTTCTCTTTGTTAAACTAAATAGACTGAGCACTTTGAGTCTATCACTGTAAGATATGTTTTTTAATCCTTAAGTCGTTCTTGTGGCTCTCTGCTGAACCCTCTCCAATTTACCAACATTATTCTTGAATTGTGGACATCAGAACTGGACAGTGTTTCAGTAGTGGTCACACCAATGCCAAACAGAGAAGTGAAATAACCTGTCTACTCCTCCTTGAGATTCCTCCATTCAGGCAGCCAAGGATTGCATTAGACCTTTTGGCCACAGCATCACACTGGGAGCTCATGTTCATCTGAATATCCTCCTCAACCCCCCCCCAAATCTTTTTCAGTCACTGCTTCCTAGGATAGAGTCCCCAAGCCTGTAAGTATAAACTACGTTCTTTGTTGGCAGATATAAGTTTACATTTAACCATATTAAAATGCATATTTTTTGCTTATGGCCAGGTTAACCAAGTGATCCAGATCTCTCTGTATCAGTGGCATGTCCGCTTTATTATTTACTACTCCCCCAATTTTGGGGTCATCTGCAAACCTTTATCAGTGATGACTTTCTTTTCTTCTAGGTCATTAATAAAAATGTTAAATAGGATAGGGACAAAAACAGATTCCCCACAGCACCTCAACCCAAACATATCTGTTTGATGATTTCCCATTTACATTTTGAGATCTATCAGGTAGCCATATTTTAATCCATTTACTTACCACAGTAGCTCTTGTTCTCTGTATGTATTGCCACCATAGAACCATGCTGTAGGGTTGCAGGCCTGGTCCCACAAACCTTTTATAACTGGATGGGCAGTTGGGCACTCACAAATTCCTAAAGCTTAACAGTGCATTGACCACAGATATAAATATCCTACACACCCTCCAAACTGCCTTCGGTCCCTCTCTCCCTCCAGGAGCTTCTGGGCTTTAAGAGTGAAGCAAAGAGGATGGTCAGTGTGGATCTGTGGAGGTGATGCTGTTGAAGAACATGTTGGTGCAATAGACGACCCTTTTTTGCTTTCATAACCTTGCCTCAACAGCACTATGCTATCGAGAACTAGCTGGCAGTGACAGGCGTCAGGAGGTGTGGGCTGAGACCACCACTTATTTGTTGAACGTTAGCTAAAGCACTGCCATTTTTGAAACCAGCATCTTGTTCTTTGTGAGAATAGTGATTTGTGAAGATGTGAACCAAACTCCATGGACTAGTGGGCTCTTGACATAAGATAGGGCCCCACCTCAGAAGCATTCGTCAAACAACAATTGATGACAGCATAACTGTACAAAACTCATTCGTCCTAATGAAACAAAATCACTATGTAAACAGGGTGCCTTGCAATGAAACTTTGGGTTTGTCCTGCCATGACTTCCCCGAAGCATCGTGTCATGACCAAGAGAACCCGGCTCCTCCTTACCGGTGATCAACCTAGCTGGCCACTAGATTGATCCAGACCCTGGACTGGTAACTATAATATCGACTGGTGGGACAGTGTGTGTGTAGTGTGATTGAATACATATGCTAATTGTTGTATCTTCAGTAAATGCAGTGTATTGCCTTTTCCCCTGAAAAAAATCCTGTGTGCTGCTTATAAGCATAACAATGTGGGGACTGGGATTAGCCAAGATGAGCATACAGATATCTCCAGGAAGCAACAGAATCACAACATACGGGGCTGTAAGAATAATACAAGGCAATAAGAATTCTGCGGGCTGAGTCTGCTCTTCTTAGCTACTCATGCCAACAAAAGACATACACCAAATAGTCTATTTGAGTGAGAATACAACTCTCTGTAGTCTCTATATCAATGGTGGCCAACCTGAGCCTGAGAAGGAGCCAGAATTTACCAATGTACATTGCCAAAGAGCTGCAGTGATATGTCAGCAGCCCCCCAACAACTCCTCCCATTATCTCCCACCCACTAGCAGCCCTGTTATCAGTGCCTTCCCGCACCTACTGATCAGCTGTTTTGTGGCATGCAGGAGGCTTGGGGTGGGGCGGGGTGGAATGGGGGCAGGGCCTGTGGCAGAGCAGTGAGCACCCCCCAGCACACTGGAAAGTTGGCACCTGTAGCTCCAGCCCTGGAGCCGGTGCCTATACAAGGAACCTCATCTTAACTTCTGAAGAGACCCATGTGGCTTCAGAGCCACAGGTTGGCCACCCTGCTCTATATCCTAGAGCCTTGATCAAGAAAAATGCAGTCTGATTATTGCTTGAGACAAATAAGTTGATTTGAGGCCCCCGCTCCCCCAATTTCTCATAGATCTTGATCAGTACGGTATATTTCAACTCCAGTTCCCTTGTGGAAGCGTTTGGTAAGTTAACTAGTCAACTTGAAGGCTGACCTTGCACTTGACATCTGTATCCGAGACAGGTTTCCCATACACTGGGGATTTGCAGAGTAATATTTGATGGAATAGCTGGCTCATCTGTTGCTCTGAAGCAGGATGGAGCTAAATTTCATTTGCAGGCTAAGGGTCTCCAACAGCATTGATCATTGGCCTGACTCCAATTTTTAATCTTGCCATGTTTCTTCCTGGTCCACCTACCATAATGTGTGAAGATCCATGAAAGTGCCTCACCCCAACACTGATGTATCCACAGTTATCTTTGTGGGCAGCATCTCTCATCATACTTTCCCCTGGGATAAATCTATCTTGCTCCACCATCTCAAGGATTATAGTTACTTGTGGAGAGCATTACCTTGTGCCATGGATTCTTCTTGGCAATCCACTGTGTTAGGAAGGATTACAGGTCTGATGCAGGACAGCTAACTGAATTTTGTCTGCATGCATTAGGTCCAGAAGTTTCAGCAGCTGACAATTTAGGGCAATTGGGATTTTGTACAGAGGATCTGCACCCTCGTCCTTAATCTCCTGCTAAAAGGAATACAAGATCTGGATCACGAAATGGGCTGATGTGATGATCATGCTACCACTCCTCTTCTGTACCCAACATTCACAACTATTCTCGCTCTCTGTTGTGGCAGTGTCTGAAATGCCAAAGTTTGGAAAACATCCCCTTAAAGCAAGAAAGGGAGGATTTATGTATGAGATGGCTGCTCTTGTGACTGCCTGAGAAGCACTGTAATCCTCCTTTGAAAGCTTAAGTGCCTACCCTTCCACAGGGATTACTTTGGTATGGGAAGATTTACAACTTCGTAGGCTTTAGTAATATGGCTTTCTATTTTCTTTATATTTTTTAATGTTTTCCCCAAACAGGAATGTCTGTTCATTTGGATGTGCAGAGTATCTATTGGGAATGACTGTCAACCATCCATGATACAGCCACAATAGCCTCCCACGTGGCTAGGATGCAATCATTCTGCAGGGGGTAGCTTCTAATGTTTTCTCTATGGAATCCTTTGGTAAAAAGACTCCCTGACCAAGCTGATCATGTCTTTTGTCAGCAAGGCCACAGCTGTATTAACCTTAATCACCTGAAACTAACACAAGTTCTAAAATGGGTTTTTGTTCGGCCTTTGTTTTTCTAAGTGTTTATTTAGATCTCATAATATTCATAAAGTTGTGAAGGAAAAATCTGCAACCATCCTAGCCTGAATAGTAGACTTACCCTTGGTTTTGAGGCCTTCTTCCTCTATCACTAATGTGGCATCAAAATAGTTGGATGGAAAGAATCTGACCTGAGTATTTGATTCTGATTTGGACATGTCTAATATAGGCAACTGTGCAAGGGCAGGGTGTAGGTGTGTTTAAGAACTACCGCCACTTTGGGCTTTTTCAGTACCCAAGGCCTTTTAGTGTGTTTCAGCAACTCCTGCTGTCTGAAGAAGCTTGCGTAGCAGTGGGAGGGCGGTATCTTGTGCTGTTCAGACAAGGTTCTCTTAATTGCTCTTAGGTGGGGCAATGTATTTGTACTTCTTCAACTGGGGGCAGACCAATCCAATAGAGGCACTGGACAGTGTTCCTTTGGGGGTAGGAAGAACCACTAGGGAGTCCTGGGATCTGAAAGACACTTGTCTGCTTCCCTAAGCCAGTTAGCTCCCATTTAAGTACTTTGAGGGACCTAAGTATCCTAGGTCCTTTTCAAGTAATCTGTGTTTGGTACATGAGAAGGGTTTTTGCACTTAGTGTTCCTTGGGTGCCCCTGAATGAGAGCCAGAGTCCTTTATGTATCTTCTTCTGGGAAGAAGCCACCCAGAACAGTCCCTGTGCTGTGTGGAAATTGGGGGAGGGAAGGAAAAAGGCTCCTTTTGAGCCCTTTTGCCAGCTTGAGAAAACAGATATAGCCCCGCCCCACTTTCTGATGCAGCCTGTGGAGGACTTTGCAGATATTACATAGAGGACAGCGTGCCTGACAGAAGGCACTCCAGGAGAGTCTGTGCTTAGGTCATTTGCCTACCAAATAAAAAATGCTACCCCTTGTAGGGAGCAAGGGAGAAGAATGGGTTTCACTTGTTTTTGTGCCCATCAGTTGTCCAGAAAACGTTAGTTCCAGAGAATTTGACTCCTACCATGTCACTGGAGAACTTCAAGGTAACATAAGATAGTGCTGTGACCAAGTGGAGTAGATAGTTAAGCAACAGTTTGAGTTTCCTCTGCAGCAAAGCAACAAGCCAGTATTGCAGACTAGTGGTGCCCTGAAGCAGAAATACTTGACATTTTACTAAGAACCTAAGAAACAGAAGAGGGGAGATGGACAGAAGGTTCAAGCCAAGTATTTCTGGAAGTGTTAAACAGCTGAATGCATCAAGACTGCTTCATAACTCACATTGCTTCTGTTTTTAAAGCAACTTACTTGCTTCACATGTAGTGAGACAGGACATTGAAAACTCACATTTTCAAGCACAAAGTATGGGTATACAGTATAAATGACATTTTTAAAATGGTAGCTTCAGTAAAGCTATTTCCTCTCATAGCAAACACTTCTAAGGTCCAACTACCACCAATTTTCTGATAATTTCTGTATAACTTATTACAAATAAACTGCCACTTGCTTTTCACAGTAAGTACTGAAAGAATCTACATTGGTTTAACACATTTATGCTATCCTGGGTAATTAGAGGTTGTTTTGGACTCAGTGCCATTTGCAAAACATTTTTCACGACCAGTACAAAATACACTAATGAAACCTTTTCAGACTATCATTAGGTGTTTACATAAAAATGGCACCTTCTATGTCTATTGTGGTCCTGCCCCAAAGCCACTGATCAAGGCCTCCTTATGCTAGGACTGGTAATGCATAACCATTATGCTCAGAAAAAACTTACAACCAAAGCTCACTGAAAACAACCAATCCCTGATTAATGTCAGGTCTGCTTACTTTAGTAACAATACTTTTTACAGCTTTACTCTTGTTACCCTGTAGAATTAACACAGCTACTGGATATGGATTTGATTCCTTGTGCTTAAGAATTATTCCATTGTTACACCAATGCAAGTGCAATGAGAGTTTCACAGGTGTCACTGAACACGAATCTCTACTTTCTTTTCCTGGGGCACCCTCCCCCCTACCTCAGTAAAAGGGGTTTATTACTTAATTTCTTCACAACAGAGTTAGGCTTAATTCTATTTTTTAAAATTGCTTTGAGAGTCTCAGTTAAAGCACTATACACATACAAATAACTATTACTGTGGGAAGTTTTGATGGCTTGGGAATTAAAAGGAGAGCTAATTTCAGCCTAAGTTTAGAAGAGTCAAAACCCTAAAATATGTAGTTAAAAATGCAATACAAATATTTTGAACATTCCTCCTCCATGCTGTTGCATCCAAAAATTTTGCTAGTGAACAAGATCATGTAAATGAGGGAAACTATTTTAATTTTCTAAATTTTGTCAATCATTTGGGATGGTTTCTTTGGAGACATTTACTTCAAATTGGTAAAGCTTTCTGCATGTGACCAGAGCTCCAGCTGTGCATATTTTACAAATCTAAAACTGAATGAAATGCAAAAGGAAATGAAGTAAATTAACTTCCACAGTTAATTAGTAATAGTTAAGTTTAATTAGTTGAGAGTATTCCTTGCTAACTTTTCCACTAAGTCAATACAAATAAAGTGTAATCTAAATCTAGTCATGGGAGCTGGATGATTCAGAAGATTCTTGGAATGTGGATCTTCTCCATCTCTAACTCACTGGTTAGAACTTAGCCCATAGTAGTACTTTTTGTTACCAGATGACATGTAAATGCAGAATAAAAGACATGAAAATCCATTACAGTGTAATTAACTTTATTTTGAGGAAGAAGTTTATATGTAACTGTAATTTTTCTATCCATACCAGCAACTCCAGAAGGACTGAAAACTAGAACTTCCTTAACCATCATTGTAATACCAACATGAGTTTGTATGAACAGCAAATTATATAACTAATTGCTATGTTCAATAAATATTTTTTCTCCTGCACTGATTAAGGGGAAACACTACTTTAAGTTCAATTAAAAAAAATCAGTTAGATTTGTATGGTTTTAACTTCAAATGTTATCCACTGAGTAGCAGTCTAGAAACTTTTCATCTATAAAACACAACTTTTATCTTCAGTGTACAAGAATCTGTTTTTCCAAAGAAGTTAAACCAAATATGAAAATGTGCTATCACTTTAATATTTTACACAAAGCAATTTAACAAAAAAAAAAAAAAAACCTGTCGGGTTCATGACTATCTAGTAAAATTTGTCATTACAGAAAAGGTTCGGAGACGTTACTTATTTTTCAAAATTAACAACCAAGCATTAACAGAAAGATTAACAAGTTATTTTTTGGAAACACAGGTTTATATTAAAGTAGCTGAGTGCGTATATTACACACAACATGCAAGCTTTAAAAAACATCAATGCTCTCTTCTCCTCATTAGATTAGCCAGGAGTACAACTGTTTTAAAAACAAAAACAAAATGACTTACAAAATGTATAACACTTTGGGATTTCTATTTAGTTTTGCTTAAGATGTTTAACTACACAAAACTACAACAATTACAATTTTAAGAGTATTACAATAAAAGGGGGTGGAAAACAGCAATACTTCAACTGAAAATATGTATCTTCTAAATGAACCAAAGATCTTATAAGAGAGATTTGAGGGGAAAGGAGGGGGAGACCAAAGGGAAGCTAAGGGAAGAACTTTATTTAAAAATCATGTCCACAACTGTAATTCTTCCGTTCTTCAGTAGCGTCCTGGAAAAAGATAACAATATTACTATAAAAATCATGTACATTTAAACATTCAAACTTGCAATAGCTGAACTTACACCAAGGTGAATTTTCTGTTGCCACATTCAAAATTTCTCATTCATCACAAGTCTATTTTCCATTAAAACTAACAAATCAAGTCCAGATGCACTAGCATGGTTCAATACGAACTATTTACATACACTTACTTGGGCTATAGGAGCGGGATCTTGACCGTGATCGGTATCTGCTATAATAAGGTGAAGGTGATCGTCTCCTTTAAAGAGAATATAGAAGTTGTAGCTTTGTTATGAAAGTGTCTTTATACAATCACTTCTATATGAAGACAGTTGTTCCCTTGACAGTGGAAGATCGGACTGTATGGTTGATTTAAATCTGATCTGGCAGAGACTCACAATGAAATATTTAAGGAGCTTCCTAGCTTCTCTATTCCAAGTATGGTATTTAAACTTATGAGTTTATTTAGAATATGTTTATTATCCTATATGGTGCTCCGAAGTGTGCACAGCACTTCTGCAGACATGTAGAAACAAGTCCTTACCCCAAAGAACTTAGTTAAACTATACAACTTTGACAAAGGAGAAAGATTTTTAAATGGATTTGACCTCATGCTTAACCATCCCTTTAGTGGCTTTTACTTTCAATAGGACATTTTCCATTTTGTTTTAATATTTCCCATTAATTATACTTGCACCCCTGCCTATTTACATCCATTCTTATTAACTTGGGCTCAGATCTTTTTTCTCTTCCTCCCGATTATGAAACCTCACCTTTTTATTACATTAGCCTTTCCTCCAGCTCCCTACTAACATTATTTCCCCCCCCCCTTATTCCTCTAGAAATTAGTATGTGGACTGCTGAATATGCTATTTAGTTGACATAACTGTATTAGTAAGGCTACAAGGCTTGCTTCTGCTGATCTCTCTCCTAGGGGTCACTTGAAATTTAAGGACACCAGATATGTATGAGAGTCGCAAGCCTCCCCACAGCAACTACCTTTATTAAAAAAATTAAAATGAAAGAATCAAATAATTAATCCAACTTGTTACCTGTACCGGTAGTCATATTCTTCATATCTGTCATATCCTCTATCATATCCCCTATCGTAATAGGAATCACGACGACGACCTGCTCCTCCACCACCACCACCACCGCCACCTCCACTGCTATTTACAAAAAGGAACAAAATGGAAGCACAGAAATCTGCATTCTTTCTTGTGAATTTTAAGTTCTCTAAAATGATCTTCAGCATCCTCAAATGACAACTACTCCCTGTACACTTTCTGTCTCAGACTCAGTAGATCCCACATTTTAAAAAAAATCACTAAGTGCATTAATTGACCGGAGTGGGGAGGGGTTTAGACATTAAAGAGCCCTGGAACAATTCTCTCCCCCCCCCATCTTGTTTATTTTTAATATATTCCTCACCCAGTAAGCTCTTGGGCTATAAAAGATGTTCACCTTAAGTAAAAATACCATACTAAAAGAGGGCTTAATAGTGTACCTCAGGATCAACTGCAACAAACCCACCCACCCTACATTAGAGATAAGGAGCAGCTTAAAAAAGGCAGACGACTGAAATCCTCACAAGAAATACATTGCTCCTAGTGTCTGCAGTTCAATTCGAGTTCAAACATTTAGTTTAACTCGATCTGAGGGCCGTTCACACAGAATGAAGAGTCAATTCCTTACTGGGTTGGCCTGCCCATGTAGATGCCCGGGGTGGGGGTGTGCGCCCTCTTGGTGATGGAGTAATCCACGCGAATCCTCCTGCCGTCCAGCTCCATGCCATTTGCATGTTCCATCGCCTGCAGGGGAGACAGGGGCCCGGCCATTAGCTCGCGAGCTGCTACACCGCTTAATGAATAGGAGATAAAATGAGCGCTTCGCTTCTCAGTACGCGGCGCAAGCCCTGAACAACGGGCTCCAGTCAGGCTGCTTACTAGCGCCCCGCTGTGGCGAGCGGCGCGTCCCGCCCGCCGACATGCCCGTCGCAGGCGGAGTGTTGCAGCGCTGCCTGCACTGGGGCGCTGGAGTTACGTGACACGCGATCCCTGTGCTAGCCATTAACATACTGACGCTTTCCCCAGACTTCGACATTTAGCCAACAAAAAAGTTAACAGGCAGCAAAGCAGCTTCCCCTGCAAACTGCATCCTTCCGAGCGCCTGCTCCGACGCGGAGGGGACGGGCTCATTGAGAAGCCGCGCACACAGTGGCTTCCTACGGGGTGCATATGGCCGCATTACTGCTAGTCGGCTGCCATTTCATGCTCTCTCTGCCTCCTGCCATCTCCCTTACAAGGACCTACTCCAGCAGAGCTTAATAAAATGGCGGGTTTAGCCTACATGGATACCTAATTACAACCTTCCTCCCCACTCGCACTCTGAGCGGCTCGCTAAACCGATACACATCGGAGACTGTGCTGGAAGGCTGCGCCCCCAGACAGGGCTGAAACCCGCGCACGCCACTCATTCACTGGCCCCCTGCGACTCTGAGTTTTGAATCAATACAATGGCCCCCTAGCCCTATTCCAAATCATGCAAACTGGAATTCAAAGGTGCATAACACACTTTAAAGAGTTACGTGAATATAATTAAGACTTCAGTCAAAGAGATCAGAGTTAACCGCTATTATTTAAATATATTTATTAGGTTACAATTAAGTGCTACTTGCAATAAGCAGCAATTTCTGGACCCTTCCATCTAAGGGTGTTCTCAGCTGCTAACAGGTCTTTGGGCAATCGGTTCATACTAACAATTAGTTTACCTTATTTAGATTGTATTTTCCTTCTCCTATGTGAGCTAAATAGAGTTTTATTAAAATTAGCATACCAAATTGTGTTCCCATTTTATGGATTTTAAGTTAAATATCACACACCACACAAAAACTTTCTTGTAAATGATACACAAAGCATTCTCTTTTACAGACACTAAAATTGTAACCTTTAAAACAAAATTAGATTAAGAAATGGTTCCTTTTCAAGCCCTCTTTTTAGCCAACAATTTTATAATTTAATGTTAAAATCAATGCAATAGGAATCTACAAGACACCACCACATGGTCACTGTTCATATCCCTACCAAACTGGAAATAACACGATTCTCCACTAACCAATTTAATCCCACTTAGTTTGCTCTTTTATAATGCTGTTTATATCTAGACTATATTGCCACCTAGTGATATCTATTCAAACTCAAAAATAGCTAGATTTAGTACACTGAATAGCAGAGCAAAACCATAAGGGGATAATAAGCAAGATCTCAATCTTTCAACACTACACTTAAACATATAAATACAAGGTTTTGAAGTGGTTGCATACCCATAATCTTTTAAACTATTCCTATAATGCCATAAAATAAATATGCTGTTCACCAAAGATGTGCTAAGATATAAAAAAGCAACTGGCTACAGAATACCCTAGAACTCAACAGGATTCTCAACTGGTGTCATTTTGACCATAGGCATCTCAGAAACTTGATAAAGTGAAATTAGGTATAAAAGGTGGGGTTATTTTATATTGCAGTGGAAGATGTTTTAAAATCTCAGGAAACATGAGCCAGCAATTCTGGTCAAAGTCTTACAAAGCAAATATGGCGGAAGTGACAGCTAGCTCACAAATACAGACTTCTGATTGAGGTTTTTGTTTAACTGAAGAACTAACTCTACAGAAAAAGGAACTTCTAATTCAAACGGTCCCTTCCGTTTCAGGGAGAAGTCAGCCTTGAAGATGATCCATTTTGAGAGCTTTTATATACCAGCAACATACCTAAGACACTCAAACCTTATTTGCCAGTTAACTGGAAGAACGTCTTAGAACCACCATTAAGATAGGTACCTATGTATCTAAAGAGTGTAATTCTAGTGTCATATTTTGACCCAAAATATTCATAAACCGTTTCCCCAAAGAACATTACACTTTAATATAAAGATTATCCAGTTTAATTTTTAATTCCAGAGCTCTTCAGAAAATCTGACTGGCCTGCTTAGCGTCCCAAATAAATGTTTATCAAAAACAAAACACAAAGATCCCCAAAACCCCCACATAAAACACAAAACTAAAAAAGTTGAACTGTCAGCATCATGGTCAGGATTTTTAAAATAACTTTAAAGCAATTTCCTTTTTTACCTATGTGTATTACAGTTTGTATAGACATCTATTTACCCAACAGGCAAGAACAATGGGGCCTAGTTTTTTAAAATGTAATTTAAGTCAAATAATTTTTATAACCTGATCCCACCTTCAGCCACTAGCAATTCTTCTTAATGATGCTCTGTACTATTCTTAATAGCACAAAGCAACAAACAGAGAAATCCATGCAATAATAGTTCATGGACTGCTTTTGGCATCTAAGGATCATTGCAAAATGACTCAACTAAGGCCACTTTGAAAATCTGCTTCCATTTCCTGCTTCTAAACGGTCCACAGGTGAAAGTGTCTTAAATTTGCACAGACATTGTCAGGGACACACATTAAGAATGCTAATAACTTTTGATATTGTTTGCATTTCTGTATCTCAAACACATTAGTTTTTATGGTTATTTTGTATTTATATGCAAAGCGTATATTTACTACTTACTGTAAAGTATATAATAAAAAAATGTTAACTTGCCTAGGGAAAGTTTCCCATAGTTAATTAAATTCTTTAAACACATTTGTAGCAAATATATTTTCAAATAGGATTGCACGTCCATACGGCAGAGTCTCAGAAATTCAGTTTTTAATAAAAAGGGAGGAAAACAGTATTGATTTGAATGTGCCCAAAATCTAGAATAGATGCCCAAATTTAAGAAGAAAATTATTAAACTTTAATTTTGGTTTTAAGCATCACTGTTTACTACCTTTCAGAGGCATAATATGTTTTCCCTTGTTGATTTTGTCCTTTTCTATTTGAACACTGATTTTCTCCCCAATGCCTGAATGTTTCTACTGGACCTGAAATAATCATGGCTTTTATAAGATGATGTAACAGACAACTCTTCTACAGAAAGAAGTTTTAGTAGTTTACTTGTGTAGATTACATGGGCAAAACTTGGTAAGTCACCATCTTCACAGAGGGAGAAAGAGTAGAAGCATATGAACATTAATTAACCACATGTGAATGCTTCAAATGATCTTAAACATGGAACAGCTTAGTAGCTGTTTAAAGCCTTACAGCTGTTCAGTGGGCTATTAACTTCTAAGTTGGTAGTTTGTGTAGATCTTAGTGGACTGGTATACCACCTTTACCCTAGGTGACAATGGCCAAGGATTCAACAGGCAGAGAATCAACTACACTTTCATCCCCCTAGAACAGAGGTTTCCAAACAGTGGTATGCATAACCCTGGGGATACATGGGAGAAATTGTGCAAGGGTGGATTTTATTTATTATATTATTTATTGCATTTTCATAATAAACTAATCAAAGCTTTAAAACTGTGGGAATTTGTTATATAAAATACAGTAGTTAATTTACTCCAAGATGTACCAAAGAGAACACAGATACATTGATGTACAGAGCCCTCACCTCCAATCACCCTGCAGCATGGGTTCAGTTGCCCACTAGAGGGGAAATATATAAGCTCAAGGGTAATTAAGGCATGGTTCCCTGTAGACTAGGGAAGGTAGCTGCAGGTTAATTGGAGCACCTGCAGTCAATTAAGGCCCTGTTAGGAACCTAATAACCCCTACCAGCACCAGCCCCATCAGGCAGTCAGCGAGAAGGAGGAAGGAGAAAGGACTGGAGCTTGGAGGTGTGTTGAGAGGTTTGGAAGACCTGAGAACTGAAGCAAGGGAGACCCTGCCCAGCAGGACAGGGAGACTCCCTTCCCCCCAGCATCTAAGGACCAAGGGTAACCCCACCTAAGGGGGACGAGGGTAAGAAACCCACAGGGGTTGAGAGGGGCTGGGACTCAGAGTGAGGAGCAAACCCAGACCCCTCCGCTGCTTCCCTCCTCTACCACCTTCCCGGGCTAGTAGCGGGGCCCTCGGCACCCAAGAGCAGGGCAAAGGGTGGCATTTTAGCTCCCCACCAAGAAAAGCCCAGGACCCACCAGACTAAAATCAGACATCTTACCACACCTTACACACTGTAAAAATGTTTTAAATAAAAAAGCTTCCAGCTATAGCTTCTAAATAGTAGTCAATGCCTTTTGGGACATTCAAATATTTCTACATATATTTATTTTCAGTATTTCTTCACTAAGAACTGAGATTACTTGCATAGAAAGACTTTCTACTAAGTCATTGGCTTCTGTTACCTATTTCTTACCTGAAGTCCTTCCTATGTCATAATCACTTCCACAAAAAACAATTGTGATGCAATGGACAGAATTAAAAAATGTGATAGGACTACACAGTCACAATGAATGAATTAAACTAAAGCTTTTATGAAACCAATATATTGTTTAATACCTAATTCAGATCAGAATAAAAAATGCAAACAAATTAAGCATGTAAAAATAGCTTTTTATACTGTAATCTGTGAAGCCTTACATTCAAGACTATTTCCTTATAAGACTCTGAGTCAGTTTCCTACTCTGGTGCAGGTATTTGTAATGTTAAATATGTTAGAAATTACAAGCAAGCCTGCATTTTACATATTTAAACATCCTGCTAAGAATTTGGGATCCTGTTTTTTAAAAAGCTTTTAAGAATTTACGAGTAGATAAATACAGGGTAGAAAACAAAATTATTTTTAACTGGAATGCTTTTCTAATGTTTCTATGTTGTGTGTCAGCAATGTCAGGACATTTTACAATCAGCAAACATGTTTTTAAATAATCATCCCATAGGTCCAAAACTCTCTTAATTTCTGCTGGTGCATTTTGTTCTCAAGAGTTCCTTCTGTATGATTTTTTTAAGCACTCACTGAATAATCTGTATGAGAATTTTCGAAGTCTGTAATAAACTATGTAAATTTATTTCTGAACACACCAACAAGCCAGCACTGTAGAGAGTAATTAGCACTGATAATTCATAACAGTGGTCATAAGTAATGTAAATATTTGGTCAGAATATTTTTGTGATTTTTTTGGAATTAAGTTCATGTTTCAGTGCTTGGGAAAGGTGATGAACTGACTGCCCTTAAGTTCTCTATCTGCAGAACAAAAACACAAAGTACATCTAGCAACAATGTGAAGTTCATGCTTTATTAATGTGTTATGCTGACCCAAGGAAATTAATCTATAAAGGTCTAAAAAGCAGCGCAGTCTCTATGCCTACACAATCCTTGGTGCCTTTACTTAGACTGCCAAGAGTGTAAATTACCACCATTTCTAAAAGTAGTTTTGTAAGATTAACAAAACTGTAAATTCCATACAACTGGCATTGATAAAACTGAAAATTTTCCATATAATTACCAATACCCTGAATTATCCAGTCTCTCACAGTTAGAAGTTTCCTGACCCATTACTGAACAAATACACAATGTTACAGATATTCCACTTAGGATTTTAGTGAGAAGGCATTCCACTTCCCCATATGTGCAGCATTGTTACTGAAAGGTGTTTTAGCTATGAGTGCGGTAGTAGTTTTTCCCACTGCTATATATATTCTTAGTCAACACAAAACATTCCTGAGGATGCATGTTTTTTACAACGGAAAAGTGAACCCCAAAACGCAAATAGGAAGTAGGTGGATAGGTGAGAATGGGCTAGAATTCCATCAAGGTTTTTAAGTAACAATGCTGTAAATAAGTGGAGGTAGACTGATTTTTCATTAGAATTTTATGATGGAATGCCAATCCTGTGAATTATCTCCAAAGGGAGAAGATTACAGATGTGATAATCCCTTGTAATCAAATGCCATTCCTTAAACATCTCATTCTTTGAGACTGAGAAACTCCAGGAAGATCAACGCAAGTGACCACATACTGCAACAGACAAGACAAAAACAAATATCTTAAGAAAATATGTGAGTGATAAAACATCTCCTTTCCTCTAAAAAGCACAATCAGACAGAACCTCAAAGACTGAGCCCTCAGAAACCATACTTGTTTTACAATTGATCTTACTCAAATAAGAAACATCCTGGATAGGACAAAAAAATACTCTAGCAGGTAGAATACTTCAGGTACCTCTGCTTTGAAAATAGCAACTGAAGACCAAACTGGACCCTTAAAGAGTCTTAGTAACATTGTTTTGAAAAAGCATACAGGAAGGACCACGTGCAAACTTTGCATATATTTTGAAGCAAAACAGGTCTTAGGTTGGCAAGTGAAACAACCCAGCCTTATGTAACAGCATGATAGTACAGGACTGCTAAAAGCTTATAGCAGCAAGAAATACACTCAACACAGCCTTTGTAGTAATAGCAACACCTATTCAATTGGTGTTAGATAGAAGAATCTGGGTGGATTAAGGCTGTTCAACAGCTGATCTTTTGGAAACACTGGAATAAAACTGTAAAGTCATTTATTGCATCTATTGAAAACAAAGATGAGTTTTGTCAGTTGACCCCATGGTGTCTTGTAAGCTCAGCAAGTAGATCTTTACAGTACTCCACATGAGAGCTCTTTGGAAAGAAATTACTCGCTTTGTGAAGTAACTGGTTCTTTGAAATGTCTCCTCCTTCAGGTGCACATTCACCCCTCAAAGCCCTTGATCAGAGAGAGTTAGCAATGTCTATTCAGCCCATGCCTCCTTGTGCCCAGTACCAAGGCTACTGAGGGGCATACAGGTGAATCGCCCTTTCCTCTCCACCCAAACAGGAATAGTCTGAAGCAGAGGGGAAGAGGGGTGGGTAGTGGAGCACCCACAGAGAGAGACATCTCTAAGATCCCAGTGATGCTGGAACAGGAGAGGCAAGGGGCTATAGCCCCACTACTTTTAAAAGTGGGAGGGCATACTAGCCCTAAGGGCAAGCGACCCGGGGGGTGGGGGGGAGGCAGAGCCATGGCAGAGGGGACATAGGGAAAGGGGCCACAGTTCAGGCGCTGGTGGTCCCCCCACCTTTAGGGAGCTTCTGCCGCTCCTGAAATAACCAGTTACTGCACAAAGTAACCAACATCATCTTCTTTGAGAAGTGTCCCTATGAGTGCTCCACTTAAGGTAACTTCTGAGCAGTCTTCAGTGGAGGAGGGAGCTTCAGAATAGAGTCCGGAACTGAAGACAATACTGCAGAACCAAGCCTGAACAGCATGGAGCAAGGCGTAATATTTTGATAACGTATGTATTGAAGCCCATGTAGTAGCCCTACAATATTTCAGATACTAGTACACTCACTCAGTAATGCCACAGATGTTGCCTGAGATCTGGTTGAATGTGCTATTACCCTAAGGGGCGGGGGTGGATGAACACCCGCAGCATCATAACAAGTGATAAATACATCTAGATATCCATCTTGATAGCCTATGAGTATTGAGAACTGATTGAGAGATCGAGAACTGTGTGGCTCTATCTGCAAAGGAAATAAAGAGCCTAGGTGTCTTCTTAAATTGCTTGGTCCCATCTAAGTAGAAGGCCAATGCCCTTCTGACATCTAGGGTATAGAAACAAAAATCTTGTAGAGAACTATGTAGCTTTGGAAAAAACACTGATAGATGAATGACTTGAATACGGTGGAACTCTGATAGAACCTTAGATAAGAAATTTAAGATGTGGATGTAAAGAGAACTTACCCTTAAAGACCACTGTAAATGGGGGTAGGGAAAGGGAATCTGCCATTTAGGATCCAGTCTCCTTAACCTTATGGCTGACGTGATGGCTACTAAAAAGGCTGTCTTCATAGACCAAAGCAACAGAGCAGGTTGCCACTGGTTCGAATGGAGGTCTCATAAGGTAAGTGAGTACCAGACTGAGATCTCAGGTTGGGACAGGGTTTCTAATCTGGAGATAGACATTCTTCAAACCTTTAATAAACCTAGACCACACTGCATGAGCAAATATGGAAAATCGTTCTAGTGGAGGATGAAAGGCTGATATTGCCTTAGTATATATCTGAACTCCTGTGGTACCGAATAGGGGATCAGTACTGATACAGTAGCGGAGGCCATGGTCGCTAAAGTAGATGGTACCACCAACTGTGGGCATACCGAAACAGAAGCTGATGGTGTGTGGTGCTGTTGCTTGCTGGTGCCGAATGCATGGGTACTGACAGTTGGGCTGAACTTGATGGTGCCAGTCCTGAGTGTCTGTGCTTGCCCTCCTTGCTGGTAGAAGGTACCAAGTCCTGATTGGACCTCTCTCCTTCCTTGGTGCTCCAGGACTTTACAGCCTCTCCAGTACTGGATGAGGACTCCTTCAATTCAGTGGTATCGATTCAAGAGGTAGAGCCTTCAAGACCATAGATCTCACCAGGGTCCTGGCATAGGGATGGATGAGCAGATTGAACGGACATTGTTAAGTAAAAATCTCCAGTCATGGGCTCGACAGGAGCACCCATAGGGACACCACTTGAAGAAGAAGAGGAGCAGCTTTCTAACACCTCTATCTAGGTCCTGTTCAGTTGGAATGAGTGTAGTGTTATGCCATCTACTTTAGTTATGCCATGCAACAATAGAATCAAAAGCCAAAGTAAGGCTGAGGTTTGGCTTTTATCCATACTGGAGAGTGCCATTAATTACTGCTACAAGGACCGCCTCTTTCTCAAGTCCTATCTAAAGGATGACAGAAAAATTCAACATGTCCACACATATTAATTATATTTAATTTCGTACGGCCTACGAGAGACACTCATGTACCAGGACCCCACTGACAGGCGCTCCATAAACACAGAACAAAAAAGAAGGTTCCTGCCCCAAGGAGCTTACAATCTAATTATACAGCAAGAGACAGAGGGTCACATGAGACAACATTCGCCAGCCTCACTGGCTACTGGTGTGCTGAGACCATAGCCCAACTGTTAAGCTTTTTGGGTGCACCATGGCATAGGAGAGTTTTAAGGACTGATCTGAAGGAGAACACTGAAGTGGTTTTGTGGATGTTTACAGGAAGCTCCTCCCAAGGGTGAGGGGCAGCATGGGAGAAAGCATGAAGGTCCTTGTTTGAAAATCTAACAAATGGGTAATGGAGGCTACCATCATGAGCCAATCAGAAGCAGGAGTAGACATCTTGATACTTAATGAGAAATGATAGGGTGGGGCTATTAAGTGATGTTGAGTTTGGTTGTTACCACCTATGATGTTTTTACTTAAGTAGAGGGAGACTGGATAGGATATGGAGAGGTGGCAGTTACATGTACTCTGAGACATGTTGGATGGACGTAAATTCTACCGTGACAGAAATTTAGCACTCTGGTAAAAGACTGGAAATTCTGTAGCAGTTTCACACTGAAGGAGTATTTTACAGAATTAAATACAAGCACGTTAAATTCAATTAAATGTTGCACCATAATTATCAGTTTTTTAATCAGCTGCAGAATATTGTACTGAAAATACAGAACTGCATTGTGGAAGCTGGAGACTATCAACAGTTAAGAGATAGCTGGGGCTTTTGGAAACTGGGAAAACAGTTTATGATTGTGAAATAAGCATAATACCTAGATGTTTCTGCTAATGTGGTCAGCATCATTATAGTTAATAAGACTGACACAAACTGTCATAATTAGGTTCCAGAATTAACACTCCATTGAGCAGGAAGATAATTCATACTTAGACCTACTGTTTCAAACTGTCTACACACTTAGGAAGACAACACAGAGACAGTTTACACTCATTTCATATTCTCTTCATAACCACGAGGGCTAGAAACTTTAAAATAAAATCTTAAATTTTGCTTAAGGTAGGGTCTGTGTAGCCAGTTACTCAGTAGCAGAAAACACAGGTACTAAACTCAAAAGCTGATCAGCTTTGGCAGGGTCACATTAAAAACTGAAAAGAACCTTAGTGAAGTTTCAGACATGTCAGAATGCACATGAACCTGCTAATAGTCCAAAGAGACACTTGTCTACTTTGGACTAGTTCACGAAAGACTAAAGCATAACTCCATATTGAACAGGAAAGAAAGTTCAGCTGTTTACATGGATTCACTTTAAGGGACACATGCTGGCATGCATGACTTCTACATATGGCAAGTAATTCCCAAAGGTATGTAAAAAAGTGCTCTGCTTCCAGTTACTTCAGCTGAACTGGCGAACAAGAGGGAGCATGGTCTAGTACTGTGGATATGAACTGTTCCCATTGAGGATCCAACCATCAATCACACTTCTTCCTGCAATCCAAAATCCCACAAAACTTGGTGGCCAGAAAGAAGTGCAAATATGGGCACCACAAGAAGAAACTGGGCCTCACTTTGGAGACTGGGGGCAATGTGTTGAGTAAGGTGCTGATAATTACGATGATTTCCCCCATTCCCCAACCTCCTTCCATCCAACTGTTTCAAGTTATTGTGGAATAACAAAGTGAAGTAACTGCAAGAAAAAGAAAGAAGCTTCTCTTTTCCTCACTCCTAAAAGCTACAGCCTCTGGTAGCTTTCTTCCTATCTCCCATTCCTCTCCCATGAGTGCTTAACAAAAAACATTAATAAACTGATGTTCTACACCCATGAGCTATTCTCCATTTTACAATCAAGAAACTTAACCTGCAAATTACTCATCTGTAGTTACACAAGAAATCGGTGGCAGAACCAGGAACTGAACCCAGATCTCTCAAGTCTCAGTCCAACGTTAACTGCTAACCCACCCTTCCTCTTAATCAAAATGCCTTCTACCTTAGCAAAGGAAGTTTTCTGTTTCTCAGCCCCTGGAGTGCAATCAATTGGGTAGCTACCCCCTCATGACCCACTGGTGGGGAGAGTAGGGGAGGTGTCACATCCCAGCATTTGAGAAACTAGTTTAAAGGAAGCAGCATTGACTGCACACTTGAAACTGCTGATGTGGTGTCTATTTTTCTTCATTTTGACAGAGCATTGTTTAGAAAAACTGGAGATACACCTTTAATTGAGGTGGCCTCACAGCCACTTGAAATTTCAATATAATTTCATATCTCGGAAGAAGTAACAATACACCTCTTTTTAAAAGACACACTACTTTTCTATGGTGTTCTGTACCCCTCGTGCAAAAATCAATTTAGATTCTTGGTTTCCATTCTTTCCTCCTCAACTAACCATATCATGGATAGAGAATGATCACTCCCAGGAGCAAGGTATGTCTTAAGTGTTTTGCATTGATTAGTAACCCACTGACCAATAAAGGCACATACTGACAAGTCAAAGTAAGCTTTCCAAATCTTGTTCCTTAAAACAATGGTGACAGACAAAAGCTTAAGACTATGAGGGAAAACAGTGGTATCTCACAATTCTGACAGATAAGAGACTGCTCAGGGGAAGAGAGAAGTGACTTTTTAAAGGCAGATGTTTAAAAAGTTTAATAGTTTAAAAAATCCATGCCCTCTAAAGATTTTATTTCCTTTTTGTAACAGATGTATGAGGCAAAACAGGGCTTGCATTAGTGAGTAGTTATGGTTGTGTTAATGGATGTATAATGATTTTACTTTACAACTGTCAAGCCCAATAATGTTTGCAAATTAAATCCCATTGCTTAAACAGTATACTGGTATATAAAATTACAGTATTTTATAAACACTAAACCATTACTTCTCATGAATTTGACCAATGTACTATTTAAATGGCAATTTTCAGCATTTATGAGATTCACAAAATACAATGCATCCGATGAAGTGAGCTGTAGCTCACGAAACCTTATGCTCAAATAGATTTGTTAGTCTCAGGTGCCACAAGTACTCCTTTTCTTCTTATAAAATACATTTAAATTCTTTAATTTATAAAAATATCTGTAAAGATTTTTACAAATCTGTAATAAGAATCAACTACAGTCAAGAGCAACAACATTAATTTACCTCTTTAGAATCGTCTATTCTCTCAAAATAAACAAAAGCGAATCCTCTTGATCGTCCAGTCCGCTGATCATAAACCACATTGACGCCACTCAAAGGTCCGTAACGGGAAAAGACTTCACGCAAGTCTCGCTCAGTGGTATACAAACTGAGGCCAAACACTCCAAGGCATGTGTTAGGATCTGGATTAGCCTGTTAAAACAAAAATTCAAAATATATTCCATTAAAATGCTATTACTATCATATCCGCCAACTACTATTTGTTTTCCTGGTTATTCAAAGCTTAGCATTTCAACCTTAATAAACTAAAAGATATTTTCAAAAATCAAACTTAATTTTTTGATAAAATCTATTACAGCAAATTAAATATTGGCAAACGATGCTGAATTCACAGTACTGGAAACCGAAGCCCTTTGTTCACCTACAGAACAAGTACAATGTAGACGCCTACTCCAGAAGCTTTCCGATAGCTGCCCCTAGCTGATATGCTACTGGCCTGATTTGGAAGGACAGACACTAGTGGTAAGAGTAGCACTACTCTCCATTGAGATTCCATCCTTGACCTCTCTGCAGAGACTGGAATGTCATTTAACACTCTATTCATGGATATTTAGCATAGGGATGTCTGAATTCCTAATTTATCTTTTGCTAGATATGGACATCTCAACTATTACTATACCTGTAATCTCCCCCAAAGACTGAATATTTCTGTCACTTTCCCCCATAATAGTTCTATGTCTGTAAATAAAAGGCTCAATTTAGGTTTGTAAGGTGCATCTCTCTAAATTGTCCTATCCCTCTAAACTGACCAAGATCACAAACTCATCTTATCTAGATAGTATAGATGTGCACTATTTTAAGGGACCTTGGCAGTCCAGAGCCAGCAGGACTAGAGTTCTGCAGCAAGATGCCAGGATTCTTACATGGTAGACTGGAAATTCTTTGGCACCTTCATTTCAGTTGCACTTTACTACTTTTACTTAACCTACTTTTTTAAAATATAAAATTGAACCATACAATCAGTACAGTACTTCCTTTTATTACATTTATTTTATGTTGTCTCCACATTTTCATTTTTTGATATGCTGGATATTTTAGTTTTAATACAATCCATTGTAGAAACTGTTTAGAAACTTTTGGAGCTGTCGAAGCACTTTAAGACTGTAGGATTAATTGCAGTAGCTGAATGTTTCAACTACAATGATCAGCAGTGAAAGTTAATAAGACTGAAATTTAATCAATCATTTTTAGATAGGACAATGATATGAATGGAGCAGTTCACACTTTTCAGAACTATGGTTTCAGATTTTCTATCCACAAGAAGTACACTGGTTTACAGGTAATTTTCTTCACAGCTCCAGGGATCAGGAACACCCCTCCTCCCATACACACACTTTGGAGCATAATTCCACAGCCATGAAATAATTCACTGACATTTTCAGTGACTACTAACTTGATGCAAGTCACTGATTTACATAAAAAAGTGTAATTTCATTCCTTAATTCCCTAAGGGATCCCACATCTCTACAATTGGCATGAACCTCTTATTCATGTCAGTTATTCTAAAAGTAATACTGTTTGTGACAATGTGTGGGACCTGTGCAATTTGAAATGAGGTTTCCATTCTGTGTAAGGCATAAATACACATTAAATTTAAAAATCAAGCATCTGTATGATAATTTTGTTCTTGTCATTGTTAGAATTTAAAATTACTAACTGAAATTTTAGTGAGAAAATTTGTTTGTACCTTCAATTGGTTTACTTTATTCAACAATGTCAAATGCACAATCAGTTTGAATTATTTCTTTGTGTAAATCTTATACAGTAAAAGAGAATGTTTAAAAAGAAAATGCAATTGTACATGCCATAAAAACTGACAGGGGATTCCTGGACAGACATGGGTTCCAAAACTACTACTATAATGACCAGATCACAAATTTATGGTGTTTCTTTAAGCACTGCTCCTGACTAAACCATTTTCTAGCTGGTTTTCACACTTGTTTATAATTTACACAGCTTAAAGTTTTCCGTGTCTGAGTGTAAGCTCATTTACAATATTATATCGCAATGTTTATAATTCATGGTGAGAACTGATACAGACACGGACCATTGTAATCATCTAATCTGACCTCCTGAACATTTCAGACCACAGAATCTCTCACACTCACTCCTGTAATAAGCTCATAAACCTCTGAGTTACTGACGTCCTCAGATCTTCATTTAAAGACTTCAGTTTCAGGGAATCCAACATTTACTCTAGTTCAAATTAATTAGTGAGTGACCCATGCCCCATGCTGCAGATGAAGGCTAAAAAACCTGTCACTCTCACCTGGGGAAAAATTCCTTCCCTACCTCAAATATGGCAACTGCTTAGGCTCTGAGGATGTCAGCAAGACCCAACAGCCAGACACCTGGGAAAGAATTCTCTGTAGTAACTCAGAACCCTTCCCAGCTAGTGTCCCATCTCAGACTGTTGGGGATAATTGGTACTAGCAATAGTGGATGGGCCACTGCAGGCTATCATTATACCATCCCCTCCGTCAACCTATTAAACTCAGTCTTGAAACAAGTTAGGAAATTAGACAAAAGTTTCTAGCCATCAGAGGAGTGAAGTTCTGGAACAGCCTTCCAAGGGGAGTAGTGGAGGTGACCAGGATGGTGATAGTGACTGTGAAATGCTCAGGGAGATTAAAGAGGCTATTAAAATATAAAACTCAGTAATAATGGGGGATTTCAACTATCCCCATATTGACTGGGTACATGTCACCTCAGGACAGGATGCAGAGATAAAGTTTCAGAGTAGCAGCCGTGTTCATCTGTATTTGCAAAAAGAAAAGGAGTACTTGTGGCACCTTAGAGACTAACCAATTTATTTGAGCATAAGCTTTCATGAGCTACAGTATCCAATGAAGTACTCCTTTTCTTTTTGAGAGATAAAGTTTGATACCTTGAATCGGGGTGGGCAAACTCTTCAGCCCAAGGGCCACATCTGGGTATGGAAATTGTATGACGGGCCATGAATGCTCACAAAATTGGGGGTTGGGATGCAGGAAGGGGTGAGCGCTCTGAGGTGGGGCGAGAAATGAGGAGTTCAGGGGGCGAGAGGAGGTTCTGGGCTGGGGCAAGCCGTTGGGGTGCAGGCTCTGGCTGGGGGTGCGGGCTCTGGGGTGCAGGAGGGTGCTCTGGGCTGGGACCAAGGGGTTTGGAGGGTGGGTCGAGGATCAGGGCTGTGGAGGGAATTGGGGCTCAAGAGGGGGTCAGGGGTGCAGGCTCCAGGTGGCGCTTACCTGAAGCAGCTCCTGGAAGCAGTGACATGTCCCCTCTCCGGCTCTTAAGCAGAAGTGTGACCAGGCGGCTCTGCGTGCTGCCCCGTCTGCAGGCGCTGCCTCTGCGGCTCCCATTGGCTGCGGTTGCTGACCAATGGGAGCTGTAAGGGCAGCACTTGGGGCGGGGGCAGCATGCGGAGCCCGCAGCTGCCCCTCTGCATAGGAGCTGGAGTGGGGGACATGCTGCAGCTTCCAGGAGCCGTGCAGAGCCACACATGGAGCGGGGCAAGCCCTGAACCCTACTCTGCGGCAGAAAAACACAAGAGCCCAACACTGTAGCATTTAATTTCAGAAAGGGGTACTACACAAAAATGAGGAGGTTAGTTAAACAGAAATTAAAAAGGTACAGCACCAAAAGTAAAATCCCTGCAAGCTGCATGGAAACTTTATAAAGACACCATAGAGGCTCAACTTAAATTTATACCCCAAATTAAAAAACGTAGTAAGAGAACCAGAAAAGAGCCACCATAGCTAAACAACAAAGTAAAAGAAGCAGTGAGAGGCAAAAAGGTATCCTTTAAAAAGCAGAAGTTAAATCCTAGTGAGGAAAATAGAAAGGAGCATAAACTCTGGCAAATTTTTAAATTATATTTAAAAATATAATTACGAAGGCCAAAAAAGAATTTGAAGAACAGCTACCCAAAGACTCAAAAAGTAATAGCAAAAATTTAGTATATCAGAAGCAGGAAACCTGCTAAACAACCAGTGGGGCCATTGAACTATCGAGATGCTAAAGGAGCACTCAAGGACAATAAGGCCATTGCAGAGAAACTAAATTCTTTGCAACAGTCTTCACTGCTGAGGATGTGAGGGAGATGCCCAAACCTGAGCCATTCTTTTTAGGTGACAAATCTGAGGAACTGTCCCAGAATGAGTGTCATTAGAGGTGGTTTTGGAACAAACTGAAACTAAAACAGCAGTAAGTCACCAGGACCCAAGAATGCTGAAGGAACTCAAATGTGAAACTGCAGAACTATTAACTGTAGTCTGTAAACCTATCATTTAAATCAGCTTCTGTACCAAATGACTGGAGGATAGGTAATGTGACACCAATTTTCAAAAAGGGCTCCAGAGGTTATCCTGGCAACTACAGGCCGATAAGCTTGACTTCACTACAGGGCAAACTGGTTGAAACTATAGTAAAGAACAAAATTGTCAGACACATAGATGAACATAACTTGTTGGGGAAGAGTCAACATATTTTTTGTAAAAGGAAATCATGCCTCACCAATCTACTAGAATTCTTTGAGGGGCTCAACAAGCATGTGGTCAAGGGAAATCTAATGGATGTAGTATACTGAGATTTTCAGAAAGCCTTTGACAAGGTCCCTCACCAAAGGCTCTTAAGCAAAGTAAACTGTCATGGGATTAAGAGGGAAGATCCGCTTATGTATTGGTAACTGGTTAAAAGATAGGAAACAAAGACTAGGAATAAATTATCAGTTTTCGGAACGGAGAGAGGGAAACAGTGGTGTCCCCCAGGGGTCTGTACTGGGACCAGTCCTAGTCAACATATTTATAAATGATCTGGAAAAAAGGGTAAACAGTGAGGTGGCAAAATTTGCAGAGGATACAAAACTACTCAAGATAGTTAAATCCCAGGCAGACTGCAAAGAGCTACAAAAGGATCTCTCAAAACTGGGTGACTGGGCAACAAAATGGCACATGAAATTCAATCCTGGTAAATGAAAAGTAATGCACATTGGAAAACATAATCCCAACTATACATATAAAATGATGGGGTCTAAATTAGCTTTTACCACTCAAGAAAGAGATCTTGGAGTCATTGTGGATAGTTTTCTGAAAACATCCACTCAATATGCAGTGGCCGTCAAAAAAGCAAACAACGTTGAGAATCATTAAGAAAGGGATAGATAAAAATATAGAAAATATCATATTGCCTCTACAGAAATCCATTGTACGCCCACATCTTGAATATTGCATGCAGGTGTGGTTGCCCCATCTAAAAAAAAGATGGATTGGAATTGGAAAAGGTTCAGGAAAGGGCAACAAAAATTATTAGGGATATGGAATGGCTGCCGTATGAGGAGAGATTAATAAGACTGGGACTTTTCAGCTTGGAAAAGAGACAACTAAGGGGGGATATGATGAGGTCTATAAAATCATGACTGGCGTGGAGAAAGTGTTATTTACTCCTCATAACACAAATTAGGGGTCACCAAATGAGATTAATAGGCATCATGTTTAAAACAAACAAAAGGCAAAAAATTCTTCATACAACGCACAGTCAACCTGTGGATCTCTTTGCCAGAGGATGTTGTGAAGGCCAAGACTATAACAGGGTTCAAAAAAAAACACAAAAAAAAACCACACTAGATAAGTTCATGGAGGATAGGCCCATCAATGGCTATTAGCCAGAATGGGCAGGGATGGTATCCCTAGCTTCTGTTTGCCAGAAGCTGGGAATGGGTGACAGGGAATGGATCAGTTGATGATGACCTGTTCTGTTCATTCCCTCTGGGGCACCTGGCATTGGCCACAGTCAGAAGACAGGATACTGGGCTATACGGACCTTTGGTCTGACCCAGTATATCTGTTCTTATGTTCTTTTTGTTTAGAAAAACTGGTTATCTTCTCAAAGAAAGATCAGGTTAGTCTGGCATCACTTATTTGTAAAACCATGTTGTAATTTTATCCCAATTTCCATTTACCTCTATGTCTTTAATTACTTTTTCAAAATTTGTTTGAACACCTTGCATTCATCTGAGGTCAAACCAACAGGCCTGTAGTTTCCCAAGTCCCACCCCCACCCCCCTTCTTAAATATAGGCACTCTATCTGTAATTCTCCAGTCACATGGTATGACACCCAAGCCTACGGATTCATTAAAAATCCTTGCTATTGGCTAGCAATTTCATGAGCCAGTTCCTGTAATATTCTTGGATGGAGATTACCCAGGCCCCTCAATTTGATCTCCTTAAGCTGTTTTGAGTTTGGCCTCCCCGTACAACGTGGTAGTTTCTACTTCCATATCCTTGCTCCTATCAGCAACCCTACCACTGCCCCCAAGCACCTCATTATCCTTATTAAAAACTGAGGCAAAGTATTTGTTTAGGTGTTGGGCCATACTTATTTTAATCTCCACCATGTCCTCAGTGTTTAGCAGTCCCACTTCCTTCCTTGTTTTCTTTTTGTTTATATGGCTAAAGAACCTTTTACTATTGGTTTTAATTTCCTTTGTAAGGCCCAGGTCTGCTTGACTTTTGGCACTTCTCACTTCATCACTATGCTTTCTGACCTACATTGGTGGGTCAAGGAAAATTGTTTATTCTCTCAAATATACAAATAAATAGGAAATCAAGTCTATTCAAAGTATTTAAAAGGGGAGATGATGAAATATTTAGATCTATCCATAAAGTTAAACAGAAGAAAAAAAATGTGTAAAAAATGCACAATGCCACGTACTATTACAGGAGGAACTGGTGGTAATCTCTATATTTAGGCTTCCTTACGCTTTCCATTATATCAGATTCTTATAACTCTTTTTCCAGAAGCTTTAACACCTACACTGTTCACAGCAGGCTTTTGCAATTTGACAACTGAAAAGCCCTTCGGTAGAAACACGTCTTTAATCCCATGAAATTCCTTTTAGATTTAAGCAGCGTTATAAACAGTTAAATAATTTCCCTTCTTTCACTAGCATTCCTCAGGAAAATTCTGTCTGCATGCCAAAATATTAACAGAACACAGACATTCTAATGAATCAGGCTGCTACAGCACACGACGTACACTTCTATCCTGACATAACGCAGTCCTCAGGAGCCAAAAAATCTTACCACGTTATAGGTGAAACCGCATTATATCAGACATGCTTTGGCCTCGAGCATTTCCTTTATTAATAGTCACTTCCCATCCCCTGACTGACCCCTCTGAACCCCCAACCCATCCAACACCCCCCCCCCGCTCCCTGACTGCCCCGACCCCTATCCACACTCCCGCCCCCGACAGACCCCCACCCCCCGGACTCCCACGCCCTATCCAATGCCCCCTTTCCCAGTCCCCTGACCGCCCCGCCCCCCAGAACCATCCAACCCCCCCCCCCAAGACCCTCTGCCCCTTATCCAACCCCTCAGCCCCAGCCCAGCACCCTAACACGACACTCAGAGCAGCATGTCAGAGCCAGACACACTGACGCGCTGATCCGCCAGAATGCACAGCCCCACTCCGCAGAGTGCTGCTTTACCGCACTATATCGGGGTAGAGGTGTATTAGAAACACCTGGGCCCTACCAGAGCAACCTAGTAGTGCTGTTTAGGGAAGCAGCTTGACCAAGCCCCCTAATTCTCCAACCACATGGGTAGAGCCCTACAAATCTGTGGATATCCACAGACTATGTTTGCAGATTGGACACGGATAAAATTTTATATCCATGCACGGCTCTACACATAGGACTCTGAGGCCATGATCTGGGTCTCCCCAACTCCCTGCCCTTGGGGGCATCATATGAGACAAGAGCTCCCTCAGCTCCAAGGGCAGTTGGGAAGGGAGTAGAGACAATCAGACCAGGATCCCCCATCTACCCCACTGACTCTGCACATGGCACCTGTAGCCCACTCCTGCTTTGGGATAACAGTCTTCTGCTGCTGCCAGTTAATACGGTCAGTTCTTAAGTGGTAGAAATTTTGCTGCACTGCTGAGGGGTTGAGGTCTCAAACTTTCTTGATTATCCATGATGGTGACTGTTACAGCCGTACAACCCGCTTTATATTTTTCCCTTTAACAAACCTAGCGAAGTGCAATACAAATAACTGCTTCAAAAGAAAATTGTTTAGGTTACAAAACCAAGAATGCAAAAGTTAAGAAGGTCCATATTTATAGTTGCCTGTGCAGATTTATAGTTGCCTGTGCAATCTTAATTCTGCAACTTTGTGCACATGCATTTTGACAATCTTTAATCACATTTTCCGCCCCCCAAAGACACCTACCTCATTTAGTCCACAGTATGTACAAGGGGGAAGAATTTAGGTTGCATGGACAACTGTGAATCTGACATTCCCCAACTTTCAAGTTATTTGCTTTGTAACCTAAATAACTAAGGGTAGGTTTTTTAAAATGTAATTTCCTTGGGTGTTTGTTAACATACTTTTAAACCTTAAACAACCTTTTTTAATGCATTTTTGTATATATGCGTAGAATGCATACACTACTCGTAGGTGTGAGTGCCTAAAAAATTGCCACTCAAGTAAAACACATACTCATGTTGTACACATGTTCTAGGCTGAATTTTATACCGAAAATGTTGTATTGTGCAGAATAAATGAAATGGGCATATCGCCATATCCGAAATGCTTTCCTCATTTGAACCTTCTAAAATATTTTAAGGTAGCAAGGGGGTCAATAGCCACTTTTGATATGGAGAAATGTATTGTCTTATTTTGGACTGAAGTTAGCTACCATGGTTACATAAACTAGTGTATTTCCCAAGTTGAGCAATTTAGACTGCTTATTGATAACTCCAACAATAATGTAAAGAACATGTAATCAGGCAAACTGAAGGCAAATGAAATTTTGTTCCACCTTACACGCTGACTTTCAGTGTAGCACTAGTCTGGAATTTGAAGCTGCTATGTTTTTTTACACCACAGATTGCTAGATGCTAGCTAAAAGCCTAAAAACCATTTGACACCACCCCAAAGCCCTAGCTGAAGTTTCAAAAGTGTGAAACATCTAATTTAAAAAACAAACAGAACTCTGAAAAATACCACTAAATAATGGCTAATCAACAGGGGCGTCATGATAAATAGGTCTTTCTGATTCAGTAGGATTTATTTCTGCTGTAATACGTGGTCACTGTATGGAATCGGTTGAGAACCAATGCAGATGACTGGATAAACCAACAGAGGTTTATACCAGGATGGGACTACCAGACAGATTGTCTCCTTTGCAAAAGGTAATTTACATGACATGACAAAAAAAAATGGAGGTTATGTAGGAGCAGGATTTTATAATTGTACAATAAGAATAGAGGTACTAATGTATGTCTTGATTTCATTTTACCAGCTACACCATTTGAATAGCAGAAAGGAATGACCCTCTGGGACGTTGGTAGAAATGCATCTGACAGACTGCCAGTGTCTGTACTGATGTTAAGGCAGGGACAGACCAGAACAATCCTTATGACTGATTATGGTCACCCTTTTGTTTTAGGATAAGTTATGATGTCTACTAGGATTTCCTATATTTTACAAATTATGCACTCTAGTTAAATGTATTGTACATTTCTTTGTTTTAAGGTTTATTAAGTAAGAGACAGGATCTTGTATTGCGTCTATGTTAAGGAGATCCAAAATAAACTGACACTATTGGTATTCTCAAAGGTCTCTGTAAAAGACTGTTTGTGTGAATGAGGAATGTATGCATAAGGAAAAGATAAGGTGTGAAGGCCATTGTTATAGCCAGATGGTCATGGAAGAAGGAGTGAAGAGACTTAACGGACACCAGAGAATCATCAACATGCATCCATAATGAAGGAAGGGCAGACTGACGACCCTGAGATGAAGGCTGGATCAGAACCAGGACAGGAGGACCCTCTCGGAGGTGTATTGGAATGTTTACATCAAAAGATACACCAATTAAGGAGTAACCCAGTCACAAACTGACACAGCAAAATCCAGAGACTTCAGAGAAAAAAAAGACGGTAAGAACAGGGTGCTTGGCCATGGAACTTTGGGTTCGTCTTGCCACACTCCAGGAGCATCGGCTCATGACCGACAGAGCCCTACTCCCCTCTGCGACCAATCTGGCTGGCCACTAGATTGATCCAGACTCTGGACTGGTAACTATAAACATCAACTGGCAGGAGAGTGTGTGTGTGAGAGAGAGAGATTGAAAAGCATATGCTAACTCCTGTATTCTCAATAAATGCGGTGTTCTGCCTTCTCCCCTATAAAGATCCCGTGTGCTTCTTATAACAGTTAGAGCTGCTCATCAGACTGGAATCTGGACTATGTCTAGTAATGTACCAAGTGAACTAGGGTAGGCTGAGATAGGAGAACTAGGTATTGTGCCTGAGACCATGGGTAAGCAAAGGCCAGACTTCAAACAGGCTCAACGGGGAACAGTTTGGTAGGAATATTCTTTGCTGTTTTCAACAACCTTGTGACTTGGGAGAAACCCATTATGAGTACCCAAATGCCCATCAGGACAGACAGATAATCCCTGGAAGCCTTAAGATCAGCCCTTTAAGCCTCCTTGGGAGACAGAGCCAGAAACTAGGGACAGATAGGGAAGTATTACTACCATGATACAAGCCACTGGTGAAATCTCATCTGGAATAGCATGTGCAATTCTGGTCTCCCATGTTTAAGAAAGATGAATTCAAACTGGAACAGGTGCAAAGAAGGGCTACTGGGATGATCAGAAGAATGGAAAACCTACCTTATGAGAGGAGAATCACAGAGCTTGGCTTGTTTAACCTAGCAAAACAAAGGCTGAGGGGAGAGATGACTGCTCTCTATAAATGCATCAGAGGGAAAATACCAGGGAGGGAGAGGTCTTTAAGTTAAGTGCCAGTGTTGACAAGAACAAATGGATGTAAACTGGCCATCAACAAGTTTAGGCTTGAAACTAGACAAAGGTTTCCAACCATCAAAGAGAAGAGAAGTTCTGGAACAGCCTTCCAAGAGGAATAGTGCGGCAAAACAACTAAATTGTTTCAAGACTGAGCTTGATAAACTGACGGAGGGGATGGTATGATGAGACAGCCAACAATGGCATGCAGCCCATCTGTGACAGCAACTATCTCCAACGGCTGGTGATGGGACACTAGATGGGGAGGGCTCTGAGTTACTACAGAGAATTCTTTCCCAGGTGTCTGGCTGGTGGGTCATGCTGACATGCTCAGGGTCTAACTGATCATCATATTTGGGATCAGGAAGGAATCTACCCCCAGGTGACATTGGGTTTTTCACTCTCCTCTGTGGCATGGGACTTGGGACACTTCCTGGTTTAAACTAGAGCAAATGGTGGATTCTTTGTAACTTGGAAGTCTTCAACTCACGATTTGAGGACTTCAGTAATTCATCCAGAAGTTATGGGCCTATTACAGGAGTGGGTGGTTGCAGTTCTGCGGCCTGTGATGTGCAGGTCTGACTAGATGATCATGATGGTCCCTTCTGGCTTTGAAATCTGTGAACTTCTCTCTCAATCTGATACAAATAATAGGAGTGGGAGGGGGGGAGAAAGGGGGAAGGGTGTTTTGTGGTAGGATGGTTGTAGAGGCCTTTGAATTTATCAAGGTGGAAACTACCTTGCCTGACAAAGCCTAGCAAGCCAGAGATTCTCTTTTGCAATCCAGATCTTTAAACAGCTTTTCTAGTACCTTTTCTGGTAGTCAACACATGGAGGCTTTGACTCAAGACTAGGAAGGACATCTATTCTCCAACAGGATCATCCTGATCATTTCTACCAAATTGGGGGTGATCAGAATCAGAGCCACTGAATTCAGTTTCCTCAGGACCCAACAGATCAGAGAAAAATGGTATACATTAGATGAACTTCCTAAAGGATAAGAAGTACGTGAGTTGTCCTTTATAGTAAGTGGATAGCTGGACAGCGTTGGTATTCTTAGTAGTCACAAATACATTTGCAGGAAGAGCTCCTTTCAGCTTTCATTCCCCCTGGCAGTAAAGACTTAAGTCATCCATTTTAATCAGATTAAGCTTGCTGACTCAGTAAATCATCTCGCGGAATACCAAACAGCATATTGCCCAGCCCATCAGGATCACAGGTTCTTGTTGTCATCAGACTTGTGGGACTCTCTTGGTCTTGAAGGAGGGTCAAGATCCTGTGGGCAAGCTTGCCGCAGAATCAATCAGGCATACTCCAGTCACTATAGTGCCCCATGTTTCATTTGGATCTTGCTTCTGCTGCCATAGCTACAGAAGTGCTGAAGTAAGAGTGCCTGACTCACTAAACTAACTGTCAACTGGAGCTGAGAGACAGAGGACTACTGATAGGAAGGGCTCTGATGTGGGCTAAAAGCCTATATGGGAGGTAGAGCTACTTGCAACAATGTAAAGAGCAGCACCTCAGATTTCAGACTAGCAGATTTCTTCCAGAAACTAAAGTCAGACAGGTACTGATTACTCTTGATCATGGATCAAAGTGACACACCAAAATGTATGATAAAAAATAAATCTTATCCAATTCACATTTACACCAATGCCTGATATTCCCCAGAAATTTTTGTATACTTTGCCTTTTTGTTATTTCCTTTGATCCAGAATGGCTTCACTACTTTATTTAATGTTTCAATATAGTTTTGTCTTGCTCAAGTCTGAGTAATTTGAACAAGGATGCCAACTCCTCCTTTGGAAGATTATTGCATCAATTGCATGTTTAAGCATTTTTTCCCCTGAAGTTCAGCCTAACTGGCTCCATTTCACTCCATAATTTCCAGTTATTCCTCCCTGTACCATTAAGCAATTTCTTCTTTATCCTTGACACCCTTAACTATTTGTGTTTGTTACAGCATGGCTTTAGTAGTTTTTTTAGCTTAATAAATATTTCTTCTAGCTTTTCTTCATGGGTAAGTCCCTCTATACATAGTGCTATCTGTACTGCCCTTCTGTAAATCTCCTATTTGCACATAGTATCCCAAAGATGGCTCAACCATTGCTATTACCTTTCTAACGTGCGAAACAGACAGCTAGATATAACAATAACTATGCCACTGTATCACATTGCAAACTTATGCAATAGGTTACAATCCCTGTTACAGGAGGGATTAATTTAATATTGCCTCCCATCACCATAGTATGTGAGAAACCTTTCACGTAAAACCAACGGGAATAGTGAAATTCCTAGTGTTTTTGATAGCATCTCTGGCACTTGTCCACATAAAGAAAAAAATTCTACTTGGGCCTTTTGTTTTCAATTTTTTAGACTTTATAAATTTACCTTTTTGGAGACTCTAGGAGTTTTACCTGGGTTGAAGGGGGCGGGGGGGGGGGGGGGGAAATCAGTGCTGTAAGTGCCTTTCTTATGGTAGAAAGACCTTTTTGAAGAGGAATGATTTGCACTGTCTTTTCTAAAGTAGTAGCAGAATTTACTCTTGCCTCTCCTTTCAGCCCTCACTTAAGAAGATAACTAGCATATTTCCTAAATTTTATTATTAATTCCAGCCAATTTTTCTAAGCGTTATTTAAACATGTATTCTCAATATTTTAAGTGTATACAACTCCATTTGGCATGGTCATCTGCAAATCTAATTAATTCATCCCCAGATCATTGATAAAATAGGCTAAAATCAATTCCTACACTGACATTTCAAGAAGTCCTGCCAAACAGTTAATTCAGACAAGATGGTCAAGTCAAGCAAGATGCAGAATTACTCCTTAATTACATCCTGTCATCTTTTATTCCTTTTAATTTTGTATTTGTCCAATACAGTGAAATTTCATTAGATAAAAATTAATTTGAGGCATATTCAAGTGTGTCAGAGAAGTCTAGATATCTTTCATAGGAAATAATGTCTAAGGGTTTAAGTAGAGAACCAGGAATCATGATCCTATCCTACCAATGTAATGTCTAATCTTAGGTAAATAATTTTAATCCCTCTATTATCCCCCCTTGCTTGTCTTTAAAATAGGGGTTTGGTTTGTTTGTAAAGTGCTTTGATATACTTAGATATTGCCTTTCATAAGTATACATAATAAACTAATGTTTACACTGTAGCTAAATAAAAGTGTAGTTTATTTTAAAAAACTTATAACAATGTTTATTCTTCAAAAATCCATGCCACTTTTATTCATTCAATGCCAACAGATTTGTTCCCCCTTACATGCTATCATGTTGCAGATGAGACTTTGTGGCAAGGCTAGATTCTTTACTCCTCCGGCTGGAATCATTATATAGGCAGATTCCTACATTATGTTCCCAAATCCCATCCAGCCAAAGCACTTAGCAGAACTGATTAACTCCAGATGCACCAAGACGAGAGCCCATAGAGCACCTCCCTCAAGAAGGCGGCACAAGAAATGCATCCTAATCATAGCCCTTCTTTAGCTGTTATTGGACATGAATAGTCACAAGTGCCCTGAACACAGTACACTGCAAGCTATGCATGTATAACCAATCCAGAAATCTCTTACTCCTTCAGTCAGGCTTAGAGGCAGACATCTCCTGGAGTTTCTCTTGCCTTATTCATCCACATACACAAAGAAAATACAGTAAACTCATAAGCACTTTAAAAAAAGAAACTAGCCTCCCTTATGATAGAAATGTCCACAGCGAGCGATACCTTACATCATTTATTTAAAATACTCAGCCTTGATTAATACCACATACTCTGCTGCCAGTGTGCCTTCTTCGGTTAGACATTGGAGAATGACTGCGGCTCCTTCGGCGACGATATTCGGGTGTGTACGATCTGCTTCGAGATCGTCTCCTATGCGAATGAGAATGAGAATGGGACCTGGAGCGAGTGTAACGTCTGTGAGAATGTCTTCTTGATCTGGACCTTCAATGAAGAAAAAAGTTTTCAGAGGTATATATAGAAATTATATATATGATATGTATGTGAAATACACACAATAAATTAAATTTTAAAAAAGTACATGTCCCTAAAGGAGATTTCACAAATTCACTATCACCACACACAATAAATAACATTTAAAATATTGTTTAAATTCTACTTCTTAATGTGCCTATAGATTTGACAACTGCAGATTTGTAGTAGTTTAAAACTGGACTGAGTCTGATCAGTAATGTGATTCAAACTCACATGGCAAGTACACTTTGGCCATGTGAACTGGAATATATTTTAAATTAGAGAAAAGATTTCTAATCTTACACTCACAGCATGTTAATATAAAATGACATCTTTAACATGCAGTGATATGGAAGCCCAATATACTATGTTTTAAGGAAGTCTTACATCAGCAGGGATATGGACAGATCTAGCAGGACTTTTCTGTCTAACTTTTATGATTGAGATAAACCTAAGATCAACAGTAATCCAAAATTAAGGCCAGAAGGACCATGCTAGTTTCAGGTAGGTAGGTTGTTCTTCACATCATTCACACATGTCCAGCTGTTCTCAGTAGGATGGTACAAAACTGTTCAAAGTTATGTGATTTCCACACACAAGTATCATAGTCACAGGTAGGGTACAGTCCTCCTGGCCTAACAGTCCAAGAGAAACATACTGCAACAGCCAAAGAATGCCTGACAGTTTGCAGAGTTCAATTCATGGTCTTTTGGCATTCATATCGTTTATGCTCATTAAGAAACCTATGCTCTAACACCTCACAACTAACTGCAAGTCAGAGGACCTGAAAAGTTTTGGTAAACCACAGAAATTGTCTGACAGTAATTATAAAGAAACCAGTTTGGTTGATTTGAAGTCATTGATCTCAATTACATAAGTTTAGAGATCATCCTCAGAAATGCCCTTTACAAAAACTTCACTGTGTCATTTAAAGTTTGGTTGTATTCAGGCTTCTACAGATTTGACCGTTTAGTGATTGCAATTGACAGCAACCTTTTCACATTCAATCAATCATTCTCGTAACGTAGCCACAAAGCTCCTAAGAGCTTCCAACTCAAGCTTCTTACCTTTGTCATCACTCTGAATGGCCTTCGTGGCTGTTTTTCCTAGATTCTAGCTGTGGACACTTCCCTGATGGCTAAATATAATTTTGCATTTTAACTGTGAGTACCACCAGTCAGCCTTAGGGTACGTCTACACTACATGTGTAAGTGCAATTGCAGCGCAGGCAACTATACCCACACTAGCTTTAATCTAACTAGTGTGGGTAACAGTGGTAGGTAGTGAGGATGTGGCGGATGGGGGGGAGGGAAAGCTACCGCAGTATAAGCCCTCCTGGGACTATGGCTACTGCAAGCTATGCATGGGTAAAACAGTCAACAAATATATGCACCACTCTTCCAGTCATTCCAACCCTTCTAGACTGAAGTTAGCACAAGTATGCCTACCCACATTACTATGTCACATTTATTTGTGGTTCAGACATATTCCTCTACTCTTTACACTCCAGATTTCCTTCCAAATAGCTTTCGCCAAAGACCACAAGTCCAAGTTTGCCTTCATGCAGAGCGATAAAAACTGCCTGCCAGCCTAGCAACAACTGCTAGGTAAAGCATGAATTACAGCTCCACCAAAAAAGGATGAGAACCTTTAATAAATGGTGTAACATCCTATGTAATTTAATTTACCCCTTCTGTTTGAAACAGTCAGCAACTATACTCATGAACCATTTTCCCTTGCTCATTTAGCCCAAAGATACTTTTGGTATGTTTTTCTCTCTGGTTCATCAGGGTATTTTTATTCTACTGAATGCAGTACCATGAGTGGAGGAACCAGGAAAACAAAACCTCGCGGTCCCAATTATATGACCTCATCCATCTCGCACGAAAGTGGTTACGAACCGAGCCCTGGAGTCTGGAGGAGATACTAGAGGTTCTGGTCATCGACTGGTACATGAGGGGACTACCGCCAGACCTTCGTGCCTGGGTAAGCCAGAACGAACCTTCCACCTATGACGAGGTGGTCACACTGGTAGAAAGGCGAAGGACAGCGAGGGAGCTGACCCGACCAGTTAAGGAAAAAGCACCCCGGGTTAAACTAGCAGCACCATGCCCTAGCGCTCGGGTGACTGGGCCACCAGGAGAACCCAGGTGGAAAAAGAGAGGGGCTGAAGGCCCACCAGAAGCACTGAGGGGGAAGAGGATCGTGATGTTAGACTACCCAAACTAAGAGACTGGGGAATGCCTAGGGCTCCATACAGATGTTTTGCCTGCGGGGAGTAGGGACACACAGCTGCACAGTGTCCCAATGCCGAGGAGCCTATGTAGTGTAACCTGGGGAACTAGGCAGACCCATGCTCCCAAATCCACCTTGTGGGGGGTCTCACTAACCCCACATATGTATACTAGACCAGTGAAGCTAAATGGGGTAGAGACCACAGCACTGGTTGATTCGGGGAGTGCTATCACGCTTGTCTCGGGGAAGCTCGTGAAGCGCAGTCAGCTGCTGTGGGCTATGCGTATGGGGATAACATGCGTCCATGGGACAGTTGGTTATTACCCCACCATCCCAATAAAAAAAAATCGAGATTCAGGGGAACACTACTGAGGTAGCAGCAGGTGTAGTCCCTAAACTCCCATACCCAGTGCTCATCGGGAGGGACTTCCCAGGGTTTGGAGACTTACTCCCGGTAGGAGAATTGGAGAAAGGGGCAAGCCCTGAAAGTAATGAGGCATCCACAGTAGACTGGCAACCCCCAACCTTCTCTGAAATATCCCCCGATTTGTTATCCACTCCCAGTCAGCGTAGAAAAACAGAAAGGGAAAGAAGGGCAGCTAAGGCCTTGGGAACCCGAATACTGGCCCAAAGCCAGAGGATTGCTCTCATAGGTAGGCGGACCCGAGCAGCTGCAAAGGAGGCCACCCAGGAGGGAGAAGCACCCAAGTCTGACCCACACCCTTTCGCCTCTGAACCAGTAGAGGCAACAGAGACTGGCCCCTTAGATCTTGGGCATATTAGCCCCAGGAGAGAAAATTTTGGACAGTACCAGGCTGAAGACCCAAGGTACGACAACATTAGGAAGGAGGTGACTGAAATAGGTGGGGTCCCCGTGGAAGGGAAAACCCAGGGACCAGGACCCTACTTCATAATGAAGAAGAATCTCTTACACCAGGTTGCACCAGTACAGGGGCAGAAGGTACAGCAGATCCTAGTATCTCAAAAACACCAGAATGCTGTATTAAGTCTGGCCCATTGTCATCTTTTGGGGGGGCATTTGGGGGTAGAGAAGAGCCTGGCACAGGTCCTGTGATTATTCTTCTGGCCCAGAGTATACGAAGAAGTGCAGAGGTACTGTGCGTCCTGCCCGGAGTGTCAGCTGCACAGTCCCCGTCCCCACTTGAGGGCACCTTTAGTACCCCTTCCCATCATAGAGGTCCCCTTCGAGAGAATAGCCATGGATCTAGTGGGACCCCTGGAGAAGACAGCCCGGGGCCACCAATATATACTTGTTCTGGATTATGCTACTCGCTACCCAGAAGCTGTCCCCCTGCAGAACACGGCCTCTAAAATGATAGCTAAAGAGTTGGTGGGGATCTTTGCCTGAGTGGGGCTACCAAAGGAGATATTAACAGACCAAGGTACCCCATTTATGTCGAAGCTAATGAAGGACCTCTGTACGCTGCTCCATATACATACCCTGAGAACTTCAGTCTATCATCTGCAGACCGATGGGCTAGTAGAAAGGTTTAACCAAACCCTCAAGGCAATAAGGAAAGTGGTAAATCAAGACGGGAAGGATTGGTACACCCTACCTTATGTTTGCAATCTGTGATGTACCTCAGGCCTCAACTGGGTTTTCCCCCATTTGAATTATTGTACGGACGCCACAACCCATGGCATACTAGATACTGCAAAAGAAATTTGGGAAGAGGAACCCAATGAGGGGAGAAATATAATTGACCATGTGTTGCAGATGCGAGAACGGATAGCCCGGGTCACCCCTATTGTATGAGAACATTTGGGAAAGGCGCAGGAGGCCCAGCAAACCCATTACAATTGCCAGGCATAAGTCCGACAGTTCCAACCAAGGGATTGGGTGATGGTGTTGGTACCCACGGCAGAAAGCAAACTTTTGACCCAATGGCAGGGGCCCTATGAGGTCGTTGAACCTGTGGGGGAAGTAGCCTACAAGGTGTGGCAGCCAGGACGCCGGAAACAAGAACAAATTTATCACATTAACCTCTTAAAGCCTTGGCACCAACGAGAGGCGTGTGTAGTGGCCCAAGAGACCCCGATCCAGGAAAATAATATGCAGGAGCAGATCAGGATATCCACTGATCTGACACCAAACCAGAAGAAGGAGGTAACTGAGATGATCAACAGATACCAAGACGTGTTTTCAACCAAACCAGGCCGGACCACAGAAGCATATCACCACTTTATCACAGACCCTGGGGCAAAGGTAACTTTAAGGCCCTATCGGGTCCCAGCAGCAAAAAGGGAGGAGATCAAGGCAGAGGTAAAAAGGATGTTGGAGCTGGGAGCCATCGCAGAGTCCCACAGTCAGTGGTCAAGCCCGATTGTGCTGGTGCCCAAACCCGATGGCACCACTAGGTTTTGTAATTACTTTCGCCGGCTGAATGAGATACCCATATTTGATGCATACCCCATATCAATGAGTTAGTTGACTGCCTGGGCAATGCCCGATTTTTGACCACCCTTGATTTAACAAAAAGATACTGGCAGATTCCCCTTGCCAAAGATGCGAAAGAAAAGACGGTATTCTCTACACCAGAGGGTCTGTTTCATTATACTGTTCTTCCTTTTGGACTGCATGGGGCACCTGCCACCTTCCAGCGTCTTATGGACAAGCTCCTACAGCCCCATACCAATTATGCAGCGGCTACCTGGATGATATGGTTATTCACACCCCCGACTGGGAAACCCACCTAGGAAAGGTGGAAGCGGTTCTGGACACGCTAAGACAGGCTGGCCTCACAGCCAACCCAGCCAAGTGTGCTTTAGGGATAGCTGAGGCTAAATACCTTGGCTACATTGTAGGAAGAGGCATGGTCAAGCCCTAACTAAACAAACTAGAGGCTATCCAAAATTGGCCCCGGCCGAATCAGAAAAAGCAAGTCCGGACATTCCTGGATGTTGTGGAGGTACTACCGACAATTTATTCCCCATTTTGCTACCAGAGCGAGTCCCCTGACAGACCTGATAAAAGCCCGGGGTCCAGACATGGTGAAGTGGACAGATGCCGCAGAGAAAGCATTCATGGATCTACAGACAGCCCTCTGCAGTAACCCCGTGCTTATAGCCCCAGACTTCAACAAAGAATTCATTTTACAAACAGATGCAGCTGAAGTAGGATTGGGAGCTGTCCTACTGCAGATGGTCAGAGATGAAGAACACCCAATCCTCTACCTCAGCAGGAAACTCCTCCCAAGAGAGCAAAAGTATGCTGTGGTTGAAAGTGCCTAGCTGTGAAATGGGCCATGGAAACACTATGTTATTACCTTCTGGGATGACGGTTTACCCTTGTGACCAACCATGCACTCCTCCAGTGGATGCAGCGAAATAAAGAGAAGAATGGAAAGGTGACCAGATGGTTCCTGTCCCTACAACCTTTCCAATTCACCATACAACACCGGGCTGGAAGCCACCATGGCACTGCAGATGGCTTGTCACGAGTACACTGCCTGATGTCCCAAGTTGCCCAACCCCGCAGCGTTGGGGGGGGGGGGGGGGGGGAATATGAGACAGGGTCGGACCAGATGGCTATAGGAGGGTAACAGAAGGCAGATATATTAGCCCCAGACTAAGTAGGTCCCTTTTCCCTGGGTAAGGTAACAGGGAAGGTTCCAGAACAATCAGGAACCTCTGGAGACAGGCTGATTAAAAACACCTGCAGCCACTCAAGAATCTGCTAGAATCAATTAAGGCAGGATAATCAGCACCTGAGTTTTAAGAAGGAGCTCACTTCAGTTTGTGGTGTGCATGTGAGGAGTTGGGAACAAGAGGCACTAGGAGCTGAGAGTGAGAATGTGCACTGTTGGAGGACTGAGGTGTACAAGCATTATCAGACACCAGGAGGAAGGTCCTATGGTGAGGACAAAGAAGGTGTTGGGAGGAGGCCATGGGGAAGTAGCCCAGGGAGTTGTAGCTGTCGCACAGCTGTACCAGGAGGCACTCTAGACAGCTGCATTCCACAGGGCCCTGAGCTGGAACCCGGAGTAGAGGGCGGGCCCGGGTTCCCCCCAAATCCTCCCAACTCCTGGTCAGACAGGAGAGTCGACCTGGACTGTGAATTCAGAAAAACGGCCAAGGTGACGGCTGCCGTGAAGCTCCAAGTCACCAATAAGCGCAAGACCCACCAAGGTAGAGCAGGAACTTTGTCACTATATATATATATATATATATATATATATATATACACACACACACACATATATACACACACACACACCCCCGCAAGCTGGGTTCTCAGACTAACTAGCGCAGCTCAGATCGCTCCACAACTTTTCAGTCAAGAGTATGGGATGTTCCCAAAACTATAATTTATAAAACCTTTTACCAAAGTTGGAAGTGAAAACAGTACCACGCACATTAATTATATTATGTATACCACACTGTAAAACAGTAGCTACAAAGATAGTGTTTGCAAGACTGTTTTCTGCCCCTGTATAGGAGTACTTCTTAAGAGGATGTGTTAGGGCCAGGTAGCTCTTTTGTTACTGTCTGTATAAACAGCGCATTAGGGACAAAAAGCGGAAACTATGTCCCAATAACAAACAAGAACAATGACAATCACAATAAGGTATTTTGGGGCTTCTGTTTTTCAGGTTTGTTAATTTCATTTGGGAAGGAGGGGGTGTTTGTTTTTTTTAGCAATTTGAGTGTTATGTAGTTGTTCAAACACTGGAGTTTCACCAGGACACTCTCTTTGTATCTATTGTAATGAGTAATATTTGTAATTTTCCCTAGTGTGCTTTAAGAGACAGTTACTCACCCTGTACAATAACTGAGGTTCTTCGAGATGGTTGTCCCTGTGGATGCTCCACTTCGGGTGAATCTGTGCCCCTGCGCTTTTAATAGGAGTTTTTAGTAGCGGTACCTGGTTGGGTCGTACATGCGCTGTCCCTGTCTCACGCCGCCTCCGGTGGCTACATAGTGCTGTGTGACCAATTGCCCCCCCTTCGGTTCCTTCTCTACTCCAGTCTCTGGTGTGAAAACGCTGATGTAGAGGGGAGGAGGAAAGGTAGTGGAGCACCCACAGGGACAACCATCTTGAGGCACCGCAGTTACTGCACGGGGCTAGTAACACTTTCTTCTTCAAGGAGTGTCATTGTGCAAGCTCCACTTTAGGTGACTGTAAAGCAGTGCCCCTCCTTGGTGGAATAGAGGGGTTTTGGAGTTGCAGTTATGGCAGATAATAAAACCACAAGTTCCAGTAGAGCATCTGATGATGAATGCAGCTCTGTGACATAGTGCTATGTAAATGTATGGGCTGATGCCCAGGTTGCTAGCTTTGCAGATGTCCATAACAAGCACATTGTTGAGGAAGGCTACTGATGTGAAGAATGGTCTGGTGGAGTATGTACGGGTCCCAGGTGGGAGTTGTAGCTGTTGATGGCAATAAAAGTCAATCCAGCTGGTGATCCATTTCCACAGCCTTTGTTTGGATATGGTGTCTCCTGTAGATTGTTCCGTGATGGAAAGAAATAACTTTGGTAACTTCAGGAAAGACTTGATCCTTTCATTGTAAAAAACTAGTGCCCGGGATGCCCAGGATATGAAACGTTTGGTCCCATGAGGTTCTGGGAAGAATGATGGGAAATGGATGGGTTCATTCAAATGTAATGATGAAACTGTTTTAGGTAGGAATTTGGGATGTGGTCACAGGGTAACTGTTTTTCAAAAATTTTGTGCATAGGGAATGTACCATGAGGGCCCCCAGTTCTTCTCCTTGTCAGGCAGATCTGACAGCAACAAGGCAGGCCATCTTCACTGAAAGGCGGAGAAGTAAACATGTCACTAATTGTTCAAAAGGGGCCCCCATAAGGCATTGCAGCTCCAACCTGACGTCTCATGATGGAGTAGTGGCTCGTATTATGAGTTAAAGATTACAAACACCCTTGAGGAAGCATTTTAGTGGTAGGCTGGGCAAAGATCAAGAACTTGTCCACTTTGTGGAGGAACGCCATGATTCCTGCGAGATGTACTCTGATCGAGCTCATTGAAAGACCAAAGTTCCTTGAGCTCTAGTATGTAATCCAATACCACTGGTAAAGGAGCGGTAGTTGCCATTGTTTGCCTATTCTGGCATCATATATAGAATCTTTTCCATTTGTGAAGGTAGGAATATCGTGTAGTCAGGGCTGACCTTTAGGAAAATGGCACCCTGTGTCCACTTGTATTTTGGGCCCCCCAGGTATGACGCTTCCCCCATTGCCCCAGGTATGAGATGGTTTACCTCCTGTCATAGTAGGTGTTCATGAGAAGGATCCCTAATGAGAGGCAGAGAATAGGTAAGGGGAATGGAGACAAATTGGACAGAAGAGCCAGTCTTGATGATTTCCCGTACCCATTTGTCTGACATGATGTTTTGCCATGCTGGGTGGAATGGAGTCAGACAGTCTCCGAATGGATGGATGGTGCTGGATGGTTCCAGCAATAGAAGACTCTTGTGGGAGGTATGTTTGGTCCTCGACTGAATCCTTGAAACCATTGTTTAGAGGCAGGTTGTTGGGATGTAAGGGGCTGAGAAGAGAGTGGTCTCTGTCTAGTGGGTCTTTGTCTTTCCGGGTCATAATGCCTCTGAGGTTGGGTGTAGAGCTTGTTCTTTACGCCAAATAATACTTCTATTTTTTTCTTTTGAGAAGGTATGTAAATGCCCAATGATTTGAGAGTCACCCTGGAGTCTTAACGTGTGAAGAGACTCATCAATCTTGGCTCCAAACAGCTTTGGACCCTCGAACTGGAGATCCTTGACAGTAGACTGTACCTCTTTGGGAAAACCAGAGAGGTGGAGCCAGGGAACTTGTCACATGACTATGGCTATGGAATGTGCTGCTATGTCCAGAGAGGCTTGTAAGACTGTTCAAGTGAGAAGGTGGGCCTCTGATGTGGTTGCTCTTGAACTGCTTTTTTTTTTGTCCTCAGGGAGATCATCAATAAATTCAGACATTTTTTCAATAATTTGTGTAATTGTATTTGGCCATCGGTGGCTCATAATTGGCAATCCTGAATTGTAGGGTTACTGACAAGTAGGCCTTACGCCCAAAGAGGTCTAACCACTTCCAGTCTCCATCATACGGAGTGGTTCTAGAGTGATGTTGCCTACCCCGCTCATTCACAGCCTCTACCACCGGAGAGTTTGGTGTGGGATGGGAAAACAAAAATTCCATTCCCTTGGAGGGGACGTAGTATTTTTTTATCCGCTCTTTTACAAGCGGGTAGAATTGTTGCCAGGGTCTGCTGGATGGTCTTGACCATGTCCATGAGTGCCTCGTTTATTGGTAGGGCAATCTCAGAAGAGGCTGAAGTCTGGAGGATGTCCAACAACTTATGTTGGGAATCTGCAACTTGTTCCAACAGAATCTCTAATAAATCTGTGACTCTTTTAAATAGTTCTCAGAACTGTTTAAAGTCATCCCCCCCTTGTGGATGGTGGAAGAATGACAGCTTCATCCAGAAAGAAGGATGAAAAACTGGTATCTAGGGTGACTTCCCTCAACTGCCTCTTCCAGAGATGCAGAGGGTACAGGTGCAAAGGGTGATAAGGAACGCCTCATCCTCTCTCTGTGAACTGGGAGGCTTAGGACTGGGTTTGCAGTACACTGCCCATGAGTCCCAATGAGACCACTGTGATGGAAATGGCATTGGTGGCAGCATCCATGGGTGTCTATACCATCCTTGAGTTGGTACTCCTGTTGTAGTGGACCTGGTCTGGTGTGGATAGGTGAGGAGTAGTGGGAAGAGTAGATTTCCCCTTCATTATCATTAGCATCATATCTGGATAAAGGAGGAGCTGATCTTGCTAGTGTGGTAATTTGGTACAGTACCAAACATGCTGGAGTAAGATCAGTACTGAGGAATGGAGATTCCAGTGCTGTTGAGACTAAAGGGTCCTTATGCCAGAGGAATTGCTGCAGTACAGAGAGCATCAATACCAAGGAGGGTATTGTCAGCGGTACCAGCGCCTTTACCTCAGTTGCTGGTGCCGAGGGCCTTGCACTATGCACTGTGGAGGCAGGAGGTAGTGCCATAGATTGTAGTAGTGCCAAACTGCTTACTGCCACATTTGATTAGCTTTGGCAGTACCGAGGCAGGGATTTTCCTGTTTTTGCCTTTTTCTGAGCTAGCCCTCTTAGGGTCTTCTGTTCGCACAGTACCGAATGGGTCCATGTTAGAGGTGGATGGTCTCGGTGCAGTCAATACTGATATGTCCGAGAGGCTGGAAAAAGTCTCTTTTTGGCAGCTTTCTGAGACAGGAAAGTTGGAGCCCATTTCTCTGTCGCTTTTTTGGGGAAGTGCTCTTTCCTCTGAGAGGGTGGTAGGGACAGCTGATCATGCCCCTTAGAATACGGTTCTCCCATGAGGGAGGGTAACTATACTACACTAAGGAGTACACTAATAACAAACAAACTCCTAAAATAAGATTTTATTATTAGTATTATTTTTTTTTTTTTAAGAAAAACAAACAGGGAAAAGATAGGGCAGTTAACTATGAACTAACTGGGTTATAAACTGGTACTCTGAGATGGGGACAGCACACCTGTGACCCAACCAGGCATGGATACTAAAAATCGCTGATTCCAAGCACAGGCGCGCAGATTCACCTGAAGTGGAGCATCCACATGGACACTCCTCAAAGAAGAACATGGTGCTGTTTGAAACAGCCCTATATTAAAGTGCACTAGGGATTTTAGTGCAGAACAACAGGGCCCAGTTAATGCCCAACATGTTATGCAACAGTCTACATTTCTGCTTCATGTAGGCAAGACTTCAGATACAAGTAAACATTTCTGATGTTTTTCCACTGTTTATTGGGTCTAACAGATTTCTATATTAGAGAGTTTTAATGTGTTTCTTGGTTGAAACTAAATATCAGAAGCTCTAGGTATCTTACATCATACCCATGGATATATGATGCAGAATTCATTTTTATCAAATTCAGTACATACCTGGATTTTGACCTCGACCGGGAATGCGATTCAGAATGTTTGGAAGCCCTCGATGGACTACGAGATCCTGACCTGCTCTCCGATTTTACACGAGCAGGACTCCCAGCTGGAGATTTTGACTGGGAGCGAGACTCCTAACAAAAAAGATAGTATTACAAATGGTACTGGTCACATAAATGCCTAACTCCTAACATTTAAAGTACCGTAATTATAATATTTTGATTGCTCCTGAAAGACAAATGGTTAGGCAATACCCTCCTGAACAAATTTCAGTCTGTTAACCCACTGTTAATATTGTATGCTTTCCTCAAATAATTCCCTACTTGAACCAGATCACCAATTCTCTATTAACTAAGTAATCATGCAAATTCATCTACAACTTGATCATACAGACACTGGAACATAAACCATACATTTACTTAACCTAGGACCCATTCATTCTTCCAGATTCTTTTAATTCTACTTCACTCTTGCTTTCTACTTTTCTTCATTCTTCATTGAGTTTTTCATTTTTCATACTTCGTGTATCTTCCCCAATTCAAACAATTCATTATAGCCTTAAAAAAACATTCAAGTGCTTCTATCTGACCAATCTTCTGTTCAATTTTTTCCCCCATTCAATTTTAATTTTCTGATCTTTAATATTTTTCATTAGCCTTCTTTTATCTTGATTTATCTTCCACAATCTTGGAAAAAACTCTTCAATTTCTTCACGAACATTAACCTTAATGGAAAAAGAACATTTAGTATATTTAAGCACTAGGGATTATAAAACTCTGCTGGAGTTCAGAATGTTATCTACCAAAATTGAAAAGCCAGCAGGTAAAGTGCAAGTAACTATTTTTATAAAAACATTTTTTTTTTTAAAAAATCTTTAAAATTGTATTATTTCTAGGTTCTGACAATGAGTTTACTGATTTTCTCTAAATGTTTCAAAGCTGCCCTCCTCCCCTTTCAAATTATAGAATTATCCTTATTTTTTAGAATTTCTACAAGATACAAACATGTACTAAAAACTTAATTTGCACAAATATATTAAGATGTTCTGATATAATCGATTTTTCCTAATATTAAATTTGCGCTTTGATATTAAATACCTACAAGGCTAGTCTTGTAATAAGCTTTTATTAAGCCATGTTTAGTTCAACAGAATGTTAAAGCAGAGCTTTCCCAGTCAAAAAAAAAAAAAAAAAAATTTGTCTATGCACAGAGATATATACAGGGCCCAAACTAAACCTAAAGTTAAGGATTCTCTAATAATATTCTTTTCTTCCTTGTTGTTATCCTATTTTCCTTGAGTATTAAAGCCATATTTAAAATAAAAAGTGTACTATAGTACAAAGCAACCCAAGAAGGGCCATTTTTACTGTATAAACGCACACAGGAGAAATAACCAGGAAAACAAGCAAACAGAGCAGGATAGGATTTTTTTTCTAAAATACTTTTTTCCAGGGAGCTTAGCCATATGTGGCTTAAATTTGCTTTAAGTAATTGTAAATGTTTAGATATGGAGAAGTATTAAGTATGACAAATTTTGATTATGAAAGCATAGCAAGCTTTCCCCACCTTTCAAGTTTTTTTATTTTCTTTGTTACATTCTGTTCTGGTTTTCACTGTATCTCATTCTGTTTTACTAATTGTATATCATCTGCTAATCTTATGGGATGTTGCCAAATACATCTCATTCTGTAGTTAACATGGTCAGTTTCTTTAGTGCCTTTCCTACTTAAAGAGGAGAGTTTCCCTTCTCTTACCTTTTCACAAGTACTAAAATGACCAGATAGTAGAGGATTTTAACTTCTATCTCTATTTAAGCCTCATAACATAACCTGAGCAAGCTTCCCCAAAATACCTCAACAAGAATTCAAGAGAAAGAAGGGAGAGCTACATTCAGACTGCTAACTATTCAGAATGCCCTCTGATGTCTATGGGAGGCTTCCATAGAGATCACTGGAAGAAGGTGGCTTTACATATCTTTATTCTATTCCATGCCTTATTCTCACATCCAGAGCTCACTCAGAAAACATGCTCCCTTTCAGGCCCACAACTATTCCTGCCTTTTCTTTGTTTCCTATCCTCCTTACTCTATTTCTCTGCCCCTTCATTGTCTGAGAGCCTCCTCTAGTCTTTCCTCTACACTTTATTCCCTGCAGCAATTCCCAATACCTACAGCAATAATTCCCACTGCCTTCCTCATTAAAAGTGACCAGCAATTAAATTTAATGTTGCAGAAGTGTCATTGACAAATCAATCAAATTTAAAAGGGAAAGGTGTGGCCCACAGACTATATATTTGACACCTCTGTTATAAGAGTTTATAGTTTAGTATCCCTGTCCATTCAAACTTAAAACTCTGCTGACATTGCCAACATGGTTTCCAATTAATACCACATTGACATGAATGTATCTACCAGATATTTGAAAGGAAACAATACCTCATTTCAAACTATAATCCATTTGTTTTATTTTTAAAATATTTGTGTGGATCCAGAACAGTTCAAATTCACAGGACAGTTCAACTGTTCAAATTTTCAAGTGGCAGTGAGAGCACAGGTCCCTACAAGTTTCAAACCTCTAAAAATTAATAACAATTGGAGATATGGACTGCAACTGAGGAGACAACTATTATCTATCAGCAGCTGCATACTATAGGTCAATGCCAGGCATTCACAATTTTCTGATGCAATATAGACCACTACTCCCACAGAACTTCAAAGAAAGTATTGAAGGAATCTGTACAATGGTTTTATGAGATAGTTTAAGAATCTAAGGAAGGCAAAGCAGCTAAGAAAATATTTCCTCTTACTTGTGGTCTTTTGCTGAACTAGAACAGGTTTCCAACCCCTGGTGAGTTACATAATATGGAATGAAGTCTTCTGTTGGGAAGGATTTTTTCCCAGAGACCTCACCATTCCTACCTTCTTTCCCCAAACTCTCCTCTCCCCGCCTCCCCCAGCCCCAAACCAATATGGCATCTTTAAAGTTTTATCATCTACAACACAGACAGAGCAGACCTGATGGTTTTGTACACAAGCATTTTATGGCATGGATATAATCCACAAGCCTCGTATATTATGTATTGTTCTACAATATATGTTGTTCCTGTCCCAGGAAGTAAGATTTTTCCTTAGCACATAATCTTTAATGGATGAGGGGGGTGGGGTGGAAATCTCCTGGGTGATTTGAATTTTCTATGCAGCCACCAGGTCATAAAAACGATAAAAAGCACACCAAAAATAAGGGCTTGTCTACACTAGAGCCATCAGTTATTGCTCTTCAACTGGTCATACAGGACTGATGGAAATACCAACACTTGAGTCCACACTTGCCTCCCTTAATTGATTTAAGTTTTGCCCTTGTGTCCACATTCATCATGGCAAATCGTAAATGAATGTGGCCTTGCAGATCAAAAACCACCTGCATTGATCTGAATTTACATGAAGGCTGCCCTAAAATAAAGATGTGGACAGTTATCTTTCACTGCTGCCTAAGACAGCACATATCCTTACTTGCCAACTAAGAGTCCCCTCTCCGCCTTCCTCATCCTTTCAGTATATCCTGCTCCATAGAAATGCCATTGAGACATGCCCTCCCTCCTGTTCTGAAGGTCCTCAGTTTGTGACCGACCACCAGTTAAGGCTGTATTTCTTAAACCCCATTAACCTCCCATCCCACTGCCACCACTGGACAGAACACCTACACTAATGCCTCCACCTCTATCTGCTACTCAGTGAGTCACTAATGGTTCACCAGTCAATCCTCTTGCTCTAACAAACTACAGGTAGTTTGTCAGAGTGAATGCTTCAGATTGCAATCCACGGATGATTCTCCAGCTCTAGAGGCAGCAAGAGCACAATTGGTAGCTGTGCTCCTTACAATACCTCAGGTACCAGATTCTCCCTAACACTCCAAAGCTAACAGAACACCTTAACCAACTCCACTCTCCCTGTGGCAGGCCCACATTATGGCTGACATTCTCACTCTGATGAACCACAAGAAAGCAGTGGCATAGTCAGAGCAGGGGACATTACTGGAGGTGAGTAGAAAAGCTACAGAGTACAGTTTCAGCTACTGAGCTACAGGTGCTTCATCAGATGAGGACATACAGAGCCAGAGGTATTTCTAAAGCATACAGAGGGGCTCTTCTGGGAAGTGAGGAAACCAGAGGCAGGAAGAGGGCCAAGCAAGGGCAGAGAGGGAAAACTCACAATCAACAAACTGAGGACCATTCACTAGCTGAGGGTATTGTGAACTCTGATAAGTATCAGTTGACAGGGCACCAACTGTGGCTGGGTCTACACTGATACACAACTGGTTGAGCCACGGGGTTTATCCGTACAAATTTCAGATGTAAGTTACACTCACTGTTGCCTTCCCAATAATCCATGTTATTTTCTCCAGCACAGATAAGGCTTTAAAACAAGCTTTCCAAGTACTTAAACTATCCCACTGAATCTTTTGCAGGGTTTAAAAATGCTATTTCAAATTTCCAGGGGTGGGGAAGAGAATGAGGTAAGGGGAAAAAAGGGCAAAAAATGAGTCTTGTGGGAAGGGGTATTTATGCCCTCTCAATGACCACTTATCATAGAATATCAGGGTTGGAAGGGACCTCAGGAGGCCATCTAGTCCAACCCCCTGCTCAAAGCAGGACCAAGCCCCAATTTTCGCTCCAAATACCTAAATGGCCCCCTCAAGGATTGAACTCACAGCCCTGGGTTTAGCAGGCCAATGCTCAAACCACTGAGCTATCCCTCCCCCCTTGAACATCTCTAAAGTGTGTGAGAACGAGCTTGTCAAATGAATATCAATAGACCCCATTTCTGAGATGAGATATTAAAAGAGATAAAATAGGGCACAGCAGTGTGTGCATAAAGAGTAGAATAGGGAAAGAAAAAATTATATGGAATTTCACTATGGCTATGTCTCATAATACTTCCCCCCTGTGCCAAACTGCAGTATGCTTGCCTTGGTTAAAAAGAAAACATACATATTACATGTAGAACAAATAAAATCAGTCTTAGACTTCTATGTAGCTAACATTTCACTTGTAAGAGATGGTCTGGAGCCAGTGGAAGGACCATCTTATGTACTTCCTTGGTAATTTCACCAGACCCTTCCCCAGAGAGACGGACAGACAAAAAGAAACACTAGCAAAATAAAGAGGGAGTGAAAAGAAACACAACCCTTTAAAAGGAAAGGAAAAATAAAAAGGGAGATGATCAGAAAAGGAGATTTTAAGGAATGTACTGACAGCAGCCTGAGTCTGTAGGATCATCAACAGGGTAACATCTATCAGAGGAGTCCCTTCAGTCACAGTTATTTACTCGGTGATCAATTGGAATTTCTTGCCACAGAATATGGCCAACTTTGCTTTAAATGGAGAAACAGATCTCTTAATGGCTATTTTTTCTTAGACCCTATCAAGAGCTTGACAAATCAAAACAAGACTGCAAATCCTAAAGTGCGAAATCGGTATATTAAGGTGTCTATGTATGAGTATTTCAACATATATGGGAGGCAGATGAATTGCTGCTAAAAAAGGTAATTTGCCAACTATACTGTCCAACAGAAAATATACTGATAAACATATTCAAATCACAATGTTAATGAGTTACATGATTATCAATAGAAAACTCTTACTCTGTAGTGTTCAAAAAATTAACTGGCGCTAAAAGGTCTTTGAAATACTCATATTTACTGTTCTATCCAAAAAGAGAAATTCTGCGCTCTACTTAGGGTTTATTTAGGTGAGTATTTAGGTGAGTATTTTTGCAGAAGGATTGTTTTCAAGTCCTCCTCTATAAGGTTGGGAAGACAGGAACAAATCTCATTTTTGAAAATATAACAGTCCTGCTGGCTACCATGGCATGAATAGTAGTCTAGCAGTAACTACCACAATTACTCAGTAACAAGACGAAAAGCCAAAGGGAACAAACAGGAATATTCAGACACTTAACACAAAAAAAAGCTATCCTCCTTTTTCATACTCTTATAGACACAAACCATGGGATTATCAGAGCATTTCCCAAAGAACTGTGGGACTATCCATGTGTGAAAACTGCCATTGCCATCTCCAAAAGCTGCAACAGAATATGTCCACACCGTTGTCCTCTGAATTCTTGTTGGGAGTGTCTGGTCTCTACTGAGGCAGTAGACTGTTCTTGGAGAATATGTTCTGACCCCAACCAAAGGTTACAGATATAGCCTTCCCTAAAATTATCTTTGAGCCAATGAGAGGACCACAAAGAGAACAGATGACCAGATTTCCTTAACTTGTATATTTTTAAGATACACCTGCAAAGTCCTCTTTTCAAGCCAATACTCCTTTCACAATTTCTCTGATCCAGAAAAGCACTTAAGCACATAAGTAAACACATAGACTTAAATGAGACTGCTCATGTGCTTAAAGCTAAATACACACTTAAGCACTTTTCTGGACTATGGCCATTTTTAGGATTTGTACAGAGTAGGAAGAGATCTCAGTTAAAATCAAAGGTACTGACAAACTTAGGAAGATGAGAAAAGATTTGACTACTACTTTGACTTGGTGAAAAACTGAATAGCAATTCCTACAAGATGTACCTATCACTCCATGACTAGCAAGGTACACAGCAGCTGAAGACACCATTTTTGAGTGACAGAATCCCAGTTGTCTATATCTAAAAGAATGGTTTTATATATTACTTATGAGATGACAGGGATTGAGTAAATTGCAGTACTGCATTTTTAATGTACTCTCCCTGCTGTGCATAGAATGATCTCGGGATGAAATAAAGAATATGGTCTTATTCACCTCTTTGAAAACAAACAAACCATCTGGGATTAGGAATTAAACTGAGATCCTGAAATGGAAAGGAAGAGTGTAGTTTAGAGCACTGATTCTCAGCCAGGAATACTCAGAGGTCTTCCAGGGGCTACTCAATTCATCTAGATCAATGTTTCTCAACTTCAGGGGTTCAGCCCCCTGGGGTGGAGGGTCATCAAGAGATGTGTTGGGGGGGTCACAAATGCAGGGGTTGGCAAGCAGGGCAACTGCCCAGGGCCCCATGCCACAGGGGGCCCTGCAAAGCTAAGTTATATGCTTCAGCCCCAGGCAGCAGGACTCAGTTTTCAGATAAGGCTCACAAGCCAAAAATAGGTTTCAGAGTAGCAGCCATGTTAGTCTGTATTCACATAAAGAAAAAGGAGTCTCTAAGGTGCCACAAGTACTAACAAATTTATTTGAGCATCAGCTTTTGTGAGCTACAGCTCACTTCATCGGATGCATTCCACTGAATAAATTTGTTAGACTCTAAAGTGAAAAATAGTCTCAAGTGTCACACTGTAACAACCAGCTGAACGTGAAGGGAACAAAGACTCAAATCTTAAGTTCTCTGTAATTTAGTAAGAATTTGTGCAAATTGTGCATAAGAGGTGAATACGCCCATGTTTTTTATTTCACTCTGAAAACATCCTATACACAGCAGGGGAGTATATTAAAAATCCAGTAATACAATTTACTCAACCCCTGTTGTCTCATACATAATATATAAAACCATCCTTTTAGACATAGATAACTGGGATTCTAGTGAACTATTGTTCCCTGAAACAAGAAACACTCCCCTGACCTGAGGAAGGACAAAGAATATGACTTACAGTTTTGGGAACCAAAAGGTAACAAAGGCCAAACTGGAGCTACCAGAATGAAAATAGTTCTTCGTGAGTACATGAGCATAGGGCAGTGGTTCTCAAACTGTGCATCAGGATCCCGTTTTAATGGGGTTGCCAGGACTGGCATTAGACTTGCTGGGGCCTGGGGCTGAAGCCAAAGCCTGAGCCCCACTGCCTGGGACCCAAGCCCAAGGCTTCAGCCCTGGATGGCGGGGCTCAGGCTACAGGCCCCCCGCCTGGGGCTTAAGTCCTAGGGCCTCGGATTTGGACCCCTCACCCAGGACTGTGGGGCATGGGCGGGCTCAGGCTTCGGTCCGCCCTCCTGGGATCATGTAGTAATTTTTGTTGTCAGAATGGGGGTCATAGTGCAATGAAGTTTGAGAATCCCTGGCCTAGGGACTGAGCAGAAAATGGAACTATGAACCAGACTTAAATCCAGGGATATGACAAAAAAATCCACTCTTGACGATTTCCTAGAAGCTGGAAAAGGAAGACTTCATCTTAGTATTGCAATTAGCAACCACCATATTCATTTGGAAGGTATTAGTGTTTGCCACATCAATTAGCACCTTAATTGAAAAGGTGAGGATATTTAATCTTTAATAAAGGCTTCCTTTATATATTTATCCAAAATATCAGGTGTTAAATAGTTTTAGTCTCTCTGAATAAAAATCCTTTTCCTTTTCAAATTGCTCAACTTCCACCATTTTGGCTCTAATGGGGCCACCATTTCACTAGTTTCCCAGTCAGGGTCTTTCAGCATAGAGATCTTTTGTTATTTTTAATGTTAAAAAAACAAGAAGGATTTTTTTTCTTTTAAAACATTTTCCTAGTCCTCCATATACATCATATATAAAATATGCACATGCCCTTTTTCTCGCTTAGCAGATGACCTTTAAGAGATGCATCAACTTAGAATCTACTCAACTTCAACAAAATACTTTTAAATAGCTTCAATTGCTATAATTGCCAAGTTATGAAAATTTCCCTAATAATTGTATTAAGGTTTGCCATGACTCAGTTTCCATACAAGCATTCCTTTATTAGTTCAAAGGCCACTTGGGTGCAAGTTACATCCAAAATAGCAATATAAGAATATATCCTTATATTCTATGCCCTAACAATAATAGAGTTATAAGCTTTGGCCAAAATGCTTACAATAAGTTCAGGCTCGGGAGACACCTTCCCCACATCATGGCATGCCTCCAGAAGGCTAAAGAAAACACTGACAAAAACTCTAGGAAGCCTTACTTTTTATGCACTATAACAAGTGATATCACTGCCGATTATTGGGCCTTAGCTAAAATCAGCTGAAGCAGTTCAGGGCTGCACCATACTTTATCATCTCACTTTGCCATATTTTTCCCTAGCTGCAAGACTTGACTAAGCATTTGTAAATTATTATTTACTGGTTTATTTACTTTATTTATTTATTTATTGAGCTGGTGCTCAATTAACCATGTTTTCTTTATTTCTATTGCTTAGCTCAAACCCTCAATAAGGTAACAGGGTATTTCCAGGGCCATTACAAATTTTAAGATAAACAATCCCTCTCATTTTTTCTGGTTGCATGCTTCAGACTTATCACTTTGGTTAAAATCAAAATAATATAAAATCATAGTTTACTTAGGTCTAATGTAGGCCTATAGGCCTACACCAAGACTTCCCAATTTTGTGGCTTTGCAAATCATATTTATCTTTACTGTGTTTTCTAGCCTACCATGTGGATGGGTAAGACACCCCTATAAACCAAGTCTTACTGATTATATAGTCAGTTTCACTTCTTTCCCTGTATAGAGTGATGTCAAATGCAAAGTAAAACTGACAAATAATTCTCTAGCTATTTCTAATATTTCAAGTACAGTAAACTTAAGTGTCGTTTGCAGCAATAGTACATAAAATAATTTCAGAAGTGTGATTTTTTTAAATTGAAGTCTTATTTTAAATTGAATGGTTTATCACACATTGTTGGGCAATTCTTAAGGTAGTCTGCAACACTTTTTTAAAGTTACTTTATCATAGCTAGGCTTTTATGAATCCACAACAGTGGCAATTCAGTTCAATTCGTACTATTTTAGAACACAATAAAACACTCAGAAATGCATGTATCAAGGACACATGATGATTAAGGTATGGCTAGTTGGGCTGACTAGTGAAGAACACATACTTAACTAAAAAGAAAAGGAGTACTTGCGGCACCTTAGAGACTAACACATTTATTAGAGCATAAGCTCACTTCATCGGATGCAGCTCACAAAAGCTTATGCTCAAATAAATGTGTTAGTCTCTAAGGTGCCGCAAGTATTCCTTTTCTTTTTGTGAATACAGACTAACACGACTGCTACTCTAAAACCTGTCATCATACTTATCTAAGCAGCACCACACAATACTTCAATTTTATTTTAATTAACTTTAGTGTAATTGTTTAGTGTAATTGTTTTGTTGGATTTGGGAGAAGTGTTCAACAGATGGATCTTCAAAATCGTTCACAAGCGAAAACGCAAGTCACAGATTTATTGCATCTTTAAAAAAATGTTTTACACAAAGCAAAAGAAAACCAGATGAAAAATAATTTTAGAATACTCCTAGAGTAACGGGAATTAGTGTTTGTTTTCTGTTCTGATACATATGAACAAAAGTAAACACATCACTAGTTTTCTCTACTACTGCATTCAGCTGCATGGAAGACCATAAAATGGAAAATATATTGCCATTTGCTATGCTGGTTAAGAAATTTCCTCATCATTGGAAATAAAGATAAGTATACTCCCAAAAGAATTGAAGTAAGGCTAATGGCACACACTGACAAGTAAACTTTCCCCTCTAATCAGAGAGGGGACCAACTGCAACAGCAGTCACAGAAACCTAGCTTCAGAAATGCTTAGAGTAGACCCTCCTATTTCAACATCAGGCAGTGGAAAACTTACAGTAACTCTGAAACCCATCAGTTTCATCACCTCCCTAACAACAACTGTTCTCTTAAACCAGAGAAAGTGATGAGAAAATATCTTTGACAAGAAAAGCAAGATACCGAAATACACAGTAAAAATGAATGGTAAACTAGTACTCAAAGAACATAATAAACTGTAAAGAATTACTGACAAGCACCTTAGTTTGAAAAACTTGGGTAACAATCTAAAAATATAAGTTCATTTTCCATTTACTCATTACATTAATTAAAACAGAAATACCACACCTAACAAAGCCACTTTTGCCTGAATAATCCACACTAGAACTGTTTGTTTACCTCACCTGAGGAAGCAGCAGCCAACACTACAATAGTGTATGGTGCTTCTAGCCCAGAGACTATTTTTATTTAGTGTTACAAAAGTAGCACTATTTCAGTAGAGATACTTGTTGAAATACAACACTGCACTGTCAGAATTTCATGGGTCATTTCCCTAGGCAGCATCAGGTTGCTACAAAGCTGCTGCCACTGGTTCATCAGAGGAGATCACAAAAAAGATCCTCTAAAGTTCTCTTCAAGAGCAACTCTTGTGAGGACACCAAAGATTTCCTACAATAAAACAGAGGTAAACAGGGATGGGATGAGGGCAGTGACCACATGGACGTGAACATCTGTCCCATGTTTCAAATAGTACCAGGCAGTTACTAATGCCTGCCTTTGTCCATCACTAAAAAGTGTACAGAGACTATTCACACGTGTACAGAAAGACTGCAGCAACCATTAGAGGGTGAGTGAGGGAGTGAGGCGCTCAGCCTAACGAGGCCAGGGGCCACCACACTCCAGTAGGTGGCACCGGGGGAGAGGAGGGGTACAATCGGATCACCAGTGAATACACAGGGCAGTAGCGGAGACCGCCGGTGGCATCGGGAGTCTGGCTCAGAGGAAATCCCGATCACGGGCCATCGGAATGGTAGAGGCGGCTGGTCCCTGCGCTCCTCCGGCAGTGACACGGCCCGCCTCTCACACAGGCGGAGCCATTAACTGCCCGCCAAAGAAAGCGCAACCAAACCAGCGCTGACACGTCGGGATCCCCCCCCGCCCCAAGGGCAGACACAGCACCGCCTCCAGCGCCCAGGCTCCGGGTAAAGAAGCTCCAGGAGCGGGATCCCGTAGTCCGCGGGGGGCGGGCGAGCTGGACTCGGAGCCCAGGAAGGGGAGAAGGGCTCCGGCAAAACGCAGGACGCGCTCCCCAGGGCTGCCGGTGAGAGGAAGGGACCCCAGGCAGGCTCAAAGGGAGGTGGGCAGGTAGCACGGCTCATCGCCCGCATCAAGAAATGAAGGGCGGGACCAGCAGGGCAGGGCGCCCCATAGCTAACGGTGGGGTGCAAGACAGGGCGGAAGGGCAGCGGGGCGCGGCCCAACGCAACGCCCGCCGCGGGCGGGAGGCTCCGATGGCTCAGCGCCGCCGAGGGGAGCCATCTTAGGGAGAAGCTGCTGCGCCTCCCAGCCCGTCGGAAAAGAGCGCCTCTCCCCTCCCCCACTCCCTGGAGGACCGGGCCGGCCTCCCCCAGCACGGCCCGGGCGGGCTCGCCACTCACCCTCCCCTCGAAGTTATTCTCCTCTACGTCGCTCATGGCGGTGGAGTGCTGGTTGCTGCGCTCAGCGATCGGGGACGCGAGTCCCGGGCAGCGGCCTCCTTCCTGCCTCCCTCCCCGCAGAGCCTCCGGACCCGTCCTGTAGACAGCGGCGGCAGCGCAAAATGGCGCCTCTGCCTCCTCTGCGCCCGACACCGCGCAGGGGGGCGGGGCCGCCCCGCCAATCACAAAGGAGGCGCCCGCTGCGGGCGGGAATGGGGAGGTGATTGAGGTGAGGCCCCGCCCCCGGCCTTCCGCCGGCCCGCACTGAGGCGTCGGAAACTGGAGCGAGGAGAGACGCTGTCCTCATTTATCCTCTCGTGCACGCACCCGCGGTGTGCACCGGCCCCCTGCAACACACAGGGGACTTGTACGATTCCCTCGCACAGTCAACACGCACCGCTGCGTACATGCCGCTCCCCCCACCGCAGTTTGTACAAGCTACCCCCTAAACACACAACATAGACCACCATGCATGAGGCGCCCTACACACGACACACAGCAGCGTGTATGAGCTCCCCGCTCCCCCTCCTCCCCGCAGCCACAACACAGCGTGTGGGGACTCCTGCATCTCACAGTGTGTGTATAAGAGTGAGATGAGAGCCTGAGCAGGCCACTACGTGTGCGGGGGCCTCTGGGCATGTGTATGCGCTGTGCTTTTTTTTGGAGGGCGGGGGGGGGGGTTGTGCATGCTAGCGTGTGTGCGCGGTTGTGGGGGCTTTGCATATGGCAGCATGTGGGCGCATTGAGGAGAGCATTGTGTGCAGGTAGATGTGTGTGTGTGTGTGAAGAGGAGACGCGGCGCACACTGGTGTAGGGGGTTGGGTATGCCAGTGTGTGTGTGCCTTCTGTATGCCAGTGTATGTTGGAGGAGAGTGTTGTACAGACCAGTGTACGTGTAAGGAAGCAGAGCCTCATAAACATTAGTGTGTGGTGAGGAGAGAGAGGTGGGACCTCATGAATGCCAGCATCTGGGTGTGTGTGGAGGGGATGGGCCCCCACACACACTGTTGTGGGGGGCTTCATGCACACTGATTAGGAAGACCACCTATCTTTTATTTCAAAGGACCATCCATATTTCATTGATTTGTTCCTTAGGGTTACCATCCATCCTTTATTTTAAGATGAATTTAAATGTATTTAAACTGATAAGTACCATTTTAAACATTAAATTGAAGCTTAAGATAATTGCATTGTATACTTGAGGGCAGTAGAAATATACACTTGAGAGGAAAATACATGATATGCTAAGGAAAAAAGTGTTTCCTTAAAACATCTCTTAAAATAAAGCGTTGACCCTTATTTTTCATGTGGTTTTCCCTTATTTCTATCCAATAAAGGTGGTCACCCTAACACTGATGAATATGTTGAGGGAAACTCTGGACATTTCTGTGAGGGAGAAGAGGACTGTGCACATCAGCATGTGTCTCTGTGACAGTAGTGAACTCCTACACATTGATGTGTGTATAATGGGGGGTTTTACACACTGCAGTATGTGATGTGGGCGCTCGCCAGTGTGTGTTGTATGTGTACATGGTAGGAGGCTTGTACACACTGATTGTGTGTCGGGGCAAAGGGGCTTGTACGCACACCAATGTGTGTGGTGAAGGTATAGGTGGTAGAGAACTCATACACATTGATGTGTGTGATGGGTGACGGGGTTTGTACACACTCGTGTGTGTGTAGGGGACTTGTACACAGTGATGTGTGTGGCAAACGGGTGTGTACTGGAATGTATAACACTCTCCCCCAACGTACAGTGGCATACATAAGGCACACACACACACTGGCATACACAACACTCTACACCAGTGTGTCCCTGTCCTCTTCACACACACACACACACACACACAGACATCTGCCTGCACACAGTGCTCTCCTCAATGCGCCCACATGCTGCCATATGCAAAGCCCTCAACTGCACACACACGCTAGCATGCACAACCCCCCCCCCCAAACTGCACGGACATACACATGCACAGAGCCCCCCACAACTGCACAGACATAATATCCTGCTCAAGCTCTCATCTCACTCTCTTTTCATACACATATAGGGTTGACAACCCTCCAGGATTGGCCTGGAGTCTCCTGGAATCAGCATCGATCTCCTGATGACTATTGAAAGCAATCCAGGAGATTTTAATGGGCTATTTTAAGAAAATGACATCATGTCATGTTAGGGGAAAAAAATCTCCCGGAATAGCTTCAGTCAGAGTTGGCAACCCTAGACACACACTGTGAGATGCAGGAGGCCCAATATGGCATGCAGGAGGCCCCCTTATGCCGTCTTACTGCAACCCCCAACATACCAACACCTTCCTGCAGAGGTGCGTACATATCCATCTTACCTCGTACACATGCTCCAGTACACACATCACCTATACTTTAATACTGTGATAGCTGTACATTCCTAATTGAAAAAAAGTAACAAGAGCATGACTATCAGCCCAAAGGAACAAATATGAACACAGTTAATAATTTATAAGACCCTATATGCAGTACAAGGATCCTGGATACAACACAGTGGTATCCTGATACAGTTTACTCTTGTAGGGTGAACAGACTATTGTAACACAGATTTCCTGACCCGTATTTGCACAGTTTCCCATATTTAGGCCTTGTCTACACTACATAGTTTTGTCAACACAACTCAAGGTTTCATCGACAAAACAGTGCAGGTGTACACAAAACAATGCTCCTCCCGCCGATTTAACTCTCCTGCTATACCGACATAATAAAACCGCCTTGACGAGTGGCATAGAGCTTTTTACGACAAAGTTAAAGCGATGCAGTGTCAGTGAAGACACTGTGCTTGCTTATGTCACCCTAAGTGGCCTCCAGGAGGTGTCCCACAATGCCTATCATGACCGCTCTGGTAAGCGGTTTCTACTCTGCTGTCCTGCAGCCAGGTACACAGGCATGTACCCCTGTCCCTTTAAAGCCCCAAGAATTTTTGAAATTCCACGTCCTGTTTGCTCAGCGTGGACAGCGCACATTGCACGTTCCCAGCTGACCATGCTGGCTTTCCGCTGCAAACACAGTTCCTCCTGGAGTACATCAGAGTTGCTGGATCTGTTGGGTCTGTGGGGAGAAGAGGCTGTGCAGTCGTAGCTCTGATCCAGCTGTAGGAACTTTGACACCTACAAGCAGAGTGCTTGTGACATGGAGGAGAAGGGGCATGGAAGTGGCACACAGCAGTGCCATGCTAAGATGAAGGAGCTGAGGCAAGCGTACCAGAGGGCAAGGGAGGCTAACCATCGCTCTGGTGCAGCACTGAAAACATGCTGCTTCTACAAGGAGCTGCACACCATCCTCAGCAGCAACCCCACCTCCACCATCAAGAGCCCCATGAATACTTCAGGGGGACTGGATGCCAGTGGAGTCAACTCTGAGGATGAAGTGATGGACAAGGAGGTCGAGTTGGAGAAAGAAGTGGGACAGGCGACAGGCTTGTCTGGTGCCGTGGTGAGCCAGGACCTTTTCTGATTCCGGAGGGGTCTAGCCAGTCCCAGCAGTCTGGCTCTGGTGTGCCTGAAGCAGGAAAGGGGCGCTCCAGTGAGTACTCATTTTGCTTTGATAGTGCCCAGTTACATGAGGTAGAGGTGTCCTTTATTTTGTTACACAGTGCATGTGGGAGAAACAGAGGCGGATTAAGGTTTAGTGGAGGCCTGGGCCAGAGCAAATGGGAGGCCCATCCCCAACCATTCCACCTGCAGTCCCGCCCCTGTTCCACCACTTTCCCCCACGGCCCTGCCCGTTCCACCTACAGGTCCGCCCCATTCCACCCTCCCTGCAGCTCCTCAACCTGTTTGCTCCTTTCAGTCCCCTTCTGATGCAGCCCCAAGACTGGAGAAGCTCTGTGTCCCCGCTCCTACACACACAGGCTGCAGCGGGGACTGAGAGCTCCCCGGCTCTGAGGCCACAGCAGGGAGCAGCCAGGGTCTGGGCGCGTGAGCTTCAGGAGGGTCCTGCCGAAGTGCGGGGTCAGGGCGTGGGTGTGCCCATGTTTCCAGGGACCCCCCAGTTGGCTTGTCATTGTCTTTTACCCTCCATTTTAGTGCACTGCTTCATGCTTGGTCTAGCGCCATTTTTGTGGTGTCTAATTTTTGATCTGTTAATGTTTATGTAATCCTGCCCAGAAACTGAGTGAAGGCAGGAAATTCAAACAGTAAAGGCGGAAAGGGGTCATCTGACTCCCAGTTATTCTGCCTAGTGACAGAGAGTCTATATAAGGGGGTTGCACACTCTGTCAGGTGCTGTCTGCCCAGGAAGTGCTTGGTCGTGCAACAGAGGAAGAGGAACATCATCAAAACACCTTTGCTTACCTGGTTGTCCATCGTCCAGGAAGATCTCCTGTTCCATCTCAAGCTCCTGATTCTGGTAGCTGTCCTCAAAGTCTTGACCTGAGTTACCTGAGAAACAAGTCAGATGAGAGCATCATGAGCCATCTACACCTGAATTCCTGTCACTATAGAGACTGAGTAATTTGACACTTTATTTGTGTTATGCCCATATTGGTTATGGGTTGGGTCAGGGCTTCAAACTGTACTTGTAAACCACCGAGCTGTTTTATGCTGTTTTACTCTGTTTAATGCTTTATTGCCCTTTCTCTGTCTAATCTCTTAATAAACCCTCCTTCCTGTTTTCACCTTTTAAAACAACTAAGTTTAATTTTACCTGCAACTAAGAGGTGATAGACCCTTCAGGGGAATCAATCCTTTTAGGGAGGTGGGGTCCTTAAATCAATTCCACCAGTCTCTTCTAGTAACACCCCGCCCAGTGCTCCTGCCGGGGAGCGGGGTTGGGGCATGGGTGTGCACATTTTTCCAGGGCCCCCCAGTTGACCGGGGTTCGTGGGCATGGGCTCCGTCAGCTCAGTGACTAAACCACTATGGGTAGAGAAGGGATCAAAATTAACAACACTAGGTACTGTTTGCATCTGCTTTGCATTCCGCTGTGCAGGTACGCAGTGGGGGCCCTGCGGAAAAGTTTGTTAATGTGCACCGAGATCTCCCAGAAATTCTCCATAAACTTTCTTGCTGATACTCTGCAATCCTCTGCTGAAGGTTCCTTGGCAGAGCTGCTTTGTTTTTCCCCCGTTGTAGGAAACTTTCCCACACCAATTGGCAGTTACTTCTGGAGGCACCAAAGCATCACACAGCCGAGCAGCATACGGATCTGGTCTGAAGCCACCTCCATGTAGGAGACGTACCCTGACATCTTTGATAACCCACAGTAGTGTGATTTCAGCTTCGATCGCCCCCACCTGTGGAAAACAGTGCCAGTATTCAGAATGGCGTCCCTAGGCGCTTGGACTGATCCCCTTATGAAAACACCCAGACCTTTTGTACTGTCTTGCACCACCCCCCCGGGTCTGAACTCATCATGTTTAGTGCTCTGGCCATGCTGCGTGCTTGGCAAGGGAATGTGAGAAAGAGATGTATGTAACTTCTATGATTCAGAACAGTGAGTGCACGCACAATATTGACTATGTGTATTCTTTCTTTTGCTTATGCAAATGTGCCCTCGAGGGCCAGCTCCTACACACTGGCTGCGATCATCAGATCAGGCCAATAGCGAGCACAGAACATGGAGAGAGACAATAAACGAAAAACTAGAAGTGGATTGCCAGGAAAGGAGACAGGCCCAGGAGCGGATCATAGAGGGTCAGAAGCAGAAAACAAAGCTCATGAAGGACCAAACAGAGATGCTGAGCTCCCTGGTTGTGCTTTTGGTGGAACACATGCATGCTCGACTCCCCCTGCAACTCATACGGGACTGCCTTCCTTGGCCTCCCCAAACTCCCCCCACCCCAACATTTCTCTCATGTTCCCAACCCATCACAGTAACCCTTGCACTCCACCCCGAGACATTTTCCATAATGACAGCTGGACTTGCACACCGCTGTGAGATCCTCAATTCAGTGAATGCTGTTTACTATCATGTCCCTTGTAACAAATGTTAATCTGTGTATTGCTGTTTAATAAAAATTTAGTCTTACAAAGACAGTGATTCTGTATTTGTGACCGACACAGAGTGGCTGCAACAGAAATTCATGCACAGTGGTAATTGGCACATTTGCAGACCACAATTAACCCTCAGGCAGGAATAATTACGGGGTCATTCGGTGTGGCAAGTAAACAGTGTGGCTCAATTCAGAAGCCCTTGGAATTACTGGATGGATAAAACTGCATCATGGGGTTGGTGATCCCACCCCCAGGATGCACTGCGATCCATTCCCAGAACTCCTCGCGGGAGAAGGTGGCGATTTGCACAGTGGGATAACTACCCATGGTGCACTGCTCTCTCTGTCAGTGCTAGAGCACCAACCGTGGATGAGCTCCACCGACACAAGGAGTGTTGTCTGAACATGCACAAGCAATGTAATTACAGTGGTTTATGAGAGTTGACATAATTTAAGTCGACAACTCTGTAGTGTAGACATGGCCTTAGATTTACTCAAACTGTTTTACCCACTCTCTTAAATAAACTGGAAATTGCACGTAAATAATAATTGTGATTTGTCTAAGTTGGGGGGATGTTATCAGCTGCTGACTATGCTTGTCCATGGGAATAAAGGATTAATCACTAGTTTTGGAGAGGAAGAGGAATCAGATAGGAATAACATTGCCACAGACAAAGTCAGAGCTTGTAATCTCTATCCATAAAGGTGTCACAGCCAGGGACAGTGATCCAGGCTGCCATAAAGTGAATCTTGTGACCTTAGGTAGGCTGGAGTGTAGTTACCCACTGCAATAGATGGCCTGGGTTTTCAGAGATACTAAGCAAGGAGACCTGTTGGCACTCAGCATCTTTGAAAATCAGGCTAAGAAAGACTCTCTCGCCCCAGTAATCTCTGTCAGACAGAGTTTGCAGTTCTTCTGTCCTCTTCTTGATATCACAAGGGGGAACCTTCAGTGGTTGTGCTAAAAATCTAGAAGATGACTACTGAATATAGTGAGGGAATCGTATTTTTTAATTTTTAGCAACAATTTTAATGGCACTGTACAAGACAAAGACAATGTCTGCATTGAAAAGCTTTTACTTACTAAATATTTTAATTTATAATTTTTAACATGTTCCTCCCCTCCCCCAATTTAGCAAAGCCACCATACCCCATTTAGGAATATTTAAATTAAAAGTTCAGTCTTTTAAAATTCAGCTACTTCTGAGTTCTCTATAGGGGTAAATGTTGCCACACATATTATTAGGGGTTTGCACTAATGTAATTAGATTGATTTAAAGATGATTTAGTTACACCAGTGCAAATTCTCTAAGTCTAGGCTTCCATAATCATCCCCTCCCACTGCCCCAAGCTTGTTGGCTGGGCCGAAAGCATCATTTCAGCAAGTGTAATTGCTCAGATAATAGATAAAAAACAGAATTTAGGGGACCCTGGTATGAGAGGAGAGGGAAATAGGGGCACACAGAACTGGCAGAAGGGAGACTGGGGGACCTGGCAAGTGGCTGAGGTGGAAATGAGGGTCACACAGAGCCCCTGCACCACAGAGGACAGAGAGGAATGGGGGACACAAAGAGGCCCAGGCATGAAGCAGGGGTCAGGGAAGTTCCAAGGAGTCCCTGATATGGAAGGGAATGGGAGGGTGGCACACAGGGAGCTCGTGGGGGGGAAAGGAGGAATGCAAGGAGCCCTGGTGTGTGCAACAAGCTCGGCCTACTGAGACTATGAAGTATATGATCCCATAGTTAAAGTGCAATTAACATCTGCATGGAGATTCTCATTCTGAAGTGGCCTTAGGCCTGGTCTACACTACAAAGTTAGGTCAACCTTAGTCAACTTGTTTTGATCTAGTTGTGCACATGCCTACCCCTAAATTGTCTCCTGCTGACATAAGCACCCTCTTCCAGCACTACAATAACACCACCTCCCTAAACGACAGAGAGGTATCGTCGACGTACTTAGGGTGACACAGTGCAAGTGTAGACATTGCATTACCTATGTCAACCCTAACAGTCCTCCAGCAGCTGTCCCACAATGTCTTTTGCCCTATGACAGTGGCTGTTCCAGTCACAATTCTGAACTCCACTGCCCAGGAGTCACAGAGACTGGAAGCCTGTGCCCCCTTTTAACACTCCGACCCCCGGGTGTTTTTGAAATCCCTTTTCCTGGTTGCCCACCTTGGCAAGCGCACCTACTAGCCCACCTCTGCGAACATTCAACCAGACCAGCTCACACACATGCAGAGCTACTAGACATGCTCCTGCCAGGAACAGGAAAGAGGTCATGGATCTCCTTGGCCTGTGGTGAGTAGACACTATGCAAACACAGCTAAGGAACAGTCAAAGCAATGTAGACATCTACACGCAGAGTCCACTGGGGATGATGAAACTGGGGCATGACTGACGAGTAGCAATGTCATGTGAAAGCAAAGGAACTTTGGCACACATACTAGAAGATGAGGGAGACTAAGAACAAATCTTGTGCTGCCCTGCAGACCTGCTGCTTCTACAATGAACTGCATATCATACTTGGTGTGGGCACACCAGTAACCCATATACAACAGTGGACATTTTGCATGAGCCTCAGGTGGAGACTCCTACAGTGCACAGCAGCGAGGAGAAGAAAGTAGGGAGAGATGTGGAGGGGAATGCAAACGATGCAGCGAGCCAGGAGCTGTATGAAACTCTGCTGGAGGCAAGCCAGTTCTGCCAGTCAAATGCCAAATGAGACTGCTGATGAAGGGAAAAGGAGCTTGGGTAAGTGTGCACAGGCATTATGCCTTATAAGCATTTTTTTACCTTTTAATTGTCTGAAACCTCATCTTCCTTCCTCCCACCCCCCTCCACCCATTTTGCCCATTTAAAAATGGCACCCACCCCATCCACAAGTTTAGAGAACAAAGGCATTGACTTTTGATTGCTTATTTTGCTTGTAAAATGTTAGAAAATAAAACGTTAGAGAATATAGTAAAAAAAATGTGTATGGCATCTGAATTTCACAATCCACATTAGACAGAGGTAGAAGAAAGAGGTAGAGGAAGCATTCACTTTTCCATTCTTTAGCTTGTTGGACAAGGCAAGGTGGACCATGCAGAGTACTTTATTTATCTGAATAGCATTATCCCTTTTATCCTCTTGAGTGATCTCAACAAAAACTTTCATGGAGATACTCTGAAATCCTCTCTTGAACATTTTTAGGGATATGAAATTACTGGCGCCATTCACCACACTTTCCCTATATATGAGAAAGCTAAATTGCCAAGTCTAATCATTGTTCTCAAACACAGACAACACCATTGTCTTGCTCATCTGCACCAGATGGACATATTCCAAAGGATCTCCTGTATGGAGAAATTCCAGATGCTCCAGGGCCCCGGGCCAACCTAGGTTCAAAACGTTTGCAAAGGGGAATTGAAAACTTGCAGCATTGACACTACAAGGTGGGAAGATGCAGCTAGCAAGAGGACACGCTGGAGGGCTGGTCTGCACCAAGGAGTCAAAGAGGCTAAAGGGAGGTGGTTGAGAAAGAGGAAAGTACAGCAGGCCTCAAGTGCTAGCAGTGTATTAGTTCACCTTCTGGCTCAGTGCCTTATACCTGCATTATCTGTGGCAAGGACTGTTGCTTGAGAATTGGACTTATTAGTCACTCATGATACTGAAGCATAACACACAGTAACTGAATTGCTTCAACACTTACACCATTGTCTTTTGAGATGAACACCTGCCATTCATTCCCCACATTCATACACAGGGATGCCCAGTGTGACAGTCTGTATCCCTATATTCACCCTTTTTACAAAACTATAATGGATTTTGTACAAAGTATGCCTTGTGACTTATCATTTGAAAACTCATAATGTGCTCATTGTTATTGTCCTGGTAAAATATGTGTGGCAACATTGTATGTAAAGTTATAAGATTCCACTGTATAACATTACTGAGACATATTCCAAGTTTAGAAAAGCAGGCACAAACCAGTTCCTAAAAGGCAAACTGATGCCTCAGATAGCTGTCAACAAAATCAGACGGACTATTACCTGGTTAAGCAGCCATGCTTTGTCAGGAAAAGGGTGTACATAAGAAATTTACATCTTGGCAAAGAAACAGCTGGAAGTTCCCGTTCCACAGACTTTCTGTCTCCTGAACCCCAGCTGGAGATGATTCTCAAAGAGGAGGAAAAGATATAAAAATGGGGAACAGATGCCTCAAATGACTCCTCCTTTTTTCTATGCCCATGGCATCAACAACTACTGAAGAACAAGGAAATTAACACTGAACTGGGGCAGGGGTCCTGGCTGACAGGATTCCAGCCATAAGACTGCTAAAGCATATGGTGAGATAAACATTTTGCTTTGAATTCAGTTAACTTGTTAAGTTAGGTGTTAGTTGCATGTCACCTTTTATTTCTTTGTAATCAATTCTGATTTTTATGCCTCATTACTTGTAATTACTTAAAATGTATCTTTCTGTAGTCAATAAAGTTGTATTATTGTTTTAACTAAACCAGTGTGTGTTTGGACTGAAGTGTTTGGGAAATTTCATTTGGGATAACAAGATTTGTGCAAACAAGATTTGTGCATATCATTATCATTTTCTATTAATGAAATGACAGACTTTATATGAGCTTGTATTGTCGAGGAGAAGCTGGGCAGTACAAGACACACATAACTGGGGGAAAGTCTGGGCCTGGGAGTTTGCTGGTGTTGCTCTGTAGTGTAATTCAGAGTGACTGGCTATAGCACTCATACAATATAGCTGGGAGTGATTTCCATGCTGGAGGCTGTGTCTGAACTGAGCAGGAGTAGTTGCTCTCACATTGAAGCACCCCAGGTTGGAGAATTGAGAAGACACACACAGCTGTCCATCAGTCCACATTGTACCCTGGGTAATGTCACATCCAGTGTCTAAACTTTCCATGCAACACCACCCTCCCTGGCCTTCTCCCTGCTAGGCTGTACTCATGATGGCTTGAGCTGCAAAATGGTGCTGTAATGAGCACTCCAAAGCTAAAGTGACAATTAGCATTTCTTATTAAAGAAATTTATGGCGATAATGTAAGGGAGCTTTAAGACTTATCTTTCCCTTTCCACTGTGACTGTAAATCTAACGGTGTGTTTGTCTGTTTTAATCAGTAGCCTCTGGCATGGTGACTTTGATGGTCCCTCCATGCCTGCTGAACACTGGACCTTGATCAGGCACCTTGATCAGGGAGGATATGTCATCTTGCTTCCTTCAGAGGGGATAAAACTAAAGTGAACTAAGGACATGTCTACACTATGGGGACTATAGTGGCATAACTATGGTGCTGTGGCAATGCCGGCATAAACCCATACTGTAGACACATCTTACGATGATGGAAAGGTTTTTCCATCATGGTAGGAACATCACCTGACACTAAAACATTACCTGGGACTTCTTGTAACTTTCCACTGTAAGGGAAGGGGGGAGGCAAGTTTGGGAAACAAAGGATTCCCACCTCATGTAAATCCTATGTAAGGGTGGGGAGGAAGGTAAACAAGACTAATCCTCTCCATGGCCTGTCTGCCCAAGAAGAAAGACTGCAAAAGGAAAGGCAAGGGGGAAGTCCAGAATGAGATGGGGTACAGTCTGAAAAGGAATATAACTGGAACTCTGAACCACAGAAACTTTGCAAACTGCCTGCAACAATATCTAGGGTGAGAAATACTATTTGTAACCAATTTCTTTAATGAAACTAGCTTAGTTTGCATGTTTGATTCCATTTGCTTAGTAATCTGCTTTGTTCTGTTTGTTACCCCTTTTACCACTTAAAATCTGCCTTTTATAGTTAATTAAATTTGTTTATTAGTAAACCCTGTTTCTGGAATTTCCAACATGGGGGAGGGTAGGTGGAAGAAGTGTGTACACCCCTCTCCACATTGAGGGAGGGGGTGAATTTCATAATATATCTTTGGGTCTGCACTCCAAGGGAGGTAGACATCTGAGTGCTGGAGCAAGTCCCTTAAGCTGAGTCTTCCCAAAGCTGATCTGCAGCTGGGTGTGGCCCTGCCTGTGTGTGTGTGTGTTAGGGGAGGTTTTAAGAGCCTGGCTCAGCAAGACAAGTTAAAGGGGGCCCATGCTGGCAGAACAGGGAGACTCAGTGGCATCTCAACACATCAGGTGGCTTCCCAAAGGGTCCAACCCATCACTTACCTTGTATAGTAACTGGAATTCTTTGTGATGTGTGTCCGTATGGGTCCTCCACTTGAAGTGCACCTGTGCCTTGTGCACCTTCAATTGGAGATTTTCGGTAATCTCAAACAAACAGCAGTGCATGTGCCCTAGCTATTCGTGTGCCCCATACTGAGGGACATCACAGACGAACTCCCACACAGTCCCATGGAGACAAAACTACAAAGCAGAGGGGAAGGAAGGTAGGTAGTGGAGCATCCAAAGGGACGCACATCTCGAAGAACTCGTTACTGCAGAAGGTGAGTAATCTTTCCTTCTTCTTAAAGTAGTGTTCCTCTGGATGCTCCCAAGCAGTACTCTTCAAAGGAGGTGGCAGCTTCAGAACTTGGTCAGAACTGTTTGCAGAACTGGGCGTCAATGGGAGATGGATGGCTTTGAGAGTGGTTCTTCCGCTGTAGAGGTAAGAGGGAGGACTTTGCAGTATTGAGCTGAAGGCCAAGCATATACAAGAAAGATGTAGCCTTCTTTACCACTGTTTGAACTTCAATGTAGGAATGCCCTTTTAGAAGCCAATTGTCAAGACAAGAAGATGATTACTCACATTGGTGAAGCATCTACTGCCATAAATTTTGTAAAAACTTTCGGGGGGTGGTAGAGAGTGCGAAAGGGAGGACTTGATACTGACAGTGGGTCCTGACTATGGCAAAGCATAGAAAACTCTTGTGAGAGGGATGTAGTGCAACATGAAAGTATGTGTCTTGAAGGTTGAGAGTCACAAAATAATTTCCTGGATTCAGAGATGGGATAATAGCTGTGAGTTTTACCATCTTGTATATCTGTACTTTGACAAAGGTATTCAGAATACTGAGATCTATTTTGCAAACCAGAAAGTACTTGGATTAAAATCTGCTTCCTTTGTACTGAGTGGGAACTGGTTCCACGGCTCCTAAGCAGAGGAGGGAGAGAATCTCTTGTCTCATGAGACACTCGTGAGATGGGTCACTGAAAAGGGATGGGGGGGGGAATAGGAGGGAGATATGGAGTGAAAATAGATGGAGTAGCCTGATGTTATAACCTTCAAGACCCATATGTTGGAGGTAATCTGCTCCCAGGAGCTGCAGAAATGGTAGAGATGATCTCCAAAAAGTGGGAGCATGAAGGGGGGCAGGGCGCTACAGCCTCTGCTACAGATCATAGGGGTGTTCATGGCCCTCCACTGAGGCATCAAAGCCAATGCTTTGGAAATGGTGACTGCTGCATCGATCCGGGTGCAGTGGTTGAGAACTTTCCCCTCTGCATTCTGGGTTTCTGTTTAGGTGTGGAGGCCTGCAGTATCAAGGAATGTGCAGGAGGCACTGACAAGGATGGGCAGAAGAGGGAGGGCAAGCAGGAGCATGGTTCCCCCTCAATAATCGGTGGGGGCACAGAACTCCTCTGGCCCCAGGGCTGGGGTTGGGAGACCGTGCTCCTCCGGCCCTGGGATCGCAGTGGGAGAGTGAGCTATATGGAAATTCTCCTTCAGGTTCATGGGCAGCGGGTATCATAGGCAGGGGGAGGCTGTGCCTCCTGAAACAGCCTGGCGTGGCTCCGCCCATGCTTCACCCCCAGGTCCCCTCCTGCCTGCTGTTCCCTTCTGTGGCAAAGAGGCTGGGGCAGGCAGGCTGGGGACCGTGGTGTGCACAAGACCCCCGGGCTGGGGCTATGCCATGCTGTGCCGCCTGTCTTCCTGGTGCTGGGACGATGCTGTCTGCCCACCCGCCCGCCCGCCCAGCGCTGGGGACACTCCAGCAATGCTGCCTGCCTGCCCACCCAATGCTGGAGGTGCTCTGCCTGCCCGATGTGTTGGGGCTGGGGGCATGCAGGGGGGCCAGCAGCCAGAGGGAGCAGGGATGTGCTCTGGTGGGGGGTAGGGCAGAAGGAGCAGGGCCTCAGGCACTCACCCACTGCCTGTGTTCATGTTTAATTGCTATCAAAAGCTGTCAGAAACAGAACAGATATTCCTGTACCCATTATGCCCCCACTGCTACACTTGCCAAATAAAGCACATTTATATGATAACAAAAATATATCAAGAAATGCTATATCTTTGCCTCTAAATCAGCGATATCATATTTATACTGTGGAGATGGCCAAATTCTATTTAAGCTCTCAGAGGCAGAGATTGTTTCTTTTCTATTTTTCTACAGTTCCCAGCACAACGGGGTCTCAATGTTGATTTGTGGCTGTTGGGCACTTCCATAATATAAATATTTACGAATAAGTTTTACTAATAACCCATGGACTGGGGTATGCAGGACTGCATACTACCCTCACTTCAGCATAGAACTCCCATTTGGAAAGTGTCGCTAAATGTCAACTGGAAAAGTAACTAAACTTGCAGTCATAATTTATTAATTTCCCATTGACTATTGCTTTTGTATTCAGCATCACTAACTGGAAAAATATGCTTACCTTTAGGACACCTACTTTTTCTACCCCTTGGGTTTGTCTGCACATGGAACAGCTGTTCCTGAATAACTCCAATAGTGGACACACTTATTGTGGAATGAGTCCACATCTACAACAGGGGCTTTTGCCAGCATAGTTATTTTGGTCGGGGTGTGAAGAGGTGTGACTTGTAACGGACATAGCTATGCCAGCAAAACCTTCTAGAGTAGATGCAGTTATTGTAGCAAATCTATGGCGTCACCAGTTTAGTTTGTTTCGCTCAGGGTGATGGTGAAATAAGCTGTATTGGTTAGCTTTGCTGGTAGAACTATTTCCACACTAGAAGCACTCCGCTGGTATACCTATAGCAAAAGGTGATCCTAGTCTTGACATGGCCTAATAACGCCTGATCTATATTTAAAAGCTGTTGGCATACCTATGTCAGTTAGGAGTTTGATTCTTGTATGGTTAGGCCTGGTCTACAGTACTAAGTTAGGCTAATGTAAGTTGCCTTGCGTCGACTTATTTGCATATGTGTCTACAATGAAATTTGTCTCTAGCCAACATCGTGGCACATTACAGCAATGCAGTAAAACCACCTCCCTGAAATGATGTGGAGCCATGGTCGACTTACTGAAGGCGATGCAGTGCGACTGTTGACAATGTGTGACCTGTATCAATCCTAACAGTCCTGTAGCAGTTGTCTCACAATTCCCTGCAACAGTGACTACGTCTCAATTTTACACTCCATTGCCCGGGGTCACAGAAATCAGAACTCCGCCTCACACACACACTCCAAGCCTCCCCATGTGTTTTCGAAGTGCCTTTTCCTATTTGCCCACCTTGCTTATATCTAGCAGTTCACTTTTGTTGTGCGCAGCTGCCCAACTGATCATGGTGGCGCCCTGCACTTGTCACGCTCCTGCCTGGAGCAGACAGGAGGTATTGGCTCTCCTGGGCTTGCGAGGGTCAGAGAAGAGCTGTAGTAACAGGGACATCTACCAAGATTGCACAAGGGATGCAGGCAAAGGAGTACAACAGGGATCGGCAGCAGTGCCAGGTGAAAGCAAAGCAACTGCAGCAGGAGTGCAAGACTAGGGAGGCCAACACTAGCCCTGGTGCTGCCCCACAGATGTACTGCTTTCACAATGAAACATGCTGCACTTGGCTGGGCCCCGCCAGCACCCCACAGCCCGCTGCTAAGTTCGGCCAGCACCAACATCAGAGCCACGTATGCCCACACCCAAGGGATACACAGCTTCGGTGGTAACGACGTGCGTTGACCAGTTTGTGGGGTACACATGGCCTGAGACTAATAGGGCATGGGGGAGTTTAACTCTCGCTGAGCCAATGTTTCAGGTTAACCCCCGCTCAGGAACCAGTGGGAAAGTGCTCGACACGCCGCTGAAGGTCAGACACGTTGTTTTCAATATGAAAGCTAAGACCCCGCGCTGCGCGAGGCTGCTACCTAGACACCCGTCCGAGGCGGGCCGTCTGCCCGGCACCTCCTGAGCGGCACAGAACAAAGGCCCGTGCACACACCCACCCACAGATGGCCGAAGCGCAAGGAGACCCCAGCAAGCGCTGCGGCGGCGGCTCCCGTGCTGCGGCGAGGACTTAGCACTAGGCGGCGACAGTAGCGGCCCGGGAACAAACCCACGCGCGCGCCCTCAGCAAGACACGGGGACTTTAGCCCGCAGCCCGCGCGAAGAGGAGAAGCGGCACCGCGCCTGCGCCTGGCTCGGCGAAGGCTGCGGAATCCGTTCCCGGCATGCGTCGGGCGGAAGGGCTCGGGGGGCGGGGCTGGGGGATGAGCGGAAGCGGGGCGGGGAGCTGGTGTTGTGCCTGTCAGCCAGGTAGGGAAGGGGTGAGAGCGCCGCCGCCGCCGCGGGAGTCCGAGCCGTTGTTGGTAGGGGCGGCCCCGTGCCCCGGGGGGACAGGGCCTGCCCCGTGCCCAAGGGGGGTGTTTGAGATGGGGCGTAGCAGGGCCGGCCCCGTTCCCCGGGGCGGGGGGTGTTTGAGAGGGGGCAGGGATGGGGCGTAGCAGGGCCGGCCCCGTTCCCCGGGGCGGGGGGTGTTTGAGAGGGGGCAGGGATGGGGAGTGGCAGGGCCGGCCCCGGGGCGGGGGGTGTTTGAGAGGAGGCAGGGATGGGGAGTGGCAGGGCCGGCCCCGGGGCGAGGGGGTGTTTGAGAGGGGGCAGGGATGGGGAGTAGCAGGGCCGGCCCCGGGGCGGGGGGTGTTTGAGAGGGGGCAGGGATGGGGAGTAGCAGGGCCGGCCCCGGGGCGGGGGGTGTTTGAGAGGGGGCAGGGATGGGGAGTGGCAGGGCCGGCCCCGTTCCCCGGGGCGGGGGGGTGTTTGAGAGGGGGCAGGGATGGGGAGTGGCAGGGCCGGCCCCGGGGCGGGGGGTGTTTGAGAGGGGGCAGGGATGGGGAGTGGCAGGGCCGGCCCCGTTCCCCGGGGCGGGGGGTGTTTGAGAGGGGGCAGGGATGGGGAGTGGCAGGGCCGGCCCCGGGGCGGGGGGTGTTTGAGAGGGGGCAGGGATGGGGCGTAGCAGGGCCGGTCCCGTTCCCCGGGGCGGGGGGGTGTTTGAGAGGGGGCAGGGATGGGGAGTAGCAGGGCCGGCCTCGGGGCGGGGGGGTGTTTGAGAGGGGGCAGGGATGGGGAGTGGCAGGGCCGGCCCCGTTCCCCGGGGCGGGGGCTGTTTGAGAGGGGGCAGGGATGGGGAGTGGCAGGGCCGGCCCCGGGGCGGGGGGTGTTTGAGAGGGGGCAGGGATGGGGAGTAGCAGGGCCGGCCCCGGGGCGGGGGGGTGTTTGAGAGGGGGCAGGGATGGGGAGTGGCAGGGCCGGCCCCGGGGCGGGGGGTGTTTGAGAGGGGGCAGCGATGGGGAGTAGCAGGGCCGGCCCCGTTCCCCGGGGCGGGGGGGGTGTTTGAGAGGGGGCAGGGATGGGGAGTGGCAGGGCCGGCCCCGGGGCGAGGGGGTGTTTGAGAGGGGGCAGGGATGGGGAGTGGCAGGGCCGGCCCCGGGGCGGGGGGTGTTTGAGAGGGGGCAGGGATGGGGAGTAGCAGGGCCGGCCCCGGGGGGGGGGGGTGTTTGAGAGGGGGCAGGGATGGGGAGTAGCAGGGCCGGCCCCGTTTCCCGGGGCGGGGGGGTGTTTGAGAGGGGGCAGGGATGGGGAGTGGCAGGGCCGGCCCCGTTCCCCCGGGGTGTCTGTGAGTGCTAGAGTGGGACAGGGATGGAGGGATGAGAGCTGGACTGCCCTGTGCCGGGATATGAGGCGATATAGGGGCTTCGGTAATTGCAGGTCGGTCTGAGATAGGGATTAGGTCATTGTGTGTGTTCTGTGAACTGGGACAGATATAAGTGTGAGTTTGAGAATGCGTATGGGATGGAGTTTGTTATACTAGGTGTTGGGGGTGGTGGCCGTTGTTGGGCAAAGTGAGGTTATTACCTCATTATCATCAGCATTTTATTTGGATTCTTCTTTATAGATGTCTCCTTGGTCCAGGTCATGCTCTTTTCTCTTCTCCTTCCTCCCCTCCCTGCTCCTGCCCACCCAATCTGTACATGCAATGATTTGCTTTTGCTCTGGTTTGTCCTGTTGCAGCAGTTCCTGGTGCTGGACTGTATGAGCACTTGGATTCTGATGGCAGGAGCAATCCCTTTTTACCCTCTCAAATCCCTGTTGTTAATACCAATGTAATGTTCCCTGTGTGCTTGTAAGGGAGTTGTTGCTGACCTCTCTTACCAGTGCCTCTGCAGTGTTCTATGGGAGCTAGCTTCCGTGACTCAGCCTTATTCTAGCATGGATCACCCAACTGCACATCTGTGCTGCAATGACCCTGAGTTGTCTTGGAGTGAGTCGGGGTTTTACTATGTGTTGTGCACTGTTAATAATGTATACTTTCCTAAATTGTCCTCTTAGGGGTCACAAGATCTGAGGATTATCAATTTTAGGTATATATACAATTTTAGGTATATATAGAGCTCTTGTTCTCATAGAACCTGAGAATGTCACAATCTTTAAATGTATTTATCCTCACAACACCTCTGTGAGGTAAGGAAGTGCTATCACTCTTCTGTGGCTAAGTCCAAATATAACAAGTTATATGAATTATTGTTTGTTTTGGGGAGAACAAGGGATATATTGAGGGAATGAAGCATCAAATAGTCAAGTCTTTTCTTACTACCCAAATGTAGAATTTACTCAGGGCGCTAGATTGGTGCTTCCTTAAAAGTAGTTTTGTGTTTCCTTCTGCATCTGCTATAGAATCACAATTTTACCCCATATAATTCCTAAACTTTAAGAACTGTACTATGGCTGCTGTGACTCTGAAAAACTAATGTGTTTGCTGTACTGTAAGGACCCAATCTAACTTTCATAGGGTCCAAGCATGTCACTTGCCAGAAAATCAAAGCAATGAGTCTTCTGTTACTGCTTAGTATGCTATTCCACAGCCTACCATACCACACTGTCATCTGTCTGTCTTTATTGTATGTAAACTTTCATGTATAAAATATGATTCAGTTACTTCTAGTGACAATCTCTTATACCTCCTTTAAATAACATTTTTCTTTCCTTGGAGTTTAACCTTTCAGATATTTATAGATTATTATCATGTCTCCTGTTTAAACAAGCTATATATATTTACCTTTTATTAAACTTTCTCTATAAATCATTCACTCCAACTTTAAACTCCTTTTTTGTACCTCATTATTGGAAAGATACAGATAACTAGAATGGAATGTACTTTTCCAGGTGTGATATAAAGAAGGATTTTCTCTCTTTTCTGTGATAATGACCTGGGGCCTACTTAGGCTAGTTTGCAGCAATTTAGTAATCTGATGCTTTTTCTTGGTGGCTCCAATCTTTGCTCCATAATCCAGGTTACCGTTTGAAAAATAAGCCCCTTAGGTGTTATATTTGCCAACACAACCTTCCGAATGTGAACAGATTGTAAACTGATGAAGTTTTAGTGCACAGTTCTGAGAGGCGAGTTGTTCCAGTTAATCTCAATGTAGTATTACCTCTGGATCTAAAATATGATTTAAATATCACTTTTGTTGCTACTAGAGCTGTCAAGCAATTAAAAAAATGAATTGCGATTAATTGTGCTATTAAACAATAATAGAATACCATTTATTTAAATATTTTTGGATGTTTTCTACATTTTCAAATATATTGATTTCAATTACAAGACAGAATACAAAGTGTACAGTTCTCACTTTATATTTATTTTTATTACAAATATTTGCACTATAAAAAACAAAAGAAATAGTATTTTTCAATTCACCTAATACAAGTACTGTAGTGCAATCTCTTTATCATGAAAGTTCAACTTACAAATATAGAATTATGTACAAAAAAATAACTGCATTTAAAAAAAATAAAACAGTGTAAAACTTTAGAGCCTACATGTCCACTCAGTCCTGCTTCAGCCAATCACTCAGGCAGACACGTTTGGTTACATATACGGGAGATACTGCTGCCTGCTTTTTATTTACAATGTCACCTGAAAGTGAGAACAGGCATTCGCATGGCACTTTTGTAGCTGGTGTTGCAAGATATTTATGTGCCAGAAATGCTAAACATTCGTATGCCCCTTCATGCTTCGGCCGCCATTCCACAGGACATGCTTCCAGATTGATGATGCTCATTAAAAAAAAAAAAGTGTTAATTAAATTTGTGACTGAACTCCTTGGGGGAGAACTGTATGTCTCCTGTTCTGTTTTACCCGCATTCTTCCATATATTTCATGTTATAGCAGTCTCGGATGATGACCCAGCACATGTTCATTTTAATAACACTTTCAAAGCAGATTTGACAAAACTCAAAGAAGGTACCAATGTGAGATTTCTAAAAATAGCTACAGCACTCAACTCAAGGTTTAAGAATCTGAAGTGCTGTCCAAAATCTGAGAGGGACGAGGTGTGGAGCATACTTTCAGAAGTCTTAAAAGAGCAACACTCAGATGTGGAAACTACAGAACCTGAACCACCAAAAAATAAAATCAGCCTTCTGCTGGTGGCACCTGACTCAGATGATGAAAACGAACATGCGTCGGTCTGCTCTGCTTTGGATCGTTATCGAGCAGAACCCGTCATCAGCATGGACACATGTCCTCTGGAATGGTGATTGAAGCAGGAAGGGACATATGAATATTTAGCGCATCTGCCATGTAAATATATTGCAATGCCGGCTACAACAGTGCCATGAGAATGCCTGTTCTCATTTTCAGGTGACATTGTAAACAAGAAGCAGGCAGCATTATCTCCTGAAAATTGTAACCAAACTTGTTTGTCTGAGTGATTGGCTGAAATAGGACTGAGTGGATGTGTAGGCTCTAAAGTTTTACATTTTGTTTTTGAGTACAGTTATGTAACACAAAAATCTACATTTGTAAGTTATACTTTCACGATAAAGAGATTGGACTACAATACTTGTATGAGGTGAACTGAAAAATACTATTTCTTTTATCACTTTTACAGTGCAAATATTTGTAATAAAAATAATATAAAGTGAGCACTGTACACTTTGTATTCTGTGTAAAAAAACATCCAAAATATTTAATACATTTCAGTTGGTATTCTATTAACAGTGTGATTAATCGCAATTAATTTTTTTTTGAGTTAAGTGCGTTTAATCGACAGTCCTAGTTTCTACTTCATTTCTGAGTAAAGTATAGAAGAAACAAGAGGAACAATATGAAGATAAGCACAATCCACTTGGAGTGGTATCTCCTCTTGGTGTCATGAGCCTGTGGGTTTTGGTTTGTAGGTAGAACGTGGAAAATTACCACTACTCTTGTCCCATTTTGACCCTCAGGATGTGATCCCCCTGTGTACACAGCGCATTGGCCTCGTGCCTTCTTATTTCTTGTATTGTGTATTCATGTCTAATTTGTTAATTTATTTACAGTTATTTTACAGCTCCTGGGAATTATGCAATGGTTTCTGAGTTCTCTAATCTAGTAAACAGGGATATTCCCCAAAACCTTAGTAGATAAGTGCATTTAAACTGCACTCTTATTGTTAGGCCCTTGTGTTCCCTTTCCTCAAAGAAAACTCTTCTTATCTTCTAACTGGTTGGTGATTCAATGAGAGGCTGTGGTATTCCTTCTGAGCTAATTCTGATCAAATGGTTCAGTAAGGTACTGAAGGTCACTCTGCAGCAAAAGATGTCACTTCTAGTAGAAGAGAGATACTGAGGTCATGATCACACGTATTAAAAATCCCATAACACTTTTCACAAGATTTAGGGGTGTTAATCCTTGTATCCTGTCTAAGTTATAACTTGAGTCATTATATGTTGTCTACTGTAATTTCTATAGGCCTGGTCTACAATATCTGAAGACTAATGGGTACTGGAGATAGTCAGCAAAGAGTTTACAATAGAATTTATCAGGGCTTCTTGGGGTTTAATACTTAGCTGGTGATGCTGAACAAAATTAGCCCTGGTCTAAACTGACTGCTAAAATGTATTCAGCATTGTATAAGTTAGCATGGACAACCCTGTTCAGATGTGGGTGAAATCTAATAGTGTGGTGTAGGCCGTATCTTTTCATTTGGATGTGAAGAGGAGTCTTCACTTCCTCTTCTAAACTTTCTCGTTAGGGCTGTTCACTGTTAAACAGCTGCTATATTCCTTCCAAGTGTAGAGGAAGTGATTCTCATACGTAATATTTTTGAAGGACTTTGGGATCCTTTGAGATTAATACTGCTTTGTAAATGTAAGATGTGGTTATTAATTTGTCTAAAATAGTGCCAAATCATCTATTTAAGTTTTCAAACGTTTTGTCATTGAAACAATCTGTTTTGTCCTTATGGTAGGGGGAAAGAGGCAGGCTTTATCTTGATTATATTCCTGAGCCTTGCATGTGTTACGAACAACAAAATACTTTGTCACTCAAACCACTATGGTCCCCATATTTAGCTCCTTTTTAATGTGATCACGGCTTTACTAAGATACATTGACTACTTCACCTAGTCAAGCTAGCAAGGATAATCCCAGAGGAACCGAAAGCACTGTCTTTGCCTACTGTGTGATTTTTTTATATTATTTTTTTAAAATCTTCTGTTGGGTCAGTACGCTGTGTCAGAAGTAAAACACATTGGAAAGAGAAATTTTAACTACTTGTACACTTTAGGGGATTCTAAATTAACTTTGTTAACTCAAGAAAGGTACCTAGACATTGCTGTGGGCAGCCCAATGAAGACCTTGACTTAATGTGCAGCTATGGTCCAGAAAGCCAAGATGTTAGGATGCCAAAGGAACATGATAGAGAAGAATATGGAAAATACAATGCCATTATATGAATCAATGCTGAAGCCTCACCTAGAATATTATGTGCAGTACTGTTTACCTAATCTCAAATGGGATATTGCAGAATTGGAAGAGGTCCAGAGAAGGATAACACCTGATTAGAGGCATGAGGAAAAACTCATTTAAAGAGAGACTGAAAAAATTGGGTTTGTTTACCTTAGAAAGGAGACAAATAAGAGGGGATATGATAAAAAATATGTCACAGGTTGATCCAGAGTTTCTGTTCTCCCTGACATGACACAAAACAAGGGGATGTTTTAATAAAATTAAAAGATGGAAGATGCAAAACTTATAGAAGGAAATATTTTTTTCACACATTATTAAGCAGTAGAAGTCATTGCCACAGGATACTGTAGAGGCCAAATGCTGAGTAAGATTGTAAACAAGGATTTTAAAAGGCAAAGTAGCTGCTTAAAAGAAGAAATCTTTGCCTGCCTTTCAAACAGAAGAAGTGACTTTATGTATGTGAAATTTGTGTTTGTATGTATGCTAAGCCACAGTATCCAGTTCCAATCGTTATTTTAGTAATTTTGGGCTTTCAGACATAGTTGCTTACGATTAGGCACTGCTCAACGTGAGGCTCCTCCTTGAAAATGTTGGTCTTAACATAATATGCAGAACTTTATTTGAATAAACTTTGCTTGACATGCAGAGCTCTCTTTGAAGATGTATGGCCGATACTACTCCATACCCTCAGAAGCTGGATATTTGGTTTATAAGTACTGATATGTTCCTGCTGATCACATCCCACCTGAAGTCATAATCTGTAGTGGCATCAAAATTGGTTGCTACGGTAAGGATTATATAACTAATGGATGATTATTAGCCAAAGTGCTATAAGGAGGTGTAACTTCATTATGTTTTATTAAGACACTGACTGTGTTTGATCCTGTACAAAAGCAAATGAGGACCTTACCAAAGAAACTTAGTCTAAATAAATTTTATGTTTAAGTTTCACCATAGCCTTGTGACTTTCAGTGGGGAATAAGCAACAGCTGCAGATGAATTTGCAAGGACTTTTTTTGTGAAAATATGGCATTATAAACAACCCAAAAATATTGCTTACAAACTGAATAGTTTCTAAAGGGAAGAGTTTTTTACAGGTTTCTATAAGATTGAACGCAAATGCACTTTAAAAAGTTAATTACAATTACAGTAATTTAAAACTGAAGCAATGATGGTGGCATTGAAGTTTTGACTTGATGCAGAAAAGCTAAAAGACAAAGCTGTAGAAATAAGTGAGGTGGACAGGTATGTTCCTGCACAGATATGAATCCACAAAGAATTTCTAGAATATCTAATAACTTGAAAACTTTTTTGTTCTTTTTCCTGGTGAATGAGCATTTTGACTAATCTTGTAATACTTCAAATTTAGGAATCAGTTGACATGGAGAAAATGTGTTTAAGATGGTCCACCCAGAAGATTTGTTACTTTGTGAAGATCTTGCTTTTGACGAATATGTAAATACCATGACAACTTCAAATTGAATTATTTTTCGTGAAATCAAGACTCATCTGTTGCCTTCATCAGAAATGTTTTTACCATTTTCAAGAAAAAACATGTCCCAGAAACTGAGTTTGTTGTTGCTGGTGTTTGGATTCATTTGGGGCTTGATGTTGCTGCGCTATACTTTTCAGCATCCAAGGCACCAAACCAGTGCTGAATTGCGTGAACAGATACTAGACTTAAGTAAAAGATATGTGAAAGCACTGGCAGAAGAAAATAAGAACATAATGAATGGTGGTAATGGAGCCTCAATGGCAGGATATGGTAAGATTAAATAAACCTGGCTACACAAACCGTTTTGTTCTAAACTACCTTTGGTACAGCTTTTAAATCTTATTTTAAATGGTACATGGAACTCTTCAAAGTAATTTTGTATGTGCTGACTGTGTGTTTGCTCATTGATAGGGCTTAATTTTAAGGCATAACGTCTTTTAACACTTGTTCTTTAAACATAGTTGTATGTATTACAGTAATTTGACTGTCAGAATCAATACTAGGTTGTCTTGTTTCTCCACCAATTGGAAATAGAGCTCTGGGGGGTTTTCTCCACAGTAACATGAAGGACTACATTCATAATGTAGGAATTAAATGTAAAATTAAAACACTTCACTACCCAAACACTGTCACTTTGTGTGTTATTTCTACCTCTTTATTGCTTTTATCTTCCCCCCCTTAATTTTCTTCTCTTCTACTATTAACAAACAATGAGAAGCAATCATGATGGTAGAATAGGAGAGATGGGGGAATGATTATGTATTTAGCAGAATCTGACCCTTATTTTACAGATGGCAGTAGAGTGCTCCAAATCTTGAGCCTCCATTGTGTTTGCATCAGCATATTCCCCTCTGACTTGACACCACTGTGCCCTGTTACCTGTGCACCCGCTATATGTCTATAGCCTATGCTCATCTAAAATGCAAGAGAGATCTGTGTGTGGTTTACTTATTGAGATCTGTTTAATGTAAACATTGAAAATTTCTCATTTCAAAAACATAATACTTTAAACTCTGCAACCCCAGTCTTATGATTTGTCTAGGTGTCCTAACCTGCAATTTGACAAATACAATCTACTTAAATTTCCTACACTATACTCCAGTGTTTCTTTCAGACTTAAATTTCTGAGAACTAGATAAAAGAAACTAATTGCCTGCCTATATTCTGTCATGCAAAACAAAAACTTCTGTGATAACACATGTAATATAGACTTAAACAGGAATTAGTTTTCAGAGAAAGAGATAAATTAGGATTTTACACACACAGAGACTCATTACTATACTTACTGCCCCTTCTTAGAAGGAATGCTAGTTGAGGGTAAACCTCTCTTTCCGTGTTTAGGTCAGGTTCAATATTTTAGGGTGTCAAAATCTTTAACCAGACAAGACCCTTAAAGGAGCTAGGGGTTGTACATCTATAACTGGATCTATATTCCTTGGTTTTGTGCAAAGGAGTTTATTTGAAACCTATTTAGAACAATAAAATTAATTAGCTTGTTCACTGATGCAGACTCACTGTCTAAGGTTTGGTTTGAGAGAATAAGAAAAATCCAAATAATGAAGAATTTTGCAAAACTAAGTGTCAAAGAATTTGGTCAGGCCAGATGGCTCTCAAATTGTGAGGAAATGACCTAATTAGTTCTGAAAGAATACGTACAGCAAAGTGAATTTTTTTGTTGAATTATGTTGATTACTGCATTGTTTGCTTAGTAGTCTTGCCTATTTGTGTTCTTCCTTCCCACACCGTGATTAACTGTCCTCTTCCACCCTGCTTCTTTTTCTCGATATATAGATAAGTTGATCTAAAAAGAACCTAAGTCTAAATCTTTACATCCAAGAATTTTAAAATAAGAAAGAAACTGTATTCCTTTTTTCTGCTTTAAGAATTACATTGTGTATTACAATAGTGCTTTACCTTGTCCTGTGGCAGACAGCACGTTCTGAACTTGGAGAATAATTGGAAAGGAACTACAGAAGGAAATAATTAAGATCCATCTTATCTAGGGTGGAAAAACTAAGTGCTTTCTAATGCTGCCAAGTGCCAGAAGCTGTTATACAGGTTGAATTTATTTCGCCTCTACTGCTGTTGTGGGTTAAAGTCCAAAATATTACCCTTAAATAGTCACTTATCTTTAAAAAAAAAAAATGGGGGGAGCACAAGGGGAGACTAATGTTATTTTATATTCTGTGATTCAATGGGCCAATTCTCAGTTTGCCATTGTGGTAGTATCTTCAAGTATGCAAAAAATAAGAAATAGTACTTTTTAAACATATGGACAGCTAGAATCCATATGTAGGAGAATTAAAGCACACTCTACCTTTTCTCTATCTTCTCCAAACACATCCAGGAAAAAAGAAAAGCAACCTTTGGAGACATAAGTTAGATGTCCAAATCTGCAAATTTCTCACACACTGCTGATAATATAAATGAACAGTATTCAATGCTACTTTCTTTGTTTTGTCTTCTTCAGCTGATCTCAAAAGAACGATTGCTGTTCTTCTGGATGACATCTTACAACGTCTGGTGAAACTGGAAAACAAAGTTGACTACATTGTTGTGAATGGCTCAGCAACAAATACCACCAATGGAACTAGTGGTAATCTGGTGCCAGTAACTACAAGTAAACGTGTAAATGCAGCAAGCAATATTAGATAACATACAAGATCACCTTATATTGCTTTATCTATCATCGATTTGATTGGATTCAAGAAAAGCTTTTTACCTCTGGCTAGGCAAAGCAATAGTTGACACTAACATATCGTACACTGTTCTGCTATAGAATGTGCTGAGTACATGCAGTCCCAACTTCTGTACATAAGGTTCTCAGAGGATTAATTTGTTGCTTTCAGAAAGTTCTGTTAAAGCAGTGCTGTACAATATCGTATTTAAAGATATTCTGGTAACTTGGTTGATGTAGTATGCCAAATGGGTGATACTTTATAATGTTTGAAGTTAAACTAAAATGGAAAAATATATATTCACTTGTAAAATATATTTATTTAAATAAAAATGTAACCTATCTTTTGGATAGATTGATTATATAGCTTAATCATTGTTTGTGTGATTGGTTTTAAACAGGTAACTAAGGATAATGTAATGTTAGAAGATGTGTCTTTACAGTACAGTATTTTGTTACTTATTAATTTGCTAGTGATATGTTGAAGATAACATTGAGATGTTTTAAAAATTGCAACCCAAAGAATGTCTTTATTTGCACTACCTGCTAGAATAGCTAGAGAGAATTTATTGTATATTTAAAAAAATCAATTATAATGAAAATCTTAGGTAGCAACACTGTCCAGATATCTTTGCTCCAGAAATAGGTCAGTTAAATTATCAAAGGCAAAACAATCTCTGATATCTTTCTATGAAATAGCTATGTATGATATTTGTGTGTGTATTTTGTAACTTCAGATAAGTTATTTAAGAGATGGAAGTCAGTTTTCAGATATGTGAATATTTGTATTCATTGCTGTTTCTTTTTAATATTTTAGTATCTTGCAGTGTGTGACAAATATAGCACATCATCTTCTTAAGTTACTTTTTTAAACAGGAGGGAGTAGGTAAGTGAAGTTGAAGGGAAGCAGAGCATCTTGGCATATACTAAAGAGATGCATGTGCTAATGGTGTTTTATGAGGGACATAGGTGGGAGCTGAGGTTACGTTGCCTTATATCCATGTTAGCCTTACAGAAATGAAAATTGTAGTGAGGGTGCACTATATTTAAAAATGTGCTTTCTGCATCATGAATGCTAAAATGAAAGTGCCATTCAGTCCTATGTTTTTTAAAACTATATTGAGTGGTTGGGGTTTTTTTTTTTTTAGAATTATGTTCAGGAATTTTTGCTTGAAATATGCTGTGTAATAGCTTTTCAATATTTTATTAAAAAACAAAAACTGAATAAGACCAGAAGTGCTGGATGACATATGGTCTCACGGTTTTCTGCTTTTCTCCCCGATGATAGTCTGGACTGGTCTAGAGGAAAGTAGAATATATAAATAAAACTTGAGTTAGTGTCCAACTGTTTCTTATTTTGTGTTTGAGATACTGAGTGTAAACTTTTTTTTCCAGGAAGAAAGAAAATAAAATTGTATTTGTGAAAGTTTTTTGTTTTGTTTTTTAATTAAGTGATTCACTTTTTCCTGTTTTCTACATGTACTCTCTCTATGTACCTTGAGACTTTAAACTATTGATCTTTGTAGTTTATCACTAATTCTAAAGTCTGCTATTTATCTCATAGGCTATATAAGTAGAAGAATGGGTATAATTCATTTGGTTTTGAAACCCCAATATTTCTCAAAAACTTTTGCCTAGGTTGGAGGGGAGAGAAGAAAATATGACTGTGCAATAGTTTGGGGGGGGGAGGGGGAGTTTTCAAAGGCACAGAAGACAGCTAGACACATAACTCCTGTTGATGCATTTGAAAAATCTCCGACTAATCTGAAGGCAAGCTGTTTTTCTGGATACTGGTTGATTTCACCAGGCAAGTTTTAGTAATATTTAGTAATGCATATATAAACTGGTCGTTGATTACTCCCCTTGAGGAGCATAAAGTCCAAAAGAAAATTGTCAAGGACTACTAGACATGAGTGGTAAAAGTTTCAAAAGTAGGCAGATGGATCTCTTAGGACATAAGAACGGCCATACTGGGTCAGACCAAAGGTCCATCTAGCCCAGTATCCTGTCTTCTGACAGTGGCCAATGCCAGGTGCCCCAGAGGGAATGAAAAGAACAGGTAATCATCAAGTGATCCTCCCCTGTCACCCAGTCCCAGCTTCTGGCAAACAGAGGCTGGGGACACCATCCCTGCCCATCCTGGCTAATAGCCATTGATGGACCTATCCTTCATGAATTTATTTAGTTCTTTTTTGAAACCTGTTATAGTCTTGGCCTTCACAACATCCTCTGGCAAGGAGTTCCACAGGTTGACTGTGTTGTGTGGAATAAATACTTCCTTTTGTTAGTTTTTAACCTGCTACCTATTAATTTCATTTGGTGGCCCCTAGTTCTTGTGTTATGAAAAGGAGTAAATAACACTTCCTAATTTACTTTCTCCACACCAGTCATGATTTTATAGACCTCTATCATATCCCCCCTTAGTCGTCTCTATTCCAACCTGAAAAGTCCCAATATTATTAATCTCTCCTAATACGGCAGCTGTTCCATACCCCTAATAATTTTTGTTGCCCTTTTGTGAACCTTTTCCAAGTCCAATATATCTTTTTTGAGATGGGGCAACCACGTCTGTACGCAGTATTCAAGATGTGGGCATACCATGGATTTATATAGAGGCAATGTGATATTTTCTGTCTTATTATCTATCCCTTAATGATTCCAAACATTCTGTTCCCTTTTTTGACTGCCGCTGCACATTGAGTGGATGTTTTCAGAGAACTATCCACAATGACTCCAAGGTCTGTTTCTTGAACGGTAACAGCTAATTTAGACCCCATCATTTTATATGTATAGTTGGGATTATGTTTTCCAATGTGCATTACTTTTCATTTATCAACATGGAATTTCATGTGCCATTTTGTTGCCCAGTCACCCAGTTTTGAGAGATCCTTTGTAGTTCTTTGCAGTCTGTCTGGGGCTGAACTATCTTGAGTAGTTTTGTATCCTCTGCAAATTTTGCCACCTCACTATTTACCCCTTTTTCCAGATCATTTATGAATATGTTAAATAGGACTGGGACCAGTATAGACCCCTGGGGACACTACTATTTACCTCACTCCATTCTGAAAACTGACCATTTATTCCTAGTCTTTGTTTCCTATCTCTTAACCAGTTACCAATCTATGAGAGAACCTTCCCTCTTATCCCATGACTGCTTACTTTGCTTAAGAGCCTTTGGCGAGGGACCTTGTCAAAGGCTTTCTAAAAATCTAAATATGCTATATCCACTGGATCCCCTTTGTCTACGTGCTTGTTGAGCCCCTCAAAGAATTCTATTAGATTGGTGAGACATGATTTCTTTATACAAAAACCATGTTGACTATTCCCCAACAAATTATGTTCATCTAGTGTCTGACAATTTTGTTCTTTACTATAGTTTCAACCAGTTTGCCCGGTACTGGAGTCAGGCTTAGTGTCCTGTAATTGCCGAGGTTTCCTCTGGAGCCCTTTTTAAAGATTGGCATCTCATTAGCTATCCTCCAGTCATTTGGTACAGATGACAGTTAGTAGTCCTCCAATTTCACATTTGAGTTATTTCAGAACTCTTGGGTGAATACCATCTGGTCCTGGTAACTTATTACTGTTTTTAGTTTATCAGTTTGTTCCAAAACCACCTCTAATGACAGCTTGATCTGGGACAGTTCCTCAGATTTGTCACCTAAAAAGAATGGTTCAGGTTTGGGAATCTCCCTCACATCCTCAGCCATGAAGACTGATGCAAAGAATTCATTTAGTTTCTCTGCAATGGCCTTATCCTCCTTGAGTGCTCCTTTATCATCTTGATTGTTCAGTGGCCCCACTGGTTGTTTAGCCGGCTTCCTGCTTCTGATGTACTTAAAAAATTTTTTGCTATTACTTTTTGAGACTTTGGCAAGAAGCAGTCATTTAAAGTGCCAAGAAACTTTATCTCTGCATCTTTTCATAAGGTGATAAATACGCAGTCAATATGGGGATAGTTGAAATCCCACATTATTATTGAGTTTTTTACTGTAATAGCCTCTCTAATGTTCCTGAGCATTTCAGTCACGATCACCATCCTGGTCACGTGGTCTGTAATATATCCCTACAGTTATATTCTTATTATTCAAGCATGGAATTACTATCCATAGAGATTCTATGGTGCTGTGTGGTTCATTTAAGGTTTTTACTTCATTTGATTCTCCGCTTTCTTTCACATACAGTGCCACTTCCCCACCAGCATGACCTGTTCTGTCCTTCTGATATATTTTGTACCCTGGTATTACTGTCCCATTGATTATCCTCATTCCACCAAGTTTCTGTGATGCCTATTATATCAATATCCTCATTTAATACGAGGCACTCTAGTTCACCCATCTTATTATTTAGACTTCTAGCACTGGTATATAAGCACTTTAAAAACTTGTCACTGTTTAGCTGCCTGCCATTACATGATGTAACTGAATGGGACTTTTTTTCAGTTGACTGTTTCTCCTCAGATTCCACCTGTATTTTATCATCTTCCATCCTCTCCTCCTTATTAGGACATAGAGAATCTCAATCTGTAGATCCTCCCCTAAGGGATTTCTGAACCACGTGCTCCTCTGCACCTGTCAGCTTTCCCCCCAGCCCTTAGTTTAAAAACTGCTCTATGACCTTTTTAATTATAAGTGCCAGCAATCTGGTTCCATTTTGGTTTAGGTGGAGTCCATCCTTCCTGTATAGGCTCCCCCTTTCCAAAAATTTCCCTAGCTCCTAATAAATCTAAACCCCTCCTCCCTACACCATCGTCTCATCCATGCATTGAGACCCTGCAGTTCTGCTTGTCTAACTGGGCCCTCAGTGTGGAACTGGAAGCATTTCAGAGAGTGCTACCATGAGCTCCTGGACTTAAATCTCTTACCTAGCAGCCTAAATTTGGCTTCCAGGACCTCTCCCCTATGTTTCGCTATGTCATTGGCACCTCCATGTACCATGACCACTGGCTCCTCCCCCGCACTACACATAAGCCTATCTAGATGTCCCGAGAAATCCGCAACCTTCGCACAGCGCAGGCAAGTCACCATGCAGTTCTCCCGGTCATCGCAAACCCATCTATTTATGTTTCTAATGATCAAATCGCCCATAACTAATACTTGTCTCTTTCTAACAACTGGAGTTCCCTCCCCTGGAGAGGTATCCTCAGTTCAACAGGATACCACAACATCAGCTGGAAGTAGGGTCTCAACTATGGGATCACTTCCCTCTGCTCCAGTTGGATATTCTCCTTCCCTGAGACTTTTATCCTCCTCAACAGCACAGGTTGTCAGACCGGGGGTGGGACCATTCCAGTGTCCTGGAAAGTCTTATCTGTGTATCTCTCTGTCTCCCTTAACTCCTCCAGCTCCGTCACCCTGCTTACAAAGCCCGTACACCGTCTCTGGGGGCTAGGAGTTCCTTGCACTAAATGCATATGTCACAGCATCACTGGGCGATGCTCTGGAACTACTCCATACGAAGCCACTCAGGACTCTGGGGGCACCTCCTCTCTGTGAGCATACTGTCTCCAGGGCAAGAAGCTTACACAACTTTGGACTTCCTGGGGCTGACCTCAGAGCATTCAGCATCCCCTTTTCACACCGTGCGCTTCCCACATCAGGTCCGCACTGGCAGGGCTTCTGGGGAAGCCAGAGGGCCCTGCACCCCAGCTCCGCAGTCAGACGTGACTCTCAGCCAACCAGTAAAACAGAAGGTTTATTAGACGACAGGAACATGGTCTAAAACAGAGCTTGTAGGTACAGAGAACAGGACCCCTCAGTCAGGTCCGTCTTGGGGGGCAGGGAGCCCAGAGCCCCCTCTGGGCATCCCTCCATTTCCCCAGCCAGCTCCAAACTGAAACTCTCCTGCCCCTCCTCTGGCCTTTGTCTCTTTCCCAGGCCAGGAGGCCACCTGATCTCTTTGTTCTCCAGCACCTTCAGTTGGCACCTTTGCAGAGGAGGGGCCCAGGCCATCAGTTGCCAGGAGACAGGGTGTCGGCCATTCTCTGTGCAGACAGCATCACACTGACACTCTAGGGCTCTGCAACAATCACACACACCCTAGATACTTAAGAAATGCCAAGGGGAAACGGAGGCACCCACACAGTATTCAGAGAAAACATTAAAAATATTCCCACTTCATCACAGCACACATACGCCACCTGCCCATAGGGCAGGTAATCATACATGCTGCATTGGGTGCAATAAACTGGGTAGCCCCCACTTTGTTGCTGGACTTCTGCCTGCATTCTCTTTTTACTCCTGTAGCTGGTTCCTTTGTTGTTGTTTTGTTTTTATCACGGGATGTTTTTTAGCTTAAGTTTAAAGAAGTTTAGGGAATGTGAAGTGTATGTAGCCACCCAACCCACATTCCCCCTGTAAACTCCCTTGCAAAACTCCCCTGTTAACCACTCCTGTTCACTGGATCCTTGGGGCCAGGGGTGGCCAACCTGTGCCTGAGAAGGAGCTAGAATTTGCCAATGTATATTGCCAAAGAGCCACAGTACTATCTCATCAGCCTCCATCAGCTCCCCTGCCAGCTGCCCTGCCAATCAGCGCCTCCCCTCCCTCCCTGTGCCTCACGCAGGATGCAGGAGGATCTGGGAGGCGAGGAGAAGAGCGAGGGTGCAGCAAGCTTCGGGGACAGGGCCTTGGGGAAAGGGGTGAAGTGGGGGCAGGGCCAGTGACAGAGGCAGGGGTTGAGCAGTGAGCATTGGAAAGTTGGTACCTGTAGCTCCAGCCCTGGAGCCCGTGTCTATGCAAGGAGCCGCATATTAACTTCTGAAGAGCCATATGCAGCTCCGGAGCCACAGGTTGGCCACCCCTGCTCTGGTCGCTTTTTAAAGCCCTGGTCTTCCTGAGTAGCCCCGCCCCCTGGTTAAGGGTTGATGGGTGCTAAAGGGACCAAAGCCTTGTTAAGAAGCTCTCAGCCTTGCCTAGCAGGCTGCTAGGCTCAGCACCCATACGGTCAGCACACAGTCCAGACCACACGGTATGTTTCAGTCCAGCAGCAAGCACACCACACCACAACAAACAAACACACACACAACAGACAACAAACTTACCCCAAGGGTCATGTAAGCACTCCTCCTTTACCCGGAGAAGTCCCTCGCAAAACTTCCCTGTTCACTAGCTCTTTGCCCAGGCACTGTCGATTAGGGATTTTGATGACTGATGAGCTTGTGTAGATTTGTGTGCAATCATACAACTATTACAAAGCAGTTCTGTACTTTTGTAGTAAACAGTTGCACTATCTTTCAGCTTTATGTAATACACGTACTCACTGGATATAGCTTGTAAAAATACTAAATATTTAAGGAGAACTTGTAGATAATATATATAACAAATATTAAATTACTTTTGTGGATGGAACAGATGTCTCACTACTGTTTTAACAATACAGTGTTATACTTCTAATTTCAGGCTATGTCAGAAACCACAAAAGAATTGGGCTGTTTCAAACTGGTACAACACAGAATTTATTGATAAATAATTTTTTTAGCTGGTAACTACTCTGAAACCAACTGACTTTTTTTTTTTTAATTTTACTGTGGTTTTCTAATGGACCTGAATTTTCTCAATCACAATCTGTTTCATGCCCCTTTTGGGCATAAAGTAATTCACGTATTCCTGCACTTCAATGATTGGCTAACTTGGGCAAGGAAAGCTAGTGAATTCAACACCCAAAATAAAGGTCATAACTTGCTAGGTAGGAATAGATGAAGGAGGAAAAAGTAGTCTTGGCAACTGCTACCTGGAGAGCCAGAAGCACCTGGGAATCCAACACAATCCCCAATATGTTCCAGACCTGATTACTATAGCAAGCACACCTGTCCAATCAAGGCAACTGAAATAATCTCTCATTTTCCTCAGTTGCCTTCTCCAATCTGTGAATTACTTCAGTTTTATCCTGTTTGAGTCCGAGCCTGCTAGCCCTCATCTAAGATCCAATCTCAGCAAGCCCATGGGTCATTTGCTCAGTTGTGCTGTCCGTCATCTGAAATGGAGACTTTAACAAACTGCAGCCGCAATGCAACCACCTCTAACAGCTTTATGTAGGTGTGCATAGCACAATGGAGCCCTGAACAAAAGTTGGGGCCTCCAGCTGTTGTTGTAATCCAAATAATATATGTTGAACAGGAGCAGTGGCAGAGCCTTGTGAAGCCCCATATTAGAGAATCATTGGAGCATACAAAATGTCCCCCTGCCCCCCACCAAAAAAAAGCCCCTCTGGGACCTGTCATGAAGAATCCCACCCACTGCTACTAGGTCACAGATGCGTGCGGATCTATTTTTATTTTTTTTAATAAAGACAAGGATGTAGACCTAAAAGTAAATGTAGCAGAACATCAGTCTCCTGGGCATCCAGTCATGTGCTTTAGCACTACTTTCTCCCTCTTTAATTGGCTCATTTTTTCTTGGGTACAATCCTCTTGTTTCTACAGCTGTTGTTTGCCAGAATCTTTAACAGGGAAAAATATATTAGTTCACCCTGAAAGTACTTGCTAATGGAGAAAACTATGATTTTTTTTAAATAAATGAGAGGCTTAAATTCTATTGCATAACCCAAAAAACCCCCCAAAATCAGAATACTCCATTCTACAAGATGGAGATGAACTGAATAAATGAGGTCATTAATACATGAAGTCATTTCAACTGTTCTTTAAATAAGCAGATATGACCTTAGTACAGTTTTCAGTCTGCATCTTTAGGTGCCTAAATACCTTCGAAAAATCTGGCCCTGTGTCCTTCATCAGTCTCATCCTTTTCCTCCTGGTTTGTATTCATAAGCTTTTCTGCTTTATCAGCTTCCAGTTGGTTTCTCAACTTTGAACTAGTTCAAATTAAGAAAATATTGTTTCTGAACCTAGGAGAAATATTGTTTCTGAACCAAGGAGAAAGTCTGGGATACACACTAAAGCTATACACTATAGCTTAATTGAAACTAAAAGCTTTGGGCAAGAGCTTTTCTACACAACAGAACTAAGAAAGTATTTACATTTGCAAAAATGTAAATACCATAATTTGCTCCATTGTACAGATTGAAAATATAGATACTTAATGTAGTACATGATATTGTGACCTTTATAAAACTTGAGTTGACCTCAAAAGTTAAACATGTTTTCTCCCTGACCTATGCAGAAAGGCTAAAAGAAATCGGGTTTGTTTAATTCTGAGAAAAGAGTGGGTGGGACCTGAAACTAGTCTTCAAATATATTAAGGGCTGTTAGTAAGAGGATGTTCTCTATGTCCACTGAAGGGAGGACAAGAAGTAATCTGCTTACTCTGCAACAAGGGAGATATAGGTTTATATATTAGGAAAAACTTTCTAACTATCACAATAGCAAAGTACTGGAATAGGCTTCCAGAGTTCCAAGGGAGGTTGTGAAATTCCTGATGCTGGAAGGTTTAAGAACATGTTGGGTTCTCAGAACATTTTTGCATTTTTTGTGTCAAAATGCAGCCACCAACCCTTGCTGGTGGCAGCTCTGAAAATTTTTCCAAGCCCAAACCTTGCTGGCCTGGGCTGAAGCTCGAAGCCCATTGATCACACACATTGGCCCCATGTGTCTGGTAAGGCACTGCCCAGAGCCCCCATGAGGGTGCACTGTGCAGTGTACTGATCCTCTGCTGGCGGTGCCAGCAAACAAGGCAGCCAGGAGCAACAGCTGGGTACTGCAGGGAGGGACTGCTGCTTTGCCCCTCCCCCCCCATTTCTGCCCAGGAGGCTGATGTGGCCACAGAAAAATCTGGTGGCCACATTTGAGAAACGCTGGGATAGACAAACACCTGTCAGCCATAGTCTAGGTATACTTGGTTCTGCCTCAGCCCTGGGGGATGGACTTGATCTCTTGATGTCCTTTCCTGCCCTACATTTTTATGATTCTGTGAAGCAGGGCATGCTGACTATTGAAAAGACTACACACAAAGCAAGCACACCGTAAAAAGTATTTTTCCCATTGAAACTTGATTATAGTAATCTTAGGGTTATCTGTAAGTGCACTCAAAAATAAAATAACTTCACAAAGAACTATGCAGTTTTGTACCCATGGTGGTCCCAGGATATTAGAGAGACAACAACCATAGGTATTAGGATGACTCCTCAGTATGCCAACCTCTTCATGGGCCACCTTGAAAAAGAATTTCTGGACAAATGCACCATGAAACTAATGGAATACTTGAGATACATCAATGATATTTTCATCCTCTAGTCTGGACAGATGACCTAAACTCCCTCATAGATTTCCACTACAACTTCAACCACCACTACCACCCATCTATTAAACTCTCTCTAGAACATTCCGACAACAGCATCAACTTCCTGGACACCATGATCAGCTTCAATAATGGAACCCTACAGACAATTTTATATACAAGAAATCCATGTATCACCACACCTACCTTCTTAGATCCAGTAATCACCCCAAACACAACAAGAAATCTGTTCTCTACAGCCAGGGACACACGATACCATAGAATATACTCCAAGGAGAAGGTCTGGGATATACAGCTTAACACACTCAAAACCACCTTCACCAAACAAGGCTACTCCACCAGAGAAGTAAATCGCACCATGGAATGGGCCACCCAAATACCCCCAAAGAATCTTCTTCGGCACAGAAATAAAACCAGCTCCGACCATACGCCCCTAGTCGTCATCTACCACTCCACACTGGAATCCATATGGGGCATTATCAGACTACAACCCATGCTCACTTGGGACACCATCCTGAAATAAATCTTTCATAAGCCCCCACTTTTGGCCTTCAAACAACCCCCCCAGCTTCTCATCACATCACATCATCATCACAAGCAAGCTGCCCACTGACCAGGATGCACCAACTCAAAGTAGCACCAGACCCAGCCAGAAAAACAGATGCAAAACCTGCAGATGTATCTCCACTGCTACAATGGTCAACATCCCCCACAACACATCTTTCAAAATCCATGGGTCCTACACTTGCCTATCATAACATGTGGTGTACCTCATCCAGTGCACTAAATGCCCCAGTAGCAACTATGTGGGTGAAACAAGACAATCACTACACTCTCGAATGAACTCACACAGAATAATGATAAAAGACAAAACCACCACATCATCTTTATATCTGACCTATTACTCCTCATCCTCAAAGAAAATCTGCACAATACTTTCAACAGACAAGTCTGGGAGCTTAAATTCATAACTTTGCTAGACACTAAAAATCATGGACTGAAAAATGACCCTGGATTTATGGTTTATTACAATAATCTGCAACCCACTCTCCTGCTGGTAATAGCTTATCTAAAGTGATCACTCTCCTTATGATATCATACTCTCCTAGGATATCACACACATTGTAAGGAGAGTGATCACTTTACATAAGCTATTACCAGCAGGAGAGTGGGGTGGAGGGAGGTATTTTTTCATGCTTTGTGTGTATAAAAAGATCTTCTACACTTTCCACAGGATGCATCCAATGAAGTGAGCTGTAGCTCACGAAAGCTTATGCTCAAATAAATTGGTTAGTCTCTAAGGTGCCACAAGTACTCCTTTTCTTTTTGCGAATACAGACTAACACGGCTGTTACTCTGAAACCTATTATTATTTACGTTAGTCTTTCTATCTACTCAATTGGACTCAGTGCTCAGTCTAGAACAGTCATCTCCAAAGTAGGGGGTGCGCAAGACCAACCCTGGGGGTGCGTGGCAGGAGGAGCGCCACTGAAGGAGCGCTGCCGGCATGGTTTGATTTGATTCTTTGGTGGCACGCTGGCGGCAGCTCGGCTCTCCCTGCTCCGTCTTCGGCGGCACGCCAGCGGCAGCTCTTCTTCTTCTTCTTTCTTTCTTTCTTTCTTTTTTTTTTTTTGCTTCCCTAGAGCTGGCCCTGGGGGTGCCCGATCCAAAAAGTTTGGAGACCACTGGTCTAGAAGATACCATCAGAGATGCTTAGTTTTGCAGTTCTCAAACTGTGGATTTGTGTCTCCAGAGGTAACATGCTTGTTAACAAAGGCCACATCTGCAGAAGCACAAGAAACAACAAGCAGAAGCATGATTGTTAGTGCACTACCTGCATCAAATCATTATAGTAAAATACATCTCTTTCTGGGACAGGAATGGGCTCAAGATGAGGCAAAGGGTCTAGGTGATTTTTTTAATGGGATCACTGCAAGCAACTAGGGACAAAATTGTAAATTCTGCCACCGTTTTCCACAGGCAGGGGTCATTGAAGCCAATATCTCACTCCTGAGCGTAACCAAGGTTGCAACGGTGCATCTCCTGCATCCAGGCAGTTTCAGACTCAGTCCCTATGCTGCTTGCTTATGTGCTGTTTTGGTCCCTGCACAAGTGATTGCCGATTGGCACAGGAAAGTTTCCTACAACGGGGAAGGAAAAAAGTAGCTCTGCAAAGGAACCTTTGGCAGAGGATTGGCAAGTACCTTCAGGAAAGTTTTCTGGAGATCTCTCTGGAGGAGTCCCATGAAATCTCAGTGTGTATTAACACACTATTCCACCCCACTGCATAGTTGCACAGGGGAATGACAAGCTCATGCAAACACAACAAGTCTTGTACATTTCTATCTCTTAACCCACTTCTAGCATATAACAAAGCAAAGGACAGCTCTATTTCATAGAGCCCAGCAGGATCAATTCAAAAAGATCACTTACTTCCTCTCTGCAACATACACGTCAGAGACAGAGTGCTGGGACTGGCTTGAACCCTCCTTGGTTGAGAAGAGGTCCTGGCTTGCCATGGTACTAGATGAGACTGTTGCTTGTCCGATCTTGTCCTCCAACTCAACCTCCTTGTCCACCACTTTGTCCTTGGGGTTGAGTCTGCTCTCTCCCCTCCCCTCCCGAAGTATCCACAGGGCTCTTCGCGGTGGAGGTGGGATCGCTGCCGAGGATGGCGTCCAGCTCCTTATAGAAGCAGCAGGTCTTCAGCACAGCACCAGAGCAACAGTTTGACTCCCTTGCCTTCTGGTACGCCTACCTCTGCTCCTTGATCTTCTCATGGCACTGATGCATGTCCCGTTTGTAGCCCTTATCCAAGCGGCCATAAGAAATCTGCCCATAAGTATCGAAGTTCCTACTGGAGTGGAGCTGGGACTGCACAGCCTCCTCTCCCCACAGAGCCAGCAGATCCAACAATTCAGGTGTGCTCCAAGCGGGAGAGCATTTGCTGTATGGCTGGCTGGGAAGATGCGATGTGAGCTGTCCACAGGGAGCAAACAGAAAGTGGAATTTCAAAAATTCGTGGGCCTTTAAAGGAGGGAGGGGCAGAAGCCTGTGTTCCTGGGCGCGGGGCAGCGGAGTTCAGAGGGGTTAGGATGGACACCTCCTAGAGACCATTTACAGGGACATAACTAAGTGCAGTGTCTACCACTGACACTCTGTCAATATAACTTTGCTGCAAAAGCTCTACCCCTCTGACGAAGGTGGTTCTGTTATGTCGGCATAGCCGGGGAGTTCCATGGGCGGGAGGAGCCTTCCAGTGTGTACACCTCCACCCTTTTGTCCACGGAAGCTGATGGTTGTCCATACAACTCTGTAAGGTAGCTAAGCCCCTCGTGCGGCCCTGGCCTTATACCAGTATAAAGGCAATGAAAGCCTTGTCTGCACTAGAAACCTCTCGCTGGCAAAGCTACACACCCCTGTGGCTATATCACCAGCCCTTCTACCCCGCTGATTCCTCTCCCGCCGCAGAAAGACCAGGGGGATAAAACTGCCCCGGGGGGCGGGCTGGACTGAGGCACCGGCCGCGCTGGGGGGATACTGCGGAGACTGGGCGGGCGCAGTCGGCCAGTCCCCGCTGGAGACCCGTTGAACCGGCGCCAGCCGAGCAACGGCCCAGCCGCGCGAAGGGCGGGGGCAAGCGCTCGTCTCCCGCCGGAGCCGCCTTCCCCCTCGGCTGGGAGGGCGGCGCTTCCGAGCGGGCAGCCGGCGCTGCGCGGCGCTCCCCCCGTCCCGCCCCGGGCCTGGGAGACCGGCGCGGATGGAGCGGCTGCGGGTGCAGGCCGGGGGCGCGGCGGCGGTGGACGAGTACCTGGATTACCGGAGGTGAGGGGCCGCCTGCACCGGGACGGGACCGCACTGAGTTTCAGAGGGCTGCGGATAATGTTAAGGCCCTTCCTGGTGTGTCACGGTCTCACCTGGCCCCGGGGTCGGTCCCCGTCCCCGCTCGGCTGGGGCTGGGGCGTGGGTCGCCGCCACGCTCCTGGGGATGGGGGCGCAGGTGCCTGGGGGGTAGTTCGCAGGCTCTTTCTCCTGCCCCGCTTGGGGGTGGGCTGCGGGGGTCAGGCTCCCTATCCCCTGGGCTGGAGATGGCGGGTGCTGGTTGAAGAAGCAGGAGTGACTCTCCTCGGGGAACACTTTAATAAAGCTGAAATACCGTTTTACGAGAGAATAAACGTGAATCCCTGGCGGGGGTGGTTTGGAGCATCCAGGTAGGGGAATCCTCTAAATTAGAAGGGTTGGACACTGGGTAATTTCTCAGCCAAGTCAGCCTCTGCTGTTAGACTCGCGGAGGCGCTCTGCCAGAGTATAGAGAGAGGTTCCCCCGAAGGCAGGGTAGATAAAAATCAATGATTTAAAAAAAAAAATCAGATATTTTTATTTAAATGGGATTTTTTTAATAAAATGCTTTTTTTGAGGAAAAGACCTATCTAAAGATAGTTTTAATTAAGATACATTATAGCTCAAAGATATCTCGTCATGGAATAGGGATTATAAATTCTAATTCTATAGTATGAGATGATATATTCATGTAATGTTTAAGAAAAGTTTTGTAAATGAGTTCCAATAATTCATGGATTAGGGACCTAATTTTATGGGGTTCCACAGGCTTCTGGAGAGATTATTATTTAGGTTAATCTTTCTATCTACCCAATGGGACTCAGTGCTCAGTCTAGAACAGTGGTCTCCAAAGTGGAGTGCGCACCCCACTGGGTACGCAAGACCATCCCTGGGGTTGCGCGGCAGGAGGAGCGCCAGTGAAGGAGCGCCGCCGGCATGGCGGCAGCAGCACTCCTGGACCTTTGATTCTTCGGAGGCATGCCGGCGGCAGCTCGGTTCTTCCCGCTCCGTCTTCGGTGACACGCTGGCAGCAGCTCTTTTTTTTTTTTTTTTTTTCCGCTTCCCTAGAGCTGGCCCTGGGGGTGCGCGATCCAAAAAGTTTGGAGACCACTGGTCTAGAAGATACCATCAGGGATGCTTAGTTTTGCAGTTTTCAAACTGTGGATTTGTGTCTCCAGAGGTAACATGCTTGTTAACAAAGGCCACATCTGCAGAACCTGATGTCACATGGCAAAATTATACCAGTATATTTTATCTGACAAGGTTCTCTTCTCACGCAAATCTGTCCCCATCCAAATATCTTTAGGAACCTGGAATCTTTTTTGTTTTGTTTTGTTTTTTGAGACACGGGAAGAACGCTTTTTTCCTCCATGGAAACACCAAAGCAACAAAGCTTCTTGCTTAGCAACGGGAAGCAGTGTTTTGTAAATAAAAATGTTATTTAATACTCCACCTGAGGTTATAATCCTGGTGTTATCTACGTTTTGGTGTTAGACTTCTTTCTTTTCTTGCTGTGCGATATGCTACGGCTGATTTTTAAGTTATCATTGATTGAAATTCTGGATAGGAGACCTCAGCAAAATTTAGGATTCACCAGGACTCTAGAATGTTTTAATGAGTTCTGTGGATACATCAGAACACTTCAGAACTTTAAAAAAATGTTTCGTTTTCAAAGGCAGGGAAAGGGAAATCTTCCAACTACCCCATGCAATGCCTTTATCTCTGGTATTATGGCTCTATTAATATTTGTCTCGTTGAGCTTTGTCTGTGAATATTTTGACATGCAAGTACCTTTTCTGTTGACATATATAAACTCATCTTTTAGATATATCTCAGTTGAAATATGAGAATGGAAATTATGTTTATGTTCCCCGTGCCCAGGCGTGCTTGTATGCCTGCCATCTGCCCATGAGTAAACTTTTGTGAAATAGTTTGGGAGGACAGTAAGCCAGTTCAACTATTTTTTTCAGGAAATACAAATTGACACACATTTTATTTTGACAATTATAAAAATGTCCCCATTTGTAAGAATCTCTAGGTGCATCTTATTAAAATAATAACTTTTAAAAAACCGCAAAAGTGAATTAGCTCCTGTTTTACTTACCCTATGTGATGCAATACCTTGCACACTATTTTTAGCTTAAGAAAACATTCAGTAAAATATGAAAGATGCAGGTAATCATACTTTTTATCCATATATGTTCAAAATGCTTTAAAAAGGAGGGTAAATTTCAATAAATTGTTATATCAGGTGTTGATGAAATATATTAGCGCACATTATGTGATATTGTACGTTACTGATATATTGTGAATTTGCATATGTATATCCCCACTGTAGCTTACTGAAAAACAGGCCCATGTTATATCTATTTGTAGAAAGTCTTAACACATGCAACTTATAATAATACTATAAATTTTTATAGCATTTTATAAACATGAATGAATGAAGTTTAACAACTCCATGAGGCAGGTAAGTATTATTTCTGTTTTACAAATGAGGAAACCGAAGGCCTTTTAGGGCTTGTCCTCATTGCAGAGTTAACTAGAATTATAACTTGAGTGTTGCCCCTTGAGTCCTGTCCACATACACAAATCTTGAGCATAGTTAATTCAAGTTGGCTGGCCTGTTGGGATGTAGGTTATTGCTCTGGTTAGCATGGCTCATCAGCTGCTTATAGCAGTGGTTCTCAACTGGGTTTCGTGTACCTTTGGGGGTACGCAGAGGTATTCCAAGGGGTACATCAACTCATCTTGATATTTGCCTAGTTTTAAAACAGGCTGCATAAAAAGCACTGTCGAAGTCAGTACAAACTAAAATTTAATATAGTCAAAATGAGAAAATAAGCAATTTTTCAGTCGTATGCTGAGACACTTTTGTATTTTTATGTCTGATTTTGTACGCAAGTAGTTTTTAAGTGAGGTGAAACTTGGGGTACGCAAGGCAAATCAAGACTTCTGAAAGGGGTACAGTAGTTTGGAAAGGTTGAAACCTACTGGCTTACACAATCACTTTGCGCTGCTAATATACCATTCAATACATCTTGAGTGTTATTTCATGGTGTAGCGGCTGTGATTCAAGCTGGGTTAACTTCAGAAGAGTTAACTCAAGAATAGATAACTGGAGCGAAGACATAACCATACAGCAGTGTCCCCTGAACATTTTAGGGTCATGCCCCCTGCCCCTGAGCCAAGGATGGGAGTGGGGTCACAGCTCCTGGGGCAGGTGGGGAGACGTGGATAGGGGTAAGGGAGCAAGACTTAGAGTGGGGCTGGGGCTGGGAGCAGAGCCAGGGCCGGGGCCAGGAACAAAGTCGCGGCCAGGGGCCCAGGCTGGGGTGGAGCCACAGCTGGGCTGCAGTGGGTGCAGAGCTGCAGTGAGGCTGAGGCTAGGGCCAGGGCCAGAACAGAGTTGGGAGGGGGGGCTGGGTGGCACTTCCTCTCCACCCCCTGTGGGGGCTGGCCTGGTCACCACCACACCCCACCAAACATTCCTCCATACTCCCCTAGGGGGTCGTGCCCCACAGTTTGCGGACCTCTGCAATAGAGAGATGACGTGGCTTGTTAGTGGTCATGCAGGAAGTCTGAGTTAGAGCTAGGAAGACCTCAGAACTCCTGACTTGCAGTCCGTTTTCTTTAACGTAAAAAGGAACTTGGTAGCTTGCCGCTCCACTCCATCCTTCCCTAGCCCTTCTTTACACACTTTTCATACCATCTTAATTAATTAGCCTCTTACAGTTGGTATGGCTACTTCCACTTTTTCATGTTCTCTGTATGTATATATATATATATATATCTTCTTACTATATGTTACAGTTATATATCTTCTTACTATATGCATATTCTATGCATCCGATGCAGGGGGCTGTAGCCCACAAAAGCTTATGCTCAAATAAATTTGTTAGTCTCTAAAGTGCCACAAGTACTCCTGTTCTTTTTTCCATACCGTTAAAGCCAGTTTATAAGCATTTGTTTAAAAACTTGAGTACAGTTCCTTACAAAGGCTATCTCTAGGGTACTATTATGGAAGATAAAATAATATTCAGTGTTGTTTACTGGTGTATCATTATATATTTTCAGAATTGCAATCTACCTTTGCCTCCCTCAATTTTACTGAAAGTTAAATGTAATTAAAATATTATGAAACACAATTATATGTTGCAGAATTGTAGGTGATGACGATAGAGGGAAACTCTTTACCCCTGAGCAATATGAAGAATACAAAAGAAAAATGTTACCAATACGATTACAGAACAGATTGTACGTGAGCTGGAGATCACCAACTGGGATGGACTGTAAACTTGTGGGCCCGGAGACACTCTGTTTTTGTACCCATAGGTGAGTTTTGTTTTTTTTTCTTCTTGCTGCTGAACTTTGTTTTTACTTAGAAAATGTAAAATGTTTATAAAACGCAGTGTCATAGCAGTAGTTAACTTGAGAATCTGGGGTGAAAAGAGTGATGTAATTTAAGGAAGCATTTTTGAGACGAAAGAAATCATTCTATAGTGATCTATAAATGCAGTTTATGCTTGGAACTGTGAGTCTACCAGAGATTGAAGTAGTCAGAGATAAATTCAAGAGTTTAGAGCTTTGAATTTACTGATATATTCTGATTATATATTATATATTTACTGATTATATATATATATAATCCTGAGTGTCTCTGGATTAAGTTTAGAAGTGTGTGCAACAAGAGTGATGTAGCGGTGGGAGTCTGCTATAGACCACCGGACCAGGGGGATGAGGTAGATGAGGCTTTCTTCCGGCAGCTCACGGAAGCTACTAGATCGCATGCCCTGATTCTCATGGGTGACTTTAATTTTCCTGATATCTGCTGGGAGAGCAATACAGCGGTGCATAGACAATCCAGGAAGTTTTTGGAAAGCGTAGGGGACAATTTCCTGGCGCAAGTGCTAGAGGAGCCAACTAGGGGGGGCACTTTTCTTGACCTGCTGCTCACAAACCGGGTAGAATTAGTGGGGGAAGCAAAAGTGGATGGGAATCTGGGAGGCAGTGACCATGAGTTGGTTGAGTTCAGGATCCTGATGCAGGGAAGAAAGGTAAGCAGCAGGATACGGACCCTGGACTTCAGGAAAGCAGACTTCGACTCCCTCAGGGAACGGATGGCCAGGATCCCCTGGGGGACTAACTTGAAGGGGAAAGGAGTCCAGGAGAGCTGGCTGTATTTCAAGGAATCCCTGTTGAGGTTACAGGGACAAACCATCCCGATGAGTCGAAAGAATAGTAAATATGGCAGGCGACCAGCTTGGCTTAATGGTGAAATCCTAGCGGATCTTAAACATAAAAAAGAAGCTTACAAGAAGTGGAAGGTTGGACATATGACCAGGGAAGAGTATAAAAATATTGCTCGGGCATGTAGGAATGATATCAGGAGGGCCAAATCGCACCTGGAGGTGCAGCTAGCCAGAGATGTCAAGAGTAACAAGAAGGGTTTCTTCAGGTATGTTGGCAACAAGAAGAAAGCCAAGGAAAGTGTGGGCCCCTTACTGAATGAGGGAGGCAACCTAGTGACAGAGGATGTGGAAAAAGCTAATGTACTCAATGCTTTTTTTGCCTCTGTTTTCACTAACAAGGTCAGCTCCCAGACTGCTGCGCTGGGCATCGCAAAATGGGGAAGAGATGGCCAGCCCTCTGTGGAGATAGAGGTGGTTAGGGACTATTTAGAAAAGCTGGACGTGCACAAGTCCATGGGGCCGGACGAGTTGCATCCGAGAGTGCTGAAGGAATTGGCGGCTGTGATTGCAGAGCCATTGGCCATTATCTTTGAAAAGTCGTGGCGAACCGGGGAAGTCCCGGATGACTGGAAAAAGGCTAATGTAGTGCCAATCTTTAAAAAAGGGAAGAAGGAGGATCCAGGGAACTACAGGCCAGTCAGCCTCACCTCAGTCCCTGGAAAAATCATGGAGCAGGTCCTCAAAGAATCAATCCTGAAGCACTTGCATGAGAGGAAAGTGATCAGGAACAGCCAGCATGGATTCACCAAGGGAAGGTCATGCCTGACTAATCTAATCGCCTTTTATGATGAGATTACTGGTTCTGTGGATGAAGGGAAAGCAGTGGATGTATTGTTTCTTGACTTTAGCAAAGCTTTTGACACGGTCTCCCACAGTATTCTTGTCAGCAAGTTAAGGAAGTATGGGCTGGATGAATGCACTATAAGGTGGGTAGAAAGCTGGCTAGATTGTCGGGCTCAACGGGTAGTGATCAATGGCTCCATGTCTAGTTGGCAGCCGGTATCAAGTGGAGTGCCCCAAGGGTCGGTTTTCTTCAATATCTTCATAAATGATCTGGAGGATGGTGTGGATTGCACTCTCAGCAAATTTGCGGATGATACTAAACTGGGAGGAGTGGTAGATACGCTGGAGGGGAGGGATAGGATACAGAAGGACCTAGACAAATTGGAGGATTGGGCCAAAAGAAATCTGATGAGGTTCAATAAGGATAAGTGCAGGGTCCTGCACTTAGGACGGAAGAACCCAATGCACAGCTACAGACTAGGGACCGAATGGCTAGGCAGCAGTTCTGCGGAAAAGGACCTAGGGGTGACAGTGGACGAGAAGCTGGATATGAGTCAGCAGTGTGCCCTTGTTGCCAAGAAGGCCAATGGCATTTTGGGATGTATAAGTAGGGGCACAGCGAGCAGATCGAGGGACGTGATCGTTCCCCTCTATTCGACATTGGTGAGGCCTCATCTGGAGTACTGTGTCCAGCTTTGGGCCCCACACTTCAAGAAGGATGTGGATAAATTGGAGAGAGTCCAGCGAAGGGCAACAAAAATGATTAGGGGTCTGGAACACATGAGTTATGAGGAGAGGCTGAGGGAGCTGGGATTGTTTAGCCTGCAGAAGAGAAGAATGAGGGGGGATTTGATAGCTGCTTTCAACTACCTGAAAGGGGGTTCCAAAGACTCTAGACTGTTCTCAATGGTAGCAGATGACAGAACGAGGAGTAATGGTCTCAAGTTGCAGTGGGGGAGGTTTAGATTGGATATTAGGAAAAACTTTTTCACTAAGAGGGTGGTGAAACACTGGAATGCGTTACCTAGGGAGGTGGTAGAATCTCCTTCCTTAGAGGTTTTTGAGGTCAGGCTTGACAAAGCCCTGGCTGGGATGATTTAACTGGGAATTGGTCCTGCTTCGAGCAGGGGGTTGGACTAGATGACCTTCTGGGGTCCCCTCCAACCCTGATATTCTATGATGCTATGATTTACACTTATTGTGTGGATCTATGACCATTTGATTCCATCACCACATACTGCTTTGAAAATATATACTTGAAATGGTGCCAAAGGCAAATTTAAAGGTTTGCCATATTTTTTCACTAGAGTATAACTTAAAAAGCACTTGAAACCCCACACAGCAACGAAACCTACCTTTTGTGAGAATGAGCACATTTTTTGTTTGTAGAAGAACTAAATGTATCTCTGCATTAAACTTGAAATCTAAATTATAAATTCCTTAAAGAAATTTTTAATGGTAAATGCTGAATGACTTTGAGCTATAATTGTTTGCAGTGTTGTTGCAGCCATGTTGGTACCTCAGTGACTTGGTCTCTTTGAACTATAAGGGTATTGTTATAGCCCATATGCATATGTACTAATTTATTTTTTTTCTGTTTTTAGGTATAAACAACACAAAACAGATTATGAAGAGATTCCAAAAAACCGTCCTATTTGTGTACCCTGTCGAGTGAGCCGTTGCCAGTGCAAATCCTATCACTATGTCCCTCTAAATGGCACTCAGCCCATTCGTTGTAGATGCAAGCATTTTGCTGATCAGCACAGTGCAGCACCTGGATTTTCCTGTAACTCCTGTAAGTTAGTTTCTTATAAATACACATGCAGTATTCGTTACTACTAACTTAAGAAGCATAGGCTTTAAATATAGGTATATTTTCTAAACTTAGCAGGAAATAGCACTTAATGCCCATGCAAGATTATTGGTAACACTAATTTAATATACTAATGGTTAAATTCAGGTATCACTCAGTTCAGTTGAAGTTTTGCTGTTGACTTTAGTGGGACTAGGATTTGGCCCTAAAACAGGAATTATTATCAGCAGTTAAACTATGTACTCAAGTATCAGAGGGGTAGCTGTGTTAGTCTCTATCCACAAAAACAACAAGGAATCCGGTGGCACCTTAAAGACTAACAGATTTATTAAGGCATAAGCTTTCATGGGTAAAAAACCCACTTCTTCAGATGATTTTCTGTCTTTTAGAGCTCTTCAAATGATATATTGATGGATATTTTTAGCTAGATTTCTAGATTGCTAGTAAATTACTTGCATGAAGTATGAGAAATAATTTATAGAGGAAGGATCTCATAAACCAGTTTTGCTTGCAGCATGGGAAATAATATCTAACAGAATAATATACAACATTGATATAACAGCCTTTCAAGAATTAACTCTAAATCGTATGTAGCAAATTAGTTTAAGTGTAACTGGATTGTTTCATACTGAATCTTTAAACTACAAACGAATATAATATTTTTGAATGACAGGTCATATTATGCTTAATAAATTTTCTAATGCTTCAAGTATATATGATAGTTAAGAGGCCTGGCTGTGTTTGAAAATTCTGTAGAAGATGTCAGGAATTGACCCCTCTCTTGAAAATTGTACATTTTTATTATACTGGAGTTAGTTTACACAATCTTGGCTCTCAGTCTCCTTTGCCTTGTGACTAGAATATTTGGAACCCTGGCTTTTGTTTTTATACAAATCAGGGTACTTCCTTTTCTTTAAACAAATAAATAAAACCATCCTGGTTGCAAGCAATGGCTGTGATCGGTGAGGAACAGGATCAATACCGGAATAGTGTTGATGGATTTTTTGTTTTCTGTAGGAGTATATATCCACTGGGTTTATCCTATATACTCTTATAAGCTGTAGTATATATGTGTATAGAAATATAGAGTGAAGTGATTTCTTTGCTCCCAAAGATGGGACTAAGTCATCAGAGTGCTCTTGATTCAATCATAAAGAAGTAACCGTGGTAGTAGTTTTGCAGATATTTCATTCTGTGGTCTACTTTGTAATAGAGACTCTTCGTAGCCTCTCTCCTGTTCCCAGCTTTACAGTCCCCCATTTCTTGTATCGCAAGTGTTCCATTTTGTAGAGCACCAAGAAGAATTTTGGGAGTCTTGAATCACAGTTTGAGAACCACTGTGAAGGTCCAAAACATGGCAGTGTTCTAATAAAATTTGTGGATGACAAAGTTGGGAGGTACTGCCAAAACAGGGGAGGACTGGAATATCACACAAGAAAATCTGGAGAACCTTAAAAATTGGAATAGAAATGGGATGAAATTTAATAGTTCAAGGTCATGCACTTAAGGACTAATAAGAATTTTTGCTATAAGCTGTGGATGAACCTGTGGAAAGGAACAGAGGAGGAGAAAGACCTAGGTGTGTTAATGACAGGATGACTATGAGCTGCTAATGTGATACAGCGGTGAAAAAGGCTAAATGCAATCCTAGGATGCATCAGGTGAGGTATTTCCAGTAGAGATAGGGAAGTGTTATTACCATTATACAAGGCACTGGTGAGACCTCATCTGGAATACTGTGTGCAGTTCTGGTCTCCCATGTATAGGAAAGATGAATTCAGACTGGAACAGGTGCAGAGAAGGGTTACTATAATGATCAAAGGAATGGAAAACCTCCCTTATGAGAGGAGACTCAAGGGGTTTGGCTGGTTTACCCTAACCCAATGAAGCCTGAAGAGAGGTGTATGTTCTCTCTCTCTCACTCACTCACTCACACACCCCAGAGATGAAATGGAGTTATTTAAGTTAAGCACCAATGTTGAAACAAGAACAAATTGATATAAACTAGCCATAAATAGGTTTAGGTTTGAAATTAGTTGAAGGTTTCTAACCATTAGAGGAGGCAAGGTCTGAGACAGCCTTCCAAGGGCAGCAGTGGGGGCAAAAAACTTAACTGGTTTTAGTTTATGGAGGGGATGGTATAATGAGACTGCCTAAAATGGTGTATGACCCATCAGTCACTGCTAGTACAAATATTCCCAGTGGCTGTAGTGGGGACATCAGAGTGGGAGGCTGAGTTGCTACAGAGAATTTTTTCTCAGGTGTCTGGCTGGTGGGTCTTGCTGACATGTTCAGAGTCCAACTGATTGCCAATTTGGGGGTTAGGAAAAAGTTTCACCCTAGGGGGTTTTCCACTTTCCTCTGCAGTATGGGCGCAGGTCACTTGCAGGTTTAAAGTGGAGTAAGTGGTGGATTCTCTGTAACTGGAAGCCTTTATATCATGATTTGAAGACTTCAGTAACTCAGCCAGAGGTTATGGGTCTACTACAGGAGTGGGTGAATGAGGTTCTGTGGCCTGCAGTGTGCAGGAGGTCAGACTAGGTGATCACAATGGTCCCTTCTGGCTTAAAAGTCTATGCCTGTAAATAACTTTCCCAAGGTCACACAGGGAGTCCATGGCAGATCTGGGAAGTGAACTCAGGTTGCTAGAATCCCAGACTTTCGGCTGATCAGTTGGACCATTCCGTGCCCTGATTTAGGTCCATGAATCCTTCTTGGCTGGGCATATGTTGGGCTACATGCTGCTGCTGGGTGTGACTGTGCCCATTCTACAGAACAGCTAGAGCCAATTGGCAAGGGAGGTGAAGAAGTCAGAGAACTATTGCTGCTATCCAGTGGCGTAGCCAGGTGGAGAAAACCAGAGGAGCGGAGATAAAAAAAGGCGCCACCCGCAGCGGCGCTTGAGGTCTTCGGCATCGGGTCCTTCGCTCGCTCTGGGTCTTCTGCAGCATTTTGGTGGTGGTGGTGGTGTTGGGGTCCTTCAGTGCCGCCGAAGACCCGGAGCGAGAGAAGGACCCGATGCTGAAAGACACGGAGCGCCGCCAGGTGAGTAAAAATTAAAGGCGCCAAAAAATTAAAAAGGTGCCACTTCTGCTCAGTGGGAGAGCGGCCGTTGCCCCGCTCCTCCACTAGCTATGCTACTGGTGCCATCTGGGGGAGCATAACAACAGTGGATCTCACTCACTAGTTGTTACCTTAGCTCAGGAGTGGGCAAACTTTTTGACTTGAGGGCCACATCTGGGTATGGAAATTGAGTGGTGGGCTATGAATGCTCATGAAATTGCAGGTTGGGGTGCAGGCTCCAGCTGTGGGCTCTGGGGTGGGGCCAGAAATGAGTTCAGGGTGCAGGAGGGGGCTCTGGGCTGAGGTAGGGGGTTGGGGTGGGTGTGGGAGGGGGTACAGGTTCCAGGGTGAGGGCTGAGGTAGGGGCCCAGGAGGAGGTCAGGGGTGCAGGCTCTGGGCAGCGCTTACCTCAAGCAGCTCCCGGAAGCCGCAACATGTCCCCCCTCTGAGTCCGGCTCCTATGCGGCGGCGCGGCCAAGTGGATCTGCGAGCTGCCCCATCTGCAAGTGCTGCCTCTGCAGCTCTCAGAAGCAGTAGTAGCAGCAGCATGTCCCCCCCCCCGGCTTTTACACAGAGGCACAGCCCTGGCCAGGCAGCTCTGCGTTCTGCCCTGTCTGCAGGCACCCATTCCAGCCAATGGGAGCTGCAGAGCCAGTGCTTGGGGCAGGCGTAGTGTGTGGAGCCCCCTGGCTGCTCCTACATGTAGGAGCTGGAGGTGGGGGACATGCCACTGCTTTCGGGAGCCACATGGAGCTATGGCACAAGCAGGGCAAGCCCCTGATCCTGCTTCCTGGTAAGAGATAGAGGGCTGGATTAAAAGGTTTGATGGTCTGGATGCAGCCTGCAGGCTGTAGTTTGCCCACCCCTGCCTTAGCTGAAGCAGCCTCCACCTCGTTTAAATTGTTGGACAAATTGTAGGAGCACGTGCACAATCAATCCTTCGATTTGCCTGGGACTGATTCCAGGAATAGAACTCAGATTCCCATGATTTAAGCACATGTTCATCCTTTTTCTTATAGAGCATCCAAATGGAAAGTGTGGTTGGGTACTTATGCATGGAAGGAAACCAGCAGTGCTTGGGAAAGCAACAATTTAGGGAAACTGTAGTGTGTGAGAGATAATAAATGAATAGACTCCATTATCTCACTCTGAATACTTTTTATTTAGGTTCTAAATGTTCAGGATTTCACAGCTGCTTTACCTGTGGGTGTGGTCAGCCAACATATGCCCATGAAACGGTTGTGGAAACTAAACAAGAGCGCTTAGCCCAGGGAAAACCTGTGGGGCAGGATGTTCCTTATGCTGCAATGGGAGGATTAACTGGCTTTAGTTCACTGGCCGAAGGCTACATGAGACTTGATGACAGCGGAGTCGGTAAGTGCAGGAGACTTGAGATAATATTTTGATCCTTTGTCTATTTAATTTTCTTATATGAAAGTCTCTTGAAATATGAAGTTTCAGACTTTCCCATAGGATGGGGACTCCCAATTCCTGATTTTTTTTTTTAATAGATTTAAAGGCAAGAGATGATCATCTTCTGACTTCTTGTAGAAAAGAAGCTATAGAAATTAGAAGATATGACATAGTTGGCATCATGGAGACTTGGTGGAATAATATGCATGACTGGAATATTGGTATAAAAGGATACAGCTTGCTCAGGAAGGATGGCAGGGAAAAAAGGGAGGAGGTATTGCCTTAAACAGGGCCGGCTCCAGCTTTCCAAACAGGTGCCTGGGGCAGCAATCTTAAAGGGGCGGCAGTCCATGCATCATTAGGGCTGCATGGGTTTTTTCACCGCCATGACAATTTGGCATCAGCTTGTATCTTCACAGTTCCACGGTAGCAATTCGGCGGCAGCTCCCTTTTTCAGGTGGCAATTCGGCATGCTGCTTGGGGCAGCAAAAACAGTAGAGCCAGCCCTGGCCTTATGTATTAAAAATGTATACACTTGGACTGAGGTTGAGATAGAAATAAGAAACAGACTTGTTGAAAGTCTCTGGGTAAGAACAAAAAGGGATAAAAACAAAAAGGTGATGTAGTGGTAGGGGTCTACTGCAGACCACCAAACCAGGAAAAGGTGGAGGAGGCTTCTTTTAAACTAACAAAATCATCCAAAGCACAGGACTTGGTGGTGATGGGCGACTTCAAGTACCCAGACATCTGTTGGGAAAACACAGGAGGGCATAGATTATCCAACAAGTTCTTGGAATGTATTGGAGACAATTTTTTATTTCAGAAAGTGGAGAAAACTACTACGGGGAAGGCTGTTCTACATTTGATTTTGACAAACAGGGAGGAACTGGTTGAGAATTTGAAAGTGGAAGGCAACTTGGGTAAAAGTGATCATGAAATGGTAGAGTTCATGATTCTAAGGAATGGTAGGAGGGAGAACAGCACAATAAAGACAATGGATTTCAAGAAGGCAGACTTTAGCAAACTCAGGAAGCTGGTCGGTAAAATCCCATGGGAAGCAAATCTAAGGGGAAAAACAATTGATGACTGTTGGCAGTTTTTCCAAAGAGACATTATTAAGGGCACAAGAACAAACTATTCCACTGTTTAGGAAAGAGTCACTATGGCAAGAGACCACTCTGGCTTAACCAGGAGATCTTCAATGATCAAAAAAAAAAGTCCTGCAAAAAGTGGAAACTTGGTCAAATTACAAAGGATGAATATAAACATATGTATGTAGGGACAAAATTGGAAAAGCCAAGGCACAAAACAAGATCAAACTAGCTAGGGACATAAAAGGAAACAAGAAAACATGCTACGAATACATTAGAAGCAAGAGGAAGACCAAGGGCAGAATAGGCCCATTACTCAATGTGGGGGGAGGGAGGGAGGGAGAGAGAGACTAACAGAAAATGTGGAAACGGCAGAGGTGCTTAATGACTTGGTTTCGGTTTTCACCAAGAAGGTTGGTGGCAATTGGACATCTAACAGTGAATGCCAGTGAAAATGAGGTAGGATCAGAGTCTAAAATAGGGAAAGAACAAGTCAAAAATTACTTAGACAAATTAGAGGTCTTCAAATCACCATGGCCTGATAAATTGCATCCTAGAATACTCAAGGAGTTGACTGAGGAGATATCTGACCCATTAGCAATTATCTTTGAGAAGTCATGGAATAGATTCCAGAAGACTGGAAAAGGGCAAATACAGTGCCCATCTATAAAAAAGGGAAATAAGGATAACCTGGGGAATTACAGAACAGTCAGCTTAACTTCTGTACCTGGAAAGATAATGGAGCAAATAATTAAGCAATCAATTTAAAAACACCTAGAAGAGAATAAGGTGATAAGCAACAGTCAGCATGGATTTGTCAAGAACAAATCATGTGAAACAAACCTGATAGCCTTCTTTGACAGGGTAACAAGCCTTGTGGATAAGGGGGAAGTGGTAGATGTCTATCTAGATGTTAGTAAGGCTTTTGATACTGTCTTGCATGACCTTCTCATTAACAAGCAAGGGAACTACAACCTAGATGGAGCTACTGTAAGGTGAATGTATAACTGGTTGGAAAATCATTCCCAGAGAGTAGTTATCAGTGGTTCAGTCATGCTGGAAGAGCATAACGAGTGGGGTCCTGCAGAGGTTGGTTCTGGGTCTGGTTTTGTTCAATATCTTCATCAATGATTTAGGATCAGGGATCAGCAACCTTTGGCATGTGTCTCGTCAGGGAAATCTGCTGGCAGGCTGGGACGGTTTCTTTATCTGCAGCATCCGTAGGTTCTGCTGATTGCAGCTCACACTGACTGCGGTTTGCTATTCCAGGCCAATGGGGGCTGTGGGAAGCTGTGCGGGCTGAGGGATGTGCTGGCTGCCACTTCCAGGTCAACAGGGGCTGTGGGAACAGCGAACCACGGCCAGTAGGAGCTGCAATCGGCCGAACCTGCAGATGCTACAGGGAAAGAAACCGTCCCAGCCTGCCAGCGGTTTTCCCTGACTGGCTGCATGCCAAGGGTTGCTGATCCCTGATTTAGATAATAGCAGAGAGTACAGTAAAAGTTTGCAGACAATACCAAGCTGGGAGGGGTTGCAAGTGCTTTGGAGGATAGGATTAAAATTCAAAATGATCTGGACAAACTAGAGAAATGGTCTGAAGTAAATAGGATGAAATTCAATAAAGACAAATGCGAAGTGCTCCACTTAGGAAGGGGACAATGTTGCACACATACAAAATGGGAAATGACTGCTTAGGAAGGAGTACTGTGGAAAGGGATCTGGGGGTCATAGTGGATCACAAGCTAACTTTGAGTCAACAATATAAGGCTGTTGCAAAAAAGGTAAACATAAGCAAGAGTATTGTAATCAAGACATGAGAAGTAATTCTTCTGCTCTACTCTGCACTGATTAGGCCTCAACTGGAGTATTGTGTCCAGTTCTGGATGCCACATTTCAGGAAAGATGTGGACAAATTGAAGAAGTCCAGAGAAGAGCAACGAAAATGATTAAAGATTCATGATTAATGATTCATGGAGCAGGTCCTCAAAGAATCAATCCTGAAGCACTTGCATGAGAGGAAAGTGATCAGGAACAGCCAGCATGGATTCACCAAGGGAAGGTCATGCCTGACTAATCTAATCGCCTTTTATGATGAGATTACTGGTTCTGTGGATGAAGGGAAAGCAGTGGATGTATTGTTTCTTGACTTTAGCAAAGCTTTTGACACGGTCTCCCACAGTATTCTTGTCAGCAAGTTAAGGAAGTATGGGCTGGATGAATGCACTATAAGGTGGGTAGAAAGCTGGCTAGATTGTCGGGCTCAACGGGTAGCGATCAATGGCTCCATGTCTAGTTGGCAGCCGGTATCAAGTGGAGTGCCCCAAGGGTCGGTCCTGGGGCCGGTTTTGTTCAATATCTTCATAAATGATCTGGAGGATGGTGTGGATTGCACTCTCAGCAAATTTGCGGATGATACTAAACTGGGAGGAGTGGTAGATACGCTGGAGGGGAGGGATAGGATACAGAAGGACCTAGACAAATTGGAGGATTGGGCCAAAAGAAATCTGATGAGTTTCAATAAGGATAAGTGCAGGGTCCTGCACTTAGGACGGAAGAACCCAATGCACAGCTACAGACTAGGGACCGAATGGCTAGGCAGCAGTTCTGCGGAAAAGGACCTAGGGGTGACAGTGGACGAGAAGCTGGATATGAGTCAGCAGTGTGCCCTTGTTGCCAAGAAGGCCAATGGCATTTTGGGATGTATAAGTAGGGGCATAGCGAGCAGATCGAGGGACGTGATCGTTCCCCTCTATTCGACATTGGTGAGGCCTCATCTGGAGTACTGTGTCCAGTTTTGGGCCCCACACTTCAAGAAGGATGTGGATAAATTGGAGAGAGTCCAGCGAAGGGCAACAAAAATGATTAGGGGACTGGAACACATGAGTTATGAGGAGAGGCTGAGGGAGCTGGGATTGTTTAGCCTGCAGAAGAGAAGAATGAGGGGGGATTTGATAGCTGCTTTCAACTACCTGAAAGGGGGTTCCAAAGAGGATGGCTCTAGACTGTTCTCAATGGTAGCAGATGACAGAACGAGGAGTAATGGTCTCAAGTTGCAGTGGGGGAGGTTTAGATTGGATATTAGGAAAAACTTTTTCACTAAGAGGGTGGTGAAACACTGGAATGCGTTACCTAGGGAGGTGGTAGAATCTCCTTCCTTAGAGGTTTTTAAGGTCAGGCTTGACAAAGCCCTGGCTGGGATGATTTAACTGGGAATTGGTCCTGCTTTGAGCAGGGGGTTGGACTAGATGACCTTCTGGGGTCCCTTCCAACCCTGATATTCTATGATTAAAGGTTTAGAAAACATGGCCTATGAGGGAAGATTGAAAAAAGTGGGTTTGTTTAGTCTGGAGAAGAGAAGACCGAGGGGACATAATAGTTTTCAAGTACATAAAAGGTTGTTACAAGGAAGAGGGAGAAAAATTGTTCTTAACCCCTGAGGATCGGACAAGAAGCAATGGGCTTAAATTGCACCAAGGGCGGTTTAGATTGGACATTAGGAAAAACTTCTTAACTGTCAGGGTGGTTAAGCACTGAAATAAATTGCCTCGGGACATTATGGAATCTCCATCACTGGGGATTTTGGAAGCAGGTTGGACAGACACCTGTCAGGTATGGTCTAGATAATACTTAGTCCTGCCTTGAGTGTCAGGGACTGGACTCGATGACCTCTTGAGGTCCCTTCCAGTTCTATGAAATTCATTCATTTCTGTATCCAGAAGATTACATTCTGGTTGAAGGATATTGACATTCAATGAAGACATTGAAAACGCCTACTTGATATTCCCCTGTTTATATATTAAAGAACTGAATTGGCCCTCTTATCCCAATATAGCTCTGTGGCTCTCATGTGCCACTTGGTCACCTAACCCATAAGGGTAAGTCCTCGTTAGAAGCACTTCTTCCCAAGATACAGTCCCCATCCCGCATGTGTGATCTAATTCTTTGTTCTTTAGATGTATGATTTTGCATTTGGCCATACTGAAATGCATATTATTTGAATGAGCCCAGTTTACCAAATGATTCAGATCACTTTGCATAACTGACTTATACTTATCACTGTTTACCATTCCACCAATTTTTGTGTCATCTGCAAACTTTACTAGCCATGATTTTATATTTTTTTCCAGGTCACCCGTACAGATGTTGAATGACATTGGGCTAAGAACAGATGCCTGTTAGAAACACTCCCATTCATTGATGATTCCCCATTAACAGTTACATGTTGGGGTATCTTTGTTTTCTCTTATTATTCATTTTAAGTTTTCAGCCTGACACATGCAGATAAATGATTTTTTTCCCCAGTGTAAGGCACAATTCATAGTGGGATTTCAAGCTGATTTGTATACTGAGTATTAATTGTAATCTTGTAACAAAATTGGGCATATGTAGAACTGGGTTATCATCTTACACCCCTGGCTCTTAGAGAACTTCTACATTCAAAACTACATTACAGGGGAGTAAAGAGAATCAGGAGTCTTTATTTTGAAACACTGTTGGTATTTAATTATATTTTAAAATCTGGGTCTGGTCTCCACGATCTTTCTGCAATGTAGTTCCCGTATAGTACAGTCACAGCAACAGGAGGAGAAGAGCTCAGCCATTTAATTTCTTTTCAAGCCATACTTTGGTTCTTTTACCACACCTACTTTGTTCTAGTGTTCTGGATGACACACAATGCATAATTTTTTCATGCTGTTTACTAAGTATCAGCATTATTTATTTTAACTGGTAGGTATGTTTGGTTTCCATCATGTATGATTAACTCTTCTTGTGAAGCTAATTTTTCCCCCCAATATGTTTTCTATTAGGGGCACCCTCTGCTGAATTTCTAGAGTCACCTAGTAGTGGCATGGACCATCCATTTCTAAAAGCATTCCAAGGCCCATCCAGTTCTGCACAAGCCAGCTCACAATTAACAAGTGGTAATGAAATGAACTACCATGCTTTTTTTTTTTTTTTTAAATTGTTGTGTATTAATGTCAGATTGCCTTGATACTGAGTACACTGTATAATGTTGACTTTTTGATGTTAGGGAAAGCTTAAAGGTGTACATTAGAGTTCAAAACTAAAGCAAATATTTAAGACATTTCCTCTAAGAGGGGTGTATGTAATTAATATACAAACTTTTCTGTAATCAAGATTTTCAAAACAAGGGTTTTTTCATTGTTTTAGAGAATCTCTCTCATTAGTTTAATGTTTTAGAGAAACTAAATGATTAGTTTAAGAACTAGATTTTCTTGCTTTTGATGCCCTCCCCCTGCACCTGTTTCCTTTAATAATGGAATCCTCTATTCACTGGAGTACTGTCTCTCCATTTTTGTTTCCAGTAAGAGAACACACTGTATGTATTTACTCAGTGTAATACTGGGCTATGACTTTCTGCCTATATCGACATAGCTGTAACGTCACTTCTGTCCCATGGCTAGTAAGATGGTAGTTACAATGTAGCTACTCTGAGGCCTCTCATAGAGACTACTGGTCTTTTCATTCCAGACCTAGTTAACAGTGCTGCTTACTTGGCTGAAGGTATTGCTTTTAAGTAAAATAGGGCACTTCTCCCTTGTGCAGACTGAAATTTTCGTTTGAAAATCTTTTTCCAAATATAAAGCATATTGAAATAAAAACAAGTATTTTTAATAGACATTTGTTTTGTGTTTCTTCAGGTGGCTCTAGTGCAGCAAAGCAAGTTTCTAATTTAAGGAGTTCTGAAGAAGAGGACATGGCTTACTTTGAAAAACAGTACCAGGAACGGGCAAGTCATTGTATTTAGGTTTAATACAAACATGTTCCTTAAAAATAAAGAGGCTCAATTTAAGGTGGATAAACTTAAAATTGAACTTGCCTACAATGGTGCACATTGCTTTAACTGGTATTCTGATCCTGAAAAATGTATTAGCATTTCAAAATGAGGGTTACAACATAAAGAACGAGGAATATTAGTGGCACCTTAGAGACTAACAAATTTATTTGGGCATAAGCTTTTATGGGCTAAAACTCACTTCATCAGATGCATGGAGTGGAAAATACAGTAGGAAGATATATATATATATATATACACACACATCCCCAACATGAAAAAATGGGGGTTGCCATACCAACTCTAACGAGACAAAATCAATCAATGCCCCTCTGCCATGTACATTGGCCAAACCGGACAGTCTCTACGCAGAAGCATCAATGGACACAAATCAGACGTCAAGAATTATAACACTTCAACCTCTCTGGACACTCAATTACAGACCTAAAAGTTGCAATTCAACAAAAAAACCCTACAAAAACAGACTCCAACGAGAAACTGCAGAACTGGAATTAATTTGCAAACTGGACACCACTAAATTAGGCTTGAATAAAGACTAATGACCCATCCACTCCCAAACTAAAAACTATTTCCCCAGGCTAATTTTCCCCCCTACTGTTACTCACACCTTCTTGTCAACTCTTTGAAATGGGCCATCCTGATTATCACTACAAAAGTTTTTTCTTCCTCCTACTGATAATAGCCCACCTTAATTGATCTCTCTCATATAGATATATCTACTGTATTTTCCACTCCATGCATGTGATGAAGTGGGGTTTACTCCACAAAAGCTTATGCCCAAATACATTTGTTAGTCTGAAGTGCCACTAGTACCCTCGTTCTTTTTCCTGATACAGAGTAAACATGGCTACCATTCTGAAACTGGTTACGACATAGTGACCTAATAGTGTAGGTCCATAGGCCAATCATATCTGGAATAGTTCAGTGACCTTCCCACCGAGATCAGGCATATTTAATTTAAAAACTTAACTTGCTTTGGCCAGAGGAAAGCCAAAGCATAACTGCACCAAAATACCAAACAATCACAGAAACAAAAATATCAGTAATTGTTTTGGACAACTAGGAGAAACTGTAAAAACAAAATAAACCCACAAACCTCCTTCGGATACCCAGAAAAACATGGACTGCCATTCTCAGGCACAAAACTGCTTAATTTAATTTATATTTAATTTAATATGTTGTCATTCAGATTCTGGTTTAACTCAGTATTACTTAACTCCACCATCTTAGCCGGAAGTGAATTCTACCCATTCCTCTATAAAGTAATATTTCACTTAACTAGTTTTGATAAAGCCTAATGTTATGCTTGTTTCCCGCATCAGGTAGCGTTTGTTTCTGTGAGAACTGGTCTTTGAAATTGAATCTTTTCTTGAGAAACATTACAAAAAAAGAAAAGTGCTACAGATTTTGCAAATGTAACAGTTTATAGATATAGCATTACTACTAAGTCTCAAGACATTTTCAAGTATTTTCTTTTCCTTGGTGAAGAGGTAAGAATTTCAGATATTTGATTCAATTCTGCAAAGACTGAGGCATTTTCTTTTTCTTGAGCGAATGAGTAGTCCCACAGCAGGACTTAGCCGTGTGCATAACTTTAGGCATGTATGTCAAAAAAGTGAGTAAGACCCTGACCCTGCAAAGAATCTTCCCAATGGGGACCTAGCACCAGTGGCAGCAGCAGGGTCCATCTCTCGCTGGCCCCACACAACCAGCACCAGCTCTGCTCACTTACTATTTTTCAGAAAATTTCCTTTAATTTTCAAAAGATTAAAGTGGGGCTGTGATTCCTCTCCCAGTCACTCCCTCAGCTCAGGAACCATCCACAACCATCCTAAGGGCTGTGTTCTTTTAAAAGGAAGGTTTCAGAGTAACAGCCGTGTTAGTCTGTATTCGCAAAAAGAAAAGGAGTACTTGTGGCACCTTAGAGATTAACCAATTTATTTGAGCATAAGCTTTCGTGAGCTACAGTTCACTTCATCAGATCTGTAGCTCATGAAAGCTTATGCTCAAATAAATTGGTTAGTCTCTAAGGTGCCACAAGTACGCCTTTTCTTTTTTTAAAAGGAAGGAGACCCGCCCTGCTCCTCTAGATACCTCTCCACCTGCTGGCAGGCTACTTTTCAGCTCTTACTCAGACAAGACTAAAAGGTAAGTGCCATTTCTCACCCTCTACATCTCCCTCCCAAAGCAGGTAAGAGCAACAGGGGTGTCATGACAGACAGTTTATTTCAAGGAAATGGATGTCTGATGCCATTGACACTTCCTCTTGCTGGACTCAGCCCTATTATTGTCATTTATTACAGTTTCCATTCCTGTTATGCCACCTTGCTTCCAGCATACCCATCACTGCTCCAGGGAAACACTGCTCTGCCTCTTCCCAGGACTCAGCCAAGTTACAGATCCAAAATATATCCAACAGAGCTGCCTTTCCTATGGCAACTGGTAAACCAGACAACCCGTTCCTTCACTTGGAACATCCCATGGCAACATGTACTTCATTACCTATCACAGTTCAAATTGGGAGGACCGGTCCAAGAAAACAGGAAAGCAAAAAGAAGCTAGATGCCAGACATAACACACCTGTATGATGCACAGGTCCACTACATAGTCCACAGGTCAGAAACAGACAGCACAAGGCATCACAAACTAAAGCGGATGTTGATCAATGCAAGACCTACTGCTAACAAACAATACACAACCACATCAGTGATGAGGCTCCTGATATAGCCTGCATCACCAAGACCTGGCTGGATGACAGAGCAAGTTCTGTAGTAGCCAATCGCATTCTCCCAGGATACTTGGTACGCCCCAACCTAGAAATGACAAAAAGCCAGTTGGTACTCCATTCATTTTCTTTGAAAACAGACCACCACAGAAAAGGATTCATGAAGGAGCTCACTGGCATGCGGTTGGCAATGGTGGTAAAATACCCCAGTTGTCCTGGGAGATTTCTATATTGATACTAACAAGATCACAGATACAACCCCCACAAAACCCATCTCCTCACTTGTCTCCCTAGGACTTTCACAGATCATGTCTGGCCTTTTTATTTTCATTTTTAACCAAAAAATTCCTAGGTTTTATAAAAGCAATTATTTTTCCCCACCCAAATATTGGAAGGGCCAGAACTTCCCACCTCCCCTCTCTCGAAGGTGAGATGGTGGCTCAGTAACCTGGGTGGCCCTAGTTTCTGATCCACCATCTCTTTTTCCAGAGTGGGGATGGGGATGGATCAGAAGTACTGGAATGACTTGAGCGCTGATGTGTTCTGCTGTCAATCCCACGCCCATCCCATACTTATTACCTGTTCTACCGATAGAATGGATGTTTATAGCATTCAAAGCAAATAAGTTAGTGAACTACTTTTCATGCCAAAAGTAGTCAAAAAATGAAAAATTAGGGCTGTTTTGGAAGTTAAAAAAACAAAAACAGGAAAGAGGAGAGTGAAATTTATACAGAAAACTGCAAAGTTCATTTTTTGCACTGATTTTTCACCCCTTTTTATTTTTTGTAACAAACGTGGATAAATTTCCAGGAAATTTAAACAAAATCAGAAAATGCAGGGCCTTACCCACATAGCTGACTCGTACTCCAACAAATTCCAAAGCCTGCTGAAGGAGAACAGCACCCCGCCCACGGGGTGAGGAATCAAGGACCTGGTAAATCATTCTACACTGGCCTCTGCCATTGACGTGTTTGCCCCCAAATGACCCCTTCTCCCCATTGGCCACACAGATTATCTTGATTTTCTGACGCCCTGTGCTGGATGAAGAGAGAGGGTGGAAATACAAAGACTGATTCCGACAGGATGAAACAAATTCCTCAAAGCCTATACTGAGGCTGTATTTCAAGCCAAGAGCTTTCCTATCAGCCTTCTTTGAGGCTGCCAAATCCCACCCCAAGGAACTAGCCAGAGTGGTAAATTCCTTCAATCCTGAATGCCTACAACCTGTAGCAGAGCCAAGAACACCAAGCACCACAAAAAACTATCCTACTTCACTAATCACACACATTCAGGAAGTCTTCTCAAACAGCATGGATCTGCTTTGCCTGCACTCACTAACTAAGAACCAACTGCATTCTCAGAATTCAGTACATTGACTCATCGAGAAGTTTTGGACACCCTAAAGGAGTCCTGATCCAAGACTTGTTCATGACTTTCACAAGCCAGGAAGGGCATAGGTCAGATTCACAACTAGTGCCACTCCTGAGTGAAATAGCCAATGCTTTGGTCATGCTGTCTAGAGTGGTTCACAACTGAGTGCCAGTCTCAGAGCAGACAAACTGATAAAGGCAGGGCAGATATCCCAAACTAGTGGTATGTATCATAATTAGATTTTACCAACCCAGTAACAAATGTGAACTTCTGGATCACTGTAACAGTCTTACTATGTAGTCACAGACCATCCCCTTGGGCTCACCAATCTATATTGCCACCCAGGCAAGCTGGATTTAGTGATAAATGGTCACTTACACCAGAAATCATAAAACATTTAGGTTGTGACCAGTCACTTACCTCAGATCAATTTGTACCTTAGATCTCAAAGACAATGCTGGTAGCCAATCCCATAGTAAATTAACAGAGGATTTATTAACTAGGAAAAAGAAATGAGATAATTTACAGGTTAAATGAGTTCAGCCTATGGTTCCATGTCAACTATCTTTATTTCCCTCTTGCAGCATTCCAACTCACGGGATGAGACCTTCTACATGTACTTCTCCATGGGTGGATGGGGCAATTAAAGCTTTTGTCCTACAATGGCTCACAACTTTGATAGCCCTCCTGGATGAGCCACTCTTCCCTTCCCAGTTCACAAGTTTGGAGCAGGCATTTTTAAACTTATAGTTTACCGTGTAACATGGTATACAGACATTACAATTGTAATGTTAATGCATGCAGCAACTTAGTCTTTTTATAGCACCTAAACACATCCTTACAAGTCTAACACTTATCTAGAACAATATTAACATATAGGTGAGCTGGTTTGGTTTCCAGCTATGAATTTCACAGTATTCAGCAGACATCTACAGACTCTGCAAGAGCTGGCACTTGGTTTTCCATCATCACAGCCTCATTCAGAGAAGGAATCTTCCCTTCCTCCTTCAAACACAGAATAGTCGGACTAAACATTGAAGAAACCCATGCTGGCTAACCCAATACTAGCCAACTATCACAGAGTGTCAAACCTCCCATTCCTGAGCAAACTCAGGGTATGTCTACACTACAAAATTAGGTCGAATTAATAGAAGTTGGTTTTGTAGAAAGCGTTTTTATAAAGTTGATTGTGTGTCCCCCCACACAAATGCTCTAAGTGCATGTAGTCGGCGGAGTGTGTCCACAGTACCGAGGCAACCGTCGACTTCCGGAGCGTTGCACTGTGGGTGGCTATCCCACAGTCTCCGCCGCCCATTTGAATTCTGGGTAGAAATCCCAGTGCCTGATGAGGCTAAAACATTGTCGCGGGTGGTTCTGGGTACATATCATCAGGCCCCCGTTCCCTCCCTCCCTCTGTGAAATCGTTTTGCGCCTTTTTTCTTGAGTTACCTGTGCAGACACCATACCACGGCAAGCATGGAGCCCGCTCAGCTAACCATCACCGTATGTCTCCTGGGTGCTGGCAGACATGGTACTGAATTGCTACACAGCAGCAATTTATTGCCTTTTGGCAGCAGACAGTGCAGTATGACTGGTAGCCGTCATCGACGTAGTCCTGGGTGCTCTTTTAACCGGGTGCCTGGGCAAACATGGGAGTGACTCAGCCAGGTCATTTCCCTTGTTTCATCTTGTGGCGATTGAGTCCTACCGGCAGTGCACTGTCTTTTAACCTCCAGCTACCAGAAGATGATGGCTAGTCGTCATACTGCACCGTCTTCTGCCGAGCACCCAGGAGATGATGATGGCTAGCTGTTGTACTGCACAGTCTGCTGACAGCAAGATGTATAAAGATAGATGAAGTGGCTCAAAACAAGAAATAGACCGGATTTGTTTTGTATTCATTTTCTCCTCCCTCCCTACCTCTGTGAAATCAACAGCCTGCTAAACCCAGTTTTGAGTTCTGTCCCTGAGGTTTTGAGTTCTATCCTTGAGGGGGCCATTCAGTTTCTTGCAAAGCCACCCCTTTTGTTGATTTTAATTCCCAGTAAGCCAACCCTGTAAGCCATGTCGTCAGTCGCCCCTCCCTCCATCAGGGCAACGGCAGACAATCGTTCCGCGCCTTTTTTCTGTGCAGACGCCATACTACGGCAAGCATGGAGCCCGCTCAGATCACTTTGGCAATTAGGAGCACATTAAACACCACGCGCATTATCCAGCAGTATATGCAGCACCAGAACCTGGCAAAGCGATACCAGGCGAATAGGCGATGTCAGCTCGGTGACGTGAGTGATGAGGACATGGACACAGACTTCTCTCAACACACGGGCCCTGGCAATGTGGGCATCATGGTGCTAATGGGGCAGGTTCATGCAGTGGAACTGATTCTGGGCTCGGGAAACAAGCACCAGACTGGTGGGACCGCATAGTGTTGCAGGTCTGGGACAATTCCCAGTGGTTGCAAAACTTTCGCATGCGTAAGGGCACTTTCATGGAACTTTGTGACTTGCTTTCCCCTGCCCTGAAGTACAATAATACTAAGATGAGAGCAGCCCTCACAGTTGAGAAGCGAGTGGCAATAGCCCTGTGGAAGCTTGCAATGCCAGACAGCTATCAGTCAGTCGGGAATCAATTTGGAGTGGGCAAATCTACTGTGGGGACTGCTGTGATGCAAGTAGCCAACGCAATCAAAGATCTGCGGATATCAAGGGTAATGACCGTGGGAAATGTGCAGGTCATAGTGGATGGCTTTGCTGCAATGGGATTCCCTAACTGTGGTGGGGCCATAGACGGAACCCATATCCCTGTCTTGGCACCGGAGCACCAAGTCAGCGAATACATAAACCGCAAGGGGTATTTCTCAATAGTGCTGCAAGCATTGGTGGATCACAAGGGACATTTCACCAACATCAACGTGGGATGGCCGGGAAAGGTACATGACGCTCGCCTCTTCAGGAACTCTGGTCTGTTTCACAAGCTGCAGGAAGGGACTTTTTTCCCAGACCAGAAAATAACTGTTGGGATGTTGAAATGCCTATAGTTATCCTTGGGGACCCAGCCTACCCCTTAATGCCATGGCTCATGAAGCCATACACTGGCAGCCTGGACAGTAGTCAGGAGCTGTTCAACTATAGACTGAGCAAGTGCAGAATGGTGATAGAATGTGCATTTGGACGTTTAAAAGCACGCTGGCTTTTATGGCGTAAAACATTTTACTATGCCATGTCCTTTGGCTGAAAGTTCATAGCCACAATTAGTCAATTCAGTCTATAGTCTAGGAGTACTCTTGGATTCTTTGCCAACACTGAGCCCTCATCACAACAGTCACCACACGTAACACTTTCAGCTGTGTCTGGTTGTGTCATGGGGTCCACTCACTGCATGTGGCACCTCCTGCTGGCAGCTCCAGGGATTGGTTCGTGCCAGGCACTGCTCTTCTCGGTTAGTGTCTCTTTCACTGTGTGGCCTATCTTGCTGTCAGAGCTGCAGCTTCCTGTTCATGGCTGGGCCCTCCAGCCAGGTCACTGAGGTCCTCTCCATCCAGAGAAATCAAAGACCTTCCAGACCAGCTGTCTGGCTGGTGTCCCCAGTGCCCTCTGCCACTTCCCAGTGGCTGGAAGGAGAACCCAAGCCCACTCTCTACTCTGGATTCCAGCCCAGGGACCCTAGAACAGTGGCTCTCAACCTTTCCAGACTACTGTACCCCTTTCAAGTGTCTTTTTTGTCTTGCATACCCCTGCATTTCACCTCACTTAAAAACTACTTGCTTACAAAAATCAGACCTAAAAATACAAATGTGTCCCAGCACACTATTACTGAAAAATTGCTTATTTTCTTATTTATACATAAATTAATTGGAATATAAACATCATACTTACATTTCAGTGTATAATATATACAGCAGTATAAACAAGATATTGTCTGTATGAAATTTTAGTTTGTATCAACTTCACTAGTGCTTTTTTTTGTAGACTGCTGTAAAACTAGGCAAATATCTAGAGGAGTTTCCGCCCCCAGCAGGAAGACCTCTGCATACCTCCCCCCTAGCTGAGAACCATTGCCCTATAACAAGCAGCCAAGGTCTGTATGGTCCAACTCCTTGCTGCTATTTCTGTGGACTTCTTCCTACTTATTTAGCTTCCCCCTTTTTCTTGGTTTACCAGCACACACACCCTCCTCCCAGAGAATAACTATAGACTACTTCCTTGAAGCCTCTTGTTGCTTACAAGCTTCTGGGCTTTATATAGGCTTCTCCTGTTCCTGCCCAGCTGAGACCATTTCCAGTTAGTGACCTGCTCCCTGTCTCCTTCTCCAGGTGCAGCCTGGGCAGTTAATTGGTCTGCTTAGCCACTTTAACCCCTCCAGGTCTTGTGTGGGTTGGATCTCCAACACAGCTTGGTTAGGAGACTCTTTTCCATCCCAGTGGAGGAAGACTTGGCTGGACTACAGTAATGTAATGTAACATACCTGAACATGAAACCTTTGCACTTAGAAAACTCCACCTAGTACAAAATGCTGCAGCTAGTCTCCCCAGCAACACAGGCTACTGTGAGCATATCACACTTGTCTTATTGGAAAAACCTGGGAAGTGGGTGGGCGCCACACTTGTCCTCTACTCTCTACACTGGCTTCCCATAGAATTTTGAGTTGAGTTCAAGGTCTCAGTTCTTATCTTCAAAGCTCTCCATGACCTCAGCCCAGGATACCTAAAAGACTGTGAGATGTTCTGGGATGAAGACAATGGTGGACAATTTCACTTCTCTGGCACAATGGAACTCTCAACAATAAGAGTAAAGCTCATCTGTGCGGGAGACATAACTTTCTTCAGGAGTGGTCTGAGTCTGGAATGAACTCCCCCAGGGACTAAAAACCATCACAAATCTCATCACTTTCCATTCCAATTGCAAGGTGTATTTCTTTGACCTTGTCTTGCCTAATGTAAACACATAGTAACAGGTGTATTTATTTAACAAATATTAAAAGAACCCTACCAAAACAAGATACTCCACTTCAAGAATACAATAAAATTACAAAAGGGACACAGGTTAAATATGTTGCTTTAAATCTCCCCAACCCCTCTTTGATATCTTCCCCCCGTCTCTCAAGGCAGTGCAGTGAACACTTATACACCAAAGATCCACACACCTTCTCAATACAGTTATTCAAAATAATGTTTAATGTACCCATGCATCACACTCCAGTGAGTGCTGTAGACCAATTATTGGCTTCCAAAGCTATGGTATATACATGCAAAATTGAAGGAGTTGCTATATTGAAATTGCAGTGGGATGAATATAAATCCACAGTAAAAAATGGTAGTCAGGTACATATTTTGGCAAATCAAAGCATGCAATAGGAAACTAGTGAAGGGAAAATCAATTGGGAGGAAGAATGATCTTGTGGTTAAAGCAACAACCAACAACTCAGGAGAGCTGCCGAGACTTCCTTTGTGACCTTGAGTATGCTAGTTAGTCTTTTGGTCTGTGTTCCACATCTGTAAAATGGTGTAAATAGAATTTCTCTTCATCTAATGAGTGTGAGGATAAACTCATATTTGTGAGGTATTGTGGTGTTGGGGGCCAGGTAAGTAGCTAGATTTCTATTATAAAGTAGTAGCTTAATTAGTACTGCATGGTTGATTTGTTGACACACTAGTGCTTGGACCATTGCTGTTTTTCTTTTATTGCAGCTGAAAAATGAGAAGGCTGCTAAACAGAAAGTTAAAGGTCCACTGCCATCAAAGAATCCATGAAGATTAATAAAACAAAGGAGTTTTTGTAATACAGAATCGTTTATCATTATATTTAAGTGTATTTTCATGGTGTTTATTGCACACACATATTTTCTAGTTTCTCAATATTAACACTGCTATATTAAAGTATTGATTAAATTCATTTAAAAATACTTGGTGATTCTGGTTCTTTCAAATAAAATTGTTACTTTTTATCAAAGTAGCTTGACATACTATCTAAGCTCTCAAATATTGCTGCATGAGTCATATGTAGTAGAAAATGATGGTTTTTAGAGACTTCTAGAATTTTTCATTTAGGCTTTGATCCAGCAAACACACGCTTAAGTGCTTTGCTGAATCAGAGCCTTAGGACAGCAAGTAAAATATACATTATACACCACATCATATCATCAGACTTCCATTACATACTTGCTTCTTTATATGTGGACTTAGAGTTATTCTTGTTCCTAACTTTCTACTCATTGGGGTTGTAGTTTTAATATTTTCTTAAAAGACACAGACACTGCTCCCTTCACTGGCTTCACATCTTCCACATCAAATTCAAATTGTTTTTTCTCACCCTCAAGCTTCTGCAAGCTCTGTCCCTGCCAACATATATTCTTCTCTCACCTCAGGCTCTGCATTCAGCTAATTCTGCTTCCCTTCATGCCTGTTTTGTATCCTTCTAATACACTCACCTCTGTAAAAAGAACAGGAGTACTTGTGGCACCTTAGAGACTAACAAATTTATTTGAGCATAAGCTTTCGTGAGCTACAGCTCACTTCATTGGATGCATGCAGTGGAAAATACAGTGGGGAGATTTTATATACAGAGAACATGAAACAATGGATGTTACCATACACACTGTAACAAGAGTGATCAGGTAAGGTGAGCTATTACCAGCAGGAGAGAAAAAAAACCTTTTGTAGTGATAATCAAGGTGGGCCATTTCCAGCAGTTGACAGGAACATGTGAGGAACAGTGTGTGTGTGTGGGGGGGAATAAACATGGGGAAATAGTTTTACTTTGTGTAATGACACATCCACTCCCAGTCTTTATTCAAGCCTAATGTAATGGTGTTCAGTTTGCAAATTAATTCCAATTCAGCAGTCTCTCTCTGGAGTCTGTTTTTGAAGTTTTTTTGTTCAAGAATTGCGACTTCTGGTCTGTAATCGAGTGACCAGAGAGGTTGAAGTGTTCTCCGACTGGTTTTTGAATGTTATAATTCTTGACGTCTGATTTGTGTCCATTTATTCTTTTACATAGAGACTGTCCGGTTTGGCCAATGTACATGGCAGAGGGGCATTGCTGGCACATGATGGCATATATCACATTGGTAGATGTGCAGGTGAACAAGCCTCTGATAGTGTGGCTGATGTGATTAGGCCCTATGATAGTGTCCCCTGAATAGATATGTGGACACAGCTGGCAATGGGCTTTGTTGCAAGGATAGGTTCCTGGGTTAGTGGTTTTGTTGTGTGGTGTGTAGTTGCTGGTGAGTATTTGCTTCAGGTTGGGGGGCTGTCTGTAAACAAGGACTGGCCTCACTTCAAGCTATCTGATCACTCTATTACAGATAAAATCTCCTCACAGTATTTTCCACTGCATGCATCTGATGAAGTGAGCTGTAGCTCACAAAAGCTTATGCTCAGAGAAATTTGTTAGTCTCTGAGGTGCCACAAGTACTCCTTTTCTTTTTGCGGATACAGACTAACACAGCTACTACTCTGAAACTCTCCTCTGTGATTTTTCCTAACCTTCCTCTACACCACTATTATCCTCCTTGATCCTTTATGTCCTACAGCCTCCCCAAAATGACCATCATACTCCTGCCAAACTAATCAAATATAAATTAAGAAAGAAGGGACAAAATATATACTGCATGAAAACCAGCAACTATTGAATCTTGTTTTCTGGAAAACCTCCCGCTGGCTAAATAGGTTTTCCTGTTTAGATTGTGAGCTCCTTGAGGCAGGAGATGTGTATTTATTTCTCTGTACAATGCCATGCAGAGCTATGACATAAATAAATGTGTATTAAGTATGTCAATCTATTTAGCTAACACACTTATTAAATTCATTAAAATGCATAATAGGATAGCCCATATCCATTTAATGTTAAATATAAATATATATTAAAAATCTCTGCTGCTGAGAATTTTTAAAATAAAAATAGCTAACTTTTATGTGGGACTTCTGAAGATGAATTTAAGCTCCCCCTGTTGATTCTAGCACAGTGCTATCTCATGAACAAGCACTACAACGTATGCTATGCTCATGCAGAAACTTTGAAGTAAACATGAAGTTACATGTTCATTTTGAAAACAATGAGGAGTCTTTGTGGCATCTTAGAGACTAACATTTATTTGGGCATATGCTTTCGTGGGCTAAAACCCACTTCATCAGATGCATGGAATGAAAAATACAGTAAGCAATATATATATATATACTCCCAACTCCCAAATATGCCCAAATAAATTTGTTAGTCTTTAAGGTGCCACAAGCACTTCTCGTTGTTTTTGCTGATACAGACTAACACGACTACCACTCTGAAACCTATGTTCATTTTAGGCTCACTAGAAATTGGGGGAAGGAAACAATTTGTAATTAAAAAAGGAAAAATAGGGAAAGACACTAAATTTAATCTTCAAAGTGGGTATTGCAAACTAAGGGTATGTCTTCACTACCAATATTAAAGCGTGCCGTGGCAGCACTTTAATGTGGTTGTGTAGTCATGGCAACAGCGCTGGGCGAGAGCTCTCCCAGCACTGTAAAAAACCCACCCCGATGAGGGGAGTAGCTACTAGTGCTGGGTGCACAGCTCCCAGTGCTGGTGTACTGTCTACACTGCCACTTTACAGCGGTGAAACTTGCATCACTCAGGGGGTTGGTTTTTCACATCCCTGAGCAAGAAAGTTTCAGCGCTGTAAAGTGGCAGTGTAGACAAGGCCTAAGTGGGTTTTTCATTGCCATTTTAAAATGTAAAGGAGTACTTGTGGCACCTTAGAGACTAACCAATTTATTTGAGCATGAGCTTTCGTGAGCTACAGCTCACTTCATCAGATGCAACGGATGCATCCGATGAAGTGAGCTGTAGCTCATGAAACCTTATGCTCAAATAAATTGGTTAGTTTCTAAGGGGCCACAAGTACTCCTTTTCTTTTTGCGAATACAGACTAACACGGCTGTTCCTCTGAAACCTGTCATTTTAAAATGTCTTTCTTATCCTTTGTTTGCAATGTTGTAGCTGTGTGGGTCCCAGGATATTAGAGACACAAGGAGGTGAGGTAATATTGTATTGAATCAACTTCTGGTGGTAAAAGAGACAAGCTTTTGACCTTACAGAGAGCTCTTCAGGTCTGGGAAAGGTACTCAGTGTCAGAGTTAAATACAAAGTGGAATAGACTGTTCAGCAAGTTAATTAATGCATAGCATAGGCACCAACTCTGTGGGTGCTCGAGGCTGGAGCACCCATCAGCACCAGGAGAAGTTGGCCCCTATGATACATACTCTAAGAGACCATTCAAAGTGTCTTGTTAACATCCTTGCAGTCAAAGAATAAAAAAATGGGGAGTGTACCTTCAAAAGATGAGTCTGGAAGCTTAAATTCATAACTCTGCTAGACACTAAAAATAATGGATTTAATAAAAACACTGGATTTATGGCTTATTACAACACTCTGTAACCGACTAACTCCCCCAACACACCCCTTTTTGTCCTATGGCTGCAGAGGCGTTAACTGGCCACTTCACCTTGAATGGTCTCTTACAATGTGTTTCCACAGTATGCATCCGATGAAGTGAGCTCACGAAAGCTTATGCTCAAATAAATTGGTTAGTCTCTAAGGTGCCACAAGTACTCCTTTTCTTTTTACAATATGTGTTAACTACTTATGCTAAAGAATCTGTTCCACTTTGTATCTAGCTTTGACATTCTGAGTACCTTTCACAGACCTGAAGAAGAGCTCTTTGTAAGGCCCTGTCTATACCACAAACTTTGATTGACACAAGTTACGTTGGGTATGGGCTCTGGGCTGGGGCAGGGAGTTGGGGTACAGGAGGCGGTGCAGAGGGGCAGGCTCAGGGAGGGAGTTTGCTGGGTCTGGGCTGGAGTAAGGGGTTGAGGTGCAGGAGAGGGTGAGGGGTGCAGTGCTTACCTCGGGCAGCTCCCAAAAGCGATCCGCACCCCCTCTGGCAGCAGCTCGTGTTGATATTGTAAACTTAGATTTTCAGAAAGCCTTTGACAAGGTCCCTCACCAAAGGCTCTTAAGCAAAGCAAGCTGTCATGGGATAAGAGGGAAGGTCCTCTCATGGATTGGTAACTGGTTAAAAGATAGGGAACAAAGGGTAGGAATAAACAGTCAGTTTTCAGAATGGAGAGAGGGAAACAGTGGTGTCCCCCAGGAGTCAATACTGGGCCCAGTCCTATTTAACATTTTCATAAATGATCTGAAAAAAGGGGTAAACAGTGAGGTGGCAAAATTTGCAGAGGATACAAAACTACTGAAGATAGTTAAGTCCCTAGCAGACTGTGGATAGCTATAAAAGGATCTCACAAAACTGGGTGACTGGGCAGCAAAATGGCAGATGAAATTCAAAGTTGATAAATGCAAAGTAAAGCACATTAGGAAACATAACCCCAACTATACATATAAAATGATGGGGTCTAAATTAGCTGTTACCACTCAAGAAAGAGATCTTGGAGTCATTGTGGCTAGTTCTCTGAAAACATCCACTCAGTGTGTGGGGACAGTCAAAAAAGTGAACAGAATGTTGGGAATCATTAAGAAAGAGAGAGAAAATAAAACAGAAAATATCATATTGCCTCTATACATATCCATGGTACGCCCACATCTTGATTACTGCATGCAGATGTGGTCACCCCATCTCAAAATGATATATTGGACTTGGAAAAGGTTCAGAAAAGGGCAACAAAAATTATTAGGGGTATGGAACAGCTTCCATATGAGGATAGATTAATAAGACTTTTCAGCTTGGAAAAGAGATGACTAAGGGGGGATATGATAGAGGTCTATAAAGTCATAACCGGTGTGGAGAAAGTAAATAAGCAAGTGTTATTTACTCCTTCTCATAACACAAGAATGAGGGGTCACCAATGAAATTAATAAGCAGCAGGTTAAAAACAAACAAAAGGAAATATTTTTTCACACAACGCACAGTTAACCTGTGGAACTCCTTGCCAGAGGATGTTGTGAAGGCCAAGACTATAAAAGGGTTCAAAAAATAACTAGATAAGTTAATGAAGGATAGGTCCATCAATGGCTAATATCCAGGATGGACAGGGATGATGTCCCTAGCATCTGTTTGGTAATGGACGACAGGGGATGGATCACTTGATGATTACCTGTTCCGTTAATTCCCTCTGGGGCACCTGGTATTGGCCACTGTTGGAAGACAGGATACTGGGCAAGATGGACCTTTGGTCTGAGCCAGTATGGCTGTTCTTATGTTCTTAAGTGCTGCTAATGTGGATGTTGTTCACCGACACAAGGAGCATAGTGTGGACATGCACCAGTGGTTTAATTATAGTGGTGGCTTTACATCAACATAACTTAAATTGACTTAAGTTTGTTGGGTAGACATGCCCTTAGTCTCGTTGGAACTCACCCAGCGCACTCTGAAGTTGTCAGACCAGCTACATTAGTTCTTTATAGGCACTTTAATGTACTCATCAGTGTACTATTGTGAATTCCTCTGTTATTCACCTGGACTTATTAAAAGTTTGTGGCTAATTCAAAGGAATCTGGAGTGGGAGAGGTGTCTTGCTATCCTGGAAGTGGTGCTATTCAATACATTTCACAACCCTTAATCAGCCCTGAAGAATGCTTTTCAAATAGTTTTCTTTCTAATAAAATAAAACCTTTTGCCTTTATTATGCTATAAATAGGGTAAAACCACCACTGCTTTGATGACTTTTAACCAATATATGTAACCATTCCCACTCCTAAAGCTTTTATCTCAGGGATTTTTTAAAAATGTAGGATGAGTAATTATGCAATCTCACCTCAAGTAGAGATACCTAGTCATAACTGTTTTTTTTTAATTTACACTGTCCATTTTTAAAGGCAAGTTGTGCATGTGTAATTGTCTGGGGAATTGGGGTCTATGTGTGTTTAGGGTTTCTGGAATGTCTCATCTGAAAAATAACTCTGGTTGCTTGGAAGAGATTGTTTGGTAGGATAAAATTAGAGTTCTAAATTTTACATCATTGCTAGGACATTGTTTAATACAAGACTGAATTCCAGTTGTCTAATTTAAAAGACGTATCATGTATGTATATATCTAAAGTGTGACTGAGGGACCCATTTTTAAACAAATCAGTACAGCCATGCTAACAATGGGGTCTTTTCCACTAAAAAATATCCATAGCCTGCCAAAGCACATGTGCTGGATAGCTGTATGCAGACACTGGCTGTGGAACAGGACAACCTATTCTGGAGGCATGTCTGCTTCTTGCATATAGCCAGAACTTAAAAAGAAAAAAAGCCATCTTCAGAATTCAGGAACCACAGAGCCTTCCATATTCTGCCCTAACTGGTTTCAGACTTACTAGCACCTGTCCATCCTTTTTTTAATGTTAATTATTTAAAAAAATGATAGGCGATAACAAAGCAACACAATTATAAATCAACTGAGTATATAAAATAATTATTTCACAGCTAGTAGAAGAGAAATCAGAGATCAGAGCAACACACATTCATATGTTATCTGGACAAGAGTGTACAAGAAATATTTATCTAGGAGTCTGACTGCTTCCATTAAGTTATTTTATTCATATTCCAAAAATGGAAACCAAATCATCAGCCTGTACTGGGTCCTGTTGTCTAGTCATGTGTGAGTTTTTACATGATTAGAGGTTTCCATGCTCTTCTTTTACAGTATTATCCAGGGGTTCTTTTCCTGTATGCAATCAGGATGAGACATGTTAAGATAGTGATGAGTTTCTGAGGTGTGAGTCTTAATATTTTTCTTTTAAAAGAAAAGATTAATTGTATGAGAACATACTTGTATGGGAACTTTTAACAGGGTAGTTTCAGTTAATATTTATGTTATGGTAGTGCTCTCTTGTGCTGGGTGCTGTACAAACATAGAGAAAAGAAAAAGCCTGTTGTCTCCCTGAAGAGGAGATAACATTTCTGTCTACTAGTAGGAGTTGTTCTTCTGGTCAAGTAAAAAAACTGCTGTATTTTTCACAAAAACATCCACAACATAAACATGGCAGTTACATTTGACCTCTCGTGATCATGAGCGTCAGGCAGTGTGTCTGCCACAGTGCCTTCTGTGTCACACCCAGGGTTAAGTATTCGGGTTGCCAATTTTGGTTGGAGGTATTCCTGGAGGTCTCCTCACCACATAATCTTTGACTGAAGATTTAATTATGCACACTTTAGCTCCTGGAGACGCCAGGACAATGCCAGAGGGTTAGCTACCCTACATTAAGCACGGATGTAACACCACATTAAAGCAAAGACTTTCAAACTGGAAGGAGCATCTTCTGTAAGGGACACGCCAGGGAAGGGCTCAGAAGAGAGATCCAGGCGCCTGCCGAAGGGTGGGCGGGGGAGCGGGTGCTGGGAAGTGACACTGCAGGGGAGAGACTTGTAAGGGAGGCTGCCATGCGCTGGCGAACCAGGTGGGCAGAAGCCGGGGCCATGCGGGGCAGCAGTGTCGGGCGGGGGATACCACCAGGCACGGCCTCGTGCTAGGGGTGGTGCGAAGCCCGTTGCTGGTGTGGGCGGGGAAGAGGATTTTTTAAAAAATCCACATATTTGTTCTGTTTCTGAATTAAATCCCCGTGGTGACAGGGACGCGAAGCCGCCCCCTGGTCTCTGCCCCTCGCCCCTGCTAGCGCAGCCCCCGCTGAGGCCAGAGGCCCGCGGCGGAGCCAGAGGCGCGGAGCCGCTGACGGCAGCGACCTTCCCGCCTCGCAGCCCCACGAGGCCTCTCAGCATCTCGCCCCCGGCGCGCGCGCCGCTTGACGCGTCTCGTGAGAGCGGGCACCGGCGTGGCGTGGGCGGGTTCCCGTGCGTATGCGCAGGGCGGGAAGGGGCGCGGTCCCTCCCTCGGTGGCGGGGTAGGCGGGTGTGTGTGAGTCTCCCGGCCCGGCTGCCTCTGCAGGCTGACGCTGCACGTGCGCGGGGGGCTGGCAGCGCGCGCTGCGGGTAACCTTCCCCCGTCCCCGCATCCGATACCTGCAGCCACGGGCTGGCTCCTCGGTGTCGGGACCGGTGCAGCGCTCCTGGGGTTAATCCTGGCCGCTGTCTCCGGGGATCGGGTGCAATATGTGCTGGGGCATGGGTGGTGTAAGACCAGGGCATGCTTCTTCCCGTTGGCCTGCGGCACTGGGGTTGGTGTGAAGGGCAGCAGCGGAGACGGCTTTTTGCAACTCCTCTTGCATGAGTTCTGGGAGCCAGGCCCCCGGCAAGAGGCCACGGGTCTCCAGGATCCACTCCCACTAAATGCTCACAGCAGCCTGGGGTTCAGCACTTAAAAACCAGGCTGCAGGGGCCCTTTCCCTGTAAAAACCAGTTGGTTTCAAATCACGGTAAACTGCATTGCTGTAAACCATGCTAGGTCAGCTTGGAGCTTGTACTGGTGGAGCTGCCATAGTCAGATGAAGGCCCAACTGGAAAAAGTTGAAATGCAGATTAATGATCAGACACTTGAATGTATTTTCTGGAAGTTGGCAGTTGAGTCAGTGGTTTAGGACTATTAAGATGAACAGATAATTCTTTATTGATGGGATTTCTTGACGACCATTAGACTTTTTCCACGCTACAGTTGTACCTATACTAGCAACAGTTTAGGTAAAGCAGGATTTTCTCTGGGGAAGCTGCCATTTTGCCATCTAGATCAGAAGTACAGTACAAAGTTGTTGTTTCCATAGGGCCATGCTTAAAATATGCCCTCTTTACACACAGTTGTAGATTTGATGGTAACATTTAGATGCTATTAGGCGATCCTAAACCATATTCATACAATTCTAATCAGGGAAAAATCCTCCAGGTTATTAAATACAGTTCTTAGAACAAAGCCCTCTGCTCTCTCATATATATTGGGGGAGGAGAGGAGAATGGCGCCGCTATTAGTTTTGATGTCTTTAGGAAAAATGTCCTCTCCTTCCATTGTTGGTTCTGATCGCACTATTTAGCGGACAGATTCTATTTCCAGATCTACAGTGTAATTAAATTGCATTTAAAGTCTGAAAAGAGACTGGAAAATGTCATTGTGTGGCTCCATGCATGTCTCCGTGAATTCCAGATTGATTTTACTAGTAAAGTGGTTATTTGTTCCTTAATTTCTACTATTAGGTTAAACTCTAGATGTTTTGTATTGTTTCAGGATTTGTCGTAATGGATGAAGACACAGAATACAATAAAGGTACTGAAGGAAAATAGATTGTTTCTTTGTTAACACTGAAATTCAGAATTGATTTAAAATATTTTTTTTTCCCTCCCAGTTGGAGATGTGGTTGGTTGTCACGTTGAAGACGCTGTGACATTTTGGGCGCAGGTGATGTAAAAAAACCTTCTTGAATAAGATATTCCAATAAGGTGTTTGTTTGTTCTAGTTTCACACAAAAATGGCAGGGATGTACTTACACAAAATTTGAAATGCCTGATGGATATATGAATGGGACTTGGGGTAAAAAACAGACTCCTTAGGCTCCAAAGTTGAACATCCAACAATGTGGTTAAAATATTCCATCCAGCTGTTCAGTTGCTTAATACTGACATAAACAGGAGTCACATATTGCCTTCTGAATTGGATTAGAAAACTACTGACCATCAACCAACTTGGATTTTGCATGGACTTACTCTATTCAGTGTACAGTAGGTCCTACATAAAAGCTTGAATGTTAGAACTATCAGTGTTGGATCAGGAATAGTATGGAAAGTTGATCTTGGGGCCTTTAAACTTTTAACATGACTAACTTTAACATTCTGACAAACCAAAAATAATGGAAAAATCTATTGTGATTCTCAAGTTAGAATGGGAAACAGCACACCAGGTTGGAGGTTTCTGTAACTTTTTGTGGCTTTTAATGAGAACTTGGTCTGTGTTGCCCATCCCCAGGTACATAACTTTAAACAATGGACATGCTATCTTTTGGGGATGTAGGTGATGCATGTGTTTTGTCAGGTGTGTGGTGTTACAAGTAACACTTAAGATAACTGAAAAATTAGGAAAAATATTCAGATTGTCTTGTTTTTACTTTGTGAATTTGACAGGACTTTGTTTATAGTTAGTTTCACTTTCCTGTATATGGCCAATATCCCTAATTCTTCATGTGGGCACACAGTGGCAGGAAAAGCAACACTTAAAATAGAGTAAATGATTGTAAAACCCAAAACTGGTAGGGGGACTCAGTGGCAGATGTGCTACCTGAAATTGCTTTTAACTTTTTTTTTTAATTCACTAGATATCATGTTGATGGTGTCCTTTTTAATTACAGTATTCTTAATTACTTGGAAGTCTTTTCAAGTATTGGCTTAACTGTATGTGTACTCACAGACTCATTATGATACATGAGTTTATTTAAACTACTTATAAATTTATGCATTGACTGTTTTCTTCTAAGGAGATCATTAGAGCTATCACTAGTAATAATTTCCTTCTTTAGAATTTGAATTTATTCATTCTGCACTTAATCCAAGAATTTTTCTAGTGTTCTGTACCCTGCTATTCTTTTAGTGGATAAGCAAAAGTCATTTTTATTACACTAATTTTTTCTCTCCCTCTCCACACTCTTTATTTTCTACACTTTGAACTTAAAATAAAATAGATGTCTCATCATCTGTAGTTGATACAGGTTTTTACAACTTGATAGACCAAAATACAATTAAAAGGACTTGTTCACATCAGTCAAACCAAACAGTTATTCCTACAAGTAGGAAAACAAGATATAAAAAAGTTGTGACCTTTTCCCATAACGTTGGAAGAGGAGTGCTACATACTTCGTCCCAAAAATACATGAATGCTTACATTATATGAGTTTTAAAATCAGATTTTTGCAAGGTCTTATGACTGTCATTTTCACAAAATGTCTAAAAAAAAGTTAAGCTGTTAAAGTAAATATTTTTTTCAGACCAATTTTCTGCTAGAATGACATCTCACCACAGTATGTTCCCTAACCCCTGAAAGTCGCTTTCCAGTGTTGGAAATAAATTGCAAACAAGCTTGTATATACAGTTCAAGATTTAGAAGGTGAAACTTGTCAGGGCAGTGCAGTGGTGTCAGGATTAGTAGATGTTTTGACTTATTTATTGGCTTTTGAAACAGATGTTTAAAGGCTTTCAAATGATAGCTAACACTTTTTACTCTCCCCTCCTACTTCTTAGAACATCAGTAGAAATAATGACATCTTGAAATTAAGTCGTGCACTGGCTGAAGTTTGTCCTCAGGCCAACTCAGTTTTTGGCAATCCTGATTTTACTAAGGTAAAGGGGGGTGTGTACGTGTCGAGTGTGTGAATTTATAGTTTTTTTACACATATGTAAAAATCTTTATTCTACACAACTGATTTCTTAGATTTTTTTTTTTATTATTTTTTGTAATATAACTTTTATTCTGTCAATTAAAAGATAAATCCCAGATACTCGGGGGGGGAAAAATGCAAAATAGAGCAATAGTGAAAATTTTCTAGGGTGTGTGTGTGTACGTATATCTTTATATACGTACATGAAAAAAGTACGCATGCCCACACTTATGCTACTTAAGTTTACCTATAACTTGCTTCATAGTAGACTACCTCATCTCCTGAACTGCATATGGTTGTGCAGGTAAATTAGATTATTCTTATGATCACCTTTTTGATTTCATTAAAAAAATAAAATCCAGAAATCTCTACGATATTGTGGTTGGCATTTACCTTCTTCATGTCTATTATTATTTTTATTTATTATTTATTTAGTATTGTCTGTAAAACTCTGTAGCATGGCACATAGCAAAAGCTCCATGAATCCAATACATAACATGTTTTGCAGCATGATAAAACGTTTCTTCAAAGTATCGTATTGTGTAACAAGATCTATTGAGGATTATATATTTTGAAGCATGCAGCATATGCTAACATAGGAGACAGGATACTGAGTTAGGTGAACTGCCACTTTGTTTCAATATTGTGCAAATATCCAGATTACAAACTTTTGAAAAATAAGTGTTGTAATGGACTGTGGTATATAATTTTGAGGTGCACTTATGCTTATAGAATGCCACTTTCTCTTCTGATCTACAGATCTACGGTGGATGTTTTTCTGAAGATAAATGCTGGTATAGATGCAAAGTACAGCAAGTGATCAGTGATGAAAAGGCAGGAAATACACTTAAGGATATTATTGTTCTTTACTGCTGAATCACTTTTAAAAGCAAATATATGGAAACAAAAAATGATATACTTCTGAGGCGTATCGTTGCCTAAAAAAAATCTAAATCTGTGGTTACTTGCCTGGGGCATACGTTAAAACAGGGGTGGGCAAACTACGGCCCGTGGACCGCATCCGGCCTGTCAGACCTTTTAATCTGGCCCTCGAGCTCCCGCCGGGGAGCAGGATCAGGGGCTTGCCGTGCTCTGCGCAGCTCCTGGAAGCCGCAGCATGTCCCACCTCCACCTCCTACATGTAGGGGCAGCCAGAGGGCTCCGCACACTGCTGCCACTCCAAGCGCCAGCTCTGCAGCTCCCATTGGCTGGGAACTATGGCCAATGGGAGCTGCAGTGGTGGCGACTGTAGATGGGGCAGCACGCAAAGTCGCCTGGCTGTACCTCCACGTAGGAGCCGGAGGGGGGACATGCCACTGCTTCCAGGAGCTGCTTGAGGTAAACAGTGCCTGGAGCCTGCACCCCTGACCCCCTCCCATGCCCGAACCTCATGCGCCAGCACTGATCCCCCTCCTGCCCTCTGAACCCCTCAGTCTCAGCCTGGAGCACCCTCCTGTACCCCAAACCTCCCAGCCCCACCCCAGAGCCCGCACCCCCAGCCGGAGCCCTCACCCCCCCTGGCCCGGACTTGATGCGCTTCCCGCCCGCCGAACCCCTCAATCCCAGCATGGAGCACCCTCCTGCACCCCAAACCCCTCATCCCCAGCCCCACCCCAGAGCACCCAAACCCCTGCCCCAGCCCAGAGCCCCCTTCCACACCCTGAATTCCTCATTTCTGGCCATACCCAAGAGCCCACACCTTCAGCCGGTGCCCTCACCCCCCCCCCGCACTCCAACTCCCAATTTCGTGAGCATTCATGGCCCGCCATACAGTTTCCATACCCAGATGTGGCCCTCAGGCCAAAAAGTTTGCCCACCCATGTGTTAAAGTGATAAGTCCTTTTGGAAGCTTTAAGTTGATGGGAAGGTTGGCACAGTTTGTGTATACCTTTTGAAGTCATACATGCACACTTGCCAGGGTTATCAAGCAGCACCATTTCACTTCAGAACTTCCAAGAAGAGAAAATGGGAGTTGGGATCTGGCTGATAACATTCACTGAAATAATATTAGAGCTGAAACTGATGGCTTTCAGGTGCCGCCTCCCCCTGCCCCCCCCCCTTTTTTTTTTTTAAAAGCTCCCAGGCTAGGGTTGTTTAGTAATTTTGATGTCCAAACACAAGAGATTTATTACCCTCACTTGAAATGGTGATGTCCACATGATTTGGGAGCTTCCTTTAATTTCACCTCTGCACTCAAAGACAGTCTGATTTCACAACTTTTCCTATGTCATTTCATAGCCAGATTTAAAACTGGAAAAATTATCAGTGAAAAGCTGTTTTGTTCTTAAAAATAAAGTTTAAATTTAGAGTGAGGTGCTACATTAGGGATTTTTTCCCTAACTCAGTGTTTTTCAAAGTTTGGGTCGCGACCCAGTACTGGGTTGCGGCATGTAAGGCACTGGGTCGCTCTGGTCAGTACCGCTGACTGGGATGTTAAAGAGTCCTGTTGGCGGTGCTGCCCAGCTAAGACAGGCTAGTGCCTACCTTTCCGACACCACGCTGCATCCTGGAAGCAGCCAGCAGCGGCTCTGGCTTCTAGGCAGGGGGCCACGGGGCTCCGTGTGCTGCTCCCACCCCGAGGCTTGCGTGCCTCTGCCTAGAAGCCGGACCTGCTGCTGGCCACTTCCAGGGCACAATGCGGTTCACGGTGCCAGGACAGGCGGAAAGCCTGCCTCTGCACCCAGGCTGCGCTGCTGACCGGGAGCCGCCGGAGGTAACCCTGTGCCCCTATCCCCTGCTCCAGCACTGAGTCCCCCCCCCCCCAAACCCGGAACCCTTTCCCGCACCCCAAACCCTCATTCTTGACCCCACCCCAGAGCCTGCACCCCCAGCCCAGAGCCCCCCAAATGCAGACCCCTCCCCCTTCCTGCATCCCAGACTCCAAATGTAATATGAATACATATACCAATACATATACTTCCTTCCCAAAAACTCAAGCTGCTAGCAAGCCAGCACTTTAATTATTAGAAGAAAAGTAAGACTGAATGTGTTTTTTCATTTAAAAAACATTGGTACATGAGCTGTTGAATTAACATAAGCAAATTGTAAAAACACCATGGAACTTGCTTAACCTTTGAAATGTCCTGCTTTCAGACCTGCTTTTAATCATCAAATATATCTCCTTCTTGGAAATACCACAAAAACTGTAGCCTGCACTGTGAGACTTGAATGGGCTGAAGTGGACTCATGAAACAACGAATGGATATTTATAAAGATTGTTCAGAATTTTTTTAAATCGTATACTTACTTAGTAAATATTTAGCTGTTTATGCAAGATATTAGAATAAAACTGCCAAAGATTTCCTTTGATAAGCCCATTGTAATTTCAGGCACGCTTATTGCCTTTTGTATCTCTATCTTACTGTGTTGTTTTTTTAATATTTGATACCATTTTTTCTTCATATATTGAAACTGTAAGCTATTTCTTAGTTGTTTGTCAAGGTCTTTTGACACCTGTCAATTGGGAGCTTGTTGCACTGAAATTGATAGTTTTGTACTTGAGGAGAGGTGACAGTTGCTTCCTCTAAATGACATCATTGTTCACAGCTTAAGGTAAGGGGTGCTATGAACAATGATTATTCTGTATAGAGAATAGATTTACACTGGAAGAGATGAGGATAATAAATGTTCAGGTTTCAGAGTAACAGCCGTGTTAGTCTGTCTCTAAGGTGCCACAAGTACTCCTTTTCTTTTTGCGAATAAATGTTCAGGATTTTTAAACAGAAAATGGAAGAGCTTTGACCTTGAAAACACATTATGCTGACCATAAAAATGTCACAGTAACTTAGGACAACAAATTTTATATTTGTAAATTAAGATTTTATTTTAATTTTCAGTTTTGATGGGATAGTTTGAGCTGTGACTTCTCCTACCTAGTAGGTTTGCTTCTATAAGGGCGTAGCTATCTTTTCTGTATGTTGCCCTTGATCAGATGTAGAACTCCCTTTAGGACTCACACACTAGCATCACAAGTGATATATAGTCCTCTAAGTACTGTATACTTTAATACATATTACTTAGTAGACTTGTAGCAGCTATGCTTATTTATGTTTTATATTATTGCCACAGTGTCAAGTATTATACATTGATTATGGAAATTCTGAGATTCTAAATCGATCAGAAATAGTTGAGATTCCAAAGAACTTGCAGTTTCCCAGCATTGCTAAAAAGTATAGACTCTGGGGACTACAGATTCCTCCTGACCAAGATTTAAATCAATTTGACCAGGTAAGTGATAGACTTCTAAATGCATGGATGATGAACTGTGTAACACATAAAGCCAACTATCTACAAATTTTCATGCTTAGGAATCCATAAAAGATGAATGGGGAGAATGTCTTTACCCATCAAGCTGAGACTCATGGGGGATATCTGTAAGATAGTCACATCTCTCACTGTTAATGAACTTTAAAAGCCAAAATGGGCATCTTAAAAAAAATCAGTGAAGATGCTATCTAGATAGCCAGTAGTAGATGAAGGATGGTCTTGGGAGCTCTAGGTTCTGTTCCTGGCTCTGTCACAAACTCTCTGACCTTGACTAAGTGATATGGCTCTCTCTCTCTGTTTCAGTGTCCATCTTTAACAGAAAATAATACTTCCCTAAATCAACAGGGAAGTATTCCCTGTTGGAGTGGATCATGAATCCATTGATGTTTGTGAGTTGCTCAGGGATGATGATGATGAGTGCCACAGGAAATATTTAAATAAATTAAATTCAGAGGAAAGAATGCTGGGTTGATGGATGGAACTAGAAAATACCTGCCCTCTTGCCATCAGTGAGCGTGAATTTGCTTCGTCTTTGGCACTTATACATTCAACTGGTGGCTTAGAGGAGAATCTGGAGATTGTTGTTAATCTTATAGTTGGAGGTAGTAACAATGCCTCTAGTAAAGGCTGCCTAACAAATTCCATTGTAACCCACTGTTTCCAGTTACTTATAATTGTGCCAAACTTTAACTGTTAGGGCTAAATTTTTCCATATCTGCTCTCTGCCTCAGGCTGAATTTGTTCAAACCCCCCCCCCCCCCCAAAAAAAAAATCAGCAAAAACAGCTTATTCCAAGAAATGACTGAGTTAAGGGTAGTTTTTTCTCTGTTAAGTTGTTTTCAGCTTGTTTTCAGCCACTTTTTTGAAGGGCTGTACCACATCCCATTCGTCTCAGCCTTCAAAGCTGCCAGTGTCTGACACTAGCAATCAAACTATCATTTCTGGTTTGATTGACATTTCCTAACTTTTGAATGCTTGATTTTTCAGTCTTGACATTTCAATTTTGATATTCACAATGTAGATTTTTATATGTAGTAATGTAATTACATTTGCATTCCATTTCCAGTGGTGGATATGTAGCTGATCATGCATTTTTATATAATTTGCTCTGTAGTAGTAAGGACTTATTTAAATGGGAGATATTTAGTGCTGTGGTTCAGCTGTAGCCATTTCATTTAAGTGACTCTGACCAATGTGGATAAAATGTTGACAGCTAAAATGGCAGGGGGAAGGGGTTAGAGGAATGGCACAAATCACATTATTATTTATAATATCTTTTCCTGTATTACTGAATGGTTAACCTTTTTATAATGCTGTTAAATATTTGGCCTGGGATTTTCAAAGTGGCCTAATGTAGTTTGGTGCCCAACTTCCATTGAAAGTCTAACTCCTCTAGGCTCCACTGAAGTCTTCAACAGATCTGTTTGCTGATGGAAAGTTAGTTGAGTTAAGCAAAGAGAAACTATTCACTATGAGCAGTTTTATAACTTCTGTACATTTATTTTACAGGGGAGAAAGTTCTTATGCAGTTTAATTTTTGAAAAAGAAATAAAAATGCGACACAAAGCCACATACCAGGATGGTACCGTTGTTGCCCAGGCAGAGTATGGAAAAGTGGATATTGGGGAAGAGGTGGCTAAGAAGGGGTTTGCTGAAAAATGCAAATCCCCTATAAATGCTAACAACTGCAAAGAGAAAAAAATAGATGTCGTTCCGTACAAACCCTGGAATGCAAAAGTTACAGCTCCAGCATGGGAGAACAGACCCAACCCTTCAGTATCCAATCGACTGAAAGGGCGTTTTGGTGACCAGATAGGTACCAATATGAGGAATGAAAATCATACTGGGAACCATATGCCTTTTGCGAAGTAAGACAGCGTGGAGTCTGATAGTGAATGTGTCACTGTTTTGATATAGACTCATTACTGAGCAGTGTGTATGTAGGAGAGGAAAGTGGAAAAAGCAAAAAGTGAGCAACTAAAGACAATAAATTTCAGCCCTTGCTAAGTGGATGTTTTGTCTCCTAAAAGCTCCATTTACTAAAGAGAACATTTTGGAATTTTTTTGTGGATTATATGTCCAATGGTTAGTTAAGGGATAACTTTTATTATTCTATAGTGCACAAAACAATAAATCGCTGCAGAGATTAAGCCATTTATGTGCCTTGTCTTTGCTTAATCCCAAAAGCCATATGTTCTGCATATACTAGAAAGCAAGAGATGTTACTGCCATCATACAACAAACTATAATTGGTACAAAAATATTATTAGTTTTAAAAATGCTGCACTTCTTTTGGGCTTTCTAGCAACATAATGAGTTATAAAGATAGCCTGTTCTAAATGATTGATTAAATTGGAGTTCGCACTCAAAGGGCTGGCTTTTTGAAACTGGGCTGTGTTTATGTACACATGGTGTCTCTTTCTCCCACTGTATATTACTGCTGCCGTGAATTGCAAGGGAAATTTATGAATGACCTGTGGACGTGGGTACAAAACTGACCCTGCAAAAAAGGAAGCCTGGTATGAAAATCAGGCCAAAAGTCTTTACACAATTCCGAAGAGAGGTCTGTACAGAATCAGGTTGGAAAACAGAAATTTTTTGGCATCCAATAGAACCAAATATAGAAGGCATGGTAAATTGTTCTCTTCCATCTCCTAATTCACTCCTCTTTCGTGTCTTCATTTTCTTTCCTTCTTTACGTTTAGGTATTTTAAAAAAAAGAAAGATTCCATCCTTCTTGAGAAAGTGCTTAGTGTAGGAAAGTGCACCGTGTAGGAAACTCCAGCCCCTTTAAGGGCTTTCAAGTTGGTCATCCAGAATCACTGGACACATTTCAAATCTTTGCCTGATACTCTTAATTATTGTTTTTATTTTCTCTAGCTGAAACTTGTCTTTCTTATTAAAGATGGTTCTTCTCTGTGACTCATTTCATTTGAGCTTTTATTCTCTTCAGTGTTATTACTCTTATCTTTACTATTTTATTAATCTGCACACTTGTGTAGCAGAGAGAGAGAGAGAGGGGTCATGCAGTGAGAGCACAGCTAATTCTCTATGTATTAACTATCTGAAGAATGTCCGTCCCTTCTTCCCCCTTCCCCCTTGCTCTTGGAAGAGCTTGGGGCCTGGCTGTTAAGAAACATTGATGAAAGTTGGGACAGTGGTTCCAAGGTAAGGGAGAAGATGATGTGCAAAGGTTTAGTTGAGGATTGAAGTTGCAAAGCATAGGTTCCCTGCCATAGTTTTGCAAAAGAGACAACACATTTATACATTATATAAGTATGCACTCACACATGTTGTTTTCAGCTTGTGATAGAGCATATTGGTTACTTGCGCTGGAGCTTACCTGATTTAGTCAGTCCATGTTAATTTTCCTGAATATTAAAAAAATTCACTGTCTAAAAATAGAGTATAAAAGTATATCTTTTGTCTGTTGGGGAAGGGAGTACAAGAGCTATGCTCAGATGAAATAAAGCCAAGTACTATAACTGGAAGTAAGTATGTGTCTGTACCTCTTGTGCTTACAGTGACAAGAGCTGGTGATGTTGGTCATAAATCTTTAAAAAGACACTCGTCGTAACTAGAGTTTCCAGGGTTACAATTTGCTGAAGAAGGGGAATGTGGGTGGGAAAGATGCTGCTCAGCAACCGAAAATATTAGACAGCAGAATAAGTTAATGTCTTCTAAAAATATATATATTTGAATTTCACTGGCTGTTCATATTTTCCTGATCTCCTCTGTCTATTTAGGAATTTTATAGAGAGCCCATCACTGAAGCATCTAAGGGCATGACTTCCCCCATGTTATGTGTTGCAAGATCACATTCTGGAACACCAGGATGTTTGTGCACATTGATGTTTGTTGGGACCCTAATTTGGAATGCAGCTCAGTTAGCTTGATAGTAAACCGCCTCATCCCTGAATTGCTTTGAAGTAGCCAGCACTGTTTCCTGAATTTTAGAGAAGCTCAGGGTCTGGTAAACAATCCATTCTTTCTTCCTTCCTGCTGCAGCAGCATTGTCCTCCATAATGTCCAGACTGGCCTAGGGAAATGGGCACCTCTGGGTAGAAAGGAGATCCTAGCTTTTTACTTCCTCCCATTCCCAGGGCTGTTTTTAATAATACTATGCATATCCTAAACTTTATTTAATGAGGTCTTTTGTACATATATGCCCATGAAGGAAACTCAGGCACAAAGAGGTTGTGGCATACCCAAGGTCACAAGGTAGTTTATGGCTGAGGTGGGAACAGAACTGAGATCTTTGATCTCTGATAAACTGTTTCAAATCACTGTTCTTAGATATGGGGGATAATATTTCTTGCCCATCTTTGTAGAGGTTTACACATGACCACTAATTGTAAAGTGCTTGGGTCCATTTTACAGACAGAAAATCTGAGTTACAGCAGGTTTAGACTTCCCAGTGCAGCATGTGATGTACTGAGTCTTTTGTTTTTTGGGAGGGCAGGGGGAAGAGAGAGGAATTAGATTTAAAATCTTTTACTGAAAATACTTGAATGTAGAAGAAGGTTTGTCCCAAGCAAGTGAAACCAAATAAAGGGGTGTGTGTGCCTTTTTTCATTGATGTATACAAATCTGTTTGAAGACCAGCGTGGGAAGGTCACACTTCCAAAGAGATGTGGCATAATTTAATCATGTATAATTGCTTATACAATAGATTTCTATTCTTGATCTGTATGACTAAGGTGTTCTTGACAGTCATGATTAAAGAATTGTCGTACCATTCTAAAATAAGCATCTTGATTCTGTTAATATTCATTTATTTTTAATAGGGAAAAATTGATGGCTTGTGACTTTATTATGGGGTCAAACATCAGTTTGGCAAAAATAAAACAGGATCAGAAACTGATTGAAGAGAATGAAAAGCTCAAAAAGGAGAAAGAGATTCTCCAGGAGGAGAATCACATTCTCCTCCACAATTATAAAGAACTAGAATCGACGATTGCACAGCTGAACCATCAAGTGCAGGTACGTGAAAAAGCGAGGAAGATTCTCCTGGTGCCCTTTCCATCCTCACCATCAAGATTGCTTTAGATTGGAAACTTCATAATCTTGCTGTAGTAGGATACTTACTCACCTGTCTAATAGGCTTATCTGATTAATTTCTATGGAAATCTGTCTTCCACAGTAGACTGAATCTTGCTTCTGGCATATAGACTGAAACTTCTTTCGTACAGAGGAGAGGTCACGTTGGCTTTGAAAACATCAGATTATGTTGACTCATCCACAACTTGAGTCACATAACTGGATGAAATAGATTGCTTCTCTAACTGTGGTGCCAAATAAAACACAAGTGTATGTGTGTTATACTCCACAGTAAAAGATATTTGTTCTAATTGAGAAACATAGTACTTAGTACCAGACTTACTGATTGATTTTGAAAATGGATAAGTGGAATATGGTGTGAAAGAAGATGCTTGACCCAAATTATCAAAATGAGAGCGTGTCTCCTATGTTAAATGAATCTTGTGTTAGCTCAGGTTTGAATAACATGAGATATGTACATTTCAGAACTGTTGAAAGAGCTGGTTACCTTTGATCTGATTCCTTGAGGTTGGGCAGTTGAGGTGGGTGCGTGTCTACGTCCCATTCTTCCAGAGATGTGCATTTGTGGAGGCCAATCGTCCACTGTGAATACAGGTTTTGGGGTATTGATAGAGTAACTGGCACACAGGCGCCTGTCTCCTCTCCCGTTCCTACTGGACAGCAGATCAAACTGAAACAGACAGGGAGGAGAACTCAGGACTGGGAGTGCAAGTGAGAGGGAGCAGGAATGTTCAGACCCAGCTTTGCTGCCCAGTAGCACTGCCATATCCTGTGGTGAATTGCCTCTCTTTAGGAGGGCAGCTTTTCTTGCCTCATCTCTCCATGACTGATCAGTATGCAAAAGTCATCACCAGCGCTTCTGTCCTCTGAAGATACTATCAGATCTTTGACAGGTTTCAGAGTGGTAGCTGTGTTAGTCGGTATCAGCAAAAACAATGAGGTGTCCTTGTGGCACTTTTAGAAACTAATAAATTTATTTGGGCATAAGCTTTCATGGGCTAAAACTCAAAGTGGGTTTTAGCCCATGAAAGCTTATGCCCAAATAAATTTGTTCGTCTCTAAGGTGCCACAAGTAGTACTCGTTTTTATCAGATCTTCGTAACTCCAGATAAGTCGGAGTAACGTTGGTATGTCTACACTGCCGTTAAAAACCCACGGTACCAGTGGACTCTGGCTCGGGATAAGGGGTTGTTTAATTGTGGTGTAGATGTTTGGCCCAAGCCCAATGTCTACACCAAAATTAAACAGCCTCTTAGCCTGAGCTGTGGAAGCCTGAGTCAGCTAGCATGGGCCAGCTGGAAGTGTCTAATTGCAGTGTACGCATACCCCTTAACAAACAAGGTGGCAGCCAGTGGCCTGTAAGTGAAGTTGTTTGAATGCCTGGAGTACAGATGAGCCCTTTTAAAGGAGATAGAATCTCTGCCTTCTAAGAGTTCTGCTGGCTTTCTTCTCACTTCCTAAGATGAAAGGTTGAGTGCCTTTTTGTGTTAATCATGCATAGAATCATAGAATATTAGGGTTGGAAGGGACCTTAGGAGGTCATCTAATCCACCCCCTCCTCAAAGCAGGACCAGTCCCCAACTCCATCATCCCGTCCAGGGCTTTGTCAAGTCTGACCTTAAAAACCTCAAAGGAAGGAGATTCCACCATCTCCCTAGGTAACGCATTCCAGTGCTTCACAACCCTCCTAGTGAAGAAGTTTTTCCTAATATCCAACCTAAACCTCCCCCACTGCAACTTGAGACCATTACTCCTCTTTCTGTCATCTGGTGCCACTGAGACCAGTCTAGATCCATCCTCTTTGGAACCCCCTTTCAGGTAGTTGAAAGCAGCTATCAAATCCCCCCATATCCTTCTCTTCTGCAGACAAAATAATCCCAGTTCCCTCAGCCTCTCCTCATAAATCATGTGTTCCAGCCCCCTAATCAATTTTGTTGCCCTCTGCTGGATGTTTTCCAATTTTTTCACATTTTTCTTGTAGCGTGGGGCCCAAAACTGGACACAGTACTCCAGATGAGGCCTCACCAATGTCGAATAGAGGGGAACGATCACATCCCTCGATCTGCTGGCAATGCCCCTATATATACATCCCAAAATGCCATTGGCCTTCTTGGCAACAAGGGCACACTGTTGAGTCATATCCAGCTTCTCGTCCACTGTAACCCCTAGGTTCTTTTCTGCAGAACTGCTGCCTAGCCATTCGATCCTTAGTCTGTAGTGGTGCTTGGGATTCTTCCGTCCTAAGTGCAGGACTCTGTACTTGTCCTTCTTGAACCTCATCAGATTTCTTTTGGCCCAATCCTCTAATTTGTCTAGGTCCCTCTGTATCCTATCCCTACCTTCCAGCATATCTACCTCTCTTCCCAGTTTAGTGTCCTCTGCAAACTTGCTGAGAGTGCAGTCAACGCCATCCTCCAGATCATTAATGATGATATTGAACAAAACCGGCCCCAGGACCGACCCTTTGGGCACTCCACTTGATACTGGCTGCCAACTAGACACGGAGCCATTGATTGCTACCCGTTGAGCCCGACAATCTAGCTAGCTTTCTATCCACCTTATAGTCCATTCATCCAGCCCATACTTCTTTAACTTGCTGGCAAGAATACTGTGGGAGACAGTGTCAAAAGCTTTGCTAAAGTCAAGGAATAACACGTCCACTGCTTTCCCCTTTTCCACAGAGCCAGTTATCTCGTCATAGAAGGCAATTAGATTAGTCAGGCATGACTTGCTCTTTGTGAATCCATGCTGACTGTTCCTGGTCACTTTCTTCTCCTCTAAGTTCTTCAGAATTGTTTCCTTGAGGACATAACCATGTTTAAATTAAAAGGTTGTGACATAGTACATAAAAGACAAGTCTTCCCTTCCCATGGCTGCATGCTGGGTGGAGCAATTTAGATAATTGATTTTAAAAAATCTTCTTGATTTATATCAGTTTGAGGCTTTCAAAAACTAATTGGAAAATGATTATTATTGCAACTTTAGATTAAAATTTAATATGAACTCAACTATATATGCTGTTTGTTCTGAATGGCACTCCTAGTAGGGTATCTTATTTAAGTTTTACAAAACTGGTACAGGCCTCCCCTCCGTGCCCCCCCCCCCCCAAAAAAAGAAAAAAAAGCTGAAAGTAAAGGACCTGATCCTGCTAATAGTTATGCAGGTATATAATTTACTTACAGATGTTCCTGTTGATGACATTTTAATGAGCATAAGTATTTGCAGCGTCCAGGGCTAAATTGCTTTTATTAAAAACTGTACTTAGCCTTTGACCCTTCAAAACAAAATTTCTGTGTTCAAAATAAGCTTCTAAATAACTTTTCATGGTTAACTGTTTAAATATACATACACCAAAGTTTTCAAAAATAGGATAAAATTAGGTGCCAAGACATGGATTTAGAAGCCTGAGTGTGATTTTTTTTAAAAGCACCTAAATGATTTATGTGCACAAGTCCAGTTAACTGCTCGCTGCAAACCCTGATCAAGGAGTGTAGCCTGGTATGAGTTTTTTTCATCTTTATTGATTTGTGGAAGTTCAGTATATTGGAAGAGTGATATTGATTGCAAATATAGCACAGGGTATTTGCTTATCAATTGGTGTTTGCATTTGTGGTGTTCGGACAGTAAAAATGTTAATGGGGTCCTGGACTTGTTTTTTTCAGCATCGATGAGCGTTTTAAGTGTAATATTTCTTAGTGGGAGGAAAATCTCAATAAAATCTGAAATTCTGCAAACAGTTAGGAAACGGAAGAAGTACAAAGCATCTCCTTCAACGATTTAAGACTAAAAGGGGAAGAAAGTAAAGAACTAGCAATATTTAAATACAAAAATATAATTTTTTAAAACCATTATTTTCATCCACCATAGGTACATGATCATATATAGCCATTTTGTCTGTGCTGGGCACAGACATGTCTGTATTTCATTTCTAGTTAAAAATCCCAATAATACTGTGTTTTAGTAATCTAGGCCAATGATTTAACCATTATTTGTGTCCTTTGTCACCCCTTCTCTGTCCCCACCCGCCAAAAAATCAATAATGCAGGAAGAAAAGGAAGCATCTAAGGAAACTCTTAAACATCTGGGGGAAACTCTGCATACGTATGTAGGAACTAAACTGAGAAGTTTGGCTGCCCAGGTTGAGGTACTGAAAGAAGTTAGGTATGTGCACGTTTTTTAACTGTACCAAATTACCACTGCTGTATTTTTTTCTTTTAAAATGAGTGCATGCTATTTGTTCCCTCATTCAGTTTTAATTTTTGTAGTCATTATTTTATTCTGCTATTTTCCTTTTAACAAAACTAACACGAAAAGCCGTAGAGAAGTCTTTTGGACTTGCTACTACAATCCTTGACTGAAATCTGCAGCTTTTGTATCCAGCTGTCAAGTTGGTAGACTAGTCCCTGCCTTCCAATGTTGGTTGGATAGATCTGAAGATTTTAGTTAAGATCTTCGTATTTCTTTCTTACTATCATAGCAAACAGCTTGAAATTCCTATTCAGAGTCCTCAGGCAGTTTCTGATTAAAGTTGTTAAAAAGTATGAGCACAGTGAAATACTTTCACTGCTGATCATCGGCTAGCCATTCAAATTACACACCCTCTATCTGGGATGGGCTTTAAGAGCGCATGCTACTATTGTTATTCAAGCTAGCTAGATCAGAGCTAACTCAGGTATGGTGCAGTGTGCTGTGGCCACACCTTTGATTGCAGTGTAGACATAAGTCTTTCCTGTGGTTCCCTCTCTGTGCTGCTTTGTTTTGTGTTGCCTTTTTGTTGTGTGTAGATTGCAGAGTGAAACAAAATGAAGCAGTACAGGGCAGCTGTGGAAAGGGGCTGTGCTGGGAGAAGTCTAGGATAGACGTGACATCAATTCTAGTGAGAAGGAAGTCACTATAGTGTGTTTAAGAGATAAAATGGATGAGCTTTTCAAAGAGAGAGGTGCCTAGGGTAGAGAATAAATCTAAGAAAAATGAACAGACAAAATATAAAGGGAGAGAATGAGAAAGCACAGAGCAAGAGAGAAAACGCAAGTGTAGCCTCTTATACTATTGAATATTCATATATACCTGTTACTTCCTGCAATATTGTGTTACTTGCTGGCAGATGTCATACCGTTTCATTATCTTCTTTTTTGAGATGGGAGTGGGTGAGAATACCTGCAGGGACAAGTGAAAGTTCTGCTGACTCACTGTTATTGGATATGAAATTAGGTTAATGTGGCAGGTTTTAAAAAACAATTATGTGCACCACTATTGAGTAATATTGTTCTAATATTGTTTCAAGCTATGAAGAAAAGTGTTTTCCAGCTAAATATTCTTGTTTAATTCTTTCTCTCCTCACCACCCAGGTGTGCAAATATGAATGTTCATTTTGGAGATGACCTCTTCAGAGCTGTAAAGGAGGTTACTGAAAGGTGTCTCATTGTTCCGTCTTCCTTGGGAAAGTTGGAGAAGATTTGGGCAGAATATAACTTGGCTCAAGAGATGATTCAGTTGTGCAAAAATGTGGTGGGTTGGATGTTTTTTCCTCAGAGCGGTAATTTATAGCATGTTGATAGAGTACATTAGTCTTATAAAGTGAACTGTGGTATCATGAATAGAGAATGGAAAAATCTACCTTGCCTCGGGAAACTGCAACATTTTCCAGGAATGAAAAATTTGGATTGTTTGCTTCATTTTGAAGAAAATTAAACTTTTGACACTCCTGACTTAAATGAGGCTTTTGGGGCATTCAGAGCCATTAGAACATGGCAGGTGAAGGTTATTGGTATGCTCCTTGCTCAGAAGGCGAAGAGATGTGATATGGGTTTTAACCAGGCTGCAACTTTATTAGTCAAATTACATCCAAGGTTCCCATCGGGGAACAGTCCAGTGCAGTGACTTGCACCCCATTGATCTTTTGCCTTTTCTTGGGGCTCCCACTACAGAGGGAGCCAATCATCAAACTAAGAAGTTCTCTGTGCGCCTCCACTCGCTCTCTAGCATGTCCCCTTTGGTGGTTGAGGCGAGAGGGGACCTTGGCACCCCTCTCCCCCCCAGCCAACATTGCTATCAAGCACATTGATGGGGCAGTCCCCCTGCGGTAGTATCCTAGCCCCTGGTTTCTACTTGCCCTCTGGGGGTTAGACACATGCCCCATCATTGGGAGGCTGCTATGTTACCTTTTTGGATCTGGAGCCTAAATCAGCAAGTTCCTGCACTGGGTACCTGCCAAAAGTTGTGGCAAGTGAATGTCTCTCCAATAGATCCAAACTTTGCCCTCCGGGACAGGGAGAATCCCAGCCCTCTGGTTGCCCAAAACTCAACCCCTAGATTTCATTGTGAGGAAGGTGAGAAAACCTCACCAACCTTGGCCAGTTTATGGTATGTAGAAACATTCCTTCCCAGCCCCAAAGTGGTGACTACCACAGCCCGCAGCAACCTAGATAAGGGAGGGAATGTTGGTTGACTGCTGGAAGCCAGCAAACAGAAGTGGCCTTGAGCACGGGGATCCTATCATGGCTGCAAATCTTGTGCCAAATCCCGTGAGACCGTAAGCCCACCCTGGAAGTTCTGAGGAGGCTGGCAGTCTTATGGGATCCACTCCCTGCTGTTTGCCCCTTCTTGTTGTGTTAGCCATCAAAACACACACCTTCCTAGGCTCAGGGCTCTTTTGTGTTGTTATTAAAGTTGAAACTAGTTTCCTATAACGTTGGAGATTGTGTCTCTCTGTCACACCCCACAAGTGATCTTTGAGACAGTATGCTAAATACAGGAGAGCTCTATGTTCCCTCTGTGTAGTAGGGAGAAAACAAAAGTGTTAATGATACAGAAATGGGTGTGGTGATCTAGTGTAGGAGAGAGCATGCCACCCAGCATAGCCATTGGCAGTCTCTTTACGTCAGTTAACTTGATTGGAGCCGACCCAAGTCAGGGAAAGTTCTAGTTATGTGCTTTACTGGTGATTGATGGGCAGGACAGGGTGGAAAAGGGGGATCCCCCTCTCCATGTCCCCCATGTATGGCTCCAGCATTGGGAGAAATCAAAGAGAGGAGTGGTTGAAACCAGTGTTCTGTGGAGTCCTTGGAACGAGCAAGAGAAATCAATGGTGTGTATATGTTTTGGGGACAAAGATGAGGGGATTATACTTCCGCTAGCAGGAGGCTGCTTCTACCTCAGGTACTTCTCCAAAGCTACCCAGGAGAACGGGGAAAGGAGCCGTTATTCACACAGCACCCCTCTCTCCTCCAATGTGCGCGCACACATGTTATTTTCCCCTGATTGCGCTCCCAAGTGGCAGCTTCTTTAGGCTTCCCTTACAGGCTTCCTGTGCACTACATCCCTCTTTGGTACTGGCTTGTGCTGCTGCATGTTCTGTAATGTTTACCTACCTCATAATTCTGCTATAGAGGCTAAAATAATGTTTGCAAGGAGTCTTGAGGTTTTTTTTATATGGAGGATGCTGTAATATAGCTTTATCCATTATCTCAAAGGACTTTGCAGAGCAAGGTAAGAGTATCATAAGTGCAAAGTAACTTTTGTTATTAATACATTTATCCCTTTCTGTATAACCTACCTGGGAGAGTCACTATGACCAAGTTCAGCAGTTCTGCAGATAAAGTGAACCCTCAGGATTCATCATTGCTAGAAAAGATAACTTTATCTTACAAAATGTGAGACCAGTAGACAATGTGTCATGAATTTTCTCCTAAATTTAAGAAAAAACATTTGAAGTAAGTCTATTTACTTCCCAAGCACTGCAGAATTATACTGATGCATTAGCTCGTGAAATGGACTAGAAAATTACTGTAAATAGAAGAGAAACAAGTCCCTTTTCCTCACCATGCATGAGCAATATTTAAACTAAACAATAGTTAAAAAGAAACTCTTTTTAAATTTTCAGCTTTTAATGATCCAGTAGGTTAATTGTAAACAACATAAAGAGATTTGTTTTTAAAAATAGTGTTTAACTTTGCTCTGCGTGAGTAACACCCACTACGAACACATATGTTAACAGTAAAACAAATGAGCTTGTTATAATTTGTTTACAGAGAGGTGGTCAGTAATGAAGAGAAATAGGTTGGTTGCCAGGGCTTTGATATTCAAAATTGTTTAAGAGTAGCAGCAGAGAACAAAGAGAAAGAAGGAGCTTACAGCAGTCTTAAGAAAGAAGGAGCAGTCTTAAGGATTTATTTAAGTGACTTGTCCTTGGGAACATCCTTCATCCCAGATGAAGCAGCAGCAGTTGAAATCTTTTTGAGATACATGGGTTAATCAAATATGAGCAGCAGAGGACAAATAAAACAAAGATCCAGACTAAGAGTGAAACCAGCACTTGAGTGATCTGCAGAATTCATTTTAAGGTCTCCCTCTCCCACCACCTCTGATTTGCTACAATTCATTTATGGAAAAATCACTTAGGGAAAATAAGCTGAGCAAATGCTAGAAGTGACCTGATGCGTGAAGAGGATCTCTCTAGTCTCAACAAGTTCGTTCTCTGTGAGATAATTGGATAAGTTTGGAACTGTCTGCAACCAGCCTGTAATTTTCTGTGAAGAGATTTTGTAATAGTGTATTACAGCACACCGAATTGTTACATGATAAACATCATGAAGGGAAGATCTCTTCACATGGCAACTTTTTGTTAATCCTGATATGCTCTAATTGGTGGGACATAGCATTGGGGTTCCACTCCCTGCTTGTTGTGGATGGCTAACAGTATGACAAATGCTACACACCCAGTAGAAAAGTTTCTTTTTACAAAACTATACTTTGGATCATGTTTGACCTGATATGTCTCCAATTACATAGAATCTAGCTATCATCTTGTTTGGAATCTTGTTTGAGCGCTCTGACTGTGCAGTGAAGAGAACAAGAGTTCCTGCGGCAGGGTTACAAGTAGCATGAAGAGGAAAAGTTGAATAGACAGGTAATAGTGCCAGGGGACAGGCAGGCCTGAGAGGAGCAGAGGACATACAAATGGGGAAGTGTGTTCAGGCTTAGAGCAGCCTGAAGAATTAATTTAGACACCAATTCCCCAGGTGAAGTAGCAGCAGCTAGAGGCAGAAAATTTTGCAGCTCCAGTGGGATTTGTGGGGCAAGTACCTCTGAAGTCTTTGGGAAGTGTAGAAGAAAGAATTTGAGTTGTAGTGACTCAATACCAAAACACTTTTCTTAAATAAAAAAATTTCTTGTTTTTAACAAAAGCTGTCTTGTTTTTAAAGGACATAGAACTTTTCTAATGAATTACCTAAATTTAAAATCCATGTGTAAGTGGAATAACACACTCCATAGAGTGTTAGTTAAAAATCACCTCTATTGGGTTGATGAAAACACAAGGCATGCACCTCAAAGGTTGATTAATATACACCTAATCATCATTACATACATCTAAATAATTTTGCTCTAAATGTTGACTTTTAATCTATCTACAGTTGAACAGGTCTCAAAGATTGAGAAATATTTGTCTTCAAAATTGTCTGATGATTTTAATTCCATATGCAGTTTGAAATGAAGTGCATAAAAACCCAGTGAGCCCAAATAGGCAATGGACAGAAAATTTGTTGATTATGTCTACTTGCTCATTCTGTCCATTTAACTCATTAAAACAATTTTTATTAGCTCCTTCATGCTATGCACTAGCCTTAGGAACATTATTGATATTTCCTCAATTCTTCCTTCTCTACCCTCTCTGCTATGTTGGTACTTTATCTTGTCACATCTCTAATTAGTTTGTAAGATCTCTGAGGCAAGGATCTTTTCTTTTTTTTTTTGGCAGGCCCATAACATAGTAAATAACACATGGACAAGTAAACCCAATACAGGACTGGTTGCATGAGGAATATAATGCTAGTTGCAGGGCAAATTATATAATATGATCTTAATTTTCAGCATCTTTACTTCCCCCAGTTTTTTTAGACTGACTTAACTAGATTCTTCCAATTTTTGTGTGTACAGCCTGCAGTGGGTGGCTTTTGAGCCTGTATAGTAAGTGTAAGGTAAAGCAGACCTGATATGGAATGAGATGTATCTAGATGCAGTTTGGCAAGTTCTTGACCCCATTTTTTTTTTATCAGGACTGGGTTTATGTACACTGTGAAGGTCTTCCCTTTCCTAGTGGGCCTTGAGAGTTATATCTCTGCCTTAGTGCTCCATGTGGAAAGTCTCTAATTTTGGTGTTTTTTGCCTCTGGCACAAGTGAACAGGCACAAGTGACCAATTAAATGGTAGACATTTTGGGGATACTAACACTATTGATCTTGAGCCGTTTGTTGGTTTCCCAGACTTACTATGTTGGGGGAGGGGATATAACCCCCCCCCCCGCACCACAGTAACATTTAACTTTTAAAAATAGGAGGTACACAAGAATGAGGATGGCAGTTAAATGACATATTAAAAAGAACAATCATAAGGGTAACATGCCTGCAAGCAGCATGAGGACTATTTAAAAACACCATAATAGAGGCTCAGAGTAAATATACATCCCAACATCAAAAGAGACAGGAGGACCAAAAAGAATGGCTAAACAGTAGAGCGATGGAGGTTGTTAGAGACAAAAAAGGAATCCTTTAAAATTTGGAAGTCTAATTCTAATGAGGAAAATACAAAGGAGCACAAACTCTGGTAAGCAAAATGTAAAAGTGTAATAAGGCAGGCAAAGAAAAAATTTGAGAAGCAACTTGTTAAAGATGCAAAAACTAACAATTTTGTTTTTAAGTACATCAGACCCAGTAAGCCTGCCAAACAGGCAATGGGGCCATTAGACAACAAAGGTGTTAAAGGAGCACTCGGAACATGAGGCCATTGCAGAGATGCTAAATGAATTCTTTTAATCCCTCTTCACTGCAGAAGATGTGAGAGGGAGATCCACATCAGAGCTATTCTTTTTGGGCAGCAGTTCTGAAGTACTATCCCCAATTAATGTGTCACTAGCAGAGATTTTGAAACAAATTGATTGACTTAATGGTAATAAGTCACCAGGACCAGAGGCATTCACCCAAGAGTTCTGAAGGAACTGTGTGCACATGAAATTGCAGAACTACTGACTCTAGTATGTAACCTATCACGAAAATCAGCTTGTGTACTAGATCAGTGCTTCTTAAGCTATCTGATGTGGGGGACCGGCAATTTCTTTTTTTCCAATGTGCACGCAGACCAGCAGCCGGTGGCTCATGGACCGGCAGTGGTCCGTGGACCACCACTTTTAGTAGCACTGTACTAGATGACTGGAAGGTAGCTAATGTAATGCCAATTTCTAAAAAGGGCTCTAGAGGAGGTCCTGGCAATTACAAGCCAGTGAATGCAATTACAAGCCAGTGAACGTAACTTCAGTACTGGGCAAATTGGTAGAAACTATGCTAAAGAACAGAATTAGCAGACACATAAACACAGTTTGTTAGGGCAAAGTCATCATGCCTCACCACTCTAGTGTGTATGTAGTTAGTGTACATAGTTAATGAAAATAGATCTTGTTATTTGAGGGACTCTTTCGCCCCAGGGGCCGGGCATATCCCAGTCTCCAGACTTTAAACCTTGTGCCTCCTGTGACAAACCTATTCCCATGAGTGACCCACATTCCAGCTGCTTGAAGTGCTTGGGGAAACTCATGTGAAGGACAAGTGCCAGAACTGTCATGACTTCAGACTCCACACTAAAAAAGACAGAGACATTAGCCTGAAGATGATCCTCTTGGAAGCCGCTCTTAGAGTTGAGCTGCTCCAATTCAGTGCCAAGCACTTTGGCATTGGTGCGAAGTGTCCCTTGGCACCGAGCTCTTCCCGGCACTGTTCAGTTGGGTACCGAGGAAGAAGCACAAAAAGCAGCAAACTAACAGTGCAGAAGAAAGACAAGCAGGAGAAAAGCAGCACAATGAGACCTGTGCTGGGCTGCTCTTCCACTCCTGGGTCTACGATGGTACTGTCGACTCTGCCTAGAATGATGAGTCTGGTACAGGCCCCTCTGCCGATACATGGAAGCCATTGTGGCACCAGCGGTCTGATTGTTTCATTGACGCTGGAGGCTTTCCAAGTTACGAGGGGCCTACTTTCTCTCCCAGTCCCCCTCCCCCAACTCTGTTGGGACACCCTCCAGCTCCGATATCCAGAAGTAGGAAGGAACAAGGGGTGTTGGGCTCCTTTCTAACACCCACTAGAAGCAAGCCGACCCTGATCCCAGGGTCCCAACCATCTCCAGTCTGCCATCGGTCCACAGACCCCGGCACGGCACGGTGGCAGAATTTGTACCGCTCCTCTGTGGTCTCAGAGAGAGGACTCTTCTTCTGAATCTGAAGGAGAACCGTATGTGCAACCTAAGGCTCAGCACCGGTACCCAGCCTGTGCACCACCAGACTTCGATACTGGTCCCCCCTCCGGTTCCAGTGGCCTTACTGGAACCCTTGGGTGTTTCCCCTCGCATTGTTCCTACTCAGTGGCTTCTGAGAAGTGGACTAAGCTCCTTATCACTTGACACCAGACCCCGCCTCCAGTACTGATGTTCAGGAGATGGCTCAGGTGGACATTGTTGAGGCTGAGGAAGAAAAAGGAGCCTCTCCTCCTTTGCAAGCCGCCTCATTTTCTCCAGACGAGGTTGTCAATGGGACCCAGTAGCCTGATTCTGCAGGACGATTTCAGGGCCCACCAGGACCTTTTGAAGTGGGTAGCTTCATTGGAATTTGGGTCTGGAAATTGAGTAGCTTAAAGAGACATCACACAGCCTTATTGATATCCTGGCTGCAGCAGCTCCCTCCAAGGTGGCCTTACCCATCAATAAGGCTGTGATGAGACTGGTCAAGGCTCTCTGGCAAATTCCTTCTTCTCTGCCCCCCAACCTCAGAGGGCAGAGAAAAAATATTATGTCCCAGTGAGTGGATTTGAATGCTTGTACTTGCATCCCCCTCCAGCATGCCTGATTATGTTTGCAGCAAATGAAAAGGATAGGTAGGGCCAGTCAAGCGCTACCACTAAACAAAAAGACACCAAGAAACTGGACATTTTCAGGAGAGAGAGTTTTCGACAGGTAACCTTCAACTATGTATCTCTAACCAGCAAGCTTTTCTGGGGAGATATATATATATATAATAGTGGGACTCCCTGGTGATTATTTAAAGATTCTCTGCTTCAAGATTCAAGGAAGGAGTTCGCTGCCCTCTTGGAAGACGGTAAGAATGTGGCCAGGACACTCTGCAGGTGGCGCTGGATGCAGGCAACTTGGCAACCAGGACAGTGGCCTCCACTGTCACCGTAAGGCCTTGTTCGTTACTTCAGTCCTCGGGGCTTCCTCATGAGGTCCAACAGCCCATCCAGGACCTCCCCTTCAAAGGCTCCTCTGTATTCTTGGAGCAGATAGACACAAGATTTCAGGGCCCGAAGGACTCAAGGGCCACCCTACGATCCTTAGGCTTTATGCTCCATCAGCTTCCAGGAAGCACTTCAGGCCCCAGCAGCCTCTTCATTTCTTGGTGCCTACCAAAGAAAAGGGAGAGGTTAAAAGCAGTGCCAACCACTCCCGTCCACCTCAACCTCACAGCTGGGGTCTCAGAGGTACTCTGGTGGGCCCATGCAGGCCTTTTGAAGGCGCACCTGGGGGCGATATACCAGTCACCATTTCAGATCCCTTCCCCATCCCTCTTCAGGGACCCTTCTTAGGAGAAACTCCTTGTCCAGGAAGTGCAATCCCTTCTATGAATGGAGACTGTGGAGGAGGTTCCACAAGAGGAACGGGGTTTTATTTCCAATATTTACTAATCCCAAAGGCCAAAGGGTGCCTCTGGCCTATTCTGGACCTGCATTGCCTCAAGAAATATCTCAAGAAACTGAGGTTCCACATGGTCTCCCTGACCTCCATCATTTCCTTCCTGGATCCAGGAGACTGGTATGCTTCCCTCGACTTCAAGGACGCATGCTTTTACATTTCTCTCTTCTGTGGCCACAGAAGATTTCACAGGTTTGTTGTGGGTTAGCGCCACTATCAATTCAGTGCTCTTCCTTTTGGCCTATTGGTGGCCTCCCAGGTCTTCACGAAGTGTAAAGCAGTGGTAGTAGCAGCCTTCCTCAAACAGTGAGGCATCCAAGTCTGCTCGTATCTCGAGGCTCGATGACTGGCTGATCAAGGGTTGGTCACAGACTCACATTCAGAACAGCAACAACACGGTCCAAGCCACCTTCCGAGTGCTGGGGTTGCTGCTGAACTAACAAAAGTCAACTCTTGTTCCGGCTCAGAGAATAGATATTATTAGGGTGGTTGTGACGGGTTGGATCACAGAAACCCCCTGGGAGCTGCCACCTGATGTTCCAAGACTACTTCTGCCCCTGTTTTCCTGCCCAGCAACTTAGGACTTCAGAGTCCTGCCTGGTTTGAGCCAGACCCGCCTGCTACAAACTCAGACCCAGGTCTGAGCCATGTCCCCTAACAGATGTAGGCTTAACTGAAAGCAGTTTACAGTAGTGTGCCTGTCTTTATCATTCAGATGTCCAACTCCCAATAGGGTCCAAACCCTAAATAAATCTATTTTACCCTGTATAAAGCTTTTCAGGGTAAACTCATAAATTGTTCGCCCTCTATAACACTGGTGGAGAGAGATGCACAGCTGCTTGCCCCCCCCCCCCAAGTATTAATACATACTCTGGGTTAATTAATAAGTAAAAAGTGATTTTATTAAATACAGAAAGTAGGATTTAAGTGGTTCCTAGTAGTAACAGACAGAACAAAGTGAAATACCAAGCAAAATAAAATAAAACACGCCAGTCTAAGTCTAGTACAGTAATAAAAACTGAATACAGATAAAATCTCATCCTTAGAGATGTTTCAGTAAGTTTCTTTCACAGACTGGACAGACAGTACCGTGGCCATTTCTATATCACCAAGGGAGGGAGGTGCCCAGTCTTCAGCCCTGTGTCAGGAGGCTATCCGTCTATGGGACTTCTGCACAAAGCAATCTATTCATCTCAAGGCGTCCCATCTCCTGGGAGCCCAGAATGTACAGGCAGATCACATCAGCAGATCCTTTTCCTCTTGACATGAGTGGTCCCTTCATCTGGAGGTCACCAGGTTCATATTCTGAAGGTGGGGCCTCCCCAGGTGGACCTGTGTGCTACCAGAGAGAATAGGAAATGCCATCAGTTTTGCTTGGTACATGGGCACAGCCCATGCTCCCCCTCCGACGCTTTCCTGCTCCCATGGAAGCAGATCTCCTATTGTACATCTTTCCTCCAATCCTTTGGGTCCACAAAGTCCTTCTAAAAGTCAAACGAAACAAGGCAAGAGTTACTCTGGTAGCCCCAGCATGGCCACGCCAACACTAGTTCGACACGCTCTTGGACCTGTCAGTAGCAGCTCCACTCTATCCAGGGCCGGCTCCAGGCACCAGCGCAGCAAGCAGGTGCTTGGGGCGGCCAACGGAAAGGGGCGGCACGTCCGGCTCTTTGGCGGCAGGTCCCTCAGTCCCCCTCAGAGAAGCAGCAGTGGTAGAGCTGCCGCCGAAGTGCTGCTGATCGTGGGTTTTTTGTTTGTTTGTTTTTTGCTGCTTGGGGCGGCAAAAACGCTGGAGCCGGCCCTGACTCTATCTCCCATTCTGTCCAGACCTAGTCTCAAAGACTACAGCCGGTTGCTTCACCCGAACCTTGCCTTCTTGCACCTAATTGCATGGATGCTGCATGGCTGAATCCAGAAGAACAGACTTACTTGGAACAGGTCCGGCAGATTTTGCTAGGTAGTAGAAAGCTGTCCACGAGGGCTTCCTATCTCACTAATTGGAAACTCTTCTTGACATGGGAGTCTCTCAAGCTCTCTCTCTGTCTCAATCTTTCCTTCAGTCTATCTTGAACTACTTGCTCCACTTAAGATGCGAGGGCCAAGCCCTTCTACTTATCAAAGTGCAGTTAGCAGCCATCTCAGCCTTCCACCCACTGGTGAACAGTAGATTACTGTTCTCCCATGAAGTGACAGGGGCTGGAGAGGCTCTCTTCTCAAATCCATGAGCCGATATCCCCCCAGGGGACTTAAACCTGGTTTTGTTGAGACTCACAGGTCCCTCCTTTGAGCTGCTAGCATCATGTCCCCTGCTGTTTCTCTCTTGGAAGGATGCCTTCTTGGTGGCGATCACCTTGGCCAGAAGAGTCTCTGAAATCAAGGCCCTGACATCAGAACTGCCTTACACGATATTCAAGGACAAGGTCCAACTTGGCCCCCACTTGGCCTTCTTTAGAAAGGTGGTGTCACAATTCCATAACAGTCTGGCCATTTTTCTACCAGTCTTCTTCCTGAAGCCTCACAAGAACTCTGAAGAACAGAGGCTTCACTCACTAGACGTTAGGCGTGCCCTCACCTTTTATATTGAGAGGACTAAACACTTCTGCAAATCAACACAGCTCTTCGTCTCAGTTGCGAAAAGGATGAGGGGGTTCCGTGTGATGTTGTCCTGAATAACTGCAGGTATTTTGGCCTGCTACATGCAAGCGAATGTCCCGCCTCCATCCATCTTAAACACTCACTCCACAAGAGCCCAGGTTTCGTCAGTAGCGTTCCTCGCACAGGTCCCAATCCAGGACATCTGTAGGGCCACAACTTGGTCATCTGTGCATACCTTTGCATTTCACTATGCCATTACCCGACAGGCCCAGAACGATGCCAGTTTCGGGAGAGCAGTGTTGCTGTCAGCATGTCCATGAACTCTGAGCCCACCTTCTGGGGTACTGTTTGAGAGTCATCTAACATGGAATGAACATGAGCAAGCACTTGAAGAAAACACGGTTACTAACCTTTTTGTAACTGATGTTCTTCAAGATGTGTTGCTCATGTCCATACCACAACCAACCCTCCTACTCTTCTGTCAGCGTTAACGGCAAGAAGGAACTGAGAGGGTGAGTGGCTGGCAGCACCCTTTATACTGACGCATGCTCATGCGGCTCCAGAGGGCACTAGAGCTGGTGTGATTGATACCACTAAGGGAAAACTCCCTGGCAATAGTGTATGTGGCATGCACACACCTAACATGGAACAGACGTGGGCAACACATCTTGAAGAACAACAGTTATGGAAAGGTTAGTAACTGTTTTTTCTTCTCACTCTACTAGAAAGGTGGGTCAGAGAAAGCTGAGGTAAAACTGTGGAATTGCAATATTCTACGTTCCACAGTCACAAGACAGTTTCTAAATATTCCTATGTTGTAAATTTTTTGGAGCAAGGACTGACATAGTAAATGTGTGTACTACATCTAGTCAAATGGAACCCCTAATCATTGAAAGGGATCTCTCAGTACCACTGTAATATAAATAATCCAAAAGAAAACTTGTACATGTTAGATGTTTGCAATAGCAATCAAAATCCACCAGGTATGAACTCAATCATACGGAAATCAACCACTGTGTTTGTACTCTACTAGGTTGTATTGGAGGCATGCTTAGATGTGATGGATACAGCATTTCCAGCGGTGGATATAACAGGATTGCTGATCCCCTGAAATAGTGCCTAAAGCCTGTAATTTCATGTGTCACTCATTCCTATTCTAGTGTGATGCATTGTAACCTAACTAGTTAAGCTCACTTTTTATAAACAGGAAGCAATTTTACTTCATAAGGAATCTGAAGGAAAATATCTTGATATCATTTCTTTTTATGTTGTGCTTGCAAGGAGTTTAGAAGTGATCTCTGACTGCTGTTTCTTCTACATAGAATGAAAGTGATGTCTTAATTCTCAAGAGAAATGAAGTGCAACAGAATTTGTACTCTGCAGTGGAAGAATTCATTCGGGAAGTAGAAGAGCTACCTCTCTCTGAGCGTTCAACTATTTTGCAGGTTGGAAAGAAACTTCTTGCTATTATTATTAAACACCTCTAATCTGCTCTTCAATTTTTTTTGAAGTTCAGTGTGGTAGAATTGGAGGTTTCAACAGCAATAAATTGAGCTTAGTGTATTACATGGCTAGGCAGTACAACTTTTTCTACACCTTTCTGCTAAATTATCTCTATAATTTGATTTACTCAGTAATCACAGCAACTTGCAATACACTTTTAAAAAGTTCTAGTCATTTTTGTTCAAAATATGTAATTAGTCCTGTACTTTTACAGTGTATATGCTGAGGTTCCCTATAGTGTTGTTTTTTTTTCCACATGGAAAATGGGGAAGGTAGTGGGAAATTACTTAAAACCATATACAGACATATTTTAAAATATTCAAAAACAGTTCAGCACTGAAAAATGATATCAAACCTGTATTCCTGTTTGTGGAGTTCTTTCATTTGAAGACAAAAGAATGTGAAAACTAAGAATTGCTATAATCCAAAATCATTAAACACTTTTCATCTCTGTATTAAGCCTCAGCCTTTAACAGTTTACTGTTCTGACCCATAAACCATTAGGAAAATGACCAATTGCTGATTGTTTGTAAGCAGTGTGTCCCTGTAAACCCCAGGAACTCTTCATCTGGTGTTGAAAAGGGTTTAGGCAGAGCAAACCAGTGTTCAGCACATTCACAGAAACCCAGCGAAACTTGGCTTCAGTCATGCTATCTCAGTCATGCTTTCTGTAACAATTTTGTCTGATCTCTGTTAGCAGCTAGAATGTTCTCAACACCATTTGAAGTGGGGAAGAGTGGTTAGCAATGGGTTGTCTTTTCTGGGGCAGACAAACCGTAATGTGTGTGCTACTTTTCACATCATGTGTGAATGAATGTCAATCAAGAAGAAATAAGTTGTGATGATCAAGCTCAGTTCCCCTGTAACACATGATGGCTTCGAAACCTGGCCTGTGAAAGTGAGTGCTAGTATTGTATATTAGCTCATGGCCACCTAGGGCACATCTGCAATACTTTTTTCCCCCATTTTTTCCTTTTTTACTCTGTTGTGATAGACACACTTGAAAATGTGACTAAGTTTTACATTTGCAAAAAATTCTTTTATAACCAACATTTCAGTATGTTTGAGGGATTTTTAATGAAGAAACCTTATTGTAGTGAATAATGACAAGCAAATATACATTCTTCTTCATTAAGCTGTACCACTCAAGATCATAGTAACAATGAGTCATCTGAGTACATGCAAAGAAATGAGAACCCAAACTTCGGCCAACCTGTTCAAGTCTGGCACGGATCTGATCAACATGTCAATAAAAATTAGCATTAGTTGAAAACATTTGAATTGGGAGTGTTTTTAAATAGTGCATTCAGAAGTACAGTTATATCTAAAAATACTTGTTTTTCTGATTCTGCTGCTCTACTGCAGAACTGGATGTTCTTGATTCACTAGAAAATGAAGTCATATAAAGAGATTATCTGGGTCTGGCATCATTGGAAAGAATGAAATGTCTTGATCTAATAGTTTCAAATTAGAATAAAACTGATTATTTTCCTAGCTGCATTACAAGATTGTGCTTCTTTAGCTCCACTAGGTGGTAGTCTTTAAACATTTTTTAGATGCTGCACCAGAATAGAATTGCAGCGAGATTTTTTTTCAGATAGTTAATAGTGTTTTGAATGTTGAGTGCATTCAGACCTTCTCCTATTAGTTGTGTTCAACAAAATAAACTTTTTTCTTGTTCTTTAAGATAACTCTGCTGACAGACTCAACTAGTATTGGAAAACGGAGGGTGAAAGACTAAAATAATACTTCCAAATGCTAACACTGCCTTCGTTATAGACTAGTCTAACACATAGCTGCTTGGGTTTTCAGTTACTGTGTTTACTCAGTAAGAGCAGTTATGAAGAAATAGGATTCAATTTACAGGATTTTAACAGGAAAGTTTTCCTTGATAGCCTGATTCCTCATACAGATTATTTCTTCTAACTAGTTTTTCAATGTGACTAGTTCCAGACGTATTTATTACAGGTTTGGGAATAATATTGCAATAAAACTATTTCAGTTCAGAAAGTATGTTGTTACACAGACCTGTTTTCAGGTGCTAAGTAGCACTCTGAAATTAATTTTCTTTTCCAGATGAAATGTCTGTCTTGTTTCTGTCTGCTCTCAACCCAGAGGTTACTTCTCCAATCTCTTCACCAACCCCTGTGCACAAAATAAATTGTGGTAAATTCTTGTCCAGCTGTTCTTGAGAAAGTGTAAAAAAGGGTTTTCATCAGGCAGAAATTCTTCAGATGACTTTTGTGTATTCAAATAATTCAAGTGGCTGCTATAAACTTGTCATAGACCTACCCCTTAGTTAAGAAAAGCATATTTTGCATATTTGAAGAGGTCTGGTTTAGAATGAAGTAGTAGAAAACCATCTGTTATGCTTGCGTGAATCTTATTCACTACTATCACAGTGGTCAGGCACCAATAACAAAATAAATTCAGTGTCCCAGACTGTAGCAGTGTTGCATGTTTTAATGTTGGGAAGTTTATTTACAGTCCCTACCACAGCTAGAAATCTGTTATGCTGCACATTTACAGTATAAGAGTCTAATTGTAAAAATATAATCCTATACAATGCTAGGTACATGTAATGAGGCTATTCTAGTTGTTGGAATAAGTATTTTCTGTCTCTTGTATATCTAAATTCTCAGCCATCCTGTTGCATAATTTTTTTTTGTATTACAGTATTATATGTTATCGTATCTTGTGCATTCAACAAAGATTTACATCTGGTACGTTAACCTTGTAAGTTATGTTGTAGCAATGTTAGTATATATTATTGTTTCCAAAATCATTGGGGAACTGGACATGATCAACCAATCAGAATTGTGTGATCTACACCTGCAAGAAGGTAAGGAGTCAAAAAAGGCTGTTATTCAGGGAAGGGTACCCGGCTAGTCTCCTTCCTCTTCAGTCTTTTTTTTTACCTCCTGAATGTATAGGTGATGCTTCAACCTTCTGATCTATGAAGGACAGTTAAGAGACAACTATGTTATGAAAGATAATTGGAGGGGATAGTTTGCCTATAGCTAAATCCAGGTCTGAGGCACTGGCTGAGACTCCCCCTAGGAATAATCTTCTTCCCATGCTGCTGCCTCTTTCCATTCACCAGTGGCATGGATCACCTCTGCTACGTTTGGGTAAGGCCTCTAATATTGCCACCCTGTGGGGGGGGGGGGCGGAGCCCAGGCTTCGCCTCTGCCTGTCCTCAGCTATCACTGGTGTGATGGGAGAACTTTAGCTATAGGCTCCTCTGTTCTCTATAGCTTCTGGTGATCTTGGGCTCCTTTCCACCCCCATCTCATGTAGCAGCTTATTCCTAAGAGGGAGGTCTGGATCAGGTACATACATGCCTCTACCCTGGTTTCTCTCCAGCTTGCTCTGTCAGCAGCGAGGGTAGTGGTACCAAACTTTTCCTGTCACACTCCCCTCTTACCAGTAATGGAATCTGGCTGCATCCCCCCTCCATTACTGCACAGTTGGCTCAGCAGAGGAGTTTGGGTGAAACTGGGCTTGGGGGAGCAACTGGGGCTAGAGGTGGAGCTGGCCTGGGGGTAGAGAGGGAATGAGGGCAGAACTGTGGCTGGGGGCAGAGTGGAGCTGTGGCTGGGGGTGGAGCTGGTCTGGGCACCTCGGCCTTGAAAGTTCCTCTATGCCTCCTAAGGGGGCATGCCTCACAGTTTGGTGACCATTGAGCTAGGGGAACCTCTTAGTGACTTCTGCCACTTGGAAACGTATAATGGCAGGCAGCTGCCTAAGTTTTCTGCTACAGCAGGAAGTCTTATACAGGTTGCCCTTTCCTGTGGTTCCTGTTGTGCCATTGGGCCCTTTGTTGTGATAGCCTTGGGTTCTGCCAAGGGTACCCGACCCCTTTACTGAGCAGGTGCAGAGCCAGCCTCTTCTGGCTTCATACAGATCCATGCATTTCTTCATCCACAGTGGGTTCTTTGCCTGCTTTCTCCATTGTTTGCATCCACGGCAATGTGTGTATGTGTGGGGGGTTGTTCTGACTGTAGTCGGTTTACATTGTATGGGACGGATCATCAGTCAGCCAAGGGAATCTCCTTCAGCATACAACAACTTTCTGAGTTCAGTGCTTCATCCCTCTTTCCTCAGTCCCAGTTTTAAGACTCCTATCTGTGCTCCCTCATCAATTTCCCCTTTCCCGCCCTCTTGATGCTCCAGTCCCTCTTGCTCCCTGATTCTTGTGGAGAGACCCTGTTGGCATGCCTCTTTGAATCCTGGAAGAGGACAGCTTGCTGGAGCCGTGTTAGTGGGAGAGTTGGGGTGGCAGTATGAAGTACTATGCCTCTGATCAAGCAGAAGCTCTTATTGCTAGGATATTAGCATCTTTGGAGGAAAACAGCCATCTCTAAGAGATGCTGTACTGTTCCCCATAGTGTTCCCTTTCTGCAAGGTTGTCACTGTTGGTAAGTGTCTTACTTCTCCCCAAGTGGCCAATAAGTATTTCTCTGACCTTAAGGTCAAAGTAGTGGGTATCGCCTCTAAATCTGCTCTGCCTACTTTCTCATCACACCAGTGATGCTATTCATCCATAGAGAATCTGGGCCAGATTTGCATTTGCTCTCCTTGCTGTCCTGGTTGTCACCATTTAGCATTGATCGCTCGAGTGCTGCAGTCTGGTCTTAGCAACTGGGTCACAGAGCTGACTGTCAGGGCCACAGAAGTGATCAAGTGGTCATTGGAAGACTCCAGGCAAGTGACATAGTTCTTGTGTAATGTCATTTTTGGTAGTGCCCAGTTGGCCGTCAGCTCTGTTGGTGTCTCCAAGCTTGGCTGCAGGCGAGTTTAGCTCTGGGACTAGAAGGATGACCTACCTGCAGAGAGAAAGCTTGCTGCCAGATTCTTTTTAAAGGAGCTGAACTCTTTGGAGAAGGCCTTGGTAATATAACCTGAGCATTTTGAGGCCTAGGAAAACCCATTGTCTCAGTTTCCAAAACACCCTGCATCAAGCAAGCCTTTCAGCCTCATTCTCTCATGGTTATATTAAGTCCTTTTGATGCAGGGACAATCTAGACAAGTAAAATCAGCAGTTCACCACCTTTAGAGCTCATGGTAGGAGCTTGCAAGCTGATGGGAAGGTGTTTAGCACAAAAAATACTGTCAGCCATTCAAATCCCCTTTTTCGGGGAGCACTTTATCTTTTGGTCAGAGAAAATCAAATGCCATCATCAGAAAGGAACGCACAAATATTCCCCAGCATGGAACTTCTTATCTAGGTGCACAACCCTAGGTTCAGAAAATAGCTTTTTGCCAGGATGTATCAGCGGAGAATTGACCTAGCATTTTCTTCAATTTATTTGTCAGATCTTTTTTATTTAAAAGTGTGGGTTTGCTCCCTAAGCTTTGGCCTGAAAACCATCTCTTTCATGCTGACTTAGTCGTCTCCCCGTCCCCCCCAAGTTCCATATACGGAGGGAAACTCCACGTTTCAAGTATTTATGTTGTATTTAGATTGAACTGGAAGTTTCAGGATTGGAAAAGCCCTGTTTATTAGGGTCTTGAAAATGCACGGGGTAGGCGCCTCAGATACTGCAGTTTCTGTGTGGGATTGTTCTCTTAGATTATGACCAAAAGAGCTCAGGAGAGATTTGACTAGAGACCTGTGTCTCCTGGCATCAGTTTAGAATGTCAGAGCTGTTATGTGGTTGACACATCTCACGACCCACTTGTTCTCTGCATTTGGACCGCTCTGTAGGGAGCAATCTAAGGTGAGCTCCTTTTTTCTTAGTACTATTGGTCACATCCACATCCAGTTCTTGGTCTCAGGGAAGAAGAGATTTGAGAAAGGGAAAATTACTTTATTGTAGTCTCTTCTCTGACCCGCCCCCTCCCCCCACCTTCTGAATCCTTCTTTCCTCTCGCCTGTCTTTTGTATGCTATTAGATATGTCTGAAAGTGCTTGATTGGAAAGGCAGGAGCCTGGTTATGTAGATGCCACCATGATTCACAGACTTTTTGACATCTTACCTCTGGCAGGTGAGAGACATAGCACAGCCAGTTCTGAGAGGAAAGGAGGAGACTACACACTTAGTAGTAAATAATAGTGTAATTTGCGACTTGAATAGGGTGTGGGTCTAGATTTTCAGAAGTGAAAAGTGCTGTAGTGAGTCAGCACACAAGCTTAATTCTTTCATTTGTGATCATACATTAAATGTCTTTTAACGGCCTATTTATAGGACGTCCATCGAGTTCTTTTCTGTTTGCATACCTGCTGTTTTTTTTTTGTTGTTGTTGCTTACCCTGTACAGGAACTGTCTGCTTCTCTGGAGGCAGTATATGGTCAAGCTAGTGAAGCAGATGACTCTGAGGAGGCATTTCAGCAGTTTTTTGAGTGGAAGCAAACTAAACTGGAAGAATTCAGTCGTGTCAGAAGTGGTACAAATGCTTCCCTACAGATTCTTGCAACATGGTTCAGTGGCATGATAAAGGTAGAACAGACTTTACTTCTATCCTGTAATGTATGTGAAAAAGACAGTTCTGCATGCAGACAGTAATCTTGTGCAATAGATGTTTGTGCCTGATAGGCTGACATTACGGGAGAGCTAAATACAAATTTCCATAGTTGTACTTATGAAGAGTGTGATTTGCTGCCAGTGTTTCAGTGCAAAAAGGACAGCACTCAGTGAGGACCAGATTACTATTTTAGCTCAGTACCTAATACGTATTGGAGTCAGCTGGTACAAAATACAAATGCATGCTCTTGGGTTAGAGGACATGTTTTGTGGTTCAGTTAAGTGTTTTCCTGGTCTGACCTAATATAAGCATATCATGGGGGGAGAAAGAACTGCTCAGTGCATTAAAATAATCTGTTCAGACTTTTCTGATGATTAAACAAAAACATCCTCATTGCTCCTTTCATACTACTTTTGAACTAAAGACTTGAGGGTAAATTAAAGGAATCTAATCAAACATCGGTGCTGAAATAGTCTGAGGAGAGAGAAACAAAAACAAGGATTACCAAATAAAAGAACAGGCTGTTTGTGATTTTAAAATGCTCTAGGTACAGATTACCTTTTTCTTGCCTTGAATGTTAGATGGAGGAATTAATTCAAATTGGAAGGTTGTTTGGTATTCTATTTTTACGTAGTATTGTTCCTGAGCTGATGTGCTGTTTTAATGCTATCTTATAGCTTCTTACAACAGTGCTTAGTCTATATCCAGCAGTTTACTCACAGTACATTGGGTAGGGTTCAGTTACCTCCCCTTCCTTCTCCACCCCCAAAAGAAATCAGAGAATCCTCTTTAGAACTTTGCCAGATCAGAATACTGACCCTTGCACTGCTGATACAAGATGATGTGCTTTAAGTGCATACCAGAAATAGAGCGCTATTTTGTTTTACTGGCAGTGAGGTTTATTTTCCTTATTGAATTGTGGTAGTGGGTGCCGTAGAGGTTTAGAAGATGCTGCTGAATGGTGCTGTTGCAGCATTTTCTTTTAAGCTCTTTGGGAACTAGTCAATAATATTGTGGAGCAGCCTTTTGGATATATCTACACAGCCACTAAATGCCTGTGGCTGGCCCGGCTTGCAGGACTCAGGCTGTAAAATTGCTGTGTAGACATTCAGGCTCTAACTGGAGCCTGAGTTTTGGACCCCATGAGAGAAAAGGGTGCCAGAGCCTGGGCTCCAGCTTGAGTCCGAACATGTGCATCACAATTAAACGGCCCTGCAGCCTGAGCCCTATGAGCCAGTCAGCTGACTCTGGTCAGCTGTGGATATTTAATTGCTGTGTAGACATACTCCGTTAGTCTGGAAGGTGTCAGGCAGTGGCTGCCTGAAGACAACTGCTTCTTAGGAGCAGTTGGACAATGGTTTGGGGCCAGGGAGAGGTAAGACTAAGACAATAAAAATGACCTGAACTTCCAAGGATGATTTAAAAGTGAAAAACGCAGTCTGCTTGGATGAGGAAGGAGAATATTATGAAGGTGAGCCATTTATTAACCATTAATAGTTTCAGCCACTTAGGCCTACTCCACACTATAGTATTTTACTACACCTAAGTACTGCTGTGAACAGTTGGGTTACCTGACATGGTGAATGCTTTTTTGGTAGTCAGTATAGACTGGAGTGGGCTGCATTCAGCATGATGTCAGTTAACATAATTATTCACAACTGTGTTGAGTTGCAGTTCAAGTGTACCAGACCTTAGAAACACAGTTACAGTTAAAGCAGTTTTAGTTACGTGACTGATATTATGTGTGATCCAAAATAGTAATATTGCCAAGGGGTATTTTTGTGTGCTGGTGTGACGGCACAAGCTGATGCATTCATTCAAATCTAAACTCTGAAAATAGTCCAGGGAGTTGGGGAATTTCCAGATTGATGTAGCTGTGGTTTTGGATGGGGGAGGGAGCTTTCAGCCCCTAAACCTTTCATCAGCTTCAGATGTGATTCCAAGATTTCTCCATTGCAACTGGCTGGATATTACAGTTCCTGTTTTTGTGAAAAAAGGGTGACCAAACTGGACAGAGAAACTATTTTAATTTTTGTTTTTGTTTTGTTTTTTAAGTTCCTTCAAATGTTTACTACTTTCACTGCAAATCCATTCTTAATATGAATAATAGAATCATAGAATCATAGAATATCAGGGTTGGAAGGGACCCCAGAAGGTCATCTAGTCCAACCCCCTGCTTGAAGCAGGACGAATTCCCAGTTAAATCATCCCAGCCAGGGCTTAGTCAAGCCTGACCTTAAAAACCTCTAAGGAAGGAGATTCTACCACCTCCCTAGGTAACGCATTCCAGTGTTTCACCACCCTCTTAGTGAAAAAGTTTTTCCTAATATCCAATCTAAACCTCCCCCATTGCAACTTGAGACCATTACTCCTCGTTCTGTCATCTGCTACCATTGAGAACAGTCTAGAGCCATCCTCTTTGGAACCCCCTTTCAGGTAGTTGAAAGCAGCTATCAAATTCCCCCTCATTCTTCTCTTCTGCAGGCTAAACAATCCCAGCTCCCTCAGCCTCTCCTCATAACTCATGTGTTCCAGACCCCTAATCATTTTTGTTGCCCTTCGCTGGACTCTCTCCAATTTATCCACATCCTTCTTGAAGTGTGGGGCCCAAAACTGGACACAGTACTCCAGATGAGGCCTCACCAATGTCGAATAGAGGGGAACGATCACGTCCCTCGATCTGCTCGCTATGCCCCTACTTATACATCCCAAAATGCCATTGGCCTTCTTGGCAACAAGGGCACACTGCTGACTCATATCCAGCTTCTCGTCCACTGTCACCCCTAGGTCCTTTTCCGCAGAACTGCTGCCTAGCCATTCGGTCCCTAGTCTGTAGCTGTGCATTGGGTTCTTCCGTCCTAAGTGCAGGACCCTGCACTTATCCTTATTGAACCTCATCAGATTTCTTTTGGCCCAATCCTCCAATTTGTCTAGGTCCTTCTGTATCCTATCCCTCCCCTCCAGCGTATCTACCACTCCTCCCAGTTTAGTATCATCTGCAAATTTGCTGAGAGTGCAATCCACACCATCCTCCAGATCATTTATGAAGATATTGAACAAAACCGGCCCCAGGACCGACCCTTGGGGCACTCCACTTGATACCGGCTGCCAACTAGACATGGAGCCATTGATCACTATCCGTTGAGCCCGACAATCTAGCCAGCTTTCTACCCACCTTATAGTGCATTCATCCAGCCCATACTTCCTTAACTTGCTGACAAGAATACTGTGGGAGACCGTGTCAAAAGCTTTGCTAAAGTCAAGAAACAATACATCCACTGCTTTCCCTTCATCCACAGAACCAGTAATCTCATCATAAAAGGCGATTAGATTAGTCAGGCATGACCTTCCCTTGGTGAATCCATGCTGGCTGTTCCTGATCACTTTCAGAATCCATGTCTGTTTCTATGAAACCTACAATGAAAATGGCAGACCACAGCAGAGACATTGTGGCTATCATTTTCAGAGGTTGGGTGGTCGTTTTCAAATGTACTACTCCTGACTTTTTGAGCCAATGTGTTCTTCAGGCCTGCATTGTTACATACCTACTATAATTTTGTTACATACCTACTATAATTTTAGCTTTTTATTTTGTGAAGTTCTTAAAATTAAAGCAATAACACATTTTCAAGATCTGCAGTTATACTGAATATACACTGTTATGAGATGGTTGATTGAATGAATCTGAATAGGGCAAGTATGTAGTATAGCTTTGTATCTCTGGTGCATATGCTGTGTATTAATTACAGAGATCAGATTCCCATGTTAGTGTGGTCGCTGCTGTTAATTTAATACTCCTACATGCACAATGAGAGAGAAAGCTATTTATCTAAAATATTTGGCATTGCAGTTAATATTTGGTGTAGCCACAGGCTAATCTTGCTCCATTGATTTATTCTCTGCTCTATGGCACCCTAAACTTCATGCTCAGGGGCAAGTTAAATTGTTTCCTTTGCAGGAAAAGCCTGTGCTTCATGTTGTGCACATCTAGGAGTTCATATAGCACAACAAACCAGTCACTTGTGTGCTCCTTTACTGTGATCTCTGGAACAGCCTTCGGTGTAGGAAGTACAGAATTCCTCCTATTTCGGAATAACACCTCGAGAGCTCCTTTACCTCAGGGCTCACTAGAACGTTTTAATTTTGGAAGTATGCAGCTCTTTTCATTCCCCCACACCCCGATCCACCAGCTGTTAAAATGTAACATGGACCCCAAAATACATTTGTGCACAATCTGCTTCTTATTTTTCATTAAAATGGTTCAGCTGCTTAGTTCACTTCACTTAAAAACGACTTGCTTACAAAATCGGACCTAAAAATATAAAAGTGTCACAGCGCACTATTACTGAAATTGCTTACTTTCTTATTTTGCCTGTATTAAATTTTAGTTTGTACTGTCTTCGCTAGTGCTGTTTATGTTTCCTGTTGTTAAAACTAGCAAATATCTAAATGAGTTGATGTACTCCCTGGAAGATCTCTGTGTTCCCCCACGGGTATGTTTACTCCTGGTTGAGAACCACTGGGCTAATTTGTTAGTGAAAACGTTTTAATCCTGTGGTGATAGTACATGGAAAAAGCTGCGCTAAGCTCAGTTTCACCACACTGAGTTCAGTAACCAAGCAAGCTCTGATTACAGCCTTTGTTTCTGTAATGAAAGGTCTGGGTAATAGAATACATCAGCTATCCATGTGTCCATTTCACTTACAGTTAAGCACTATGCAAGAGCAAGGTGTGCATTCCTGGGCTATTGGTACAAAACTTGTGTTTTGTTAAGCATGAGGCAGAAACAAGCATCTTTGGCCACTTTGCACCAAAGGCTCTGAAGTGCTTTTTGCTGTTGGAGCTTTTTTAAAAAAAAAAAAATCTTACAGCAACTTAGAGCAATTAACAGCTTCAGAAATATTTCTTTTTCTCTCTCTCTCTCCCCTGCAAATATATCTCCACTATCCTTTTTTCACATGTGGCAAAAATTGCTTAATTTAGCTTTGATGTTGCTTTATCTCTCTTTTTTTTTTTTTTTGGATTTTTACAGAGGGAGAAGCCAACTAACAGCTGTTTAAGCATTACTAGATGTTGTCAAAAGGTTTCTCAACAATGAAACCTAAAAGTGCCTGTGTAGAAACATGAAGATGGGGAAGGGAATGGGTTTAACTGAAGACATCCTCTTTATTTTTCTCTGGAAAGATGATTAAAAACACAAAATGAAAGGCTCTGTCAGAGAAACTAAAGGGTTGTTTAACCCAGTGGTTTTCCAGACTACTGTACCCCTTTCAGGAAACTGATTTGCCTTTTGTACCCCCAAGTTTCACCTCACTTAAAAACTATTTGCTTACAAAATCAGACATAAAAATACAAAAGTGTCACAGCACACTAGCACTGAAATATTGCTTACTTTCTCATTTTTACCATATGATTATAAAGTACATTTTGACCCTCAGGTTGAGAAAATCTGATATAGTATCTAGGGCAGTAAAAATAAATTGTATGAAATTTTAGTTTGTACTGACTTCACTTGTGCTTTTCATGTAGCCTGTTGTAAAACTAGGCAAATATCTAGATGAATTGATGTACCCGCCGGAAGACCTCTGCTTACACCCAGGGGCATGCATACCCCTGGTTGAGAACCACTGGATTAACCTACCAGTTTTGTTTTGGTCATTTTCTGTTTCATTGTGTGAGTGAGAAAATATGTTGTTTTCAACATCAGAGACTCAACAGGTGATGGATTTGTGATTCCTCTGCCACTTACATTAGTTTTAGTTTGTAATTTAGATAAAATCGGGATGAGGTTGGGAAAAAGAACCAGAGGGAGGCAGGATTCAGTTTACATTTCTTTTCTAGTGATGAGGCACAGTCTATGGTGTACATTTTCTAGGAGTTGTATCAGCTACAAGTCTCAATCAGCCAATAAGAACCTGGCATTAGACTCTGATGGCCTGATTTCCAGAAGCATTTGGCATTTGTGCCGAAGCCCTGTTTTAATAGGAAGTACTAATTCTTTGCTGGTATTGTGCATTAACTTGTAATTATAGCATTCAGTTCTCTTTCCCCTCAAGTTTTTTGACCTGACATCAGAAGTATCTTTGAAGTCAGAAGAAGTGGTTGGTAACGTGGATGAAGTTCTTGAGAAGGTTGAGTCAGATATCTGCAAAGAGCTGGAGATTTCTCTAGTTGTAAGTTCTTATTTCTATTTGTGCGTACTTCTGAATGTTTTACACAACTCTGATCCCAGTTACAACTTTTAATTTATGTATGGGTTGCTATTAATCATTGCAACTTAGGCAGTATCTTTTTCACAGAAATGAGGTGGAGAAGGCGTATTAAGTGTTACATAGGTTGTCCTCTGGTGATGTAAGTGCCAGCATTGTACAGTGGCCTGAGCATAGGAGTGGGAACTAGGAATTCCTGAGTTGTAATCTCAGCTCTATCTCTAGCTTGCTGCATTGCCTTGTGAAAATCAGTGCCCCATCTGTATAATGGGAATAATACTTCAGAGTGCTGTTGTTAAGTTTAATGTAAGTGTGCTCTGAAAATGTTAAGTGCGTTAAGTATTGTAGTAATTTAGATAATTTAGCCTGTTTCCATGCTAGCTCTTACTACAGTATATTCTCCAGTGCTTTGTCCAGTCTTAAATGGTTTCCACCACCTCTCCTTAAAGACTTACTCCATTCTGCTCTGATTAGGAAATGTTTTCTGATGTTCAGCCTAGTTTTATCACTTCACTTATTTGTCTTTCATGATAAAGAGGATTGCCCCATTCTCTTCATTTTGATAATTCTTCTCTGAACTCCTTGCACTGTCTCAACAGTACAAGTCCCTGCTGTACCAAAGAGAAACAGCCAGGAACAGAAATTGAATCAGTCTCTTGATAACATAATGCTACTAGAACATCAGTTCAGTCAACACTTACTTTGACTGCAGTCTGCAACAGAGCAGGTGACTTGCTTTTTAGAGGTGAAGATGATGCACATCTTGACATTTAGTATCCATAAAAACTAAGCTGTTAGGCTTTCTTATACAGTACAAAATATAACATGACAAAAATGAAGCTTTTGTATGGAAATGCCAATCAGTCTTTATTTTACTGCAACTCTTTGGTGAACTTGTAAGACTTGTGAACTTTCCATTTCCAGTCTCCTCAAGAAAAGAGATAAAAATCTGACATTCGAGCCATTCCATTAACATTGGTATTTTCAGTAGAATTTTATATCTTAGATGTTGACACTTACAAATTGAGAATAACTGCAAGCCTTTTATCTACTTCTTATGTGTAATTCTACCCAGGCGCAAGATGAGGCAGATAAGGAAATAATCTTAAATGCTTACAATAAAGTTATACAGAAGATCCGTCAGGAGCAACATCTAATCACTGTAGTACAGAGCAAGTATTTAACCAGTGTTGAGGTCAGTTTACCCCTTTACCTGCTTGTCTATCACACTGTTCGATATTTTCTGAACTCATTTCTTTTTTAGGGTGTTCTTTAACATTTCTTTTTATATTGAAGATTATGTGTGTCTGGTTCTGGTGGTAATTTGCTTTTTATTTTGGAAATAAGAACTGCTGGTCTCCTATTCTTAACTTAAAATTTAGAAATGCTTTTTATAAATAAGTAACTTAAGATCTGAGTCTACAAACTCTTTTTAAAAATTCATGAAGTATAACTTTAAGGAGACTGTTGGTAGATGACTTTTTCCTGAAAGATGATTTTAAGATTGTACTTGTAAAGAAGCCTGCTCCTATAGGCAAGTAGTAATCTATCCTACAAAAACTAAATTAAATAGTAGACTTCAGCCAGTCTTTTCTAAATGTATTAGGACATGTATGTAAATACATTCACTAACTATTTCATTTTTTAAACTTAGTTTAAAAAGCAGATTGCGGAATGGTTGAATAAAAGCCCCAACATTGACAATTTGTTCTCAATTAAGAAGACTTTGAAAAATGTAAAGGCACGACTCAGATGGAAGTTGGTTGAAAAGAGCAACTTGGAAGAAGTATGGAAATGTTCCCCCCTTTTTTTTTTTATTTGGAAACATATTAGAGACATTAAATTGCTTATCCCAGTTAAGTGGTAACCAGTGGTTATAGTTTGCTAGATTGGAGATGTTTCCTTTAAGTTCTGACTAAACAGGCATTTATTTGAAGACCAATTTTAAGTTAAGTAGTTTGGACTCAAAAAGCTGTGGAGCTTTTCACATATATTCCATAGTCCAGGCCTGGGTAGCTTTGAAGTCAGCTCTTTTTGGGAAGGGAGAGAGTTTTGTGTAGTGACCCAGTCATATTTCATGTCATATTAAGCAAGAATATCATCTATCTTACTTTCCAGTGTTCACTGTGTGATCCCTTTCACCTTACTTGGTTTCTCAGATTCCACTTTTGTTCACCTTCCTGTGGGTTATACTTTGGTGTTCATCTGTCACTTCAGGTTTTTATATGAATATTTTGTGTCTCCCCTATTTAAGTGTGCGAAACCATCCCTGGGTGACACCACTGTTTACCTTTCTCCATTCTGAAAACTGACCACTTATTCCTACCCTTTGTCTGCTGTCTTCCAATTTTTAAAGGATGCCGTTTGTCTCTAACCTCTTATTTTACTTTTTACTGCAGAGTTCCAAAGGGATCTCATAAAACTGACTGACTTGGAAACAAAATGGCAAATATAATTCAATGCTGATAAATGCAAAGTAGTGCACATTGGAAAACATAATCCCAACTATACATGGAAAATGATGGGATCTATATTAGCTGTTACCACTCAAGAAAGAGATCTTAAAATCATTGTGGATAGTTTTCTGAAAACATCTGCTCAATGTGCAGTGGCAGTCAAAAAAGCTAACAATGTTAAGAACCATTAGGAAATGGATAGATAATAAGACAGAAAATATCATAATGCCACTATATAAATCCATGGTGTGCCCAAACATTGAATACTGCATGCAGTTCTGGTCGCTCCATCTCAAAATAAGATATATTAGAATTGGAAAAGGGACAGAGAATGGCAACAAAAAAGATGGGCTATGGAACAGCTTCCTTATGAGGAGAGAGTAAAAAGAATATTCATGTTGGAAAAGAGATGACTAAGGGGGCATGTAATAGAGGTCTATAAAATCATCAATGTTATGGAGAAAGTGAATAAGAAAGTGTTTTTTACCCTTCCACGTAACACAAGAACCAGGAGTCACCCTAAGAAATTAATAGGCAGCAGGTTTAAAACAAACAAAAGGAAGTACTTCTTCACAAAACGCACAGTCAACCTGTGGAACTCATTGCCAGGGGATATTGTGAAGACCAAAGTATAACTGGGTTCAAAAAAGCATTAGATAAGTTCATGGAGGATAGATCCATCAATGGCTATTACTTAAGAATGTCAAGGATGCAACCGCATGCTCTCGGTGTCCCTAAGCCTCTGACTGCCAGAAGCTGGGAGTGGATGATGGGATGGATCACTCAATAATTGCCTTGTTGTGTTCATTTCCTCTGAAGCATCTGGAATTGGCCACTGTTGGAAGACAGGACAGTGGGCTACATGGATCATTGGTGTGACCCAGTATGGCTGTTCTTATCTGAAAGAACAAGAACTCTAGATATATGTGTCTTACTACTCCCAAGAGTTTATTTACAAAAGACACCATCCTTACCTCCAGGAGTTTACAATCTTGAGTTTTAGATGTAGCACAGGTGAGAGTGACACACCAAAAAGTAATTGGGTAGGTCGGATGATGGTTACAGTAATGCCATCGTGCATATATTCAGTTTACACATATGCACATTCTGATGTTTTTTTTAAACCACATATGCCTCAGTGATTGTGAGCACCGTAGAGTCGAGCTTTCAAGAGAGATTTAAAATGAGAGAGGCTAATGGACCAGAGAAGGAAGATGATTCCATACATAGGGAATGGCATACTCCCTGTCCCCACCAAGTGATGCTTATGGGAGAAACAGGTGAATGGGCTATGCAGACTAGCGTCCTTGGTAGAGAAAGGTGGAGCAATTACACTATAAGAGACAGAAGGTTTGGCAATTGGAAGGGAAGAGTTAAGTAGGGCCTTGAAAAGGAGGACAAAATTCTTTTAGAACTCTAGTCGTGCAGATACCTGAGGCAGTTCAGACTTTTCCACGATACTCTTACGGTTTTGTCTACATTCCTTCCACCGTCTCACCAGATTCTCTTCCTCTGGACTGTGAGACAGAGGAGCGATTCAGCACTCCCACCTTATCTATCACAGCCAGCATTTAAAGATGATTTTGAGATCACTGTCTTCTCTTCTTTATTGAGCCAAAATTTCAGGGCCTTATTTCTCTGAATAGCATCACTTGCCATGCACCTTTCTTCTGTTAATTCTCCTTTCTTCCAGCATGGCAGAGCTGGCCAAAGGAATCGAGCTGAAGATCAACCTCGTTGTCTGTCTGCAAGAAGATATTCAGTGGAGCCACAGAAGAGAAGTTCTGAGGTGATTGCTCCCAGCCCAGAGCCCTCCCCGAGTCAGGAGGAAAAGGCTCTTTATAGACAGCTTGTTGAGGCTTCTGTGTCTCACAACACCAGCCAGAACTCCCCCAGAAACACCTCCACTGCTTGGTCCTACTCAGCTCTTGGGAGTCTGGAGAGATCAGTGTTGTCACTGATTAAGAGTTCTTCAAGGGTAAGGCACTAAGTCACCCCTAGTCCAGTCTCCCTCAAAGGGAGAAAAAAATCTCAGGTTTGCATCTCAGGTTTTTAATGGGTTAATTGAGTCGTCAGTCAAGGGATCCGTCATCCTTTCAGACAGTTGTTCTTCCCAAGAGGAGGATTTGGGATCTCTTAGGGGCAGTCCCCTCCACTTCCTCCTCAGTTCTGTATTACATGATGAGGCACAACTGGGCTCAAAACAAATTGTCGTTGCCCAGGCTAAGACTTCAAAGAGAACACTAGGCTAGGAGAGACTGATCCTCTGGGGATTCTTGCTCTGCAAAATACACTAGAAATCCAAAAAAGGCTTAAAATAACACAGGAAACAAGCACAGCAGGTCTTCAGCTCCTTGGGGGACCCTGAAGTAGGGGAACTGTTAGTTTTGGATCAGGACAACACCGAGGAACAGATGTGCTTGAAGATTGGCCTGAAGGTCGGTGGGCACTACTGACATCTAGCCGGAGAAAGAGGACGTGAAAAGGGTAATATTTCTTCAATTCAAAACTAATAATTTGCTATCTCCTTATTTCTCCTTCAAGAAGATCACAAGGAAGAGCTGGAAAAAGGCCAACAAAGGGAAGAGGCTGAGTCTGATAGCCTTCCAGGTTCTAGAATTCCAAGATTCTCTCTTCATACTTCCTCAGCTGTGGTGTCCCTGTAAAGGACATGTTAATTTCTGCCAAGGGGAGATGTCTTCAATACCTTCAGGCAGGAAGATGGAAGCTGCCCTTAGAAGAGAATTAGAAATGTTAGTATAGCCCTTTGAGTCTCATTGGTCATTGCGTGCTTTGTGCAGCCTCAGTATTTTGATGGGATGCCCTTAAAGAGCTTTGACCCCCCCCCCCAAAAACAAACAAACAAACAAAAAACATGTCAGTACTAGATAAAATATCCCTGATGATGTGTTCATGGAGGATAGAGCCATCAGTTCTGTGAGGCTGGCAGCAAGAGTTATGAGAACAAACTAAGTAGTCAGGTGCCAACTCCTACCAGTCCAAAAAGTCAGTATGTCTGCATCTGAGCGCCAACCTCCATCCAGCATGCAGGCCATCAGGCAGGATCATCCTACTTCTTAGACTCCTGGTTCAAGCAGTAGCACAGAAAACTACAACCAAATTTAAGTGCTCTTGTGACCCCATGTGCCAGGTTGCAATATCACTCTGATATGGTCTGGCTGCCTCTCCATTATGCCAGCAGGGAGGGGGCTCGTCTGTTACACCACTCAGATCTGGTGAGAGGCCAGCTGGGGAGGGGTGGGGACCCCCTCATGTTGTGTGCCTCTGCCTAGTTCTGATTCTCAAAAGGTGGGGGCTTGTCCCCCTGTTTAAATGGGGGGGGCATTGCCCCCCCCCGGTCTCTAGTACCCAGGGGTTCAAGTTGTCCCATGCTGGAGGGTGTATTAGTGAAAAAGTATCTTGTGTTGTATTCTGGAGCTTCAGGCTCCTGCACATCCTTTCTTTTCCACTCTTTCCAGCCTCAATAGACAGTGACAAGCACCCTCAAGGAAATTTCACACCTTCTAGAATTATTTGCGACAGAGGCTGTTCCTCAGAGCAAAAAAGTCAAGGGCTCTAATCTCTTCTTCACAGAAAGAAAAAGAACTGACTGAGTCCAGGTGCAGTTAGACTTTAAGAGGCTGAGTGGATTGGAGGAGAAGACTGAATACAGGATGCAGACTTTCACTTCCCTTTTGCTACACTCTCCCTCGGAGAGCTGATAATGGACCTGGCAGGAGCTTATCTGCATAGTCGTGGAAGGCCCTGGTACCCGCAGTTCCTTCAGGATGCTTATAAAAATAGCCACTGTCAGTATAAAGTGTTACCATGCGGTCTGCCCTCCACACACAGAATGTTAACAAATCTACTGAGAGAGATAGTGTCCTGTCTGAGGAGTCTAGGGACTCAGGTGCATCTTTTCTTAAACTAAATAGTTACCTCGTACAATCTTACAAGAAGCAACCTAACCAGACCTGCATGCTGTAGGGACATTTGTCTGTGTCAAACTTAAAGAAGAGCTCTCTGATTCCCTTTCAGAGAACCATCTGCCAGGCTTGATGCAGAGACAGCATGAACATAGCACAGGAAAGGGTTACAAGATTCAGGCACTGATCTCCTGGGTGTCGAGGAATACCATGTGTATTCATCCGTACCAGCTCCTAGGGTTTCCAATCTCTTTGCGGTAGGGGTTATTCCCTGGGTAAAGCTGCACTAGAAAGGTTAAAGGATTGATTTTAAAGGCCTGTAACAGTTTCCAACAGGAGATGGAAGGGAATGTGAGGATACCATACAGTGATCAGGTCCCTAAATTGGTGGAAACAGCAAATCCATGTGATGGTAGCATCCTTCCTCCACAATCCAGAATCCAAAATTGTTACCGTGGATATTGATGTTGCAGGTGGCTGACACACCATGGGGCACAGGGAAAGATCATGGAGCAGGTCCTCAAGGAATCAATTCTGAAGCACTTGCATGAGAGGAAAGTGATCAGGAACAGCCAGCATGGATTCACCAAGGGAAGGTCATGCCTGACTAATCTAATCGCCTTTTATGATGAGATTACTGGTTCTGTGGATGAAGGGAAAGCAGTGGATGTATTGTTTCTTGACTTTAGCAAAGCTTTTGACACGGTCTCCCACAGTATTCTTGTCAGCAAGTTAAGGAAGTATGGGCTGGATGAATGCACTATAAGGTGGGTAGAAAGCTGGCTAGATTGTCGGGCTCAACGGGTAGTGATCAATGGCTCCATGTCTAGTTGGCAGCCGGTATCAAGTGGAGTGCCCCAAGGGTCGGTCCTGGGGCCGGTTTTGTTCAATATCTTCATAAATGATCTGGAGGATGGTGTGGATTGCACTCTCAGCAAATTTGCGGATGATACTAAACTGGGAGGAGTGGTAGATACGCTGAAGGGGAGGGATAGGATACAGAAGGACCTAGACAAATTGGATGATTGGGCCAAAAGAAATCTGATGAGGTTCAATAAGGATAAGTGCAGGGTCCTGCACTTAGGACGGAAGAACCCAATGCACAGCTACAGACTAGGGACCGAATGGCTAGGCAGCAGTTCTGCGGAAAAGGACCTAGGGGTGACAGTGGACGAGAAGCTGGATATGAGTCAGCAGTGTGCCCTTGTTGCCAAGAAGGCCAATGGCATTTTGGGATGTATAAGTAGGGGCACAGCGAGCAGATCGAGGGACGTGATCGTTCCCCTCTATTCGACATTGGTGAGGCCTCATCTGGAGTACTGTGTCCAGTTTTGGGCCCCACACTTCAAGAAGGATGTGGATAAATTGGAGAGAGTCCAGCGAAGGGCAACAAAAATGATTAGGGGTCTGGAACACATGAGTTATGAGGAGAGGCTGAGGGAGCTGGGATTGTTTAGCCTGCAGAAGAGAAGAATGAGGGGGGATTTGATAACTGCTTTCAACTACCTGAAAGGGGGTTCCAAAGAGGATGGCTCTAGACTGTTCTCAATGGTAGCAGATGACAGAACGAGGAGTAATGGTCTCAAGTTGCAGTGGGGGAGGTTTAGATTGGATATTAGGAAAAACTTTTTCACTAAGAGGGTGGTGAAACACTGGAATGCGTTACCTAGGGAGGTGGTAGAATCTCCTTCCTTAGAGGTTTTTAAGGTCAGGCTTGACAAAGCCCTGGCTGGGATGATTTAACTGGGAATTCGTCCTGCTTCAAGCAGGGGGTTGGACTAGATGACCTTCTGGGGTCCCTTCCAACCCTGATATTCTATGATTCATCAAGGTCAGAGAGGCTCCTGAGAAACTAATTCCTAGAGATCAGAGAGGTGCTAATTCTTTGAGACTTCCAGGACCGTCTGAAGGAGGACCATGCACTCGCTCAGTTAAACAACTCAGTGACTATGACATACATAAAATGGCAAGGGAGCACAAGGAGGTCAAGTTTAAACACTGTAGTAACACACAGACTTCTTTGAGCAGAATGTCTCCATTAGAGAGATTCCACATAAAAGTGATGCTGAACACACAAGCAGACAACCTCTGCAGTCAACAGATGAACCACTCAAATGGTCACTGAACCAAGAAGTTTTCCAGCTATACTCAAGTAGTTGGGGTACCTTCCTCCCGTTTACCTATTTATATCTAATCCAAGCACAAGAGCGAGAGTCATCTGTGGGGAAGGAGGTACAAGATCACTGGGGACAGATGCTTTGGCTAATCTCATTTCTCTTTCCTTCTAATTTTTCCTTACAGAGTGCTACATCCCACATGGAGGGGAGGGTAAGATCCAGAATGGACAATTGTTAATGTATTACCTTTCCCTTATTGCCCTCTCCCCCCAAATTTGTCCCACTCAAGATAAGGCCTTCAAGTATCCTTTGTGATGGCCTCTTCCATGCATGTCAGTAATATAATGGAATAAGGCTTTACCATGAAGCTTATATTTAATCTGTTCATAAGAATTTAGTGTTTCCACTCAACACTGGGAAATAGTCATCTGGAGAGAGTATGCAGTGTTGTTCATCCCAGGATATTAGAGAGACAAGGTGGGTGAGGTAATATCTTGTATTTGACCAATGTCTGTTGGTGAGAGAGACAGACTTTTGAGCTACAAAGAACTCTTCCTCAGGTGTCAGAGGAAGTGCTCTGTGTAGCTCAAAAACTTGTCTCTCTCACCACAGACATTGGTCCAATAAAAGATATTACCTCACCCATCATCTGGAGAGATGGCAGAAGCGGTTTAGTCAAGCACTGGCACCTCAAGAATAAGTCTTACTCTCTAGCCTTCGTTATTTGCAGGAAGATAGGTGCAGCTCATATATTTTTGAATGTGAGATCAGTAGAAGAACTGATCTGGTAAATCTGTTACCAGATTATTTCCATTTATTTTAGTAGAGGCTAATGGAAAAATTCAAAGGGTGATGTAGTTTAATTGGGCTAGGAAGATACTTTTAGCTGTCACGTTTTGGGTGGACTGGATGGTGATATGTACGGGGTGGAGATCAGAGAGGAAAGGTAGAGGTAACAGTTGAGATGAGAGATGTTTAGGGTATGGATGAGTGTTTTCACTGTCAGGATATCAAGGACAGGTTGGATCTTCTGAATGTGTAGAAGTACTAACAAGTTTTAGGAGAATGAGAGAGGAGACCAAACTGATTTAAAATTAGAGTTGGTCAGAAAATGCAGTTTAGTCAAAACCAAAAGGTTTCTTGAAATTGTGTAGATTTCACTGAAATTTTGTGTGATGGAATTTTTTTTTTTTTTCTGCAATGTCAAAACATCCTGTTACTGCACTTTTCGAACTAAACATTTTGATTAGGGCTGTCGATTAATCGCAGTTAACTCACGCAATTAACTCAAAAAAATTAACTGTGATTAAAAAAAATTAATCGTGATTAATCACACTGTTAAACAATAGAATACCAATTGAAATTTATTAAATATTTTTGGATGTTTTTCTACATTTTCAAATATATTGATTTCTGTTAAAACATAGACTACCAAGTGTACAGTGCTCACTTAATGTAATTTTTTGATTACAAATATTTGCACTGTAAAAATGATAAAAGAAATAATATTTTTCAGTTTACCTCACACAAGTACTGTAGTGCAATCTCTTTATCATGAAAATGTAACTCTGTTGTAGATTTTTTGTTACATAACTGCACTCAAAAACAAAACAATGTAAAACTTTAGAGCCTGCCAGTCCACTCAGTCCTACTTCTTGTTCAGCCAATTGCTAAGACAAACAAGTTTGTTTACATTTATGGGAGATACTGCTGACTGCTTCTTATTTACGGTGTCACTTGAAATTGAGAACAGGTGTTTGCATGGCACTTTTGTAGTTGGTGTTGCAAGGTATTTACGTGCCAGATATGCTAATCAGTCATATGTCCCTTCATACTTCGGCCACCATTCCAGGGGACGTGCTTCCATGCTGATGATGCTCTTTAAAAAAAAAAAAAAAAAAGTGCGTTAATTACATTTGTGACTGAACTCCTTGGGGGAGAACTGTATGTCTCCTGTTCTGTTTTACCCGCATTCTGCCCTATATTTCGTGTTATAGCAGTCTCGGATGATGACGTAGCACATACTTGTTTTAAGAACTTGCACAGCAGATTTGACAAAATGCAAAGAAGTTACCAATGTGAGATTTCCAAGGAAAGCGAGAGCACTCAACTAAAGGTTAAAGAATCTGAAGGGCCTTCCAAAAATCTGAGAGAAATGAGGTGTGGAGCATGCTTTCATATGTCTTAAAAGAGCAACACTCCGATGCGGAAACTACAGAATCCGAACCACCAAAAAAAAAAAAAATCAACTTTCTGCTGGTGGCATTTGACTCAGATGAGGACAATGAACATGTGTCGGTCATCTCTGCTTTGGATTGTTATTGAGCAGATCCCGTCATCAGCATGGACGCATGTCTTCTGGAATGGTGGTTGAAGCATGAAGGGACATATGAATCTTTAGCACGTCTGGCACGTAAATATCTTGCGATGCCGGCTACGACAGTGCCATGCGAACGTCTGTTCTCACTTTCAGGTAACATTGTAAACAAGAAGCGGGCAGCATTATCTCCTGCAAATTGTAACCAAACTTGTTTTGTCTGAGCGATTGGCTGAAGTAGGAATGAGTGGACTCGTAGGTTCTAAAGTTTTACATTTTTTAAATTTTTGAATGCAGTTTTTTTGTACATAGTTCTACATTTGTAAGTTCAACTTTCATGATAAAGAGATTGCACTACAGTACTTGTATTAGGTGAAATGAAAAATACTATTTCTTTTGATTTTTACAGTGCAAATATTTGTAATAAAAATAAATATAAAGTGAGAACTGTACACTTTGTATTCTGTTTTGTATTGAAATCAATATATTTGAAAATGTAGAAAACTTCCAAATATATGTAAATAAATGGTATTCTATTGTTTAATAGCACAGTTAATCACGCGATTAATTTTTTTAATCACTTGACAGCCCTAGTCGTAACAAAAGTGATATTTAAATCATATTTTAGATCCAGAGGTAATACTACATTGAGATTAACGGGAGCAACTCGCCTCTCAGAACTATGTACTAAAACTGCATCAGTTTACAATCTGTTCACATTCTGAAGATGGTGTTGGCAAATATAACACCTAAGGGCCTTACTGTTTAACAGTGCAATTAATCGCGATTAATTTGAATAACAGTGCGATTAATCGCGATTAATTTTTATAATCGCTTGACAACCCTAATTTTGATTTGTCACTTGAAAGGACGTTTTGTTTCTATTTTTTTGTTTTATATTTTGAATTATAATATAAAATTTTAAAAAGTCAAAGTGAATATGTAACACATTTTCTTTCACAAAATATAATGAAATTTTCAGGTTTTGTTCCAAATTGGAACATAAACAGATTTTGAAATCTCAGACTCCTCTGTGAAATGGAATTTGCATTTCTTTCCCCAGGTCTATTTAAAACATTTCCTATTCCAGTACATTCACAGGGCCTAATCTCCTGTTGCCAGATAGGCAAGTGTTTGCGTTCCTACTGAGCAAGTACCACCTGGCTTGATAAGCTCACGCTTAACCATGTAGATACACAAATGTTGATTTGCGTATTTGCATCCATCTGTGTGGTTTTCAATATAAAGAAAAGTTTCACTGTTTGTTTCAGAGTAGCAGCCGTGTTCGTCTGTATTCGCAAAAAGAAAAGGAGTACTTGTGGCACCTTAGAGACTAACACATTTGTTTGAGCATAAGCTTTCGTGAGCTACAGCTCACGATGAAGTGAGCTGTAGCTCACGAAAGCTTATGCTCAAACAAATGTGTTAGTCTCTAAGGTGCCACAAGTCCTCCTTTTCTTTTTTCAATGTTTGTGTGTCCCTCACATGTCTTTCTAGGCCAGTGTGCCTGCTCTGGGTCTGAAAATCGGACTCAAAAGTTCTAGTAATGTATCTGATAGAGAATGGTTTAAAAAAAATTATAGGAATCCTATGGAAAAAAAAAGTTCCTCCTCAGAGAGAAAGAGAGACGGATCTCCAGTGTGTGCTACTGAAGTGAACACACACCCTCCAGTCTGATTTTTTCATCTCTCTTCCTGTCCAGGTTCTGTAAAGTTTATTTCTAAAATGAAGCCAGTGGCCAGGAACTTTCAGATAAAATCTAAATCTAGTGTAGCATCTTGTCCAGTCATTCAAACCCCTAATTTTATTGTAACAATAATTTAGACTACCCACCTGGGTGAACTGAATGCCCTTTCTAATCATTAGATTTTATTGGTGTCCAGAGGATTTCCAAAAAGGAGAATGAAGAAAATTACAGCAAATAGATAATTTAGAAAAGCAAAAAAAGAGGTCTGATGATGTTAGTAACTTTCCTTCATCCTAGAATACTTTTGAGAATAAACTGCATTCTCAAATTATTATGTGATATGGAAGCTACTTTTTAGGTCTTATGTACTAGGTTACATTATATAGTATGATAATTTCTTGAGAGACATATACGATGGTAATTTTATTGTTTCTGCATTCAGTCTGATGATTACAGTGAGTATGAAATAACAAAAATAAAAGAAGAAATCACTGGACTGAGAAATAGTCTCATTCAGGAAATATACAATGAACAAGAAGAATATGTAAGTATCAGTTATGTAAGCAGCTTAAACTATGTAGTTTATATGAGCTGCATTTACATATACATTTATAAATAAATAAATTTGTTATAAAATTTGTTATATAAATAAATTTATTAGTCTCTTTGTTAGCCACAAGGACTCCTCGTTGTTTTTGCTGATACAGACTAAAACGGCTACCACTCTGAAACCTATTTACATTTCAGTTGCTTTATTATATACATTCATTCTCAGTAAAATCTAAAGAATGAATGTTACAGTACTGAATGGAAAGAGACTAAAGACACACTCATATTCACTAAAGCCTCTGAAATGAAATAGTACTCTCTGAGGTGGAGGGAGATAATCATCTCTTTTTCCTCTTTTCCACCTGATATAGCTTTTTTCAAAGTGAATGGTAGACAAAAATCTGGAAGTGTGAGGTCCAGTCCCCTCAGCAGAGCAATAGGAAGATGATCAGGCAGCACAGTGGCTGAATTCAGAGTAGCAGCCGTGTTAGTCTGTATCTGCAAAAAGAAAAGGAGTACTTGTGGCACTTAGAGACTCACAAATTTATTTGAGCGTAAGCTTTCGTGAGCTAAAGCTCACTTCATCGGAGGCACGAAAGCTTATGCTCAAATAAATTTGTTAGTCTCTAAGGTGCCACAAGTACTCCTTTTCTTTTTACAGTGGCTGAAGAAGGCCTTTATCTGTGTGATATGGAGGATAGGATCAGGACAGTGAAGAGGGAGGTTCTTCCTCCAAGTTGAAGGCAAGACTGACACCAGTGATCTCCCACTTCCTAAATACTCTGTTTGGAGGGAGGAATCCAGAATCCGTGGCCACTCCTCTTTCGAAGTAGGAAGGGGGAGGGCAGGAACAGGACCTCTGGTAATGCAGTGCTGAGCATGAGTAACAGTAACTCCTAAATGTTACAGGTTTGGGGTGGCTGGAGGTGGCAAGAGCTGTGGCCTGTTTCACCAACTCTAAGGTTTGGCCACTTGGCTTCTGATTTCCCCTGCTTGCTCCTGCTGAGGTTGGGCTGCCTCTGGTGGTGGTACTGGGGTTCTTCTTCAAGTGCTTGTTCATGTCCATTCCAATCAGGTGTGTACACGGGCACGATGGCTGGAAGATTTTTCCTCTAGCAGCATCCGTCGGGTCAGCCTGGGCGCCCTCTAGAGTCATGCCTTCATGGCGCCCAATATAGAGCCCTGCCGACCCACCACGCCCTCAGTTCCTCCTTACCGCCAGTGACGGTGGCTGGAAGTTCCCCTAGCTCTTGCTCAGCAAGTTCACTCTCTATCCGGTTGTATATAGTTAGCTGTTAGTTTTAGAGTTTTTAGTATAGTGTTTGTTGGGCGTGTGTCCCCCCCCCACTCCAGTTCGAGGAGCCATGGTATGCTGTGATCCCTGGGTTTCCAAAAATGTTTGGCATGTGCCAAGTGCTTGCTGAAGAGTGACCCATACTCACTGTGTCAACGCCTGGGGGAGACCCATCAGAAAGATCACTGTAAGATCTGCTGCAAGTTCTGTCCAAGAACTCTTAAGGAAAGGGAACAGCGGCTCAAGGTGATCCTTATGGCAGCAGCTCTACGCCCCCACTCCAACCTGGACTAGGAGACCTGACCCCTCTACATCGTCCTTGTTGTGGAGTGCTCCAGCGCTGTTGGCGAGCTCAGCGCCAAGAAAGGACTCTTCCTGAGACCCTCGGCACCATCACTGCTCCTCGCAGGGCCTGTCTGACAGTAGGATCTGCTCCCACTCACCAGTGGCTCAAAAGAAGAAAAAGCCAGACGATTGTTTTCCGGAGAAGCCACGAGATGTGCAACCCCAGGTGGGCTGCCACTCAGGATCTCCTTTCGGGATCGTGTTGACTCCTGCCCAGGTGCGGCAGTTAAGTCCGGCCCCGCCTCAATCACCGGTGCCTACACGGCACCTGCAGCTTCTGTCCACGCCGGAAGCATAACAGGCTGCTCAGGACCTCCTCCAACTGACGGCATCTTTCTCGCCTGCCAGGGAGGAGCCCTCAGTGTCAGCGGACCCGCGTCCTCGGGTGCATTTGAAGGGGAAGCCGCCTGTAATGTTGAGATGCTCCCCCTCGCCATGTCCCTCGGCGCCTGCCTGCTCCGACAGAGAGCCTACCTGCTCCCTGCGCTTTTGGAGTTGGAGGCACCAAGGATCGGCTCCTCCATGGTCTTCAGTGTCTGAGACTTTGGAGTCAGAGTCCAACTCCTATTGCTCTGGTAGGAGCAGAAATCATAGGTTGAGGTACAGAAGAGAGCCCCAGGCATGGCCTCTGCAGTGGCAGAACCTGCCTCAATGGCCCTTCTGGACCCCCTGGGCTTTTCACCAGGGCCAGGAATGAAACCAGGTCCATGCTCAGCAACATCTTCCGTTGCCTCTGCCACCTTCTGCTGTGCATTTGCCCTCGGCGCCTATGGTCCCGATGCCTCTGCCTCAGTCTCCGTCATTGACTCTGGCATGGTGCTCGGCTCCGACCTTGGCACAGCCTTTCATGGCGTTGACGCACCTGTCTCCCACGCCTGCACCATTGTCGACATTGACCTCGATGCAGGCACCTTTGGCCCAGTGCCAGTGTTGGCACTGGGCCCCCTACTTCCAGTGGTTCCTGTGAGCGTGCCGACGCAGCTCCCTCCCGTAGGACTGATGCCGATGCCTGTTCCAACGCCCATAGCCCCAGCACTGTCAGTGACAGAATCGCAGCCCAGGCTCCATAGCAGATGCATTCCTCCTCCATTGGGGAGAGGTTCTTCTGTATGCCTTCCCGCCGATAGATCATGCTTGGGTTATGCTGATAGCACCGGCCTGGCCATGTCGGCATTGGTACACATCTCTCCTGGACAGGTCTGTGGGAGCCCCAATTACCTTGCTGCTCTTCCCAGACTTTCTCACACAGGATCACGGACATCTCCAACACCCAAACCTGCAGTCGCTCCACCTCATGGCACGGAAACTCCATGGTTGAATCCATCAGAGCTTTCCGGTTAAGACCAGGTTAGACAGGTCCTCATTTGCAGGAGAAAACCCTCAATGAGGGCCACGTACCTTGCCAAGTGGAAGAGATTTTCAGTCTGGTCGGCGCAGCGCGATGCGCCCCCGATGCTAGCCTCAGTGCCGCACATTCCGGACTATCTTCTGCACCTGAAACAGGAGGGTCTCTTGTTGCCTTCTGTAAGAGTTCACTTGGCTGCCATCTTGGCCTTCCACCCGGGTGCACAGGGCTGCTCGGTTTTTGCTAACCCCCTGGTCAGCCGCTTCCTGAAGGTGCTCGACAGATTGTACCCACATGTGCACCAACCGGTTCCTGCCTGGGACCTCAACTTGGCCGTCTCTAGGCTCATGGGGCCCGCCTTTAGCAACATGCTCCCTGCTCTACCTCTCTTACAAGGTCGCATTCCTGGTGGCGATAACCTCGGCCAGGAGGCTGTCTGAGCTCATGGCCCTAACTTCAGAGCTGCCCTACACCGTATTTTTTAAGGACAAGGTTCAGCTCAGGCCCCATCCTGCTTTCGTCCCGAAAGTTGTGTCGCAGTTCCACATCAACCAGGACATTTTCCTCCTAGTTTTCTACCCTAAACCTCATTCCAGCAGCAGGGAGCAGAGATTCCACACACTGGACATCCGCAGAGCACTGGCCTTTTACATCAAGATAACAAAACTGTTCAGGAAGTCGGTTCAACAATTTGTGCCGGTGGCGGACATGCTGAAAGGTCACGGTTTCAGCCCAGCGCATTTCATCATGGATTGTGGCCTGTATCAGCGAGTGCTACAATCTAACGGGTTCCTGCGCCTCCAGTCAGAGCGCCCTCTACCAGGGCACAGGCTTCATCGATGGTGTTCCTGGATTAAGTTCCCACCCAGGAAATCTGCAGAGCTGCGACATGGTCATCCATACACGCTTTCACCGCGCACTATGCAATCATCCAGCAGTCCAGAGACGATGCGGCCTTTGGAAGAGCAGTACTCCAATCAGTGGACAGCTCAGACCCCACCTCCTGAATTTGGCTTGGGTGTTACCTGATTGGAAGGGACACGAACAAGCACTTGAAGAAGAAAAAATGGTTACTCCTCGTAACTGTTGTTCTTTGAGATGTGGTGTTCATGTCCATTCCAATACCCACCCTCCTACCCCTCTGTCAGAGTAGGTGGCAAGAAGGAACTGAAGGGGTACTGGGTCAGCCGGGCTCTATATTGGGCGCCATGAAGGCACAACTCCAGGGGGTGCCCAGGCCGACCCGACAGATGCTGCTGGGGAAAAATCTTCCGGTCAACGTGTACGTGCACGCGCACACACCTGGTTGGAATGGACATGAATAACACATCTCGAAGAACAACAGTTACGAGAATTGAGTAACTGTTTTTCCCCCTTCTTTGTCCTCTGAACTATCTTCAGGTTGGGGAAGGAGAGGAGAGTAAGTCCAGCTGCCCTCCCCTTGCTACTTTGATGAGGAAGCTCAGTTTATGGTAGGGGGTGGATCATATTTTTCTAAAGGATGGGGGCATCCAGAAGTCCCTAAAATTACCACACAAACCCTGTTTTTAAAAATACATCCAATTTGGCTGTTATAGTACTGATGCTGTGAAAAAGTGAAAGCCAGTTGCATTCTGAGTGATGTGACTGGAAGAGGGTAGATTCCACTCTTCATATTTTCAGAAATCGATGTTTTGTGGGCATACAGTCCAAACTTCAGTTAATGTATTTTTTTGGTATATACTTGTATGTACTGCATGCGGACGCGGTCGGCATTGATGAATGTGTCCCTAATTCAGGAGAGGCTTACTTGCCTGGTACAGAAATGGTTCCCTGAGCTGCCACTCCTTCACCCGGAAGCAGGAATTCTGAAGTATATGGTAAGAAGCCCCTGCTGTGTTTCTAAGGGCAGGGAACTGAGAGTATGTATTTGAGAGTAAGGGAAGTAGCTTCATTAAATATGCCTTAAAGCAAGAGCTGCCAAAGATTCTAGTAAGTGATGAAGTCTTTAAGGGCAGTAGTCAGATTACAAGTTAAACAACTGAACGTATTCATAGATTCATAGATATTTAGGCCAGAAGGGACCATTATGATCATCTAGTCTGACCTCCTGCACAATGCAGGCCACAGAATTTCACCCACCACTCCTAAAAAAGACCTCACACCTATATCTGTGCTATTGAAGTCCTCAAATTGTAGTTTGAAGACCTCAAGGAGCAGAGAATCCTCCAGCAAGTGACCCGTGCCCCATGCTACAGAGGAAGGCGAAAAACCTCCAGGGCCTTCCAATCTGCCCTGGAGGAAAATTCCTTCCCGACCCCAAATATGGCGATCAGCTAAACCCTGAGCATATGGGCAAGATTCATCAGCCAGATACTACAGAAAATTCTTTCCCGGGTAACTTGGATCTTACCCCATCTAAAAACCCATCACAGGCCATTGGGCCTATTTACCATGAACATTTAATTACCAAAACCATGTTATCCCATCATACCATCTCCATATTGTCATGGACCAAATGAAAACTTTAAACAATAAGTGAGAGATTTTATTATTCACATCCCAAAGAGACTTCTGTCTCACACACACTTGCAATGTCACCCACTCATGCCAGTAACTAGAAAATAATTTCAAATATGGTGTTCAAACTTCATTTACTTATATTACACATTCAGCTTTACTGGTCATGTTATGGTTTAATTCACCAACAGTAACACCTAAATGCTGGCCCAGCTTGAAATGCTGAGACTGGCAGTGTCTGGGGCAGGGTGAAGGGAGGAGAAAACAAAAACCATGTGTTATGCATGTCAGGAGCGTAGGTTTTTAATGTCTGTAAAGTAGATGGCCGGTCAGTGGCTCATGTAAATGACACTGACAGATTAAATCCAAATTATGTGCATTGAAGGAATGAAGGTCACGTTAATATGTTTAACACAGAGGGAAGGAAAAAAATCACCAAATGGAATCTCTCTTTATTTTAAAAAAGAGTACTTAGGTTTAAATTAAGTTTGACCTTCCTTACATTATGGTCAGTGTCCTGCATTATCCGTGGTGGCAGATAAATATTAAGCATTCAGCAATGCCAGGATGGTTTAAATATATGCAGTGTCTGGATTATTTAGGTAGTTAGTGGCATTTCAGTTGTGTTTGCATGTGTACTCCAGAACTCTGGTGGACTTCTGACAGTCAGCTTAGAACGGGACCTCCTTGATGCTGAACCCCTGAAGAAATTGAGCACGAAGCACCCATTAGTGTGTTCAGAAGTTCAAGAACAGAAGGTTCTTTTAAAGGTAATTTTCTGTCACTGACTTTCAGTTCTTATCTGTATGTGGAGCTCTTGGTAACTTAAAGAGTATATTGACCTGCTTGTACTCAGTAACTGCTTCTTTATTACTTTCAGTAGTACCCTTGTAAATGCTAATTAATTCGGGCTAGACTCTTGGATCACAACCAAAGCAGTGTTAGTTTTTTACTGTTTGTCTCCATCTCTCTTCTCCTCTTTCACTTCTCTGGGAGCAGCTGCAAGCATGTTCCTTCCTTTTGCTGACTGCCATTCCTGTGAGTCAGTGGGCCCTCCTCTTACTGGCTATCACTCCCTGTTCTTGGTGCATTCATAGAATCCTAGAATATCAGGGTTGGAAGGGACCCCTGAAGGTCATCTAGTCCAACCCCCTGCTCGAAGCAGGACCAACTTCAGTCTCCATCCTACTCATACTAACACCTTCCCTACTGATTTCCAGGTGTCTCCTCTGCTTTCCACTGCCACGCTTCCCCCTCCTACCCACCAGCGTTCGGGAGATCAAGAAGTAATGAAGTTAATGTGGAACAGTGTAAACCAGTGGTGGGCAAACTGCGGCCCATGGGCCGCACACAGCCCCTGAGGGTAATCCGCTCTTGGGCCACGAGACAGTTTGTTTACATAGACTGTCTGCATGCCCGGCCCCCCACAGCTCCCAGTTGTCACAGTTCACCATTCCCAGCCAATGGGAGCTGAGGGAAGCAGTGCGGGCCTCAGGGATGTGCTGGTTGCTGCTTCCCACAGCTCCCATTTTCTGGGAACGGCAAACCGGAGCCACACCTGTGGAAGGTCAATGTAAACAAACTGTTTCATGGCCCGCCAGCAGATTACCCTGATGGGCCTCTGGTTGCCCACCACTGGTGTAAACACTGCTCGTTAACTTGGCTATGATACTGTTTGCGCAATGGGAACACTGGACCTGTATTGCTAGTCCAACAATTTAAACGTTTACAAAGAAAATTTGGGACTTATCTCTCAGATCCCAGGTTGAGCATTATAATACGATGTAACAGGAGGTCACTCAATAGAATTTGTCTTGTAATTGTTCTAAAAAATAAAATATAGTAATTCCACATTAACAACGTTAAATTAGGAATCATCTGAAAATTCTTTGTTTTCAGGGCTATTCTGTAGATGTGAACACAGAGGCAAAAGTGATAGAAAGAACAGCCAAATATCACAGAGCTTGGAGTGAATTTAAGGAGAAATCTGGATTATTACAGTTGATGTTCCTTTTTTTGTGCAAGGTAAATTCCAGATTGACATCCTTCTTTGATTGCTATTTTTCATCTAGAAGATTCATAATTTGTTGTTAAAGCTTTTTGTTTTTTAACCAAAGCTTTGCATAGAAAAACTTCCGTGCAGAATTTACATAAGCAATCAAATAAAATTAATTTGGTTTAGTGAGGATTTAATATGTGCTATATGTTGACTTTGCAGTAAATAGATATTTTAACTGAAATCCCCTTCTTTATCAGTCTATTGTCCTTGATTTTTTTTTGTTTTTTAAGTCTGATCCTTTGGTATATCTGATGGTCCCATATTACCCAGGAGCAAGTCTAGGAGCACTGCAAGCTAGTACACCTTTAACTTCAGAAGTAAGTAATAGGGTAATTTATTCAAAATCTCAGCAAAGTTTTTCAACAAATATTTAAACCAACTTGATCCTCTCTTCTCTTATTTCACCTTTTTCTTTGCTGGCCAGTGATATGGCAACATAACTTGCATTCACGGTGAGCACTGTTGAGAAAACCCTGCAAAGGAATAGGCCAGTTTGTGTTTTTATGAATACCTCAATTTAGTGTCCAGTCACTGGGGCTGGGATTTTCAAAGGACCCTGGAGGAGGGGACCTAACTCACGCTCCTTTCAATATTCCAGCCTTTGTTGTTGTTGCTATCCTTTAAAAAATATTGGCAAGCAAATTCTAATCATGATTAAAATGATCATGATTACTCTTGTCATTTTCTTTCTTACCTTTCCTTCCCCAAAATGACTTCCAATTGTAAACAAGCCATTTGGCCGCATAGCCTTCTTTTTAAATAAGTGGTCATAAATTTTGTGAATGGCTTTTTCTCTTGCATTGCTTGTCAGGACAGAGCCAGGTATGAATCCATATATCCAAATGGGTATTTACATTGTGTGTTAAAAATGATTAATTCAGGTGTGCCTGGGTTCTTTTTTGACTGGCTCTGCAACTCTTCAGAATCTTACTAAGTGTTGTGTAGTTTCCCATTCAGAATACTTGCAATGGTTCTGCAGTGGAAGCATGCTGAGTTTTTTTTCACTTGGCTCCTTCAGTTTCTAAAATTTCTTCTTTTCATCAGGAAATATTGAAAGTGATGGAAGGAGTGGCTCGTGGTCTGCATACGCTGCACAAAGCTAATATAGTTCATGGATCTCTGCATACAAATAATGTGTTTGCTCTGAATCGAAAACAAGGAATTGTTGGAGATTTTGACTTCACCAAATCAGTGGTAATTTTTTTTTTTCAAATATATTCAGGGGTTTCCTTAATCTCACTCAGAATTCTTCATTATGAGTTATAGCGTGAATGCCTTTGCTATTTTTTTTGGTACCCCTTATTGTGACAATTTAAAGGTAGGTTTTATTGACAAATTCTTCATTTGCCAGTGTATTTTGCATACTACTTCAAATGTGAAAGCATGGTGTATGCAATGATTCTGAATAATTCCAATATAGTGTTATAAGTACTGGTGGAATAAGTTTCTATAGGCACTATAACCTGAAAAAATATGATCTTTACTGAGTATGGCCCTGGTTCAGCAAAGCAGTTAAAAAAGAACATGGGTATTGTTGTATTGGATCAGCCTTGTCCAGGTCTAGGTTTGTCTAGTCCAGTATCCAGTCTCCAACAGTGGCAGCTAAATTCCCTGAAGATTGTGTCTGCACTGACCATGTTCCATCCAGGGGCTGCAGGAGCTGCAGTTATTACTCCTGGCACTCATGGAGTCTTGTGCTGGGCACAAGAACTGAGAGCAGGAATTGTCTCTGCTGTGCTCTAGCTAATCCTGGAGTCCAGGCGGAGGAGGAGGAGACATGCAACTGACTCTGATGTGGACCTGAGACAGAAAAAGCAGGAAGCCTGACAGAAATGAGACTAGAACCTAGTTCTTCTGAGTCCCAGTCCAGTGCTTTACTGCAAGGCCCACCTTCCTTCTCTGGGCTGAGAAGGAATGCTGCCCCTCTAGAGTTGTATACAATAAGGCAGCCAGCTGGATATCTATATACCTCTTCAAATTTCTGCATATTACATTTTTGATAAGTGGGTCTTGTATTCTGTAGTCTGTTAATCTGCTTTGTGGTTACCTACCCTTTGTTCTGGAGTTGTATGTTTCTATCAAAGTTATGTCTGTGTCTAGAATGGCTTAGACAGTAGCTTTTCAAATTTTCTTTATTTCAACCTTAACATCGCAGTCGTTTCTCATGGTACTGGAGTATCTTTTCATGTGTAGTTTAGCTCACGAAAGCTTATGCTCAAATAAATTTGTTAGTCTCTAAGGTGCCACAAGTACTCCTTTTCTTTTTGCGGATACAGACTAACCCAGCTGCTGCTCCGAAACCTGGTATTAGAATTGTTATTTTTCATGACGTGTGAGCAAGAATCACCTAGTCCTGTGTTTTAAGAGTGATACTTCATTGCCTTTATTCCCCCTCTGCTCCATTTTTCGTAGTAGGAGGCCTTTACAATCCCGTTTGGGCCATCATTGAAGGAAGAAATGTAAGGCAAAGGTGTTCCTGTGAGATCATGGGGAATGGGAAGGAATGTTCATTTTACTGGATTGCCAGTTCGGCTTAAAATTGCTGATTGTAATGTTGTCCCTTCTAGGATCAACGTGCCTCTGCGAACTCTATGGTAGTTGGTAACTTGAACTTAATTTCCCCTGAATTAAGAATGGGACATCTGGCATCTCCATCCTCTGACATGTATGCCTATGGCTGCCTTCTATTCTGGGTATGTTATTGTGCATGAAAATGACATTTTGTTAATATAATGAAAATATAGTAGGCATTATAAATAGCAATAAATGTTATGTCCCTCTTCTATTTTAATCTGTCCTATTGTAATGAATGCTCATATTTTAAATTGAGTGCTGTGAGCAGAGGGAATGGGAATTAGATCTGTGAGCAGAAGAATGCATTTTTCAGTACAATTTACAGTGTGGCTTGTCTCCCTAAACAGCAGCACTTAATAAAATGAGGCTTTTGTTCTGTACACTGCAGCTTGTCAGTAGTATTATATTTCTTATCCTTTCTATGTAAGCTGCTTTCTCTAGCTTCATCTGCAAGTCAGTAGATAGTTGCCATCATTTTCCATCCCTCCTGTGATCTGAATCAAGAATGGGATTGTCAGGTGCTGTTTTTCCTGCAGTATCACTTGGATTTCCATCTTCTGGTATTAAGTCAAGGAAGAGAAAATGCCCCATTTTCAGTTAGTTACTGGGTTATGTTAGGTAATATGCTCTGCAGTAACTCATGCTGCCCTCATCCACCCTGGTTTTCTGTTGCTTTACTTCTGTGCTTCCTTGCTTAGGGTTCTGAGGATTCTAAGGACATAAATGTGGCAGTTGTAGAGATAGGTTTGTGCAAAATTCTACTTTAGAGGGGCTCAGTCATAAGGGTCAGTATTATGAATATAGGAATTTGGAGAAATGTCTAGGAAGCAGGGGTGGAGAACACAGTGTAGCTGTGCCCAGCAATCCACCACTAGAAGCTCTCTAGTTTGTTTTTAATAAAATTTGTATTCCTATCTCTTTCACTGATTTTCTGTTTAATGAGAACCCCAAGATTATTACATGGTGTCAGAAGTGCTATATGAAAATGAGACACTAATAATTTTGAGGTTTACTCCTGTGTTTGAAACAGAAAGGGGAACACGTGGAGCAGCAAATAGAGAAGAATAAAGGCTATTGTATGTATTTTATGAGCACAAAAGTAGCTCAACTAGCTTAAGAAGGGAAGAAAGCCAAAACTGGATGTGTTGCAACCTCCATCCAGTCTGCAGTTGACAGGCAATGCTTCAAAGAACTGAAAAAAATTCCAACAGATTTGCTTAAGCAGCCACAGAGGCAGAGGCCAAAAATTATGAAGTGAAATCATCCATTTTTAAAGGTTGTTGGTGAGGATGCTTTGGATATTTGTAACAATGTTAAGTTCTTCGAGGGCTTGTTCACGTCCATTACACATTAGGTGTGCGCGCGCTGTGTGCCCAAACGTTGGAAACGTTTTCCCTTAGCGGCTCCCTGTGGGCCCCCCCAGTGGCGCCACTGTGCCGTGCGTATATACCCCTGCTGGCCCGACCCCCTCCAGTTCCTTCTTACGGTCCGTGGTGGCGTTGGAACAACTTCTCTCTCTCTCTCTCTCGTAGAAGAGCAGTCCCTTAGCCTTCAGAGTAGCTGTTATCAGTTAGTTAACATACCTTTATTGTGGATGCTTTAGTGATTAGGTGCTTGGAGGCTTCGAGCACCCACCCCAGGCATGCCGCAGGCCCACGGCTTCAAGGCTTGCGCCACGTGCTGCAAACCTATGCCAGTTAGTGACCCCCACAACTCGTGTCTACATTGCCTGGGGGATGGACATCAAACTGAACGGTGTAGGATTTGCAAGGCGTTTAAGCCAAGAATAAGGAAAGAAAGAGACTTTCATTTAAAGCAGCTGTTGATGGAGGCTGCATTGCAGCCACCGGGCCCAGAGCGCCCGACGCCAGCTAAGGCTTCCTCGGTGCGTAGTGCCCCGGCACCAGCTAAGCACTGTAAACTGTCGGCCCCAGAGCGCCAGGCTAGGTCCTGGCACCGTTCGTCCTCCCCGGTGCAGCCCCCGGTGCAGCCGAAAGGAAGGCACAGTCGTGCTCCGCACAGGAGGCTGGCGCCTTCCAAGGCCCCGAGCGCCGATCAGAGCGGGAAGGCTGTGGTACTGGTGCCGACACCGGCGGTCCCGGCAGCACAAGCCCCACCGAGCCCAGACCTAAGTAAGCTCAGTGTGGACGATGGGCTCGAGGGCATAACGGATCAGCCCTCTACACCTGCCACCTTTTGAGGCTGCAAAGGACCTCATCGACCTGTTGGCGGCGAGCCCCCTCCCGTATGGGGAGAACCCTCTGGCACCCATGCCTTGGGTGCCGTCGAGGGGTAAGCTGGCAATGGTGTGCCGCTCGAGGACACCGTCCCGGCACTGCTCCCAGAGTTGGTCCTGGTTGAGCTCCGACTCTGCGGACTCACAGTTGCTAGCGGCCCAGAAGGAGGTTGCAGCACCGGGAGTGAGTCGGTGCAAGGAAGCACTGGAAAGGGCACACTGCTCTCCGGCACCACCCAGAGACTGTCACCGGGAGGAGTTGAGACGGCCCTCGCCAGAGGACTCCTGCAGATGGTCCCGGTCCAGGTCCCAGGGATACCGGTACTGCTCCCTCTCAGCCAGGAGCCTCTTGTTCTCCTGCTGGCGCAGATCATTGGTACTGCCGTGGCCTTTGTGATCAGCGTCGCCACAATCCGGTGCAGACTCCGGCCACTATAGCTACCCGCACTGGGCCCCAGACAGCAGGGACCCTCAGGTGGGCTGGCAACACCAATGGGGGCCGCCAGGCCATTGGCCCTTCTGGACCCCCTGGGCCTATCAGGAGCACCAAGGGTCCCTGTCTAGGGCAAGTTACTTGGTGCAGCGGTCCCGGTTGCCGCACCGATGCCAGACGGTGCCGGAGGCTACAGTATCCAGGCCTCCAGCATCCCCCCAGGATAAACCGGAGAGACCAGCACCGAATCTCTTGCCGTCCTATGGAGTCCCGGCCCGAGCCGGAGGCCCCTCCCATGGGAGGAGGGGAGCAGGAGGACCAACCAGAGGGGGTCGAGCAGTAGCTCATCTCCTCATCATCCCTGGATGAGGCGGTGGCGGGTACAGAGGTGTCCGGCCCTCACCGGTAGACCATAGAGCCCCCCAGGAGTTCCTGCATATGGTCGCCCAGAACTTGGGGTTGCAGGCTGAGGAGATGGTTGAGCAGGAGGACCCCATGGTGAACATTTTAAGCCCCAAAGGTCCATCCAGAATAGCGCTCCCACTCATTAAGACCATTCAGTCCAACTATAAGACCATATGGCAGACCTCGGCCCACAGCGCTCCAACGGCCAAAGGAGTGGAGCGTAAATACTTTGCCCCATCTAAGGGCTTTGAGTTTCTGTTCTGCCACCCGAGTCCATGCTCCCTAGTGGTCTCAGCGGTAAACGAAAGGGAGCGCCATGGACAGGAGGCCCCAGCCCCTAAGGCCAAGGAGGCGAAACGCCTGGACCTTTTTGGCAGAAATGTGTACTCATCTGGGGGCCTTCAATTAAGGATTGCGAACCACCAGGCTATCCTCAACAGGCACAATTTCAACTCTTGGGCAGTGGTGGGGAGGTTTAAGGACAACCTTAAGGACAACCACAAGGTTCCCAACAGGAGTTCACGGCCCTGGTGGACGAGGGCAAGGCAGTAGCCAAGACCTCTCTCCAGGCCTCCCTGGATTCGGCAGATGTAGCGGCTAGAACAGTCGCGTCGGGGTGGTCATGAAGCACTCGGCATGGCTCCAGGAGTCAGGCCTGCCACTCGAGGTCTAGAATTCACTCCAGGACCTCCCCTTCGAAGGTTCTGGACTCTTCTCGGACCAGACAGACACGAGGCCGCACAGCCTTAAGGACTTGCGAGCTACGTTTAAGTCGCTGGGTATGCACACCCCGGCGACCCAGAGGAAGCCCTTTAAGCCGCAGCCTCCCCCTCAACACCAGTACCTGCTTTGCCATGGGCATGAGCCTTACCGTAGGTGAGGCAGGGATAACAGGCAACAGCGCAACAACAGTAACAATAATGCGCCGGGCCAGAACCAAGGCCAGCACAAACCCCAGCCGGGCACTAAGCCAGGCTTTTGAAGGTGCGCTCGAGGACAGCATACCAGACCAGTCACCGGATCTGTTCCTTTGTTTATGTAACTGCCTGTCCCGTTTCTCCTGAGTGTGGTCCACCGTTACGTCAGATCGCTGGGTCTTACACACGGTGCAGAATGGGTACTCGCTGCAGTTTGCCTCCCTCCTACCCCCCTTCCCTGTCCCTCTTCAGGGACCCCTCTCACAAGCATCTCCTAGAGAAGGAAATCCACTCACTGCTAGAGGCGGGGGCGGTAGAGGTGGTGCCGCACAGCCGAAGGGGGAAGGGGCTCTACTCCCGGTACTTCCTCATCCCCAAGGCCAAAGGGGGTGTTCGCCCCATCCTAGACCTGCGCGGGCTCAAGAAGTTCCTGGTCAAGGCCCTGTTCCACATGGTCTCTCTGGGCACCATCATCCCTTCCTTGGATCCAGGGGACTGGTACGCTGCCCTCGACATGAAGGACGCGTACTTTCATATTGCCATCCACCCAGCACATTGGCGGTTCCTACGCCTCACTGTGGGCCAAGAACATTACCAGTTTGTGATTCTCCCGTTAGGTCTAGCTGCGGCCCCACGGGTGTTCATGAAGTGCGTGGCGATGGCCTTCTTACGGAGGTAGAGAATCCGGGTGTACCCATACCATGACGACTGGCTCCTGGCGGGCTGATCCAAGGCGGAAGTGCGGGGCCATGTGGAGGTGGGCGTGAGATTGTTCCGCGAGCTGGGGCACCTGGTCAACGTCCCCAAGTCCACGCTCGTACCCACGCAGAAAGTGGAATTCATAGGGGCAGTCCTGGACGCGGTGCAGGCCAGGGCAAGCCTTCCAGTATCCCGATTCCAGGCTATCCAGCAAGCGGTGGCCTCCCTGCGCTAGTTTACGACGACAACGGCCAGGTGCTGCCTGCGGCTGCTGGGCCACATGGCAGCATGCACGCACGTGGTCAGGCATGCCAGACTGAGACTCAGGACTCTGCAGGCGTGGCTTGCTCGGGTGTACCGCCCAGGCAGGGACGCCCTGGACTTGGTAGTGACCGCCCCAAGGGACATGCTGGACTCCCTGCTGTGGTGGCAGTCCCAGCCTGTGGTTTGCAAAACCATCCCCAACCGGACCTGACGCTGGTGACAGACGCTTCAGACCACGGATGGGGGACTCACCTGGGGGACCTCATGATGCAGGGGTTGTGGTCCGGAGCAGAGCGATCGCTCCATATCAATGTGAAGGAGCTCAGGCGGTTCGTCTCGCCTGCCAGACCTTTCACGCCACTCTGAGTGGTCACAGCGTGACAGTTCTGACAGACAACACTACTGCCATGTTTTATATAAACAAACAGGGCGGGGCTCGTTCCTCACCACTCTGTCGCGAGGCTCTCCTCCTCTAGGATCTTTGCATAGCCCATGCAATTCACCTCAAGGCGTCTTATCTCCCGGGGGTATGGAACGAGCTGGCAGACTCCCTCAGCAGGTCGTACCGCATGCATGAGTGGATGGTCAGGGTGGATGTCGTGCTTTCGCTCTTCCTCAGGTGGGGGTTTACCCGGGTAGACCTGTTTGCCACCAGGGCCAACGCCCAGTACCCACGGTTCTGCTCGTTCTAGGGCCGCAGTCCGGGCTCGCTTGTGGACACATTTGCGATCCCTTGGAGTGGGGGCTTGATGTATGCCTTCCCACCACTCCCCTTGGTACACAAGGTCCTACTCAAGATGTGCAGGGACAGGCAGATGGTGATCCTCATTGCCCCAGCCTGGGCCCGCCAGCACTGGTACACATCGCTCCTAGCTGTCGTTGGAGGCCCCAGTAGTCCTGCCCCTTACACCGGCAGCTCATTATGCAGGACGGCGGGCGGCTTCTCCACCCCGATCTACAGTCACTGCACCTGATGGCGTGGAGGCTTTGTGGCTAAATGCCCTGGAGAGCCAGTGCTCCCTTCCCATGCAGCCGATCCTGCTTGGCAGTAGAAAGCTCTCTACCAGGGTGACCTATATGGCCAAGAGGAAAAGGTTCTCTTGTTGGTGTGAACCCCGACAGGAGCAGCCGTGCCAGGCCCCGGTGCAAGCCATCCTGGAGTACCTCCTATGCCTCAAGCAGCAAGGGCTAGCCGTGTCCTCACTCAGAGTACACCTGGCAGCCATCTTCGCCTTCCACCTGGGGTTCTTGGGGGGGCTCGGTGTTTTCCCACCCAATGGTGGGACGGTTCCTTAAAGGGTTGGAGAGGGTGTTTCTGTACTCCCGCCCCCCCAGTCCCTCCATGGAACCTTAACTTGGTCCTCTCTAAACTCATGGGACCTCCTTTCGAGCCCCTTACTTCCTGTTCTCTCCTCCACCTTTCCTGGAAGGTGGCATTTCTGGTTGCCATTACCTCGGCCAGAAGGGTGTCCGAACTGAGGGCCCTCACTTCTGAGCCACCGTATACAGTATTTCACAAGGACAAGGCGCAGCTCCAGCCACATCCCAAGTTCCTCCCTAAGGTGGTCTCCCAATTCCACTTGGGCCAGGACATTTGTCTGCCAGTGTTCTTCCCGAAACCGCATATGGACCCGAGTCACCGCAGCTTGCACACCCTGGATGTGCGTCGAGCGCTGGCGTTCTATTTGGAGCGCACCAAGCCCTTTCGCAAATCCGCACAGCTGTTTGTGGCTGTAGCCGAGAGAATGAAAGGCCTCCCTGTGTCGGCGCAGCGGATTTCGTCTTGGATTACAAGCTGCATCCGGGCATGCTATGAGCTCGCAGGTGTTCCGGCCCTGACAGTCACGGCCCACTCGACCAGGGCGCAAGTGACTTCCACGGCGTTCCTGGCACAGGTCCCGATCCAGGAGATCTACAGAGCAGCCACCTGGTCCTCGGTGCACACCTTCACGACCCACTATGCGGTCAAACAGCAGGCCAGAGAGGACGCGGCGGTTGGCAGATCAGTCCTCCGAGCAGTTGTTCCGTGACTCCTACCCTCCTCCAGAGGTAAGCTTGTGATTCACCTAATGTGGAATGGACGTGAACAAGCACTCAAAGAAGAAAAAATGATTACTTACTTTCTCGTAACTGTTGTTCTTCGAGATGTGGTGTTCACGTCCATTCCACCACCTTCCCTCCTGGGAAGAAATGCTATAGAAGATCGTTGAGGATCATTTAGGAATTGAGAAGTGTAATTGTTTACAACGAGCAAGAGAGAGGTGATGTGTTGGATGTGGATCAATCACAACATTACTAATGTGGTAGGAAACAGCTTTTCATGCTTGAAATATAAGTCATGCCAACAGGCAGAGCCACTAAGACCTCAACCAGTTTCACAAAGAGCTTATGAGAAGGTAGGCCTTGATTTATTTAGCGGGCAATCAAAGGATTATTTAATAGTCACAGATTATTTTGCACACTGCATAGTACTAATATTAAGTCAGTGATAGCTGCCATGAAGGGACTCTTCTCCAGACATGGAATTTCAAATGAAGTCTTTAGCTATAATGGAATGCAGTTTTCCAGTGCAGATTTTAGGCAATTTGCCATGGATTGGGATTTTCATCATAAAACATCATGTCCAAATTACCTCCAGTCGAATGGACTTGTGGAAAGGTCGGTATGGATGGTAAAGAACTTTAAAAGAAAGACTTTTAACAATGGGGGTGATTTGTATAAAGCTTTGTTGGTTTACCAAAGTACACCTCTGAAGAATGCCTCTTTTCCAGCTCAGCTGTTATTGGGAAGAATGATCAGATCTAATTTAACAAGTACTGATATCTTGCTGAAATCTCATAACAGTGAAATCACATGGAAGATTAAATCAGAAGAGGAAGCAGAAATGTTATTTTGACAAAAGGACCCATGATGTCCTATCTCTTAACCTAAGTGATAGTGTGCCTGAGGAATCACACTTACAATACTGGGGCCAAAGGGGTACCATTAAATAGCAGCTGCATCCAAGGCCTTACATAGTCCAGAAAGACCAAGGGGACACATTTCAGCATAATTAAAGGAAGCTAAAAGTAATCCCAGAAAGTTACAAAACATCGACAGTAGATGTGGACTCTGGCATTTCCCAAACCTACTTTTGCCAGTTTCTCCTTTATCTGTTGATGATAAACAATCAGCAAGAGAACAACTCAGACTCTAATGAAAGGCTGATACAGAGAAGATCAGAGAGGCAGATTTTAAAGTCCTAAAAGACTTATGGAGACTTGATAACCTGCAAAAAAGGAGTATTTGAGGAAAGTGAGTGGTAAAGACTCACTCTAGAGTGATGTGCTGATAACCTCCCCTGGGTTGTTGGGTTTATGGAAATGTACTAGATGGCTTATTTAATGTATGTGTTGTTAGATAGTTGGGGTGTGTGCGTGTGTTTATATATAATATACATAAAGCCATATACATATATATACACATATATAAAGCTAATTTTTTAAAGGGGGAAGATGTAGAGATATGTTTGTGCAAGGCTCCCTCATAAGGGTCAGTTTTATGAATATAGGAATTTGGAGGCATGCCCTGGAAGCAGCATGAAGAACACAGCGTAGCTCTGCTCAGCAGTCCACCACAGAAGCTCTCTACTTTGTCTTTAATGAAACCTTTATTTCTTCTGTCTCATTCACTGGTTTGTTGTTTAATGAACCCCAAGATTATTGCAGCAATGGTCAGGTATTTAATATGGAAAATGACATTAAACAGCTGTGGGTTAATTTCAAGCATCCACGTTCCCAAGCTGTGATTTTAGTAGGAACGTTCCTGACATCTCATAACTGCCTCACCAGGAGCCAGTTACAACTGGCGGTAAATAACTGGGCATTCCTGACAACTCTCAGCAGGTTAAAGAGGTCCCACTCCATCAGCTGCAGTGTGATAGGTTTGATAATAGCTTCTATGCCAGAGCATCATAGAGGACTTAATTATAGACTTCACTTTGGTAACTGACCCTGGACCTGTTGCATGGATGCTTGCAATGAGGAGATCTTAATTCCCTGTGCTGAGCAGGTAAAAGATTAATATAAAGCTGTTAGTGGTTAGACTGGTTAGTTAATGTCACTTTTCAATATGTTTTCTTCTTGATTTTATTTAGGAAATGATAGGTAAAAATGAAGCAGTCTCCATGTTTGTAAATGGGATTATTTCTAGTAAAATAAGAAATTCTTAAATCCAAAACTAACAAATGTTTAATCACCATGACAGCAGCTAGTTGTAATGTATTAATGCGATAGGGCTTATGTATGTTTTCAGGAGTTTAAAGTCACATTAAAGGTGGTTGAAAAAATAGTTTTCATTGCATAGGAGGGCTGGGGGCGCTTGGCATAATAAATAGGTTAAATACATGTATTCCTGCATGTAGGGAGTAATGTGAATTTTGTATACAAAACACACCATTCTTAGAAGAAATGAAAAGAATGCAACACAAGCTTTAGGCCAAAACAAGTTCAATCCTAAATTCATCACTGACGTAAGCAGGTGTTGCCCCTATTTCTCAGTATTGTGGAAAGAGGGTCATTGATGGAGTTAAGCATGGAGGGGTAACATCTACTGTGCCTTTATCCAGCATTGACTGCTAAGCAGTGCCAGTGGCCACTGGAATGTTGTTAAAGAACAATTTTGGTACTGGCGATGTTTCTTCCTGGTGAATTGTAAATTCTGTGTCCTTGGCCTGCATAACTACTGGAAGTGTATATAGGGGAGGGAAATCGCCTGGTACTTTTCACAAGAAAAGAAACCCTTCTACTCCCTAATCACTTAAATATGTTGTTCATAGCTGTAGGAAAAATCAGCTAGGGAGTTCCTAGTGGGTGCAGGAGTTAGTGGTGGCTGGCAGGGTGAAGCAAAAAGGTGTGTGTGTGTGCTGAGGAGTGGCAGACAGATTGTAACATGGTTAACAGTTGCAGCTGTACCAGTGACCCTGGAAAGAGGCAGGAAAAAGTGGCCAATATGGGAGGAGAAGGAAAGGTGAATAAAGAGGTGCAGAATTGGCTGGTGAAGGCTGGCTCTGCATAAAGAAAGGTTTGTAATATGATGTGACAATAGCAGCCCTCTGAAATCTCATCAGTTCCATAGGTACAGCTATCTGTTTCCTGCCCAAATTCCAGGTTGGTTAATACACATCTAATCATACCATTGCCCCCTTGTAATTCAAATTGGTATGGTAGTATCACTATAACTCACTGGATCACAGCTGACAATACCACATTCAGGACAGACTTCTGAGAAATAGGGCAGACTCATCCCAAACTGATGGTTATTCTGTCATTAGATTATACCAAGGTGTGATAAATGAAGGGGTCGGGGGTTAGCTCCCTTTTATGGACACCCAGCCAGCCAGTTAGCTATAAAGTCCCTCTTGGTGGCTGTTCTCTGCTTGCTTTACCTGTAAAGGGTTAATAAAGTCCCCCAGGCAAAGGAAAGAGAGTGGACACTTGACCAAAAGAGCCAATGGGAAGGCTAGAACTTTTTAAAATTGGGGGGGGGGGAAACCTTCCCCCTTGTCTCTGTTGTGGTTCTCCTGGAAAGAGGGGAACAAGGAGCAGTTATACTATGAGAAGCTTGAAGCCAGGTATGATCGTAGATCATCAGATCATACCTAGAACTACTTATCTGGAACCCCCAAATGTGTAAGTAGATCAGGAATGTTTAGAAAGACGCGATTAGGTTTATTTCTGTTTGTTTCTTATGGCTAGTGGACTCCTCTGTGCTAACCCCAGATGCTTTTGTTTGCTTGTAACCTTTAAGCTGAACCTATTTTGGGTACTTAATTTTTGGAATTGCTCTTTTAAAATCTATCAAAAGCCTGAGTTCCAAATGTATTTTCTTTCTTTTTGTTTTTAATAAAATTTACATTTTTTAAGAACAGAATTGGATTTTTGGTGTCCTAAGAGGTTTCTGCATATGTTGTTTAATTAGTTGGTGGCAACAGCTAATTTCCTTTGTTTTCTTTCTCAGCTCTTTCCCAGAGGGGTGTGTGTGAAAGGGCTTGAGGGTACCCCACAGGAAGGAATTCTGAAGTGTGCCTTCCTGGGTTCCAAAAAAATGGGTTTTGCATTTGGGTGGTGGCAGTGTTTACCAAGCCAAGGTCAGAAAAAAGCTGTAACCTTGGGAGTTTAATACAAGCCTGGAGTGGCCAGTATTAATTTTTAAAAATCCTTGTGGGCCCCACCTTCTGCACTCGAAGTGCCAGAGAGGGCAATCAGCCGTGACACAAGCCAATAACAAAAGTGAACTTCTGTATCACCACACTGGTTAACAAGAGGTTAAAAATGCAGACTCCATAGGCATTCCAGCCCTTGGCTCACCACCCAGATGCTGGAATTCATGATGAGTGGTTATTGAAAACCAGTTTTATCAGATATAGGGCCTTTCCAAGTCCAAGGTATCAGCCACATAGCCAAGTCAATATATAACTCAGATCTTACTCAGTTACGCTGATACCAATCCTTTAGTAGCTAAAAACTAAAGGTTTAATAATATAAAAAAGAGGGAAAAGAGGAGAGTTATTGAATAGTTAAAGGATCATAGACATACAAGTGATTTTCAATGTTCATAGATCAGGATCACAGCAGTAATGGAATAAACTACTGGCTTGCAGAAGTCACTCTCTAATCAGATTGGGCATCACCAGTCCTTGTTTAAAGCTTCCTTGTTAGAAATCCAGTCCAGAGAAATGAAGCAGGAAATGAAGACGAAATGAAAATCTTTCAGGGGTCTTTACAAGGCAGTCATGACAAGAATCTTATTGCTCTTATGGGTAGGATATATGTGTGACTGAGGGGTGGCAGACAGGGCTAATCATCTTACAATATACTAGTAAGGCTTCTTCTAGTAGTACATATACAACCAGATCCAGGACTCTGGAGTTTGAATCTCATTTTTAAAAGGCTCTGCTCAGCTTTCCTTGGAGCCTCTGATGGCTTTATGTACTTTTGATACTAAAAGTAAAATTTCTAGTGGTTGTTATATCTTTACAGATAATGTAGGTGGCTTGGAAGCCCCTGTGTGGGTTTTCCAGTACTATGAATCTGTACTTAAGATTTTTGGAGACTCTTAATTCCAAAGCTAGTATTCCCACTTCATTTGGAAAAAAAGATCTCCTTGACCAGTGTTTACCCCTCTGTAAAACTAGAGGTGAGATATTAGCATAGCATGTTTTAGAGATGAAACTCTAAATTTTTTTCTCTGAACAATACACAGTCACATTTGAATATATGCAGGGATTGTATTTTTAACTTGCAGCTGTTTGTTGGAGACCAAGAATTTAAAATTAAGGAAAATGGAACCCCTGAAGTGGATGGACTTAATATGGTATGTGAACTTCCTTATTTGGCAGCTGAGTGAGACATACAGAAAATAGGCCAGTGCTGTTTAGCTGGTTTTATTAAATGTTTGATTAAAATGCCATGTTTATAAAATGTTTAATTGACAGTTTGGCTGTAAGAATTCTCAATAGCATACACAAATGGAATCATTACTGAAAAGGTGGAAGAGGCTGAAGTTCTCTTCATATTTGACCCTGTTCTCCACGAGAAGTAAAACACTTGCCTCAAATGTGTTAATCTAATAAAGCTAGTTTACATACATACAGGTTTAGGGCAAAATTTTCAAATGTGGATGCCTTAAATTATGCACCTAAATAAGGATCTGATTTTTTCAGAGGTGCTGAACACCTACATTTGAAAATGTTGGCTTTAGTGCTTCCTGACTGCTCTAAGAAGTATGTTCTCATGTTAATGCTGAAGGATTACCCCATACTTCTAATGGACATTGCCTAATCTTTTAAAAATGTTTATTGCTGTTACAAAAATTTATTCTGTGCCCTTCACCATGTAATTTAGCTGTAACTATCAAACACACACTAATTTAAATCAATATTAAATTAATATTTTATTAATATTAGCCATAAACAGGAATTCAACTATTTTATTGGTAATGTCAATTTTAACAAACCGTTACTATCTATTTGAAAAACTGCAAACCAGAATTGAAGAGGTGGTCTATGAAATAGCCTGGCCCTATTCAATTTAAGACTTCAATGATCTCCTTCCTTCTGTCCCTCTGTTTCCGCTCTTTCCTATGCATTTGTTTCCCCATATACTTGTTTTTACCTAAGTTTTCAAGATCCTCCCAGCAAAGTACTGTGCCTGATTCACAATAGCCTGTTTGCTGTTGTCACAGCTTTAGTAAAAGTAAAAAAAAAAAAGTTTCACGCTGTATTTATGTAATGATTATGCGTACAAAAGTGACTGTCATCTAGCAATACAGCGTTTATTACAGATGTGAAACATTAACTGGGGAATAATAATAAAAACTTCACTTTGGCTGAGAAGCCATTCTTTAAACTAACAAGTTTAGCATATCATGTATGAAAGCTGTGCAGATTTATTACAGTTAAAGCGATTAGGCTGTTGTGAAAACAATATTGTAAGACAAAAACAAAACTGATTACTTCACATGGAAATATCAGTTCTGACTGCCCAAGGATTTAAAAAGCAAAACAAAACCCAAAGTTTACCCAGAACCATTTGCCCAGTGTATATTTCAACACATTGTTATGCTAGAGGAGACAGTCTCTTTGAGATGGGAGTTTGCTGAAACACCTAACACCCAATGTCAGGAAGGCTAACATAGCAGGATAAAGAAATCTGTCTGCAGTTCAACACATAGCAGGCATGATTATCCACTATCATGCACCTTGCATAATCACTTGCATCTGTGGAAAAACGCTACCACAGATATGAGTGGAGAATTCTGATTCTGTATCAGGTTGCACTCACTTTGCACAGAAATACGTGATTATCCAGAGTGCAAGGCAGTGGAGAATCATCCCAGCCTCTCTAAAACCTGTAACATTGTTTAATCCTTAAATACTGAAAAAAAATTAACTTCTCTCTTGCTACTTAAGGCGTACAGAAAAACCTTAATTTTTCAGGAAAACAGAAATAACAAAATCCTCAAGAGATCAACAGCATCATCATCTGGGTCAACAGTAGCTGTCATATGATATCTGCTGTAATAAAATACTAATTTTATCAAATGTACTCTGAATTACATGCATCCAGACTCAAATGGGTGATTCCAGCTTGCCAAACTTTGTTTGTTTTCCTCTGATCCAATAGTTTAAATACATTTGGAGATGTGAAGAAATGCTTTTTCTACCCAAAACCAATTAAGAATCCTTGTTGAGAATAGTAATGTATAATTTCCTTTTATAGTTTTTAGCTGTTAGAGAGCAAGATTTCCTTTCATCAGTGAATAAATTAGAATGCACCAGGCAATATGGTTCCAATCGGTATATTATCATGGGCAGTTTGAGATTCATCCCTTCCGTGTTTTGTACATGAGGCATCTGAGTCCAGGGGGAAAGTCATCCATGCTGCTCTTGGATTACAAGAATTTCAGTAAGAAAACTTCGAGTGCTTGCTCATGTCTATTCTAATGAAGGTGTGTGCACCACTGCTGGGAAGTTTTCCCCTGTGGTATCCAGTGGGTCGGCTCTGCTGCCCCCTGGAGTTGCACTCTCATAGTGCTGGTATATAGTGTCCTGTCGAGTTGCTGCCCCCTGAGTTTTTTCTTACCGCCGATGAAGTTCTGCTCGTCCTTGCATTCACGCAAGTACTCTCCTCAGTTGATTTTGTCTTTTTTTCCTGTATATAGTTAGTTATAGTAACTAGAATTTACAATTTTGTGTTACTTAGTAGTTATTAGATTAGAACCTTGGTAAATGTGGTTACCTCGGTACCGGGACATGCCTCGGTGCCTGGGGTTTAAACTATGTGTGTTTTACCATAAGCCCATGCCCATTACTGATCCCCCTTCTAGCTGCCCTAAGTGCTTGGGGGAGGCCCACCTACGGGACTGCTGTAGGATTTGTAAACGGTTCAAACACTGTATCTTCAAGGACAAAGACCAGAGATTTAAATTCCTCATTATGGAAGCAGTTCTCCACCCCTTAGAGCTGAGCCAAGCCATCTTGGCACTGAGCACCTCTACTTTGGTGACAAGTGCACTGGCTTCTCTGAGAGACAGGTAGTGCAGCTTGACCTCACCAGCACCGGTTCAAGAGGTTTTTCTAGGGAGCGGAAAACCATCCCTTTGGGTCACATACCTGGCGAAGTGGAAAAGGTTCTCAATCCGGCCAGAAAGGGGTCTCGCTCATGCGATCATCAGTACTGTGTGTTCTGGACTACTTGCTATACCTGAAGCAGCAAGGGCTACCAACGTCTTCAATTAGAGTCCACCTGGAAGCAATCTCGGCTTTTCACCCATGGGAGAGCAGGTTCATCTTTGCAAACTCACTCTGGTAGTTGCTTTCTCGAGGGGCTGGATAGGCTGTACCCACAGGTGACAGCTGATCCTGCCCTGGAACCTTAACCTGATGCTGTCAAGACTCAGGGATCCCCCATTGGAGCCCTTGGCAACGTGCTCTGATGGCTATCACCTAGGCCAGAAGGGTTTTGGAAATCAGGGCTCTTATGTCAGATTCTCCATACATGGTCTTCTTCAAGGATAAGGTCCAAATGCGCCCTCACCTAGCCTTTCTCCCAAAGGTGGTGTTGCAATTCCACAACAGTCAGGACATTTTTTTCCCGTTCTTCTACCCAAAGCCGCATGCTAACAGCCAGAAAGGCTCCATTCGTTGGATGTCAGGTGGGCACTTGCCTTTCACATAGAAAGGACTAAATCATTCAGGAAACTACTCAGTTTTTCGTGGCGGTGGCAGACAGGATGAAAGGCCTCCCAGTCTCAACCCAGAGAATTTCATTATGGATCGCTTCTTGTATCTGCATCTGCTGCGACCTGCTGAAAGTCCCTGCTCTGATCCTGATGGCACATTCCACAAAGGCCCAAGCGTCTTCAGGTGTATTTGTGGCACAGGTTCCCATCCAAGATATCTGTGGAGCAACAATGTGGTCTTTAGTCTGTACCTTTGCAACTTACTATGCCATCACTCAGCAAGCCAGAGACGATAACTTCCTCAAACCTAAGACTCTGTTCTGTTCAGCAACTTTTAATGTGTTAAGCTTTGGACTGTAGAGTCCAAATAGTCTAAGGTATAAATGCAGGGCTGAGTATAAATTTAGCCACTGTTGGTTTACTTTCCATTTTTTCTTTATCTGTCAGAGTTGGGACTAACAAGTGGAAAAGTAAATCTTGAACATGACAAAAATTACAGTAACTAAAATGAATGTAGTGGAGGACACAAGACAGTTTTAATTGACCTTTTAATTGCCCTACTGGTGTTCAGGATTTCCCCGATGATGGCAAATAAAAACAGTAGAAATCATCCATTTATAATGGCTGTGGGAACTGGCACTGTGGGCCATGACATGTTACTGAAGAAATTGCCCGAGTGTGAGATTCACAAGCGTTAAAAGGTTAACGGTGCTTGTTTTTGTCAAGTTGTTAACAAGTACCACCTCTGTTTAATGTGTTCAGTATTGGAATTATATTAGGTTAGCACTGTTTTTTGCATGTGTATTATCTCTGGGCTCCAAGTACTTGGAAGAAGCATTGAGGAAATATTTGATTTGTTAATGGACATTTATGGAGTTGGAGGCCTGCGTGTTTCTCCTGCTAAGTAACTCTTTTCACGTGCTTTCCCCTCCCTCTTCCCTTTTATTTTCTCTTAGGATAATAAGGTTAAATCTCTACTCTTGAATCTGATCTGCAGTAACAGAATGACAGCTGAGCAGGTGCTGAATGATGAGTGTTTCTTGTTCCCGGATGTGATCCCAGCTCCACCGCAGAGTGAACCTGGTGAAGAACTTGAATGTGAAAAGACAGAGGAAAAAGGCGAGGACATTATCAGTTCTGACAACAAGACAGATGACAATGAGGAGATTGACCCTTCTCAGTAGGCCAGAGGACTCGCCAGCCATTTGCTTCAGTTATTTTTATTTTGTTTGAGTTCTAAAAAAAAATAAAAACTTGCATGGGATCTGAAAGTAGTTGTCCTACACTCAAATATTCAAAATATAAAAGGGTTTGGTAAGCCTAACCATTTTTGTGTAATTACAGGTGTGGTCCCTTCGTTGGGATTTCTTTTAAAAAAGTATGTTGCTGAATAACTCTTTGAATAACTGTTTGAAGTTAAGAGCATGATGATGCTAATTGAGGCAATAGCAAAGAGAAATGCTCTAAAGTTTGTCAACGCTTTGCTTTATCACTTTGACATTCTGAGGACCTTTCGAGGGGATGTTATCTACTGGTGGTAGAGCTGTTAGCCAGATACCAGGAGATCAGACGTGTGAAATCATGACCCCTTTTCATGCCACTGTCCTCTCCCTCTTTCTTCTGCTCTGCTCCCTTCCAAGATGTTCCTGTTAAAATAGATGACTGCTGCTCTTACTGAGGGGCCAGTGATGTGTTTTGTCAGATAGCCAAGCAGATATTCCAACAGCAGCTGCCTCCAAGACAAAAACCACCTGTGGTGCCTTGAGAATTGGTCAGCAGAATGTACTAAGTGGAGAGAGCTATCAAACCTATTTTCCCTCCCCAGAATCCAAGCAAGGTATGTTTGAGCTCCTCTGATTGAGTTGGCAAAAGGCCGAGGACATTGTGTCTGTCTCATCTTTGCAGTGCTGCCACCATGCCACCTGCCTGGCCAAATAAAATACTATGCCTTGTATTCTGCTTGTTTGTTTATAAAAGCGGGGGAAGGGGGAGCGTGGGCGTGTTTTTTATAGGAAATCATTTAATATCTTTCAGGTTTTGATGCATGACAAACATAAATAAGATTTCTGAATGTTTGTCTAAATATATTTTGAAGACTGCAGATTCTCACCATGGTGGGAGGGGAGGGTTGTTTGAATGAACAAAAGAATAAAAACTCAATTTTATGCAAAATTTGGAACAAGTCTATTTATAATTACTGGAGTGCAAGAAGTCACTCCTGACTTGCATGTTTATTGAAGCCACTGCTGAGTCACTCTTTCATTCAGTGGCGTATTTGGAGACTGAAATGGGAAGGAGGGAGCAGCAATGGAAAAGAAGAAGGGCGAGAGACATAATTCCTGTAAGAATATATCTGGCCACAGGGTGTTGCTCTTGACTGGTGATATTGCTCTTGGACAGCGTTTTAGCCAGAGACTAGTGTGTGTAGGGGAACTTTTAACAGAATTGGCCATTACCATTTGAAGAATGTACAGTGTTGTGTTTTTGTTTTGGGGAAAGACTAGGAAGTTTCAGGTACAATGATACAGTCAATACTAGATTTAAGATGCAGTCTTGGAATTGCTTCTGTAACATTAAAGAATGTTTTGCCGGAGGTGGTATTTCAGCTTTAATTGATATTCGACTTTGACTTTGTTTTGTTACAGAATATTTGATTAAAATGTTGTCTTATTTTTCTGATTAGAGGACACTGATTTTCAGATATTTGTGTCTATAATAAAAATCAGTGATAGAAAAATCTTTGTAAAGTGGTTTTGGTTTTAAAATTGTTTAGGGTTGACAAATTAATTTTGATTACAAAAAAGTCACAGATGCATAGTATACTAAAATGTGTATTATCATTAGAGTAAAACAACAAAATATACAACATTTTAAAAACTTTCATATTGTTGAATAAAGCATTTATTAATTCAGGGGTATGTTTTAAATACATGCAGCAGTAAGCATCATCTAGAGAGCTAACCTAATATTTGGGTTTTACTTTAGATACTGCATTTAGAGTTCAGGTTGGGGAGGTATAATATACACAACTCCCTCCAACATGCTTTCTTGTGCCCTAGAATCTAAACTGTAATCTTATTATTGCTTACACTATGGTTCACCTAGGAGCCCCAATCATGAAGAAGGACCCCGTTGTGTGAGGTGCTGTACAGACATGAACCAAAAGATGGTCTATGCCTCAAAGAACTTACAATCTAAAGCTTGCATCTTGAATAAAAAATTTGTTAGGCCTTGTGGTTGTGAAGAAAACCTTCAAAATATGAACCAAGTGTGACCAATGTAGTGGTGATGGAGTTTGCAGCTAGCCTGAAACAAAGGTATGAAAAAAGGGAATCTGTTCCTGTTCGTTTTAATGAAAGTTAGCATCAATGCCTAATGATAATTTAAATGTCATTAACTAGTTCACTGATGAACAAGGCATGTAAGAGAGTAGAGGCTGGATGGTATTCTCTATCTACTGTGCATAACATCTCATTCTGGCACCATGAGGAGTGGTACTTGTAAGAATATCACGACTTATTGTGGAAGCTGTTGTTGGGTCTGCATCACAGTGAGGCAGAAGCCAATGATGTGGAGTCTGAGTATATTCTAAATGTGCCTTGTTTTATTTAAACACATATACCAATCCTGGAACAGCGGTAGCTACAAACAACATGCTGGTAATATTTTCTTTCAGAAATCTCATCCTGTCACCACAATGGCCTGTTCTCAGAAAAGTTCTGCCTGAACAATTGACTTCCGTGAGACCTAGGCAGAGAGCAGAGTCTTCTGCTGCTTGCTCAGTTCCCTCTACAGAGAACCTTGATAACAAAAAGTAATACATAGCATGTCTTCCCAAGACTGAACATTTACTTGCACATTAAGAAGAACTTGGTAGACTGTGTAACAGCAGAACCTGATGACACCTGCCTTAACATTTTTACCCGATCAAGAAAGGGCTATGCCTAATAAGCTCACCAGTGTACATAATCATATTAGAACTTTTTACACAATCTAGTGAGAGTGGCAACTCATTTGTGCCATCTTGGCTAAGTGGAACTTAGTTTGTGGGAGAGTATTATTGCTCTTGTTTTCTCCTTTTGTTTTCTTCTTTTTTTGTGTGTGTGTGTGGGGGGGCTGGTTTAATTTCTGACTTTATTTTCTATGTGAAAGCATAGATTCTGGAGCTCATGATAGCAACCTTCAGAATAAAGTACCTGTCTGCTAATCCCCAGTGACCACTCAGCAATAGAATCAGATCTGAAATAGAACCAGAACAGAATCTTGTTAGCAGTTCATTTAAAAAAAGAAATTCAGATGCAGTCTCAGATATCTGGAATATTGTATTCTCCTACCTGTTGTTAGAGTATGAAGCTACTGTGATGTTTTGGGTTTTTAGTATGATTATTCAGGCATCCAGATTCACCAGTAAGGAAGGACATAGACATTAACTATATGAAGGAAAGAAATGTAATATATATGGGGGAAAAAATTATTCCAAGTGAGTTGCACAGTCAACTTCAAATTGAATTGCTACACTATGTATAACGCACTATAATTTAACATAGTAAGAATCTGAGTAAGATGTGTTTTAAAAAATGAAGCCCGTAAGTAGGTACTTGTGCAGTATCATCTAGTGTATAGAGCACTGGACTGGAACACAGGAGAATGGCTTCTATGCGCAGCTCAGCTTGTGGTCTGCTGGGTGATTTTGGGAAATCACTTCATCTCTTTGTGCCTTTGGTTTCCCCATCTGTAAAATGGAGATAATGATACTGCTTTGCCTTGTAAAGTGCTTTGAGATCTATGGAGAAAACGTGTTATATAAGAGCCAGACAGTGGTGGTGGTATTGTTTGTTGTTACATATCTTGTCTTCATAGTCCATACAGTTTAACTGATATGGAATTAAAAAGTTACTTTCACAAATCTTGTTTTACTCATTTTTACTGTTTTCTTAGGGAGCTGGAGATTCAGGTCTTTCCCATTTTTTTCTTTCTTGTAATAAATGTGTGTGTAGCTTTAGTTAAAGAATTTGAGTATTGTCAAAGCTATTTGAAGAGGTTTTCTTCTCCTAAAAATATTTAAATTCAAACAATCAAAATGTTTGTGTTTGCTATGTCCAAGAACTGACACGCCAACAGATGAAGACAGAATATGGGTTCTCTTACAGTATCTTGCCATGGTATATCTGACACTATGAATTATTTGGTGAGTATATACCTGTAGAGTGATACTGATATATTGCTAGAGACAGGAGAAGGGTACAGGGCAATTCTGGGGGATTACTACTTGACTTATAGCTAGGGCCCTACCAAATTCGTGGCCATGAAAAACGCATCATGGATCATGAGGTCTGGTCTCCCTCCCCCCCCCCCGTGAAATCTGTTCTTTTGTGTGCTTTTACCCCATACTATACAGATTTCATGGGGGAGACCAGTGTTCCTCAAATTGGGGGTCCTGACCCAAAAGGGTGTTGCACGGGGGTAACAAGGTTATTTTAGGAGTGTTGCAGTATTGCCACCCTTCTGCGCTGCCTTCAGAGCTGGGCAGCTGAAGAGTGGTGGCGGTTGGCTGGGCGCCCAGCTCTGAAGGCAGCACCCTGCTAGGAGCAGTGCAGAAGTAAGGGTGGCAATACCAGACCACGTCATCCTTCCTTTTGCGCTGCTACTGGTGGCAGCTCTGCCTTCAGAGCTGGGCTCCCAGCTAGCAGCTTCTGCTCTCCAGCTGCCCAGCTCTAAAGGCAGTGCCACCGCTGGCAGCAGCAGAAAAGTAATGGTAGCAGTACCACAACTTCCCCTACAATAACCTTTCAACCACCCACAACTCCTTTTTGGGTCAGGACCCCTACAATTACAACACTGAAACTTCAGATTTAAGTAGCTGAAATCATGAAATGTATTATATTTAAAATCCTATGACTCTGAAATTGACCAAAATGGATTGTGAATTTGGTAGGGCCCTAGTTAAAGCTGTGACATTGGCTCTCACACACAGTCAGGAAGTGTAAGCCAGATATATATCTCCAGTTTTTCTCTTTTTCTGGGTCTTGCACTCGTCTTTGGGAAGGTGGACAGAGGAATATAATGTGAAGGAGTTTAGAAACAGTTCTTGTGTTTGGAGGCAAATTGATGCTTGGGGGCAAATTCTGGAGGCAAATTGATGTTCATTTCACACTAGTCTGTCCAAGACTCTTTGTTCAAGATATTTGTAAATTCTGGTTGCATTCATTTGTGATGTCAATGATACAGGATGCTTCAGTACATCAAAGTGATTCTGTAGCTGTTCTCTTTGGTTTGCTCATGATCAAATATCTGAAATGGGGAAACTGAAAGAAATTCTGTAGCTAAACCATTTTTCCTTCGTAGTTAAATACTTAAAACAACGGTATCATCTGAGAAGAATTAAAACCTGTTATTGCTGCGTCCAATTTGTAGAAAAGGAGGAGAAACTATGGGATTGTTTTGCAAGAACAGATTGCTCTACAATGCTTTGATCCAAGTGTCATGAAGGAAACATGATGAATTTCCCCAAATACATGCCTGCCAATTTATAGATATCCAGAGTTGCATGAGATGGCTATTTAAGCAAGCTTCTCTGAAAGTGCTTATATTTGCAAACAGATCTTTTCTTTTATAACTTATTTCAAATTAAAAGTCAACAGTTCTGTAGGAGACTCAAGTCTGTGTTTCATAATGCATGTGGCCTCTCAGTGATTAATATGAAGAAACTAGTGGCAAAGGTAGCCCTTTAGGCTGCAGTGGATGTGTGGTAGACATGGCTTCCAGAAGTTTGGCCACTGGTCTAGTCAGGAGAAGAGACTCCTAGCTGCAATAGTCAGTCGAGTCTCTTTAATGAGGAAATGGACAAGTCCCTGCACTCACTAAAACACTCAAGATTGACTCTGCATTCCCTGGGCATTTCTCTGACCTCAAGATAAAACACCAGAGGCAGCCCTATAAACCAAGGCCATCCCCTTCTTATGCACTTTAGTACCAGCGCACAGCTGAGCCGTCACACAAATGTAAGAAGATTCAGCCTTGCTTCTGAGTCCTCTTTACTCTCAAGCCTCTACTCTCACACAACCACTAGCCAAGAGCCACTTTTGACATGGTGGAGACCCATGTACCACCACTGATGCCAACCACCTCGTCCCCTTTTACCTTTGGGGGCAGTCTTGCATTCTTTGGCTACAGCTGGAACAAGATCACTGTGGATAATCCACCAAGGACACTCCACAGAGTTTCTCCTCTTCCCACCTCACAAACCCCCTTCCTGGTCCCCTTTGGGGACCACTCTCATGAGGTAATTCTTCAAAGGGAAGCAGAATCCTTCTTACAAGAGTGTGTCCCACCTCATTACCATGGGAGAGAATTCTACTCCCCATATTTCCTAGTTCCCCAAAAAAGCAGAAGGTGGAGACCTATCCTGGACCTTTGGCAACTCAACATCTCTAATTGAAAACTGAATTTCCAGATGATTAGGCTGGCATGTGTAATCCCCTCTCTTCAAGAAGGGATGTAGTTCATGGCTCTTGCTATAAAGGACTCATATTTCCATGTGGATATTCACCCATCATACAGGAAGTTCCTGTGTTTTATGGTAGGCCAGGAACACTTCCAGTTTCAAGTCCTTCCCTTTGGGCTGGTTACAGCACCCAGACTATTTACAAAGGTTTTCTCCATGGTAGCAGCTTAGATGAGACACTATGGCTAGATGGTATTCCCATACCTGCATGATTGGCTCCTGGGAGGCTGATCTTGTCAGGAGGTCAGGTCAGCAACAAGGTTTCTCATACAACTTTTAACTGCACTAGGTATTTGCATAAATGAAGAAAAGTCCATTTTGTTACCCACACAGGCAATAAACTGTGTAGGGTGAAGGTTGGACTTGACTTCTGTGAGAGCATCTTCTCCTCATGCACTGAGCACCCTGATGTCACACATCACTTGCAGACCATGAACCACAGTGCATAAGTGCTTCTCACTGTTAGGCCACGTGGCCATGTGCACCTGCATAACTCTTTTTGCCAGAATCCACTTATGGTGCCTGCAGGCTTGGCTCCATTTGACCTATCAAACAAACAAGTACCATATCAGCTCCAGGGTGGTCATTCCTATCAAAGTTGTCGCTCTTATAACTTAGTGGCTCAACTAGGAAAGGTCATAGTAGGAGTTCCCTTCGCCCCTTGTACCCTCAGGGCCATCATTGTGACGGGTGCCTCTGTTCTGGGGTGGGATGCTCACCTGGACAATCACACTGCTCAGGATACTTGGACCCCCGCGAGACGCCAGACTACATATAAACTTACTGGAACTGAGGATGGTCCACCTTGTGTGCAAGGCCTTCCTTTGTCTGATATGCTTGTTCCATATTCACATAATGTCAGACAATATGACCACAATGGTCTATGTAAGCATACAGGGAGGAGCAAGCTCTCATCCTCTCTGCCAGGAAGCTGTTAGACTTTGGAACTGGTGCATCAGAAACCACATTGATGCTCAAGCCGGATATCTTCCCGGTATGGACAATTCCCTGGCAGACGAGTTAAGCAGAAGCTTCTTGATAGACCACAAGTGGGAGATTCACAACATGTTTGTGAGCGAGATATTTACACAGTGGGGTACTCTGCTATGGGATCTCTTTGCATCCCAAATTAAAAGAGAGCTTCCTCTGTCTTGCTCCAGGGGAGCCATGGGTTAGGACTCCCAAGATGATGCTCCACTGATGTCTTGGACAAACAGCCCAAGATATGCCTTTCCTCCCATTCCTATTTCCACAGGTTGCAGGGAAGATATGTCATGACAGAGTCAACACTATTCTCCTAGCTCCCCCCAGCCCAGTTTTGGTTCAAGCAATTTCTATCAATATCTGCCCATCCACCAATCAGGATCTGCCTGTTCTCAGATCTCCTAGCCCAAGACTGGGGGGACCAAGCATCCCAATCCAGGTTTACACCATGTCATGGCCTGTTTTTTGGTTGGGCATCAGAAATAGAATGTGTTCAGCCCCTGTTCAGGTAATCCTTAACCAGAATAGAAAAAGAGACTACTAGAACCTTCTATCCAGCCAAACATTTAGCAGCAATTAGTGACTTCCTCCTTTCAGTGAAAGGGAGCTGCCTTTACTCACCCAGCCACAGTACAATTCATGAAAGGCCTGATTGGCACCTTCCCACCAGTGCTTAAACCTACCCTTTAATGGGACCTTAACCTTATCCTGTCCAAGCTCACTAGTCTGCCTTTTGAACCCATGGCAATTTGTACCATGGCCCATCTGGCCATGAAGGTGGCGGTGTTAGTAGCTATCACCCTCCTTATACAGTGTTTCACAAAGAAAAGGTTTCTCTTCGACTACTCTCCAGATTTCTCCCCAAGATTATTTCCGAGTTCTACATCAATCAAGTGATACACTTCAAACTGTATTTTTCCCCAAACCGCACGCCTCTTCTGAAGACAAGAGACTTCCTGGACATCCGGCATGCCCTGGCATTCTACCTGCAAAGAACCAAACCTATTAGGAAATCACAGAAACTCTTTATTGCCATAACAGAGTGGTCACATGGGCAAGCCATAGTCTCCCAGAGAATTTCTAAGTGGTTTCAGAATGCATATTAGCGTGCTACAAGCTCGCAAACATGCCTCTCTCTGGGAGTGTAACATCTCGCTCCATGCAAGTACAAGCTGCCTCCATGGCATCCCTATCAGACCTTCCACTGCAGGACATCTATACAGTAGCCTCTGGAGTTCGATCCACACATTCATGCTGTTCAATTCCCTTGTTTGTGCCATGGCTGCAGATAAAGTGGTGGGGTTGGCAGTAGAGCAAGCATCTTTGCTGCCAGCTTCCTTGCATCTGTCTCTAGTCTGAACACTGCTTGCCAGTCACCCACATGTGGAATACACATAGGGACCAGCACTTGAAGAAGTGGAGGTTACTTACTGTAATTAGAGGTTTTTTGAGATATGTGATTTCTGTATTCCACTACCCACCCTCCATCCCCTCTGCTTTGGATCCTGTTGGATTTGTGGTAAGAAGAGAAACTGGCGAGGTGTCAGCCTGTGCTGCCTTTGATATCCTCAGTTGAGAGCATGTGGAGAGCCACTGCACGTGTGCAGGCCAAAGACGGTGCTTGAAGAACTTCTGGACGTGGGCACATGGCAAACTTGCCTACCCATGTGTGGAATACAGATAGGGACCACACATCTCAAAGAACTTCCAGTTACAGTAAGTAACCTCCACTTCTCTCTCTCATTTTAAAGCACTGTGTATTTACAGAATTCTGTTAACCAAACCACCATGGCATTGCTCACATTGAAATGTTCAGTGAAATATCTACTTTTTCCACTTAGGATCCCAATAAAATATGGGAAGGTGGGCATTACTTGTGTGTGAGAATATAGAAATTAGATGCAACTCTTGGGCTCCTGGCAAGTTGCTAATGCAGCCCTAGGTGCAATAGTTGTGATACCACTGGTCTTTCCTTCACCACATTATATTTCAGTATTTCATTATATACGTTGTCCTATCAGATGTCCCTGTTCGTAGACCAAAATGAGTGGTGCTATCCATCACTTTGAGCTGCCCCTATTTGCTTAGCTTGTCTCATATCTCAGGAATGCAGCTACCGAATACTGTGGTGAAGAAGTTAAATGTACAAATGATCAGTGGATTTCTGATTCATTGTTTAGATGGCTGTCTGGCCTAGTTGGTAAATAGTAGACTGAGTTCAGGAGAGCCGGGCTTTCAGCATGGGATGGATATGCACTGTGTGTGGTGCTATGCACTTGTTATGACACACCTTATAGTATAGAAGCCACTAATCTTAAAATAAAAATTGGGGTTGTAAAGTTCAAACCTCCTTTGTTTATAGCCTCCTTACCCAGTGCTTGGGAGAGTGATGCCATGTTGCACCAGAGGAGACTCTGGATACCTGTACACAATAGTTGGGTTTGGAATACCTTTCATTCCTTCCTAGTACAGTATTGCCATTTTTATAAAAGTTCCCCTAAAAAGGGAGGTATATCTTTTGATAGTGAGATTGGGAAATATGCACTGAAACATATTTTTAAGCAACTCGTAACAGAGGCTTTCAATGCGCAGCCAAATGTTGCTCTCTGAAAGTGTGATTATCTTACGATGGCTATTCATTTCCCAGGAGTTATCCTTTTTCCCTTCACAAGAACTCTGTGGTGAGAATCTGCATTTTATTGCTGCCCGAAGAGCCAAACTGCTGAACTCAACAAATTATTGGAAATGTAAAACATTTTCTAGTCAAAAAGCATCAGCAGACCTATCTGTTCTGTTAATACCTTGAAGTCTTTATAACTGCTCTGAGGTACAGTTCAAAGTTAATCTTTTGACAGTTTTATTTGCTATTTTGTTGAACATCACGATTCATTTTTATCTTTTAGGAGTTCCATTTATGGCTGTCATTTAATTGGTGGTAACTACAAATTATACTAGCAGCAAAGGAACGCATAAAAGATGCAAGTAGTGTAATCTTAGTAGTGTGAGTCATGGATTGCATCATCCACGGCAGTTAGTATGATTTTATGATTCATAAGTTTGTTCATTTCTTTTTTGGTGTGTCATCAGATAAATAGCTCAACTACAGAATGGTAAAACTGTATTGTGTGCAGCTCTGTTGGCAAGAGAGAATTTGGTTCTCACCTGCTCCTTTGTGTATTCAGTAAATCTGTCCAGCTTTCATATAGTCACTCTGTAAACTCTTCGAAAATAGCATTTTCCAAGGACAGCAAGGCATTTTCATTTAAAATAACTTTCTTTCCAGAGCACGAAGTGACTGATCTTCTTAATTCAATTTTAAAATGTCTTGTTAAAATTTTTAGACCTTTTTATTTTTACACTTGCTCAAATGGGTTACTACTAGTGATTAGCATGGCAGCACCATGTAAAACAAGTCAGTGGAGATCTAAGCTTGGAGCAGCCCACATTTGCTTTAATGCTAAGTCTGCACTGTGGAAAAAGTTCAGATGGACCCTTGAATAGCTGCTGCTAATATCTTAAATTTTAAGTAAATAACATATTCTGTCTCTCTCTGTTGGTTCACACTTGTCCTAAGATTTTCAAAAGTGACTAGCGACTAGATTTTTCAGGCAACTTGAGATGCCTTAAAGATGCCAAGTACCTGTTCTCTGACAATCAGGCTCCCATTAGGGTGTCTCAAATTAGGAAGTTAGACACCCAAAAATGGAGCCAACCAAAATCACTTGTCACTTTGGAAAATTATGGCCTCTGTTTTTAATTGTAAAAGTGAAAACTACATTCAGGAGAAGCATCTGCCATGGGCTGCACCCTGTTTTTTTCTGGAGCCCAGGATGGAGTGAGGAGGGAAGTAAGGTAAACTTTATGGAGGCAGACATGGTAAGTCTATAGTGTGTGTATATTTCTGGCAGGTTTATAAAGTCACTGTATTTCCTTTCTGTTAAGCTTCTAAGCTTATGCTAATATAAATCTGTTATATAAGCTTAATGCCGTGGAGGATTAGCTGTAGGCACTGGCAGACACCTTGATAGCCAGAAGTAACAATGTAATCATAGAGTGCCAGCAAAAAGTAACTTTACACTGAAACCAACCTAGTTTTATAAAATACAGTCAGGACCATCTCCTATCATCTGTTTAGTGACATTTAGTGTAGCTCAGACAGTACCCTTTATACGTGTACATTGTGAATTCAAATTCTGTTAATAGGATTTATTTTTATAATTTTAATTTCATACAACTTTTTTCCTCCATTCCAGCGATATTGTATGAATTTGTGATTGAACTATGCAATCAGAATGACTTCTGTTTTAACTGTGAAATGGTCCACAAAATGCCAGCTACTCTGACCAAGATCTTTTTGCCTTTCACTCATTTCAATAAATAAAAACCTAGCACAGCAGCTTACTCTCATTTGTGCAAGTTGCCATTTGTGCAAGTTTTGTCTATATCAGAGATGTATGCAAAACCATGTATTTGAATAATTACCCCAGTAACCTTTTAGCTAGGTAGGCCATCGTTCCTTAATTTAATCCAAAATTGTTTGTTTTAGAATGTGGATTTCACCCACAATTTTCTAGGTGCTTTTCAAACACATCAGGAGAGATGGTCACAGCCCTGAAAAGCCTAAGCTAAGTCTAGCGTCTTACTCTTCTTCTTAGCAACTGAATGTTTGTTTGACTTGTGTTGTCTCAAAGGCAGACTGACATTTCCCCAGATCTGATCTCTCTGAATGTTACATCCTGCCCGACAGGATGACTTTAGTAAAGACACTGAATAAGACTAAACAATTGATGTATTTGTAAATCAGTTGTACAGCATTTTAATTTACTTTACAGAGGTCTGTTTTCTTGAGTTATCAAATGACTGGCTACAAGTAATAACTGTCTTCTGTGGCCAGAATTTTATGGATATTTGATTAGTAATATATTGTGCCCTGTTTTGATGCAGTGCCTAAAACACCCAATGTTGCCTCATGGAAATCTTTTAGGGAAACATTCTATTTATAGACCATTCTGCCTGCATATCAAATCTCCCATGGGGGAGAACTGTCAAAAATCCCACCATTTTGCAATGACTAGTCACTGGGGCGGGGGCGTGCACCTGAATCACTATTGCACCGTCCAACAATATGATCATAGAACAAAAAAGATGGTGAAGAGGCATCAAAGCAGAGACTAAGCTCTGTCCCAAGAGAGAAGCTGTTAAAATATTGACTGTTTTTATTCCCTTTCTTTACGACAAAGTCTATTTTATATGAAAGATCTTTCTTTCCTTAGGTCATCAGCCTCTGCTGTTGATCTCCCCTTCCCCCCGATCTTGATATAACTAGCTTGTTTGGCACAGCATAACTCAGATGGTTGTGATGCTCTAGTCACAATTGACTTCAGGTGGGAAATGAACAGCAGGAGAGGAACTTCTGAGAAACCTTCATCCTATTTTTCATTCAACTGTTCCTAGTAGCCACATAAAAATAAAAAACAACACAAACATAATGTGATCTAGGAACAGAATGATTTCTAAATGGAATGATTTGCCAAGAGTTCCAGAAGAGGTCAATTATAACGTATTTTGAACTATTATCTCTGGCCTGACTCAGTGCTATTAGTTTTTCATTTTCAGGAGGTCTAAAAATCAAAGCTTGAAAGACTCAAGGGTGGGAGCAGGGGTGGGGAACTGTTAGACGAAGAAAAGATACAAGGAAAGGCCCTGTTTGTTCAGTCATTTTCAAGTATCTTAGTGTTGTGAATAGTAACTGAAAATGGTTCCTTCTCACACACACGGGTTAATGGGAACCTTAAGCACTGCTGTAGACACTACTTTTACCTAGTCTGTGCAGAATATAGCTGCTGTGATTTTTGCGGTTCACTGATTTGAGTAGAAGTTTTCCAGAGTTTCAATAGGGCATATGCCATGGGGCCTTTTAGTGACTCAGATTTTAGGTTAATACCATTTGGATGCTCTAATTCCCACATACCAACGTCCTTTCAGCATGTGCAGTGTTCTTCCTCCTTCCCATTAAGGCCTTGATTCAGCAAAACCCTTAAGTATGTACATAAAAGCCTTGTGGAACAGAGATGGATGTAAACATGTGGTTTAGGTGTTTTGCTGAATCAGGGCCTATGCCGCACTTTTCCATGCCATGTGCTCACAGCTGGGCAACGCAAGCCCTGTGACTGGGAGATCTGACACAGCCTTTAATCTGAACTCCAGCCCTACACTAGGTAGTACTCACATTTTTTCAGAGACCAGTAATGTCTCCTGTATTATGAACTCAGCCCATTCTCCCATGCATTTCACCTACCTTTTTCTTTACACGAAATTTACTGTAAATTGCCCCCAAAATGCTGAATCTTATGTGTATGGAACTCTACACACTGCATCCATTTCTTTTATTTAGACTTTCAGCACCAGTCTTGTACTTTTGTGCTTTACACAGTGGAATAATTTTCAGTACAAAATGGCAGTTTTGTGGTGTACCTGGAGGGCTAACACATTCTGGCTCTGGAGAACCAAGGTAGGAAAAGGAGTCCCAAAATCAAGGGGTCTTCATGGAGAACTCATTGCGGTAGTCGCCACTCCAGCTGCGTTGCAGTTGTGATTGTATCACACTTGTAGAGAGACTGCTTTTCTGGTCTTTAGGCTTTATACTAGCAGGTTAAAATGAGTCCCTTGATTTGCCCTGGGGCTCCTATTGTTAGCCAGGGCAGATAGATGGTGGAGTGCCAGTGTAACTTGCTTTCTGTGTGATGCAGTCGTTAATAAGTGGGGAACTCATTCCATACTAGATCAGTTTCCAAGTTCTCTGTGTGTAGCCTTCCATGGAGCATGTACCTCTGCCTCGTACATTAACATGTTGAACTAAAATGGTGTTCTGGGCCAAGGTGTTCGAAGCACCGCAGGCCGGCAGAGGCACTCTGAAAAACGAGACCCACACGCAGCTAAGCAGCGAGTTATTGGCTTTATTGAAGGTTAGTGACACGCCCGCAACGGGGACTCCAAGCGTTGCTGTCACGGAGGCGGAGAACCCAGCACACCGGAGCTTTGCCTGGGACTGAGTCCGGCGAAGGGGTAAACAGCGAGCCCTAATAAGCAGTACACAAAAGCAGCTCATGAATATATAATAAGGTACTTCCCAACAGGGGCTTTCCGCACACTGGCAAAGGGCCATACAGGGCAGACAGAACCGGCCTAAAGCCGGTTATAGCTGGTTCTCCATGTCCTACAGTCCTCGAGAAAGCGGAAGTTCCCTAGATAGGCCGTAACAAAGTCTTCCGCAGTCCCTTACAAATGTGTACATTTTAATAGTGTGGGGGCAGGTATTTTTGGATGTCTGGTTGGTTTGTGAGGGCATTTTCAGCTCAAGAGGATTTTGGACTGGAGTGTAGCATGGATGTTGTATTGCTGACCCAAAGTGAAATGCAATATGGGTAGAGCATGTGCTCTTTCCCATCAAGCCTAGTGCTTTCTATGGCTCTTCTGATCACTTCCAAATTTTATACACTTTGCTATCACATATAAGCAATGAATAAACTGAGAGTTGTCATCACCACTCATCAAACTGAGAGTTGGAGAAGGTTAAAATTCACTACCTCCAATAAATAGAAAAAATGTAGTCCTGGGACAGCATCTCTTGTGGATTTGGTATTGTTCTGCTGCTAATCTAGTGGTGTTAGGTGTGGATTAAAAGTGAGACAGCATTCTTGTAATTTTTCTTACCTTCTTTGCAAAAAGCTTGGTAACTAAGCGAAGCATTGAAAAGGAGATGGAAAATTCACATGCTGTTAATAGAAAACAGCATGGGATAAGTTTGTGTACTTGGAGGGAAAGGGGGTTTAAGGCTGGAAAGGCTCCTTCTTTAAACTTGTTACAGCAGATCTACCAATAAATGCCTGTTAAAATACCATACTGAAATAGAATAATCTTGATGAAAGCACAGAGAGGAAATTTTGCATTCGTGCAGTGAGCTGCTCATACAATATGATGTCTCTTTTGTGAATACACCCTTTTCTCTGTAACATTCTTCATAGAACAGACTATCATAACAAGGAAGATGTGTTCTGTGCAAGGCACTTCATACAGCGTCATTCTTTATTATTATTATTATTATTCAGAAAAGGTACATTTGATCTTATTTGAGAACATTATTATGCTGAAAAATGCTTTTGAAATCTAAAGTAAGATCTTTGAGTTGGAGTGAGGACTGTGTATATTCCCCTTAGCCAACTGAGGGCCATGGTGATAAAGATCTGGGGTGCTAACCAAATACATTTTAAAAATCCTTTTTGGGGGGAGTATTGTATGTTATCAGCCAGGAGGTTCTGGTGTAGTGATACAAGAGTACTGTTAACCTGTAAAATCTTTCTTTATGTTGATATAAATGTCTGTGTTCCTAGGTACATGCAAGTATTTTATTGATACTAGAATTATTTATAGGGGCAGGATACATTCCGTAGCTGCACATCTTCCTTTACAGATCTTTGAAAATGACGTTTCAGTTAGTATTCAGTTCCAAACTAGTCATTTGAATTGATTGTATGGGGGTTTCTCTCACCTACAGTATTTGGACAACTGTTCTGATATTGCTCTAACTTCATCTAAGCTTGGGAAGCGGGTTTAAAAATTCTGGATTCTAATGAAACATACTTAATATGTAGATGGAAAGTAACAAACCCAGCTTTTAAAATTACATTATTTTTGCTGCACTTCTCAAATGAACTTGTAATAATCTTATCTACATCCAACCACAGGCGTTTGCTGCTTCTTGGTAATGAAATTTCTGCTCAAATTAAACAAAATACTATTTGTGTGGTTTCCAAGGATTTGGAGACTGTAACTATCACCTGTATATGAATCCCTTTGATATGGCTTCAACAAAGTAATAAGTGAAACAGATTGAATCTGGATTAATTTTTTCTGCAGTAACACATTTAATGTGTGAATAGGTTTAATTATACCAAACCTAGGAGCTTGCAGAAATGCATCAGGAATCAAAGGAAAACTGGAAATGTTAAGTTGCCACTCTATTCCAGGCAGGTTTCCACAGTTTACTCCTCTTTATGGAAACGTAGTTCAATGGAGCAATTTGACAATAGGATTGCATTAATGTGCCCTTTGACTTGAAGCAGTTGGCACGGGAAGAGATTTTTACTGTGGACCAATAGCAATCACTCCATAGCTATAGTTGCAATGAATTTCCATTTAGAAGCCCAATTTTTTGCTCCACCCCTTAAAGTTCACAAAATAGTTTAGCCTCACGATGGTAGCTTACATCTGTGGCTGAGGTAGATTTGCAGAAAAAAAAATTCTGCCAGATTTGAAGTGAATTAGCCACAAAATTCCTGAGCATTGATGGTCTAATACCAGCTGTCAGACAAAAGCTGTGAAGGTCTAACTTCTTTTGCTCCTTACTGGACACCTGTAGCTGATATCCAGAGGCCAGGACTGAAGCTTAGTTGATGAATGTCAAATTATGATAATTATTCACACTTAGGGTTGTTTGTTTTTAGTATTGTTGGGGAACATTGGCACTGGCAAGCTAAGTCTAATACATCAAAAAACTTCTGGAGGCTTATTACACTCTTTTAAATGAGGTAGTCTCCTTTACTTGCAGAGACCATCCTCAAAGTATAATGGACCACTTGGGAAGCTTGTCAATGGCAACATGGGGAACTCTTCTATCAGCACATTCATGCAGGGCTGCCGTGTCTCCCACTGCTCGGGAGTGGGAGAGACCCTACTATCCTTCTGAGGTTCATGTAAAAGATTTATCTACCCCCTGCTGGGAATCCTTGCCTCCTGCAGACCTGAAGAGGAGAGGGCCACTTGATCTCTTTCCTCCCACTTCCAAGGTCAGTTCCCCAGCCCTCCCTGCTGACATCCTGAGATCCTGGGTATTAACAGAAGCAGGACTCCTCTCTGACAGACTTTAGGAGCCTCATTATATGGAGAAGGTGGGGAAGAGCTAATGTCCATGGGCAGGAGCACCCCTGGAAATTTTTTGGTGGTACACCCAACTGAACACAACAGAGAGGCTGCCAGGCCAAATTTCAGTGAGTGGCGTTGCCAGAAACTTGTCAACATTTTTCTGTTCTGTTTTTTTTTTTTTTTACACCAGTGATCAAGCTTTCAATTTTGGAAAAAAATTGTGACAATTAAAAAAGGTGAATTTTAATTTTTTTCATGAAAATGTACTAAAGGAATAATTTAGGTGATTTCCAGATCTCTTATGATGTTTCCAAAGCTGGAATAAAGAGTGAAAATTGAGTTATGCCTCTCAAGTAATTTAAACAAACTACATAATTTCTCATCCTACTCCAGGTATGTCAGATAATGTTAAAAAAATTTTAAGAAATATTTAAACAAAAAATTTTAAGTAAACAATTAGCTGATGTAAATAATTGTCACCTTTGATAACTAAAATGGTTCAAAAGGAGGTTTCTTGCTGATATTTTTGTCAATCCTTTTCTAAACTATTTTCCTGTCTCTTGCTTTGTCTGGTCTGCTTTAAAGATTTAAAGATCAGTAAAAAAAAAATAATTAGAAACTCCAGGGAAGCATGCAGAGTCTACATTTCTTGCAGACTAACCAGTGAGAACATAGGTTGTGGCTAAAATGTGGTCAAGAAATTGCAAGTTACAGCTAAGGGACCATTTTCCTCAGATCCGTAGGCTTCCCCTTTGCTCTGCTACCTATCACTTGTGTGCCTATAGTGTATCCCATTTCTATATTATCTGAGAATCTCACAATCTTTAATTTAGTTATCCTCACAACACCCGAATGAGAGAGGGAAGTACAATTATTCCCTCTGAGGCCCAGAGAGACTAGATGATTTGTCCAAGGTGACAGAGGAATTGAACCTGCATCTCTCCCGAGTCTAAGGCTAATGCTCTAACCACTCAATATTGGTCCTGTTACTGGACCTGACCTCAGACAACGAGTTATCCTTAGCCAAGCTGCCACTGAGTGAACCTCAAAGCAGAAGTTATAGAAGTCACTTCTAGGCATTAAGAGCTTCTTTTAATACTTTTTTTTTTTGTGGGGGTCATTGACCTGGAAACCTTCTGTACAGAGATCACAGCTGTCAGTCTCATTTTTAGACTAGGATTAGTGTGGGTCTCACAGCACCTCACCTGGACACACATCCCTACTAACTCCTTTAAGTCCTTGTACACTTTATATAGCTGCTCTGAAGCCTCTTTTAGTTTAATGCTAAAGATGTTCATTCTATGATTTATATTTGTCATATCATAACCATACGCTTGCCAGCTGGTATGGTGTGTGTTAAAATCTGTCAATCATCTCCTGGTATTCAAATGAATACATCTCCTCTCCCCTGGACACCCCTATACTTAGCCCATAGGACATAGGTGGGCCAACTTTTTGGCCTAAGGGTCACATCTGGTTATGGAAATTGTAGGGCGGGCCATGAATGCTCACGAAATTGGGGGTTGGGGTGTGGGAGGGGGTGAGGGCACCGGCTGAAGGTGCAGGCTCTGGGGTAGGGCCAGAAATCAGGAGTTCAGGGTGCGGGAAGGGGCTCTGGGCTGGGGCAGAGGCGTTGGGTGCGGGGGAGGGGTTGAGGCCTCTGGGGTGGGGCTGGGCATGAGTGGTTTGAGGTGCAGGAGGGTGCTGCAGGCTGGGATTGAGGGGTTTGGAGGGTGTGAAAGCAGGGGAGTGAAGGCTCTGGCTGGCAGTGCAGGCTCTGGGGTGGGGCTGGGGATATGGGGATTGGGGTGCAGAGGGTGCTCTGGGCTGGGACTGAGGGGTTCAGAGGGCAGAAGGGGGATCAGGGCTGGGGCAAGGGATTGGGACACAGGAGGAGGTCAGGAGTGCAGGCTCTGAGTGGTTGTAGCGGGGTGGTCACCTGCTTCAGGTCTGAAAGGGTTACAGCCAGCCCTGGGAGAGGGTTTGGGTGGTGAGCCAAAGGCTGGGCTGATGGGGAAGGCAGCCTCAGCTGGGGCCACGCCCCAGTCAGGCCACAGCTGGCCCTATAAAAGGATGTGAGTCAGGAGCTTAGGAGTGTCTCTCTAGCTGTGGAGAGAGATGGGCTGGCTGCTTGGGAGCTGAATAAGATACGGAGAGTGAAGCAGGGCTGGGGGAAGGCTAGAGGAGCTGGAGGAGCTCCGGCCTGGAAACCCCCAACAGGCTGCAGGCCTTGTTAAAGGCCAGGAATGGTACTGGGGTTGGAGAGGTGCAGCCCAGGGTAGGCAAAGGCAGCAGGTCCAAACCCTCTTTGCCAGTGATGAATGGCTTGTACACTGCAGTCTGCCCCAGGGAGCAGGGGCTAGATGGTGACTGGCAGTAGCCATAGACGGAGGTGAAGTGGGGATAGAAGGTTGGGGGTTCCCCAGGGAGGGGAGACCCAGAGCTGTGGGGTTACTTCAGGGGGCAGAACCCTGCTGTAGAGGGGCACCGGGGTCCAGGAGGGACATGGGGGCCAGTGACAGGTGAGACACTGGCATGCAGAGGGTGCTCCGGGGTGGCAGAGCTAATTCCCAGGACAACAGACGGAGGCGCTGCGCCAGTGAGTCATCGCCTTGCTACAGCGGTGCTTACCTCAAGCAGCTCCCAGAAGCAGCAGCATGTCCCCCCTCCGGCTCCTACGTATAGGGGTAGCCAGAGGGCTCTGCGCGCTGCCCCATGCGCATGCGCTGCTGCAGCAGCTCCCATTGGCTGTGGTTCCAGAAAGTAGTTTTAAATTTCTGGTGTGTTTTAAAATTGTAGGCATGTGGCTTATTGACCCAATCCTGGACAACGTGGGGTACCTCCACTGAAGTTAGCTTCAATGTGAACAAAGTCTGTGTGTGACAGACCATAGACAGTCACTAAATGTGTCACGCACGTGTGGCTGGGACTAGGATTCTGCTTCTTGGACTCTAAAAACACAGGCTTAGATTACTTGACGTCTGGGAGATCCCCCGTAGCTGGCAACTCTTGCCATTGTTTACTACATTCTTCTTACCTTTAGTTTGATTGTAAGCTCTTAGGGGCAGGAGCTCTCTTTTACTATTTCTAATCGCACAAAGAGGAGCTCTGCATGTGTGCAGATGACCACCAAAGTTCCATTAACTTAAACGGGCCTATGCATAGGTGCAGATTTCATTGCAGGATCAGGACCTTAGTTACCAATGTTATTCATGGATTCACTGGTACAGTTTTTCAGAGAACTAATTAATTTCCTCAGTAGCTGGTATCTTTTCAGCTATGCTTTAATGTGTATAAAATGCCCAATGGCAATTTAATTTTGTTGTAACCAGTGTTGATTTTCTTTTGGGGGGGGGGGGTTGAGAAGGGAATTCATTTTTCCTTTTGCATTTGCCAAGTGAGGATGTCAAAAATAAAACATGGTCACACACTGAGTGACAATTTAAGAACCCACGAGTATATGTCTCTCTCCTGTTTTTGTGCTGTGACTCAATATAGCTATTCTCCTCCAGGAGTCCCTAAATGTTAGGGAAAAGCCTATTTGCACCTCAGATTGTCAACTCCAAGCTCAGTTGCTGACAAAGACACTGTGAGACATTCAAAAATATCCAATCTGAAAGCTGACATTTCAGCTTAATTTTACCCTCAGTTGTTTACATCACTGGGGATGTCAAAGCAGCCATCACAACAGTAACAAACATGTGTATGTATGTACTCTGTCTGTCTAAAAATATGGAGGTGATAGGCATGTGACAAATTTGGAACCTTCTAATAAATTAATTTATCATGCCTCTTTGACTGCCTTTGTGGCTATGTGTGGGCTAATCCCCCATTCTGGGATTAGTCTAATATTCCAAAACCCTGAGCAGCCTTCAACAGCTGACATTTAAAACAAATATATCATCCTGCCACAGGAGTGTTTTATTCCCCACTCAAATAAAGAGAGAACCCATTTCCAGACATCCAAAATCAGGGTATTTGTGCACACAGTTGGCTAGTTAGACGAGCATTTGTGTGTGTAAATACCTGATTTGTGTGTGTAATCTTTAACTCTGCTTGCTATATCGGTAACTGCACATGCACAGGTTTACAAACTGAGCCCTAAATATTTGAGACATAATTGGATTAAAATGTATTATCTTTTGTCACTTGCCTGAAATGAGAAACTGCTTTGGTGGTGACGTAGGCAATTGGATGAGGAATTCTGAAGGTTGTAATGAATAAGAATACAGAGATTTACTGCAGGTTCTTCCATGATATCTATGAGAAATCAGACAAGTAATGATGGCTCGGCTGAGCAGCAGTTCAAAATACGTTTATATTTATTTATACACTCTACAATTGATGTAGATCTGCAGGCTGTGCACGCAGCTAGACTAACCGTATGATCCTTTTATGGTTACTCTTCTCTCCCCCCCCCCCCCCCCCCGTTCCTATATTTTCTTACTTTTTGCATCAGTTTGAAATTAGAGCATAAGATCTCTGGGGCAGGGACTCGTGTATTGTTCAGCACCCAAAACAAGGAGCCCCAGAATCTGACTGGGGCTATTTGCAATACAAATAATAATAGCTTGCATGCTGTATAGATACTGAAAACTACCTAATATCCCTGTGCTCTGGCTGGTTGAGGCTATTCATTTTCAGTGTAATTCAATATGTCACCTGTTCACTTCAATAACAGTGCGTGCTTTCATTCTAAAGCATGTCACCTGTGAGAGAAACTGAGACAAATTTGTCAGGTTATATATCAATGATGGTGAACCAAGGAGGCTTCTGTGTTTAATAGAGCAAGCCGCCCTCCAACAATATAAAATTTATATTCCTTTAATTTATTTTTATGCATCCAGCATGTCACAATTTTAGTTTTTTTTTGTTTTTTGTTTTTTTTTGACTATTTTAGCTTTAAGGTTTGGAGGATATTTGAAAGACCTTCCTTTGGGCCTTCTATTCAGGTTCCTATACTGTACCCTCAGCGTGGTATCTGAGTGCCTCTTCATGTTGATCAACCCCTTTTCTTGTTGTTAAGAAACATTTTAGGTGCTGTTTGCCGGAAAAAGCGTATTTATGACACATACATGTAGCATTCATGCAAGGTTCATGCACTTGGCAACATTCAGGGCACACCCGGAGTGTTGTGTAGGAGCTGTGCACACACGGCTCCTCTCAAGGGCATGAACCTTGGAATCTCGCCCAGATGACATGAACCGTGGGAAGCCTCCCAGGACTGGGCTCAAGGCCCAAGAGCAAGGAAAGCGGTAGATAGAAATTGGTAAATAAGAATATTAAACAAAGCCAGTGTATTCCTTTTATCTGTTGGAGTATGTAATGCACGGGGGGAGAGAGAGAATAAAAGAGAGGGTGGAAAGCTGACAGGGGACCAGCCCGTCAGCAGACCAGCCTGCTTGCTTGCTTAAAGCCTTGTTCTGTCTTGTATTTGAACTGCAACACATACACATCTATATCTGCAGGCTAACATACTGCAGCCTGCTGTAAACTCAGTAGTTGTCCTCAGTCATGACAACATCAGGCTTCCAAGGTTAATCTATGCAGAAAAGCACCAGCAATGCTGACACTTGGGATGACTTGCTTTGTCAGTTTATTGCCACAGAACCCAATGATTTGGAGACCTGGTGCTTTGCACCAAACGTAGCTAATGATCGGTTTTGAAAGATCTTGAGAAAGAGACTGCTTTTGTCAAAGGAACTTATTTGAAACAATGTCAGATTTGGCTCTTATTTCACACAAAGCCAAAGGAAGTACACTGGTTCTGCTGAAAGAAATACAACTTTAGGGTGACAGAACAAGGATCTACAGCCTGGGGTTTTTAAAAAAATTTTAGCTTCTGTATATGGCACCCAGACACTGTGACATCCTAGGAATTCCTTGAGAAACATACTTGCAGTGAAAAGGAGTACTTGTGGCACCTTAGAGACTAACCAATTTATTTGAGCATGAGCTTTCGTGAGCCACAGCTCACTTCATCAGATGTTTACCGTGGAAACTGCAGCAGACTTTATATACACACAGAAATCATGAAACAATACCTCCTCCCACCCCACTGTCCTGCTGGTAATAGCTTATCTAAAGTGATCAACAGGTGGGCCATTTCCAGCACAAATCCAGGTTTTCTCACCCTCCACCCCCCCACACAAATTCACTCTCCTGCTGGTGCTAGCCCATCCAAAGTGACAACTCTTTACATAATCAAGTCGGGCTATTTCCTGCATAGATCAAGGTTTTCTCACATCCCCCCCACCCCCATACACACACAAACTCACTCTCCTGCTGGTAATAGCTCATCTAAACTGACCACTCTCCAGGTTTAAATCTAAGTTAAACCAGAACAAGCAACTACAGCATTTGCTCAAGAAACTTCCTGAAAAAGCACAAGATCAAATCCGCACAGACACACCCCTGGAACCCCGACCTGGGATATTCTATCTACTACCCAAGATCCATAAACCTGGAAATCCTGGGCGCCCCATCATCTCAGGCATTGGCACCCTGACAGCAGGATTGTCTGGCTATGTAGACTCCCTCCTCAGGCCCTACGCTACCAGCACTCCCAGCTACCTTCGAGACACCACTGACTTCCTGAGGAAACTTCAATCCATCGGTGATCTTCCTGATAACACCATCCTGGCTACTATGGATGTAGAAGCCCTCTACACCAACATTCCACACAAAGATGGACTACAGGCCGTCAAGAACACTATCCCCGATAATGTCACGGCTAACCTGGTGGCTGAACTTTGTGACTTTGTCCTTACCCATAACTATTTCACATTTGGGGACAATGTATACCTTCAGATCAGCGGCACTGCTATGGGTACCCGCATGGCCCCACAGTATGCCAACATTTTTATGGCTGATTTAGAACAACGCTTCCTCAGCTCTCGTCCCCTAAAGCCCCTACTCTACTTGCGCTATATTGATGACATCTTCATCATCTGGACCCATGGAAAAGAAGCCCTTGAGGAATTCCACCATGATTTCAACAATTTCCATCCCACCACCAACCTCAGCCTGGTCCAGTCCACACAAGAGATCCACTTCCTGGACACTACAGTGCTAATAAACAATGGCCACATAAACACCACCCTATACCGGAAACCTACTGACCGCTATTCCTACCTGCATGCCTCCAGCTTTCACCCTGACCACACCACATGATCCATCGTCTACAGCCAAGCTCTGCGATACAACCGCATTTGCTCCAACCCCTCAGACAGAGACAAACACCTACAAGATCTCTGTCAAGCTTTCTTACAACTACAATACCCACCTGCAGAAGTAAAGAAACAGATTGATAGAGCCAGAAGAGTTCCCAGAAGTTACCTACTACAGGACAGGCTTAACAAAGAAAATAACAGAACGCCACTAGCGGTCACCTTCAGCCCCCAACTAAAACCCCTCCAACGCATTATTAAGGATCTACAACCTATCCTAAAGGATGACCCAACACTCTCACAAGTCTTGGGAGACAGGCCAGTCCTTGCCTACAGACAGCCCCGCAACCTGAAGCAAATACTCACCAACAACCACATACCACACAACAGAACCACTAACCCAGGAACTTATCCTTGCAACAAAGCCCGTTGCCAATTGTGCCCACATATCTATTCAGGGGACACCATCACAGGGCCTAATAACATCAGCCACACTATCAGAGGCTCGTTCACCTGCACATCCACCAATGTGATATATGCCATCATGTGCCAGCAATGCCCCTCTGCCATGTACATTGGTCAAACTGGACAGTCTCTACGTAAAAGAATAAATGGACACAAATCAGATGTCAAGAATTATAACATTCATAAACCAGTCGGAGAACACTTCAATCTCTCTGGTCACGCAATCACAGACATGAAGGTCACTATCTTAAAACAAAAAAACTTCAAATCCAGACTCCAGCGAGAAACTGCTGAATTGGAATTCATTTGCAAATTGGATACTATTAATTTAGGCTTAAATAGAGACTGGGAGTGGCTAAGTCATTATGCAAGGTAGCCTGTTTCCTCTTGTTTTTTCCTACCCCCCCCCCCCCAGATGTTCTGGTTTAACTTAGATTTAAACCTGGAGAGTGGTCAGTTTAGATGAGCTATTACCAGCAGGAGAGTGAGTTTGTGTGTGTATGGGGGTGGGGGGGATGTGAGAAAACCTTGATCTATGCAGGAAATAGCCCGACTTGATTATGTAAAGAGTTGTCACTTTGGATGGGCTAGCACCAGCAGGAGAGTGAATTTGTGTGGGGGGGTGGAGGGTGAGAAAACCTGGATTTGTGCTGGAAATGGCCCACCTGTTGATCACTTTAGATAAGCTATTACCAGCAGGACAGTGGGGTGGGAGGAGGTATTGTTTCATGATTTCTGTGTGTATATAAAGTCTGCTGCAGTTTCCACGGTAAACATCTGATGAAGTGAGCTGTGGCTCACGAAAGCTCATGCTCAAATAAATTGGTTAGTCTCTAAGGTGCCACAAGTACTCCTTTTCTTTTTGCGAATACAGACTAACACGGCTGTTCCTCTGATACTTGCAGTGGTGGTTGTGGTAAGCAAAGGATGAACTCCTGTCCTCTTTCGTAGCATAATAGAGTGGTGACTAGCTTATACTCTGCAGTAGTTGCCTGAAGTGAATTTGAGGTTGTTTGACAAAATATTTATTTTATGAGTTTTGAATTTCCCACCTTTGTTTCATTTAATGCCTCTTTGTTCTGTTCTCCCTAACTCGTATCACAGGTTCCTGGTCTACCTTCTTGAGGCCAGTCATTATTTTATATACTTTCATCATGTCCCCTTTCTAAGATAAATAATCCCAATTTTTTCAGTCTCCTCATATGAGGGTTTATCGGGGCCTTTGATCATTCTCATTGCTCTTCTCTGAATCTTTTTTAGGGGAATGATGAGGAAAATGAGCCATCTTAGGATTTTGTTCTGTAGCCTCCTGTTGCCTAAGAGGAGAGGGAGAGGAAACAGGAGCCACTCTCAGGGATGGGAGCCACCAACAGAAGAGGGAAGAGCAGGAGAGAAAATTGTAAGGCAGTTAGGCAGTATGGCGTGTCAAGGAGAGCAGGGTGAGAAGAGAATGAGGTGTCTGGACATCATGTCTAAGGAGCAAGTACCTGTAAAATGTCACATACTTGAGGCTGGTAATAGTATTTCTCTCTCTGGCTCTGGTGTAACCACAGCTGAATTATTGTGTTCAGTTATGCGTATCAGGAAGGATATTGGGAAATAGGAGATTTTGGAGAAGATTCAGCTAAAGTGAGGCAGGGCTGGAAGACTGATTTATGAGGAGAGACTAAAAAAGCTAAATATGTGTAACTTGGTTAAGAAAAACAAAATGGGGTGAGAGAAGACATGACAGTTGACAAATATTTGAAGGGTGTAACCTTGAGAGAGAAATCTGGGTCTCTTTAGAATTTTGTGGAAAAGCTCTCACTTCAGTAGGGCCAGGATTTCACCGCAAGAGTGGGTGAAGAATTACTCTAGCTGGTGGAAGGTATAAGTAGGAGTGAAGGTGTGAAACTTACACTGAACATCAGGAAGACTTCCTGTCAGTGAAATGTGTTAGACTGTAGAATAGTCCTTCAAGGGATATGACAGCAGCCCACTCACTGCATCTTTTAGAACTTACCTGGACAAATCACTAGAGAATAGTGTGTGATCAGGGAACAATCTCACACTAACGGGGGGGTTGGGTCACCTAAATAAGTCTCTTCCATTCTCCAGTGTGTATGATACACATGAGAATGCATTGGACACAGTGTCTAATTTACCAGAGAGCATCCAGTGAGCCATAGCAAAACACACGGTAGAATCAGATCACTATGAAAATGGAAACATTTGAGAAAAATCTTTTCTTTATTGAGCACTGGTTACTGCCACTCACTGTTGCCCCAGACCTTGGCCTATCTGGGCTGTAGGTAATATCATTGATTACACTCAATATAAAAATGAGGATGTGGGTTTTAGTCCATGAAAGCTTATGCTCAAATAAATTTGTTAGTCTCTGAGGTGCCACAAGTCCTCCTCGTTGTTTTTGCTGATACAGACTAACACGACTACCACTCTGAAACCTGTCACTCAATAAAAAGATTCTGTTACTTCTTGTCTTACTGTATTGCAATCCAATCCTTTTTCACCTGGCACAAAATAAAAAGAGAGGGAGATGGATCAGTATGCTGTGATTGGTATCCATTAGCCAGATCCGCTGCTTACTTTTGTAGTGCAAATCCCAAGAGAAACCCTACCTTGAGTACTTAGCTTTCACAGGAACTGAGATTCAAATAACCCACCATGACCTACTATGTTCATAGATAGGCCAGAAGATCATTTAGTCTGATGTCCTGCATAATATAGGCCATAGGATTTCCCTGAATTAATTCCTGTTTTAAGTAAGTCATATATTTTAGAAAAATATCCAATTTTAATTGAAACCCAGCAATGATCAATCCACCACAACTCTTGGTAAATTGTTCTAATGGTTAATTAGAATCATAGACTTTAAGGTCAGAAGGGAGCATTATGATAGTCTAGTCTGACCTCCTGCACAATGCAGGCCTCAGAATCGCACCCACCCATTCCTGTAACTAACCCCTAACCCATGTCTGAGCTACTGAAGTCCTCAAATTGTGGTTTAAAGACTTCAAGGTACAGAGAATCCTCCAGCAAGTGACCTGTGCCCCACGCTGCAGAGGAAGGTGAAACCCCCACAGGGACTCTGCCAATCTGCCCTGGAGGAAAATTCTTCCCCAAATTACCTTGACTGTTAAACATTTGAATCTTATTGCTAGTCTGAATTTGTCCAGCTAGTGTATCTTGTTATACCCTGTATCTTTGCTAAATTGAAGAGCCCATTATCGAATGTTTGTTCCCCATGTAGGTACTTAGACTGTAATGAAGTTATCCCTTCTTTAGTTAAGCTAAATAGATTGAGCTTCTTGAGTCTGTCACTATAAGGCATGTTTTCCAGTTCTTTAATCATTCTCATTGCTCTTCTCTGAACCCTCTCTAATTTATCGACATCAAAATGTGGTCACGAGAGCTGCACACAGTATATTAGTGAGGTCTCCCCAGTGCTCAATACAGAGGTGATATGGCCTCCTTATTCTTACTCAGTATTTCCCTGTTCATCTATCTAAGGATCATATTAGCCCTGGGCCACAGTGTTGCACTGGGAGCTCTTGTTCAACTGATTATCCACCATTTTTCTGCAAGTCCTTCTCAGTCACTGCTTCTCAGGATAGTCTCTCCCATTGCATTAGTATGGCCTACATTGTTTATTTCTAGACATATACTTTCACATTTAGCTGTATTAAAATGCATATTTTTTGCTTGTGCCCAGCTAACCAAGTGATCCAGATCACTCTATATCAGTGACCAGACCTCTTCAGTATTTATCTTTCTCACTTGGTTTCAGCTGCAAACTTATCAGTGATGATTTTATGTTTTTTTTCATGTCATTGATAAAAATGTTCACTAGTGTAGAACCAAGAACTGATCCCTGTGGGAGCCCACTAGAAACAAACCTGCTTGATGATGATTCCCTGTTTATAGGGGTGGGCCAACTATGGCCCATGGGCTGCATCTGGCCCGTCAGACCTTTTAACCCAGCCCTCGAGCTCCCACTGGGGAGTCGGGTTGGGGTCTTGTCCCACTCCACCAGGCTCCTGGAAGCAGCAGCGTGTCCCTGCTCTGGCTCCTATGTGTAGGGGCAGCAGGGGGCTCCGCATGCTGCCCTGTACCGTGGCCAGTGGGAGGTGCAGTGGCAGTGCCCGCAGACAGGGCAGCGTGCAGAGCTGCCTGGCTGTGCCTCCGCGTAGGTGCCAGAGCGGGGACATGCTGCTGCTTCCGGAAGCTGCTTGAGATAAGCGCTGCCCAGAGCCTGCACCTGACCTCTTCCTGTGCCCCATCCCCCTCCCCAGCCCTGATCCCCCTCCTGCCCTCTGAACCCCTTGGTACCAGCCTGGAGCACCCTCCTGCACCCCAAACCCCTGATCCCCTGCCCAACCCGAAATCCCACACCCTCAGCTGGAGCTCTCACCCCCCAGCTCTGATCCCCTTCCTGCCCTGCAAACCCCTCAATCCCAGCCTGGAGCACCCTCTTGCATGCCAAGCCCCTCATCCCCAGCCCCACCTCAGAGCCCTCAAGCCTGCCCCAGCCCCCTCACACACCCTGAACTCCTAATTTCTGGCCCTACCCCAGAGCTTGCACCCTCAGCCTGTGCCCTCACCCCCTCCCACACCCCAACCCCCAATTTTGTGAGCATTCATGTCCTACCATACAATTTCCATACTCGGATGTGGCCCTCAGGCCAAAAAGTTTGCCCATCCCTGCTTTAAGTAGTTGAAGAATTTTTGTGAATATGCTAAGAGGATAATGAAGTCAGTCCAATACTGAACTAAGAACTCGTGCACTCACTGCTCTGTCACCTTTTGACATATCTCAAGATAGTACAGTGCGTGTGACGAGGATGGATGAAATTGTCTTTTTCGCAGCATTACAAGCAGAAAGTTGGCATACCCATCAAGTGTTTCAGAGCTTCTTCAATTCTCAGGCTTTATTTTTGGGTTGTACTTTCTTTTGAATGGCTATGAATTTAGTGTGTATTGCTGAGCCAATGAGAAAAGTGTACAGTTTCTCCAGGATAGTGAAAAAATTCAATGCATGTTTGTTTCCTTTGCTAATAACTAAATTGAGCCTGTGATTGAAACAGTTAACATACAATATTTGAGGTACTTCTTCCTGAAAGAGAACTTGCACACCATTAAGGTTTCCACTCATAACATTGGCATTGTCATAAGTCTGGGCTATACAGTTCTGTATATCTGTATCATACTGTGACCATGAGCTCTTACCATACTGAAGGAGAGACTTTGCATCAAGTGACAGCAGGATGGAAGCAAGAAATCTTTCATATACAATGCCATGCAAATAATGTCTCAACACAACTCACACTTGTTCTGTTTCACAAATGTCTTTATTTTCATCAATCACTACAGAGGAATTATTAGCCTCTTTCACTTCTTGGCTTATGTATTCAAGTACCATTTCTGACATAATGTGGATGATTTTGTATCATCTGTATTGACAAATGGGTGTATTTTGCATTGTGTGGTCCACTTGCAATATTCTTTCTTATCCATGTTGTTGTTTTTGGCTGTTAGACTCAGGAGCTCCAGGAAGTTGGCCTTGTTGTTGCTGCTTTCACTCTCATCTTTTCCTCTTTGAGCAGTCCCCTCAACTGCAGTGAGTCACAGGACATCTGCCACAACTTCAGTGTACATGTGGTTCTTGTGCACTACCGCAAAATATGCATCAGTAATTTGTGACTGAATGGAGAGACCATCATCTTTTGACTGAATAAATATTCCCATATCGCTTGACAGCTCTTGTGATTCTGCCTGTTTTCATGCTGTCGGAATCCTGACTCCTTGTCCAGAGTTTTCTTCCAGTTACTGAAGCCATTACCAGTAAACACAGATTTTTCTACAGCAATGGATGTTGAAAAAAATCTTAATGGGAAGCTGTAAGCCGCATTCATTATCTGGCTATATTCAAGCCAGGGGTATAAACGGAACCACTCTCTTTTGAAACTTCTCTAGTTTTTCTTCATTTCATTTAAGGATAAGATCTTAGCTGTGGTTGTTTGGGCCATCATTTACAATTTTGCTTTGTCCTTTGTGGAATCTTACTCCCTGGCCTTAACTTACTGCCAGGTGGGTTCTCTTCCACTTTCCATTCATGATTCCATATCGCCCAGTCGTTTCCTTCCACCTCTTCAGCTGATGAAGAATCTGATGCTGAATGTTCCACTTCTGATTCTTCTATGACACAATCTTCTTTGTCATTATGTAAGGTACAGAGTTGGAAGATAATACTGGTAGAGGACTTTCCTACTGATTTTTCCAAAGTTCGGCCCATTTCTGAAGTTGAGGGAAGTTTTGTTGAAGTCTTGGAGTATTTACTTTTCTTCGATGCATTTTGTTTGCTGAAAATTTCTGAAATTGTCAATGATTGCTTGACAACTTTGACATTTTTTTTGAACTACTTGTATTCATAAATGGGGGGCTTCTTAGGCAGGGGCCCAGGCCAGGCCTCTCTTGCAGGGTACTGTTTTGGTCTAGTCTAGGCCAGACCTCCCAGGCTAGCTTCCTCTTCCTGGCTGAGTCCATGTTCCAGGAAAGACTGTGTGTGTGTGTGTGTGTGTGTGTGGTGCCAGCCCATAGTCCAAGGCTGCAGGGGGAAATCACCTGGAAAAGGAAGGATACACGCACTACACCCCTCTGCACATGGACTCGCCCAGCCCTTTCCCTGCCTAGAGAACCTGGCCTGGCTGGTCCCTCTCAGCTACATTCACTGGATCTTGCTTGCTGGGGTGGGGAGAGGGAAGGAGTGAGGGAGACAGAGTGTGACTGAATGTATGTGTGGGTATGACTGTTCATTTTAACCACATAACCTTCAGGGATATTCCCCAAGCAAGCAGAGACAAAGGATGGTCATTGGTTTGAATCTCACTTCCACTGGCATGTGTCCTGTAGGTTGCATTTCAGCAGCAATCTCCTTGATCTCAGAAGTAAGGAACCACCTGGTTGTATTTCCACTAATCATTGCCACAGCTCACACAAAGGGAACAAATCACCTCTGTTGCTATTCCAATTCTCTAGTCAGGTGGGATAGTGGAAGGGGGGAATGGGAAATATTTTTGAGGAGTACCTGCTACCCCTTGGTATCCCTTGTCTCATCTTTGCTTCCAGAATCTTCCATCACCTGCAGGACAGGAAGGATCTCCAAGATCCACTTGGACATTCCTCTCCTTCCGCACCCTTCTGGATTCCCTGAAGTCATGTATAATCTGTGGCATATCTTGCAATGCAGCATTGTAAGTGCTGATATGCATCATCATCGGTGGATCCGCTCCTGTTGACTTCAGACAACTTTCCGATCTTACATTACTGTAGCAGGAGTAAGTGGATGAGAAGGGAAAGGTGAACATGTGTAAAAGAAGATTTTATGAACTGAGAAGAAATACAGGAGACTGTACATTTTCATTTAAATGTTTTTTCCACATTGGCTTCCCCACTCCAAAGTTAGCGTTAGTAAAGCAAGTTTAGGTGAGAAAACTTCACAATACAAATGATTTTAAAGAGAATTAGAAAAATATTTGCCATCCATCCACATTTATATGGATATAAACCATCTGCAGCAGCTCACAACCGCTCATGCACAACTTGCAGATACTGTGTAAAAACAAAAACCCAAGAACTCTACTTTCCTATACTTGAAATTAGTCACTGGTTCTTCCCTTGCAGAAATGGCACTTACAGAAGATCGCAATTCCCCTGGACCACACACGTCCTTGCACTTCTTCAGACTTAAAGTCCAGCTCGTCCAACAGGATCACTTGTGGCATCTGCTTTTCAGACGTTGTACCTCTTCTATTCTGATCTCAGGGCGCCTTGCGAGACTCCTGATATCTTGCTCTCTGTCTGTCTGCCCTTGACCGTGTCAGGATGAGAACAATAGCTTGGCCTCTCCTAGGGCACGGGAATCACGAGTGAGTCTATTCCTGACCATTTCGGAGAGGACCTCCCTCCTTCCCCAACTAATTCCTTTCTCAGAAACTGTAGCTCTCTCCTTGGGGAGTTACTGCCTCCCAAAATGTTAGTTTTTCCACAGCCAGTGGGAAGTGTTCTCACAGTTAACAGCTTTTTTTAGGCCACTTCATTCACTGAAGCACCAACTGTCTTGCCCTTTCACACTCCAGTTTTCCTAGCAGCCATCTCAGGTACCAACGTTACATTCTGCTGCTGTCCTGCTCAGCTTCAGTTGAGAGCCCTCTATGTGGTCTACCCCATCAAGGAGCCACCTCTGTTATCTCCCATTGCAAAGTCCTCTGCAGCAGCTCTTGCAGTGAAGTGCTCTCAACAGTGCATAAGTCTCAGGGGGAGGGGGAACTAGTAGCATATAGGACCCTTGAGCAGACTCCTTGCCACAAGATACGTATCCCTTCCATGCCTCTCAGTTCAGTTCCATTACCCAAGAAATTCTGAGTTTGTCTACTATTGTGGAGACTCCCAAAGTATCTCTGGAGTGATTTTGATAGAAAGCTTATGCAAAACTTAGTGTGCAACCCTCTGTTCACCAATAAATGAGGTCAGATAGCTATTTCCTTCTGGAGCATCTGGAGTTCAGGGTAAACAGCTTATGCAGACGAAGCAGCTCTGTGGCTGTTCTTCCCCTTCCCCCGCTCAATTCACAAGCAGGTGAAAGCAGAGAGCTCCTTGCTCTCTAGAGTTCCCGGCCTCGAGGCTTACGTGTGACATTGATCGCCCAAGAGTCTTAAGACCTCTCTCTTCACCAAGCAGGGCAGCAGCAATGCAAGCTCTGCAATGCTACCTCATCAATATGCCTCAGCTCTGACCTGGAAGGACAACTTTAAATGGGCTGTGAGGTCCTTGATTCATCTCCATATCTGTTCAATCCTTGGTATCTCTGCTGAAATGGCTTCAAAAACAGGCCGGAGGAGACAGCTGGAGTCATGGCCAAACAGTTGCTACAGAATAGAGACTGTAACACATCCTGGGTAAATAGTGTTTGAAATACCTAGCAGTTGCTAACCTACCAGTGTGAAGACTTTAAAAGATATTTTGAATTTCCTGAGCCAAAGGCTGTTTTCTTTTTTTAGGAATACATGGGTCAATCAAATTAGTTGACAATCCAGTCATCTCATGACATTTTAATTGTTGCTGTTTCATTCTGAAAATAAAGAGTTCTCTTCAAACCCTTTTTGGTAAGCAAGGGTGTATACACATAATTGTAGGATGCTTTTGTTATAAAAAAAAAAGTTAAATGAAATGACTAATTTGTTCTGATGCTAGAAGTGACAGCTGTAACAAACCCGCTGCTCTATCAGCCATAATCTTTTATCCCTGCCTTGTACTAATGAATAAATCATTTTATTATTACATAAAATTACATTCTAATCATTCCCATGTCAGTCTATTTTATGTTAGACCTGAGCAATCTAAGGCTTTCTTGGTGCTTGGGTTTCCCCCTTCTGCTTTGTTGCTGAGAAGTCACATTTACAAGCACTAAGGAAGGGACTGAGTGTAGGAACTGGCAGAAAGGGAAGGAGAGAGAGAAGTAGGGAGGGAACTAGGAGGAGGAAGGAGACAGTGGAAGAGAAATAGGGAAAGAGAGGGCTTGAAGGGAAGTAGGGAATGGATGGAGAAAATGTGAAGTGGGAGGTGAGAAAAAGGGGCCTGGAGATGGAAAAAATAAGAATAAAAGAAAAAGGAAAAACCTGAAAGAATATACAGATGAGGAAAAAACCATAGAAAACCAATCTGTGGTGAGTGAGAGAGGAGAGAAGATGAATCATAACTGTGTAGGTCACCGGGGCAGGGCCTTTTACGTGGAGCTGCTGGAAACTGGGGGCTTCAACAGCAAATGGTTGGGATTGGCCACTGATTCGCGCAGATAGTGGAGTCAGCAGGCAAGTGGTGTGCTTGAGAAAGTGTCGGAACACAAATATTGGGAGGGCCATGAGATGCTGTTCCAGCTCCCTCCAAAAGTGCCAGAATGGCATCCCAGTGCGTTCTACAGGGATCTGAGCACTGCATGGGGTCCTCCTTTAGCTCATGTGGGATGCTTTTGGAGCTAAAGAGCAAGGATTCTAACTCTGGCTCCTGGTGTGTGTGCGTGTGTGACAGATATGGCAATGTCCTGCAATGTCCTTGGGAGATCTAATTAAATTAAATTAAAGTGTCTGTGGAGTCCATTGTATTGAATGAATGGTTTATGTATTGTTGTGGGCTGGGATTGTATGTAACTTCTCAAAGGGGGAGATGACAGATGTGAAACCTGTGTTTCAAAGCACTATATTGAACAATGTGCCAGACAAGTATGGTCTTTTGGAACAAAAGCTGTTAAGTCGTTTTCCTGGGGAATAGCTAGGGGGACCCACAACTGTGAATCACCTTGTTGCCACCTGCCTCCAGTGTGAGAGAGTCTTGCCTGCGCCAGCTGGGTGTTAACTGCCTAACACAACCAGCCTGTCAACACATCAAGCCCTGTCCTCTGGGCTATACTAGCCCTCCTGATTGGTAAGATACACCCCAGCCTCTGAGTCCCTTCAAAGTGTCCCCTTGTGATATGCAGTCCTTGATCACTGGATACCCACAGAAATTCCCGATCCTCCATTCCAAAGGAAGAGTGTACCTGTTTACCAATTTTACCCTCACTCACTGTTCCTTATCCCACACAGCACTTGTGTTTGATTATAGTAAAACAAAACAAAATGTATTTTAAGAAAGAAGAGAGTTTCAAATAGAAACCAGTGTGAGTGATGGAAACAAATGGCTACATAAAAAAAGACTATAATAAAACATGAGCTAAGGCTTACACTTACACTTATTAATAGCTACCTTTCCTATCTAATAAATTAGATTCTCACCCCAAAATTCAGTCTTTTTTGCAGTGTTTGCTAGCCTCAAAGAGCCAGGATCCAGTTGTTCATGAGGTACCTTGGTGAGCAGAAGTCCTTCCTCAGTGAATGAATGCAGTCTCTCTCTCTCTCTCCACCCTCTGATATCCTGTGTGACCCATGAACCTCTCAGTGCCAACTGGCAAGGGGGTTACCAGAATATCCTGATTCTGGTACGTACATGCTGGGGTCACTAAAGAATGTCATGTGAGATCTTAAATGAAATCCAGGATCACACTGATAATTAATATTGTTGTGAAAAGTACGTACAGATGCTATGTAAGGAGCCATGTACATATAGTGGAAAATATGTTCTTAGATTCTGTATCACAGCAGAGGTTTAAAAACAGGTTTTCTGTCAGACCAAAGATGTTGATTTGCTTGTCTCTCTGTCGGCATGTAAATTAAGCATTGTAAGCGAACACAATGGTAGTGCATTTACATACGAAGTCAACAGTGATATGATGTCAACAAGGAAGAGCACACAGCAGGGAGAGAGAGAACCTTATCTGGATATACACTTCAAAGGTTTGCTGGACTGTATTTGGGACCAGAGAAGACACTCCAGCATCCTGCATCTGGGAAGTAAATGGCAGAGCATTTACATTAATTAAAATGGGATCTCAACCAGCCTGGGTTGCAGATGCTGCAAAAGGCGTTGGGTGAGAGAAGACTTCTTTAGATAGGTGGTTAGCCTGTTAAGGTTAGGCTCTAGAAAGTGTGTTATAATTTTGTTTTATATTCAACCCTTTTGTTTCCATTATCCGCATACACTCTCTCGAATCTTTGATGATAAACTTATTGTTGTTTTTCACTATAAATCTATCTCAGTGCTGTAGTATTAAGCTAGGGGATGATCCTGAGTTGAATCATATAAGCTCATGTGTACACTGTTGCCTTGGGGACAGCAGACCTGGTGTTTCTGAGAGTTCAGTGGCAAAGAGTCTGGACACTACAGAGGAACGCTTCAAAGGGGCTTGGGTATGGGTGCACCTATTGTTAACTTGCATGGCAAGGTAAGGGCTGGCCTAGCCTACAGGAGAGTGCTTAGTGGCTTAAAGGTTGGTAGTGTCAAGGAGCTGATGCCCAGTTAAGCACACGCAAGGCTTCCTCTTGCTGGAAGCTGGGGGCTAACAAGGTGACTCTGTCCTGGGTGCCCCAAGAGCCAGTACGTATTGAATCAGTCTTTTGCCTTTATTTACAGACAGGGTGATCTCTTTGCTCTCATATCTTCCTTTTCACTTCTAAGTGGTTTCAGTGTTTATAGTTTGTCTTTGATAGTTTTCCATTGACTTCTCTGGCTTTATGCAACAGTGGACAATTGAGCAATACATTACATAATCAGCTAGCCAGAGAAGGGTGACCACTCCTTCCTGCTTAAATGGGCCAGCACCAAGGCATATGATTCTCCGGGGACTCACTTTTACCCCAAGACCCTAAGGGCATAATTTTCAATATAGATACATTATTCCTTAAATACAACCCATACGCACATTTCACAACGATTATGAATATTGATAATTTACAAGCCTTCAGTAGAGACATCAAATGCTACCCTTTATGGATAAATACCATAAAAGCAGTGTATTAGGTATAGTGAGTTTGTCAGGTCTGAATCTGGAGTTGCTTGTAAAGAACAGTGAAGCCTTTGCCAGTTGGCATCAATGGAGATTAATGCAAATTCCCCACCTCTCAGTATACAAAAACCCAGCCTTTTGAAGTTACACCCTGAGGAATGGGCCATTGTCTGCTGATCACCTAGTACATGAGATCAAGATCAAAGGCCCAAGCTATATAAGGCCTGGTGGTTTCACTTCTAAACTTGTAACCCCAGGGAAAACCCAGTTGTGGGTTTTGAAAGACTGACACCTACCAGAGCCCAAGGCTGGAATTGGGGTGACCTCTGGTTACCTTTTTAGCATGCATGTAGGTTCTTTTATCCTTCTTATTATTTTTTATGATGTTTTCTCTATAGTGCTTTCACCTTCAGAATAAATATGCTTTCTTAGAAAGAGCTATGTGGTGACATAACTGCAGGCCATTTGTATCTTGTCTAACCTGTTTTTCCTGGAACACTGTTTGGATGATTGGAGAACTAGTAGGATTATGATGTTGCAGGCAAATGCATCTGATTAACTGAGAGAGGGAGTGATATTTTATTTTAAACTATTTATTTGTTCATTGTGATATCTGTTAACTTAAATGCCTGGCAAACTGTTGGAAGAAAGAATCATGTTGTTAAAGATTGAGAACCTCTATCCCTTCCACTAACTGCTGTGAAAGCTCCTGATGTATTCGTCTGGATCCTTTACAAGAAACAGAGGGAAAAGACTCGACATTTCCAAGGTAAATGAGAAACAAGAAAAAAGTCTTTTATAAAATAAAACTGTTAGGCCTTCTTTATAAGACACGAAGAAACTGTGTGGTGTTCACTAGTTTATTTATGTTAGTTTCTTGTCTTTGTTTATTTGTTTGCTACTAAACTTTTATTTCAAGGACAAATTGTTTTATTTTGTTGCATATAGGGAATGGAAAAGGGGGAAGGGAGGGACTTAGTTCAGTTCCCCATCATTGTGCACTTAACCCCACCTATTATGTTAAAAAAAAAAAATCCAAGTAGGAGCTGAATAGAAACTGGTCCTCTGATTATAGTAGTTACAATAACAGTACAAACAATCTGGATTTTAACGTAATTGGGGATAGTGATCTGCTTCTGATTATGCAAGTTGATTATAATTCCAAAATATAATTTATGTGCCAAGAATTTTCCTTAGTTTCTAATTTTCACATCTATCTATCATATCATAGTATTGTGATTCATAGGGATTGATGGAGTATTAATGCTGCTTTATCAGAATATGTATTTGCAAGGCTCTTTCTTTAGCAGTTTTAGTTTAATTGTTTTTCTGGTATTTCGTCCGTATTGTGACGTAATTCTAATGAAAGTGTAAAGATGTATGGGTTCCTGTTTGCTGTTTTCTCTCTCTTGTGTCTTTGTGTACTGAAGAGGGGGGTCTCTAATAAGCATGTAAATCTGAATTCTGTGGGTATACACTAATGACTGCTCCCTTTTCAGAAGTCTTCAGTAATACCAAGCATTCATCTCACTGCTGGAATATTCTTGTTCAGCTGCTGCAAACACACTCCCGCAGGCAGACTTTTGCCTGAACCTCTTTGCATTTAAGCCAATAGGGATTTTTGCACTTGACTTTGGTGGGCACCGGCTAAGGCCCATTATGCTGATGAAAGTAGAATGGTTTGTAAGTACCATGTATAAACTAGGGTCAGAAGGATAGACCCGTGATTTTATAATATTCTGAATCTGACTTTGTATCTCAGCCTCTGTCCTCCTTGGTCAGCAGATGCTGGGAGCAACTAGTATTTTTTGTGGAAGAACTTGAATTTGGGCTGGTGGTGGCCAGATATAGAGAAATCAAAAAATGGAAATGAAACAGCATACAAATATAGGTAAATGAGGCATGAAAGAGCAACATGCCAAAGCAGTGCTACTGAGTTAAACAATGAGAAGTATTGTATGCTTCAAATAGAATTAATCTGGTGTCTGTCTATAAAAGATGAGGAAAAACAGACAAAACTGGAGAAACATATAGTGTGGTAGATAGTCTCATCCTTCACACTGATCTGGAAGGTGTATGTAACACCTGGGGGATTAATAGGAAAGGAGGTCAGTTGTTTAGAAGAGATGGGAAATGGTGTTAAGGAGATAAAATGACCTTTTTTGAGACCGACATCTTGTCAGTCCCTGAAAGAGAGGAGAATCTGAGAGAAAATGGGTTTTCAGGAGCCAATATACATTCAGGCTGGTGAAGTTTCAGGGGTGGCTGACAAATAAAATTCCATCCAGAGCCTGAGCCAGTCCAGGAAAATCTGCTTGACAAGATTGTGTCCTGTGGTGGGAGATCTGCAGAACCTGGCAGAAAGCATTGCGCTTCTCAGCTGCCGTCACTCTAAATTTAGGAATAAGAACTTGCATAAAAGGTCAGCTAATCCAAGAGTAATGGAATGCTCTAGTTTTTAACAATTAAAAATAGCCTCTAAAAATGGCCATAGTGGCATTTAAGGAAGATTTTAACTACTCAGATACAGGCTGAAATAGTGTGTACATCAAATGGCAAAACCAACAGACTTAAATCTAGTAGAAGGGAAGATTTCTAAAGCCGATGTCTGACTTACGTAACAAGGAATGGAACAATACTGGACTTAGTACTGAATAATACAGAGGATATAATTGAAGGCATGTGCTATAGGCAGGTGTGAATTCAGGAAGCAATGATCAGTGTCTTAATAAAAAAGGGAGAGAGAGGATGAAAAGCTTAGTCTTTGGAATAGGAAAGAGTCATAAATTATGGGGTATGCTAAGTAAAACTGAACAGAATGAAGAACCTCGGAAAGCCTAGGGAAGGAAAGAAGAGAGTCCCAAAATGGAGACTGCACAAAGAAAGCCGTATGGGTGAAATCCTGGCCCCACTGAAGTAAATGTCTTTTCATTGACTTCAGAGGGGCCAGGATTTCACCGTGTGTGAGAATGGGTAGCCAGTTTTGGATAAAATAAGAATCAAGCTCAGTTTTCATCCTAAACTAAAGCTGAAACCATTTTCTATTTTTTCCATCCCTTACTTCTCCTAGTTCTTGATGGAAGTGGAAGGACCTAAATACTGCAATAAATTCTTTCTTGTAAGATCTGTGGCCAAAATAGTACCAGGAAGTCTGTTCTGTCAAGCTATCTAGCCCAATGTGGTTCCAACAATCCAGTTATAGTTCTGAGATCCAGGCTAGCCTCTTGAGATTTGCTCAACATTACTTATAAGTAATTTTAATGTTTTTTAATTCCATATGGATAAATTAAGGAAATTAATTAAAGGTCAATTCCTAGAGGGAATTCTCTCTTTAACTTCAAAACTTTCAGAACTCTCCTTAACTTCAAAAGCACTGAATAAGAGGATAGGTTTTGACCCTCAGAGGGTCAGCTGTCCCCCCATTTTAAATCAATGGGAAAACACCTATTGGCCTTAGTAAGAGAAGATCCATTGACCACTATCCTGCAGCTGACTCATCAGGACCGAACCTGTGTGTACCCAGTTGCAGAATTGGGGCTTTAGTGATTAAGGAAAAGGAGGCAGCTTGAGATGTATGAAAAATACCAGGCATATACAGGGAGAAAGCAAGTTGAAAAACCAAATGGAAAAGAGCTAAGCAGTAAATGAAATGGGAAAAAATAACAGTGGGAACAGAGATGAATTGGTAAGACTTCATTTAAACATGTAAGAAACAAGCTGCCAGGTACAGTGTCAGTGGGGCATGCATTAAGTGACTGAGTGGGAAGTTAATAACAGAGGAGGTTAATATTGTTGAAGAACCCAGTGCATTTTTTGTGTTAGGATTCATGAAAAGAACAGAGGGTCATTTTGGGGAGATGTTTTTCTTGGGGAGGAAATTGCATGTTAACAGGCTATATGACTATGTCAAATCAGGTATATAAACAGCTGAAACCATTAAATATAGGGTAATGCACGGCTGGTAACCATTACAAACCTCTTACTCATTAGGGGAGTTCTGATAACATAGAGTAATCAACCAAAAGAGCAACATCAATTCATGTACAGGTTAAGTAATGGCCTGTGCTTTAGAATTTGTAATAGTGCTGTATTAAATAGTAAAAAAATAGAAGATTTATTTCTATTAAAAACCACACACATGCATTAAGCATCTGACTCATTGGAAATGCACCTGATACATTAAAGGCCAATGTATAGTGCAACTGACATTATAGAACACAGCTGACCATGGATGGGTCAGAGTGATCAGAATCTTGAGACTGATTCTGAAGCAGCGTTCTGTAAGGGGCTTCTAGGATATACTGATCCATAAAGTGGTTCTGGATTTGGGGTAAAAGCAGATGTGGTTAAATGAATGCTTCTCATTCCATCTCTCATTGGTCAATGAAAAGGAAAAAACACAAGAGTGGGAGCATAGATTAGTAATGAGATTCTTGTACATAATCTCCAAACCATATCTATCCTTACCTGGATACTTTTGCTATCTGGTATTGTACTTTTGCTAGTCTGGTATTGTTAGACTCATGGCTCATTGGAGTCAGACCTGGACAAATCCATCTCCGTGCATAAGCAGAAGAAGCAAAGTGATGGAGAGTGAAAATGGTTAGTATATCCCTTCAGAACAAAGTACTGTAGAAATGGTCCAAAACACAGTTGGTTTCATGAGTTACACCAAAGTGCTTAGGTACTACAGGGATGAGCACTATAGAATACCCTAAAATAGAAAAGATTATACATCTTTCACCTTTTGGATACAATCTACACTCAGATATCCATCGATCTCCAACCCTACTGTCGATTAACAAAGGCCAGGTGTTGTGTCTACTACTTGTGAACAGTCCCATTAATTCAGTGGGGACTTCTCTTGCTGCTTGCCAGGCTAGGCACTAGGGCTGTATCTTTATTCACAGAAAAAAGTGACCTCCTCTCATTTAGTCATAAAAATAAGATAGGTGGTCATAGCCTCCTGAAGCCTGTTTCAGGCCACCCCTGAAGGGATGTCCCTTAGTGAATCTGGCTTGTCTCCAATACTCCACTCCACATTGATGGGGATTGCAGTGTGACTTTTTCTTATCCATCCTTTCTTCTTTGATGCTTCTAATCAGCTCACTATCTGGTGCCCTTTTATATTGCACTAGAGGTGCTTGGCTGTGTTTTCTTGCCACCACAATGGGAATGGACCTACTTTGCTTGACAGCCTGCTGAAAAAGCTGGCATGTGAAGGAGTGTGACGGGTTGGATCACAGAAACCCCCTGGGAGCTGCCAAGTGATGTACCAAGACTACTTCTGCCCCTGCTTTCTTGCCCTGGCAGCTTGGGACTTCTGTGCCCTGCCTGGTTTGAGCCAGACCTGCTAGCCTGCTGCAAACTCAGACCCAGGTCTGATCCATGTCCTCTAACAGCTGTAGGCTTAAACTGAAAGCAGCTTAAGAAGTATTCCTGTCTTTAACACTCAGATGCCCAACTCCCAATGGGGTCCAAACCCCAAATAAATCCGTTTTACCCTGTATAAAGCTTATACAGGGTAAACTCATAAATGCCCTCTATAACATTGATAGAGAGAGATGCACAGCTGTTTGCCCCCCCCCCCCAGGTATTAATACATACTCTGGGTAAATTAATGAGTAAAAAGTGATTTTATTAAATACAGAAAGTAGGATTTAAGTGGTTCCAAGTAGTAACAGACAGAACAAAGTGAATTACCAAGCAAAATAAAACACGCAAGTCTAAGCCTAGTACGGTAAGAAAACTGAATACAGATAAAACCTCACCCTCAGAGATGTTCTAATAAGCTTCCTTTTACAGACTAGTCTCCTTCTAGTCTGGGTCCAGCAATCATGGACAGCCCCTGTAGTTACTGTCCTTTGTACCAGTTTCTTTCATGTATCCTGGGGGGTGTAGCTGGAGAGAGCCAGCTGAAGACAAAATGGAGGGGTCTCCCAGGGGTTTAAATAGACTTTCTTTTGTGGGTAGATACCCCTCCCTCCTCCTGTGTAGAACTCCAGCTACAAGATGGAGTTTTGGAGCCACATGGGCAAGTCACATGTCCATGCATGACTCAGAACTTACAAGTAGCAGCCATGTTTCACATGTTACCTTGAACATCCTCATGTAGACTTCTTATGTGGATTGGAGCCTTCCAAGACCCATTGTCTGCTAAGTGCTTCTTGACTGGGCACTTAACTTGCAAATTTCTTTTTAAAGAAGCTGACCAAATGCCTTACTAAGGTTATTTAAAATCAAACAAGTATACAGCCAATATTTCATAGAATCATAGAACATCAGGGTTGGAAGGGACCTTAGGAAATCATCTAGTCCAACCCCCTACTCAAAGCAGAACCAATCCCCAATTTTTTGCCCCAGATCCCTAAATGGCCCCCTCAAGGATTGAACTCTCAACCCTGGGTTTAGCAGGCCAATGCTAATATTCATAACTTTGAATACAACAATGACACGTGCATACAAATAGGATGAATATATTCAGTAGATAATAACCTTTACATAGATATGTTACGCGGCATATGTAGCATAAAACATATTCTAGTTATGTCATATATACATTCATAAGCATATTTCCATAAAGCCTTATGGGGTGCACTGTCACAAGGAAGTGGAGGAAAAGTTGGATGGCTGCACAATGGGAGGGAGGGAAGGGGAAGCAAGCTGGGAGGACTAGACAGTGGAGTGACAGGGAGGCAAAGGGAAAGAATATGAGGGGACAATGGAATGACTGACGGAATGGGAGGGCAAGCTGGGAGATATAACAGCAGGAAAAGGTGGTCCTTCATTGTGTACCTCATTTCAGGGTGTCTTAGTCCTCTATTGCTAGTCTGCTAGTCTCATTCCCACAACGTCTTGCCTTGCACCAGTACTGTACAATGTTGGTCCAGGTCTGTAACTGTGGCTCTAACGCTTCTTCATTATTACATTCATTTAATTGACTCTCAGAACACCAAACTTTCAGTGAACATAGCTGAGGAGAAATCACTCCAGACAAACCCTGTATTTGGACCAGGTACATCTTGAATAATCCTTCTGGTACTGGACCAGAGAAATCAGTCCAGCTTTTGCTGTGGCAGGACTTATTAATCACGCCTTTAAAAATATCACTAGCTTTTAATTTAAAAAACCCTAAACTGTTAAAAGCAGAGAATTAAAGCCCTGCTGATTACACACCTGGAAATCACCTATTCCTTAGAAATATGACATCACTTTTAATGCCATGTTTTAATAACCAAAGCATCATGGAGTTTTGTTTCTTTTAATCCCATGGCTCTTTTTGTGAGACAAAAGAATGAGAGCATTTATTGTACATGGCTTGCTGTGTGGCCTCTTTCTGGTCTTTGTTTTGCTTTTATGATTTTGTCACACTATTTAAAAACTTACTCATATGTCAACGCAGCATCCAAGAAAACATGCCCTACCATTCCCTGATTGAGGCAAAATTATTAAATCCAAAGACCGTCTGTTGAAAGAAATAATTTCCTTCTGCTGAATGGCTAGAGTGCTTCAATTATAATGGAAAGCTGCATGTGAGCCATTCCAAGACAGACACACACTGACACAGACCTACTTGCCCTCCCTACACTTTTTGAGAGAATGGAATATTGTAATCGGGGGAAAAAATTATTTATTTCCAGATAATTGGCTCTTTAAATGACATCTGTAGGACCCAAATATTTCCTGGCATACTGTTTGAACCATTTACTTGAGAGTATAGCAAAGGTTAGACTTAACTGACTCATTTATGGCTAACCATTTCAGCTTTGCTGTTGCCATTCTGTCTGAAGATAATTGCTCAGACCTGCTTTTCTCCTTCTGACATCTTGATTCATAAGAACAAATGAAGTTCCCATTTTGCAGGTGAGTGTGCTACTTTATTTAGGGCAAACAGATCACACCTTTTCTGTATGTAATTCAAATCTCTGAAAAGTTGTTAAATCCATGGAAGATACAGGCTGCTAGGAGAGAAGGGACATGAGTCAAATTCTGGTCTGCTACAGTGGTGTAAATCGGGAGTAACTCCATTGACTTCAGTGGAATTAATCTTGATTGTTCACCAATGAAACTTGCTCAGGCATGTTTACTATGTAATTTGCATATTTTAAAATAAATTTAGGTTGAGAAGATTACTTCAAATTTATGGCAGCATTTACATTAATTTCCCAGAAATATTGATTTTGCCATGGACCCTGTTCTGCCCTTTTTAATAGTAGGCTGATCTCTTGTTGTTCCATCAGTAAAATGAAAGCTACATCACATGACTCTTCCGTTTCAATTATGTAAAATCAGTGTTTTGTACCCTTTGTTAACAATTTGATCTTTTAAAATGAATTTAGTGTATGTGAAAGTTTTGAATTAAAACTCTTTTAGACAATGAAATCCTCACATCATCAAGAAGAGAGGTACAAGGTCAACAACAACAGCTCAGTCTTCTCTCACTTCCCCAACTAGGATTCTCAATACTGGGATGGGAGGGATCATCTCTAGAGGTGAAAAGTTCTTCTTCTCCATGGCCAACAGAGGGCCTGTCTTATACTGTCACCAATGGCACCAGTTGTAATACTGTGTGGTTTTTGTGTTTGGGGTGTGTGTGTGTGTGTGTGAGAGAGATTTCTGCCCACCACAATTTATGGTGGACACATAGGCCTCTGAATTATTCATAGATTTTAAAGCCAAAAGAGATCATTGTGATCATCTAGTGATTCTGATCTCCTGTGTAATACAGGCCATAGAACTTCCCCGAATTAATTCCTGTTTGAACCAGAGCATATCTTCCAGAGCAAAGGAAACCTGCACAACACTTTCAGAAGACAAGCCTGGGAGCTTAAATTCATAACTCTGCTAGACGCTAAGGCTACGTCTACACTGGCAATTGAACGACAAAACTTTTGTCTTTCAGAGGTGTTAAACCCGCCCCATGCTCCGAAAGACAGAAGTTTTGCCACGACAAGTGCCAGTGTGAACGGCGCGTTGTTGGCAGGAGCGCTCTCCTGCCAACAATGCAAACACTGCTTGTTGGGGTGGAAGGTTTTTGTCAGCAGGAGAGCCGACAAACAGCGGCTGTACTGCATGATTTTTAGCGGCACAACTCGTAGCGACACAACCATGTTGCTAAAAGCTGTGTAGTGTAGACAAAGCCTAAAAATCATGAACTGAATAGAGACACTGGATTTATGGTTTATTACAGCAATATGTACTCAACTAACCCCCTTTTTTTGTCCTATAACTGTAGAGGTGTTAACAGGCCACTCTACCTTGAATGGCCTCTCAGAATATGTGCTAAATACTTATGCTAAACAGTCTGCTCCGCCTTGCATTTAGTGGTGATGCTCAGAGGGCTGGTCTACACTAACGCTGTAAGTTGATCTAAGTTGCACTACTTCAGTTACGTAATTGACATAACTGAAGTTGACATAATTTAGGTCAATTTATCACTGTATCTATACTGTGCTATGTTGATGAGAGACACTCTCCTGCTGACATAGCTTCTGCCTCTTGGGGAGGTGGAGTATGGATGTTATGGGAGAGTGCTCTCCCATCAACTTAGCGAGTCTTCACCAGATCTGCTAAATCAACACCGCTGCATCAATCACAGCAGTGCCGATTTACCCAGTAGTGTAGACATGGCCTCAGAGTGCCATAGTCATAGTGAGCCCTGACCAGTAGTGGAAGACAGCATTGATAGAGGACCAGACTGGTGCTATTCTGTATGATCAGATCTACATTTCAGATCAGTTGGAAACTGTCCAGTATATCAACAAAATGATTTAAGTATTAAATTTTATACTTGAATTCAAAATAAATTATATATAATCTCAGTTCTGACTCTCAGCCTCAAATGGAGAGGAGAGTGACATTTTAATGTACGTTAAAATGAGTAATAATAAAATTGAGAGAGAACGCAAAACAGGAACATAGGAAAAATTCTGGCATAATAGTTGAAAACCCAATGCAGAGAAAAATGCCTTTAGAACAACTGTGTTTTTTTTTTTTCAGATAACCAAATTTGAAGTGTTAGCTGTGAGCAGAAGAAAATTTTCCTGAGCATTTTTCCACACCTGCCAAAAACTTAAGCAGGTTCCATTTGCCCTGAACAAGCAGAATTATTTCCAGATCTCAACTTCTGCCTTAAGATAAGAATAGCTGTAATTAGAGCATCTTGAAAATTTTTTGATGGAACAGTTTGCCATTGAAAACTGAAGTTTAGTAAAATTGAAATGTTTTGTGGGAATGTGTTGATTTCACTAACACTATTCTGTGGGAAGAAGCCTAAACATTTAGTTTCGACAGTGTCATTTTGATTAATTTGGTTTCAATATTTATATTATATTAAATATTGTGTTTATATAATATTTAATATAAAACTCTACATGAAATGTATTAAAGTGACAATACTGAAATGAAACCTTTTCATGGTTCCAAACTGAATTTTTTTTGAATTTTCATTTTATGGGAAATTTTTACTTTTGTTCTCATTCGGGGCAATTCCCCTTCCCCTCTCTGATTGCTGGGATTTCCTGTGGAATGGAAATTCAGGTTCCTGGTCAGCTCTAGTTGTAATGTCTTTCATGATTCCTATCATACCATTGCACAATCAATGTGCGCTTATTTCAGGCCTTGCTTTGTTACAGTAAGACAGGGGTCAGCAACCTTCGGCACGCGGCCCATCAGGGTAATCTGCTGGCAGGCCATGAAACGTTTTGTTTACATTGACCATCCGCAGGCATGGCCCCCTGCAGCTCCCAGTGGCCGCAGTTTGCTGTTCCTAGCCACTGGGAGCTGCGGGGGGCCGTGCCTGTGAATGGTCAACGTAAACAAAATGTCTCATGACCCACCAGCGGATTACCCTGATGGGCCATGTGCTGAAGGTTGCTGACCCCTGCCTTAAGAGGATTTGCTCTCTACTGGGATATTCCCTTTTCTTTCTCATGCACACTGAGCCTTAATATAAATAACTCTGAATTTATACATCATTCAGTATAAGTATTCAAAATATGCTATAGCTCTTGCATTTAGAAAACCCTCAACTACTGTAACAGCCCACCAAATTATATCCGCTGGAGCAGAATAATTTAAAAGCATGGAGCTTAGTGTTCCATTGCTATCTGACAGCAAAAGGGGATTTACTCAGGATGCTGATAACAAATGTTTGTAATTCGCACAATTTAACATCCAAATTTTCAGTGTCAGGTCATACAGCCATAATAATTACATTTCCAGTACCCAGCACTGCACACCCATCAGAAAATCCTTCTTAATCATAAAAAAGTCCTTGAATTGCCTTCAATAATTTTCTAAAGATTTTACTGAAACTCCATTAAGATGTCATATATGCATTTTATGTTTTCTTTCCTGCTTCTTATCATTGCTGATTCACCAACGCATATAAATAACTTCTTTTTATAATCTGCCCCCTCCTCCTCAATTTCTTTGTGACACAGGTATTAAAGTGGTGGAGGTCTGTGTAGTGATTCCATCTAAATGGCAGGCCACATCTGAAATTTTTTCATTACTTCTCACCCATTCCTACTTCGGAAGTTTCCCTGAGTAAGTCGTCAGGACCTGCCCCTGTACTCAGTTCTCTGCAGGAGGCTGGTCCCACATGTGGATGCTCAGATTAGGTGCACATACCGACAGGTATCCAAAATAGGTGTGCATGCATGTAGGTGTTGATTTGATCAAGGAATAGCCTACTAAAGACCTGTGTTGGAAATTGAGTTCTCAGACAGCTTTGGAAAGTTAACTTTGGCTAGACTGGAGCCAAAAAAGGCTAATTATCCACCCAAAGGATGGTACCTAGCAAGGGCTTGGTCCCACTCTCAGTGAAGTCAGTGGCAAGACTCCCATTGACTTCACTGGGAGTAAGATCATTCCATAGTAGAGCAAAGAGATGATATACAGTATTTACGGGGAAAAAAAAATCCTTATCAGGTAAGACAATTAGATCCACAAGATCTACATTAATGGGTTATGAAAATACTGACCAACGAGACACTATATAGTCTGCTAATATACCTCAGGACTGTAGATAGGCCCAAGTCATGAAGTTCTGATCCAACTTTTTCAAAGTTCCAAGGAACTTGGATCCAGGATTTTGGTTCAGGCCATTAAAAGGCTAGTTGGCATATATGAAGTTTGGGTGTAACCTGTTCAAACTTATGGGTATTTTGATCCAGGATTTTGGTTTGGGTCCATCCAGCTTTCTGCTCAGGACCCAAAGATTTTCCTGAACCATAATCATTCTTTGCCACCACTATATAAAGGAATAATTCTTTATAAGGTGTACATTTTTAATAGGGCGGGTAATTAACCATTGGAACAACTTACTTAGCGACATGGTGGATTCTCCATTGCTCGAAGACGTTAAATCAAGATTGGATGTCTTTCTAAAATATGTTCTCTAGCTCAACCAGAAGTGATGGGCTTGATGCAGGGACCACTCAGTGAAATTCTGTAGCCTGTGTTATATAGGATTTCAGGCTAGATGGTGGTAATGGTCCCTTCTGGCCTTAAAAATCTATGAAATTCTTCAGTAAATGGTTCAATTGCTCCTTAAAACAGCATCTTAATACGATTCTTCTCATAAATAAATCTTGCTACCTCCATGAAAATGATATAATTTCTTTATAACCAGAGCTGTGAGAGACTCTTATGGATTCAGTTTTTAAATTAATAGTATTCATTATAAGTGAATACAGGATTATAAATTTACATCTGGAAGATTATTCTCTCACCCAAGATTAGATGTGTTTTAAATGTATCATGTATAAACGACAAAATAGACTATTGTTTTGCCATCAGACACTCTAAATTCATTCACCTTTGGGTAGGTTCTTTTGTTGAGGAATTTATTTGAACATTAACATACCGACAATTTGTTTCTATAAATATATGAGAGAAATCTGATCTTATCTTTAAGCCTTTTGGTCCATAAATAGTACTAACAGGCCTCACTATTGTAACATCTGTCATAACATATTAACTTAGAACCCCTGACACAGCTAATTAATTAACTATAAGATAGAAGAATATAAATTATGTACTATGTTATTATTGCCTGATTAACATTATCTTGTCCTCAGTTTTCTCAGTCAAGTTATGACTGTATGTGTCCTTTCAGCTTAATGTATTTGGCAACCATGTTGTGGCAAAGTCTGCTAAATTGTTACTAGTTAGCTTCTGGAAAGCTATCTGCTCCGAGAAGAGCTGCATTCCTTCAGTTTCTGAGTGGAGGTGTTTGGATACAATATGGTAGTATGCTAGATAAGGGAGATCTTTTCTGATAAATACTGTATCTTTGCCACCAAAATTGAATTCTAACTGAGCACATAACTTTGGGAGAATTAAAAACCAAACCCAACCCAACCCAACCAATCAATCCCAAACAAAAACACCTTTCCATCTGGGCAAGGAACCCGGGAAGATTATATACTCAGTTGTGCAAAGTGCTGAGCACCCTCAACTTCCCCTAATTGCAATGGCTCTTCTTGACATAGGATTAGGTCCCAAATGGAGTATGTCCCTCTCCTGTCAAAGCATCTGGCAATGGCAGAGAAAACAGCTAGTCACTGTGTATTTTTTAGAAAGTGACAGGTAAATGGTTAGAGTGAGATTCTAGCCCCACTGAAGTCAGTGGGAGTTCTACAATTGACTTCAAAAGGGCCAGAATTCACCATTGGTTCTTTATTAAGTAGTGGAAGGATTATCAATACTGTACTAATTCCAGGGTTGGGATGTGTTCTGTTGCATTTCTATGGTATTTGGTTCTAGTTTATTAGATTTTATTTATGCTGAAGCACCTGCTTTCATTTTAAACTGTACAAAAGGCCAGTGAACAGGGACTGGGAACTACAAAACCTCTGATTTATCACCGGTAAATGATCTTTGCATTGCTGCGGTCACTACTAGCCCAGAGCCATTTGTTGTCTCACTGACATTTTCAATAAAATTGTTTGTACATTTCCCTCCTGTACTTTACATGTTTATGAAAGCTGGCTTGATGTATGTTCAAGTGGCCATTTCCCCCCAAATGGTCTTACTTAAACCCTTTCTTTTATGTAGTTTTTCTGCAGTGCTGTTAGCATAGACTGTATTGTGAGGGGCGTGTCCGATATCTTGTCAGCTAAATCTGTATAGATGTGATTGATGCACTGTGTAAGGCTGTTGGATGCTAATACAGTTAACAGGCATGTTACAGGCTCCCCACAATAATAGTCACCTCTGTAATAAATGCTTTTTGAGTGTAATTCTAACAGAAAATGGGTCCATAGATTTATAGCCTGATTGTTCAGGACTGCTGAGCACCCACCATTCCCACTGAAGTCAATGGGACCCAAATTTGTTGGCCTAAATGACAAGGAACTTGTTGTCCAGGAACTGAGGGTAAATCTGTTTCTGATATATGGCTGTTTGATGAGTCAAGTGAAATGTTGTTTGTCAGAACACAGCATGCATTTGAAGAAGCAGAAAAATGTACAGTGGCAACCTGCCTAACCCACTCTCAGTGATTCATCAGGAGAGTTGTAAGTTAGTGAATTTTGTGTCAATAATCAAATAAAAGAAGCAAAAAACCCACCTCGTGGCTTTATATGAAACTGGTTTAAAATTAGGTTTACCTCCCTTGAGACATATTTTCAACTAAATCATGTATTTTTGTGATTTCAGCCACTGAGGCTGATTTTGTTCCATTTTCAAAGGGACAATCATTCGTGCCTCTTTTTATTAAAATCTTGTTTTACAGATATTATTTTTGGAAATTGTGAAGGGCATTAGCTCTTGACTGGTCTGATGCCCCCACTCTCAGTTGCTTGTCCTGTGGGCTCTCTCTGTGGACTCAGGTCACTCCCTCTTTTTGATGTGGTCCTCCGGTCAGGTCACTAGAGTCCTTGATTTTGGAGTATCAAATTCCACTGGACAGATTGTCCCAGCCAGGCAGTTTTCTGATCTACTGCCCAGTCTGTGCCACTTTCCCAGTGGCTGGTAAGGGAACTTGGGCCTGCCCATTACTCTAGATTTCAGCCCAGGGACCCTAAGCCCAGCATACATGGTCTGCTTGAGCTCCAACCTTGTTGCTGTTTCCCTGGATTTCTTTCCTATCTCTCCGGAAAGTAACTGCCTTTTCCCCCTATCTTCTGGCCCACCCCCAGGTTACCAGTGGAGCTTCCTCTGCTCCCTGTGGCTACTTCACCCCCTTTGAGATTCTTGCCAGAGTCTCTAGTCCAAGGCAGGATCCCAGGCCTCATTTCCCCCCCTAAAACTCCTCCTTGTACCTAGCTGACTCCCCTCCTCTCTAGGGAGTGACCAGAGAGCTCCTCCCTGCCCCACTCTTACCATCAACTTCCACTCTTTATACCTATTCTAGCCTTGTCTTCCCGCTCCTCTCCTCCCAGCTGGGCTTCATCAGCCATTAGGCTACCTCCAGTCCCTAGCTTCCTTCCAGGTGCAGCCTATAAAGTTTATTGGCCTAGTTTAACACTCCAGATTTTATGTGGGGTGGACTCCCCATGATGGAGATTAAGATGAATGTAATTTCCCCTGGCCTCTTTGCTTTCATTCTGTGCCATGTGTGCTGTTGGAAGTTGGGTTACACTCACCAGTTTCAATGAGGTTTAACAGCTGTCCTTCTTTTGGGATAGATGTAAGAAATAAGAAGGGCCTCAAAGCAAAACACAGGAACATGTCACCAGTAGAGCTGGTAGAAATCTTTCGGATGAATAATTTATTTTGTAAGGCCCTTTGTTTTTTGCTTTTACTTAGTTTAAACTTTCCTGAGAATTTTAGTGTTTGTTCCAAAAAATTTTTAAAAATCACTAACCACCAAAAATTCAGGGCAATGAGTGGAGAAGAGGGGTGCTAGATAATCCCAGGGTGGGTGATGGGGAAGAGGGCAGTTGAGAAATCCTTCCACTCCTTGTGGGCCTGTTGCTGTAGTGGTCCGATGGCCTCAGCGGCTCGGCCCCTTCTCCCTGCCCATCTCATGCTCTCACTGTGCAGAGGGAGTGGGCAGGGACACGTTGCAGTCTGACAGGAACTCTGCAAGGGGGAAGCTGTGTCCTGCAAAAGCCAAAATTCAGGTGACAATCCACGGAAGCCAAATATGTTTTTTTTCAAAGCCCAAGAATTTTTTTGGAGTATTTTGGTAAATACTGAAAACAAAGGGCCGTGTTTATTAACTGAAAAATGCAGTTTCGGATTGACAGAAACTATGTACGAATGTGTGTTGTTAGTCTAACAGGTTCCACTGAACTTAAAAAATCTGAAGGTTTTGGTAATGTCAAAACAAAATGTTTTGTTTCAACCTGAAAAATGTATTTAGATTTGGAGGCATTTTGAGAAAAGCAAGCAAGGGATTCACAAAATGTAGCAGAGAGGGTTTTGGTGATAGCTTCCATATAAGCTTTAGCTCAGCCTCAGAACACTCTCCTAGGATGTGGGAGACCTGATTCTATTCCCCCTCTTGCCTGAAGTAGAGAAGGGATGTGAATCTGGCTCTTCAGCTTTGTGGGAAAGTACCTTCCACTGATCTATGAGATATTCTGGTCTGGGGTTTTCTCAATCCCTCCTTTTAAGGCTGTTCCACTTTTTATAACTAGTGAAATGGTCACGGCTGCAGGAACTTGAGCTTGGGTTTCCTACATGAGTGCCTAACCACCAGGCTGTAGAGTCATTCTCACTTGCTTTCCCTGGCCAGATGACTATTCACTGTTATTCATAGTGGTACTTCATAGTCATTCATGAAGACAATGAATAGTTAGTTGGGACATGGAAAAAAGAGGGACTCTCTGACTCTCTGAAAGAGAGAGACAGAAAGCAGAGTTTGAATTCCCTAGATTCAGATGTTTGAGTTATCAAAGTTTTGAGAGAAAGGATGGTCCAGTAGTTAGGGCAGTAGTGTAGGACTTGAGAGGCCTGGATTTGAGTCCTTGCTCTGCCCCAGACTTCCTGGGTGATCTTGGGTAAGTCACTTAGGGTATGTCTACACTGCAACAAAAGACCCCCCAGCACAGCTGTGGCTGGCCTGGGTCAACTGACTGGGGCTGGGCTGTGGGGGCTAAAAATTGCAATATAGATGCTTGGGCTGAAGCGGGAGGTCTGAAGCCCCCACAACGGTGAAAGTTCTCAGAACCCAGGCTTGTGCCTGAACATCGACACTGCAATTTTTAGCCCTGCAATGTGAGTCAATTGATCGGGGCTCTGAGACTCGGTGCCGCAGGTTTTTTTTTATTGCAGTGTAGACATACCCTCAGCCTCTCTGTGCCTCTCTTCTCCATTTGTAAAATGAGGCTAATAGCACCTCCCGACTTCAGAAGTGGTGGTGTGAGGATAAATGCATTAAAGCTTGTGAGGCACTCAGATACTATGGTAACAGGGTCATACAAATAACATATACATCTAAGATAGATCAAAGTGCAAAGTTTCTGACTGGACTAAAGGGTTTGTCAGGTATCAAGCACTATCTTTCTTTGGAAGGCCACAACTGCAGTATCTCTGTTCTTAGTGAGCACAATTGTTCTGTGAGGGAGAGGGAACAGATAGTGCCCATCAAATAGCCCCTTCCTTGCATGATAAGACTGTCAGCAATTTTCCTCCCTCTTAACATCCCTCCTCTGTCATCTGAATGCTTTTTCTTTCAATTAGTCTTGTTGGAGTTAGCATATGGCATGCTTTTTAACTTCTTCTATTAGTGCCATACTTTGTGGGGGGAGGAACAAACAAAAACCACCCGGATCCGGACCACTCTAGAGACAGGCTTTACAGTTTTAAATGTTACAAATAATTTTTAAAATTAATTATTAAATTTTTGATGAATCATCTTATGTAATATGTTGTATGATGTTTTGCCCCCTGTGTTTTAACTTCCCTTTTAAATGGTAATTTTAAAGGGGAGAAGGTTGCAACTCAGAAAGTATTGGAGTGTATCTCAGACATGATTCACAATGGTTTTCCACAAACATTTGCTAAAGTTAATGCTGCTGAGATATGAGCTTCCGTTATGGGTTTATTTTAATGTCGAAATGTCATCCACTGGGAAACCCTGCTTCAGGAGCCTAGTTTAGGATCATTCTAACAAGTATCTGCTCTTTGCTATTTCTTTGGGTATTATTTTGTGACTAGATGGTATGGATCAAGAGATTTGCATGACTGCACTTATTTTTACTAAGGTCCAGAAGTGATGCTCTGTTTGAAATGGGTTGCCGAGCATGTGTTCTTCAGCAAGCTATATAAATGTTAACCTTGTCCTAGAACAATTAGTAGATTCACAAAACAACCATCTAGACTAGTGCACTATCCAAATTTAAGGACAATGGTGAGATGAAATGTTATTTCAATGGACTGAGATGCAGATGCTTAGTTAAACATCTGATGGTTCCGTTCCCAGATCACACTGAAGCTGAGCAAACGAAAAATAATATTGGTCTTGACTATTTTAGGAATTTATCTGGATTCCAGCAATCAATGACCCCTCAAATTACTACCTGGAACCTTTAACTGAGGGAAGGTTCTGATCAGTTGTCACAGTCAGATCACAGCACTCAAACAGATTGGCATGAAACTAGATAATCAATTACCAATATTTCTGTGTGTGTAAAAAATACTTCCTAGGGATGTACATGGTGGGGAGGAATAGCTGATCCAACTGGATGTTACAGACTTGGGCAATGAGGGGTCTTGACACCATTGTAACATTCCTGTTCTGCCAGAGATGTAGAGCTTTCAGAAATGGCTGCTCCCAAAATGTGGCGTCCATAGAAGTTCTTGGATAAGCAAAGCACTTAATCTTCCTGTGGATCAATGAACATCCCTTATATTTGGTGGTGTGCCTGCTTGTGGCCAGACTTGTTCTGCCATGGACTCCTCTTCTGTGTATCCTTTTTCTATCTCATCATAGGCGAATCCTAGAGACTGTGCCAGAACAGACCTTCAGAACCTGGTATGAACTCGATGACTGGGTGCAGAATCCTGATCCTGTAGGCTGACCTGTCTGGTAAGGGTGCCTAACCTGGTCAGGACTATTCGCAGCCCTTTGTGGAAGGGATCATAATAAAGCCAGAAGCATTGTAAGGTTTAATAAAACTGCTCCAGTTAGGGAGGCAGGAGGCAAAGTGTGTTGATGTGCTTTAGTAAGTTAAAGAAGGTCTTAGAATGGAGTGACAAGACCATAATCAGGGCAGGCTTGGGCTAATTGAGAGATGTTGGTATATTAGACTGACAGCAACAGGAGAGCACTACTCTGGTTTCAGAACAAAGATTAACAGCAAGAAAATGGTCTAATTTGAAGCAGCATTTGCTTTCTGAAGTGGCAGATAACAGCTGAGTAGCAAGAGGACTATATTCATATAGACAGGCTCATTATAGAAAGGAAATAGAAGATTAAGCCACCGTTGATTCTCTTTGCTTTGGCTGACTCAAAATCCAAGAACTCCTCACAGTTTGCATTCTGTAATCTTGCCCTCCCCTCTCCTCTTTGTCTTTTGAGAACATTTCTGAATGTGCTAGGCAAATATTTTTATTTAGACTCCTCCTGAGACTGAAATGTATTGACAAGCTGAATGTGTCAAGGATGCTTACGTATGTTATTGCTTAATAATAATAACAACTCATAGCCACTGTGAGGCTTTTCTGCCAGGCCTGCAGCTCATGCAGGAGACCTGAATGATCCTGTCCACTGCAGAATCACTGGTACACCGCTCTCCTGAGGGGTAAGGTTGTGATTAGCTTTCTGCTCTAAGCCCAAATTTGAACCCCCCCATCTTTCTTCAACAAAAGTAATTCAATGTACCTGAATGTTCTCATGTTTGATCTTCTATTGAAGGGTTAGAGGTTTTTGTTTTTGAAAGACTGGTGAGAGCTGGACAAAATCTTCATGAAATAGGATATTTTGCAAAGTTTCCTCACTTTTATTTTTTGTCGTACTAAAGCTTAAAAAAACAAACACAAAACCAAACAAAATCTTGGCAAAGAATCTCCAAATCTGATTTAATTCTGTTGTCTTCAGTGAGGACTGGTGCCTTTGAGTAATTTCTACTTTACAACAAATTGGTGGGATAATTTTGAAGTTAGTTACTAATTCTACTTTCGAAGGTATGAGAACTCTGCAGAGCTTATGAAACTTGCAAAATATATTGGTGGATTTCATGCAGATTGAAAGGCCCAGGTAAAAATCCAAATGGTGTAGGCCCATCCCGCTTTTAAATCGGATTTCAAGAAATGTTATTCTGTTTAATTCCATGAAGATTCCACTCACCTCAACTGTATAGCCCCATATAAAATGTCAAAACACAGAACCAATTAAATGTAAGACAGAATCATTACATCATTAAAACAAACTCTAATTAGCTGGTTTCTGAGTAGCAGCTGTGTTAGTCTGTATCTGCAAAAAGAAAAGGAGGACTTGTGGCACCTTAGAGACTAACAAATTTATTTGAGCATTAGCTGGTTATACCCCAAAGCCAAGATCTAACTAGAAGATCAAGCCATTGCTTCTGCCATCTCAACATGTGCACCATATTATCCAATTAAATTAAGAAATAATTCTGAATTGATAAAGTTAACTTTTCCTCAGCTCTCGAAAGGGTAAGAGGCTAATATCTGGTACGTAGCAATGAAATCCTGTACCTTTTTACTGCAAATAGCACAGAAAAGCCCCACATTTTTGAAGGGGGAGTTATTTAAACACCTGAGGCTCCAATCCTACAAGCTACTTTGTGAGTGCAGGGCTTCCCCCATACAGAACAATTCGAAAGATTGGAACCTTAGATAATAAACTCTTCAGGACAGATGCCCCACAGAAGCAAGCAGATACAGTATCTGCCCCAACCAGGTGTTGAACTTGATTAGCTACGCTGAGGTAAAAATTACCTGTGCCTTGTCTCCACTAGGATTTTACATACAGATAGCTAACTTGAGACAGCTATCTAGATGTAAAATCACACCTTTTCTTTTTGCAGTGAAGACACAGCCTTAGGTACAAAGATATTAGGCATTTTAGAAATACTTGAGACATATTTTTTCTGTTCCCTCATTTTTAGTGGAGGTTCATCACAAGGTATCCCAAAATTAATGTATTATTTTAATTGCAGTTATGGACACATGCGTATGCCACTCAAAATCTAATTTCCTTTTTTGGCTACTTGATCACACTGCATGCTTTGCTTCATATCCAGAGTTCTTCATCCCTGCTCGGCCGTTTTTTTTTTCTTTTTTCTTTTGCATCTCCTCCTCAATGAGTGTCTACAAGTGATCCAGATGATCTTTCTTCAGATGCATCACCTTCCATCTTTTCAGATTGAACCTTTTTGGTATGAAATTATATATGTTGCCTACATTTGCTACCCTTTAGGTTCTCTGTTCTCTTTGGTGTTCTTAACACCTACCAATTCCCTAAAAAAAATTTTTTTTTTATAGTTTATTGTGGAGACTCTTCTTCTGGATCATTAATAAAGTTCAGAAGATTTCCATGAACTATCACAAAACTTCTTAGATTAGATGGTGTCTTGACTGCATGCTATCCTCACCTGGGCTGCAGAACTGGCATGAGGAGGCTTTTCTTAATTCCAAGATTGAGGCCCTGCAGAACCTACAAGTCTTGTCACAAGTACAGTAGGATATCACTGGTCATAATACTGGTTAGAAGTGACTTTTTATCTTGGGTATTTTTACTACCATATTTATCTTTGTCTTCTTATAATTAGTAATTTGGCTGTGAAGCTTCCAGGCATGAGTAATACCCTGTTGGCTTGTGGTGATGCCTGGAGATTGAAAATGTAGGACAATGAAGTCACCACAGAAATCCTTCCAGGCTCCTAGTTTGCAACCACAATACTGCTTGTTTGCTGTCAGCTGGTGAAACAAACTGCGTGCTACAAGATAACTGCCATTACTGTTTTGCTACAGTTGTCAGTGATAGGATCTTTTACGGGTTCCTTGATCCACAGTTGCCAAGTAGCGTTACATTAGAATTCGCTTTGTTGGCATCTTATTATCAGCAAGAAACTGGTACATCAGCTGTATTGTATCATACGTTTAACTTTTTGTACTTGAAAGAAAAGTCATCAGTTAAATTACTTGCCTGGAAGTAACAAATAAAGTACTGCAAATTGCATTCCTTTCACCTCAGATTGCGCTTGTAGCCTGCCACAAATGGGAGAAAAAAAGGTTGTTTGATTTCTGTAGCATTAACAAAAAGATTGAGAAACATGTTGGATGGACGCCAAGTGTATCTGTCAGGTGCATCAAAGCAATGAAGAGACGATAATGTACTTTCACGAAGGAAAGGAAGCTGTTCCTCTCTATTACTTTTATCAAAGTCATCAACCTTAGAGATTCTTGTGCTTACAGACTGGTTTGAGACGTCATTGAGAGTTTATTACCATTATGCAAGTCAATACAATTTTCTGTTTTCTTCCTTGAAAACTATATCAGCAGTCTTTGCATAACATCTTGCATGTCTGAATTTCCCCATTTTAAACATATTATGAGATGGTTTAGAGAGATAGTAACTGATAATGGATGCTTAATAATATCCCATAGTAATACCACAGCATTAATTACAAGATGACTACAAGTTTTGCCATGATGAATATTAGACAATGATGACTTATCCTTACAAGAATACGTTATTTTATTATTCAGCATGCACTTATGAGATTTTTGGACTCAAAGGAGATATCTTGGTAGAAACCATAAACTATTCTGATTTTTCTTCATATTCTACTCCAATATGTATGCTGCTTAATAAAGGATTTTGAGAGACTGGACAGAAGGCAGAGAGAGAAAAATATTTGTGTGTTTGTTTTATAATTTTTGGAGATGCTCAGATACTACGGTGATGGGTGCTATGAACTTACATGGTTAGATGACTTGAGTTGCTGGTATTCCCAGCTCCAGCCTGAACCTTCTCCACACTATCAAATGTTCCTCCTTTTGGACTGCTCAATGCCAGGCCCTAGATTCATTTAACTAGAAGATCATGCCCATTTATTTGACATCCAAGGTGAGTTAACAAGCTTACACTTGCCTCAGTGAGTCACCAGAGCTCAACAGTACCAACCTGTAGGGTTCTACCTAAAGCTGGTCAAAATTTCTCATCGGAACTATTTTTGAGCTGAAAAACAAAATATTGAAACATTTCAATTGAGGTTTACTGCTGCAGAGCCTCAGGGGAGTTTAGCTGACATGCCTCGTGTTCCCATTCTCCTCTCAGGCACACTCGTGAACTGGACTTTATCTCCCATTCACCACAGCTGTGATATCGCATGATGCACCTTCCACTCTCATTAGGAGGGGAGACTGTATTGTATCATCGGGGCTGAAGTCTGACCAGGGACCCCAGTCTGTAGAGGATAATGGGAACACGGGGCATCCAAACTACAACTCGAATGCCCCACAGCACCATTTCTGGATTGAAATATTTCAGTGTTTGATTTTTTTGCTGAAAAGTCAATTTTTCCACAGGAAAATAAACCATTTTTCAACCAGCTTTCATTCTAACACTTGGTGACAGGCAGGCTCAGCTAAAGAACTCAACCATCCTGCTACAGATTGATTGTGTAATGCATTTGCAAAAATACCTTCTGAAAGAAATTGAAACCAAACAAGATATTATTTTGTCTTAAAATGTTTAACCTGCTGTCTGTGGCGTGACTGTAAAAGCAAGGGATCTTTACACTGTTTTCTCAGCTTGATGGTTATGAGGATGAACACAGAACATGACAAATTAGGAAGGGCAAAGTGTATGCATACATATGAAAAGAGCCACATGGGCACCTGATAATCGCCTTATAAATTACAGGCTTTCACGGCTTTGTATTTTACAATGTGATTCTTCAGTGACAATACAAAGTGCATTAACTAAGGGGTATATTTTTCTTTGGACAAAAACAAGCAACCCCCAGTAATGTCAATAAGGGTTACACAGTCACATTGTGAAGCTCCTGCAAGTTTAAAAGGAATTTTATTTTCCACACCACAGCAAAATGTTTTCATGGACACAGCCTTGCTGTTTTGTTAGAAGAGCAGTGTAAGAAGTTTATTGAATAGGAAAGACAGTAAGTGATGCAAAATGCTTAGGGAAATATAGGGCAAGTGACAGGAGATGTTCATTTGAACTAGACTGGGCAGTTACTGGCTTGTATTTTAGTTCTCTGCCAATGGATACAAAATTTGACAAAATGAGCCAGAAGCAGCCTGCACACTATTCATGCAGGTCACACCTGACCCTTCAAATATATATGCATGTGCTTAACTGTACATTTTCGTTGTGGATGACATTCTCTTGTGTTAACTCTCATTCTCTACTAAAATATCAATTCTCTCCATCTGTATGGATTCAAACTTCCATTTTCAAGTTTGTTTGGACTCCAGAGAGGTTCTGTTCTTAGAGTCCAGATGGCTGGAGGAAAACCCTTCAAAAGAACTAATTTTTTAGGGTGATCAGCATTTTAAATATTTCTAATAATATCCATAGGAAATCCTATTTGAACTGTATAGCTCTACCAGATTTTGCTCTCTGAATATTCTTGCATGAAAATCGACTTTACCTTACCTATCCATTGTGTGTGTGAGACTATGCACAAATTTGATCCAGGACAATATTTTACAATGTATGATTTCTATTCAAGCAAATATAACTTAACTTGGTGAAAATATCTCCCTTATTGCGTTAAATCCTGAGTTAAGCCCAGTTAAAAAAAACTCACCCTTTTTGCAGTATAAACACTTTTTTGCGGCACAGTGTCAGAAACAGCCTTTTTGGTTTTAGGGGAAAATTCAAAGCAAGAATGATAAATGTTTTGCTCTTCTGTGAGCCCTTGAAAATGTGAAATTTCCCAGTAGAGATTTTTTTTTTTTAACATAGCTTCAGGGGTGAGTTTCCTGCTTGTTTCTTTGGAAGATTTTCATGTAAATAGAGGGATTCTGTTTGGAATGGTTTTTAGCTGATGAGACCACAGAAGAATATCCTCCTCAGTGGTGGTTTTTAATCTTGGCAGTGTGGGGAAAAGGAATCTTGAAGATGATCCTCTGATGGTTGGATATTTCCAATTTAAAGTCCATAGACTTCCCAGAGAAAGTCTTTCTGAGCTGGCAAGAAAGGGTTTTGTTTAAAACACCCCTTCTGAAGATTATAACATTGTTGCTTGTTTTTCTGTATAAAGTGTGTGGGTCTGATTTTTGAAATATTTGCCTGAAAAGAAATTTTGCTCCATTTTACAGAGAGACTTCAAGAATCCCCTTCTTTAACCACTGCCATGCAACTTGGGAATTTGTAGGGCAAGAAAGAGGTTGAGTTAGATTACCAAAGGTCTGCTCAGCACTGAGAAGCATTAAATTCATTTAAAATGTTAAACGTTTAAAACACACACACACACACACACACACACACACCCATCCCATATGAAAACTGTTGGAAAATAAATTTCCTGTGGAAATGCTAAAGAAATAACATTTGAACTCTTCCATTTAACTCAACCCTTTAATGTCCCATTACCTAGGTAGCTGTGAAGAGAAATAAATGAACACCCAGACTCAGTCCTCAGCTCAGTCCGAGAAGCTCTTAGCACAGTTGAGGAGGCAGGTTGTGTAAAGGTGGCTTTTAGCCACCTTATCACCCTCCGCAATTCCTAAGCAGCCTGGGCACAGAGTGATCTCTACCATAAATCAGAGCATCCTGAAGACTGTTCTAATCTGCTCGTCTACCAATGACCCAGAGGGGTTGTTCTGACAGCTGGAGATTACTGGGCACAGGGATGACACGGCCATGTCCCCTTTTCCCCAGTGCCTGTGGCAACTAGTTTTATAATGACAATAATTTATGTTTATTTCAGAAGGATCCCAAATCTCTTTACAAACTATGGTCTTGATCCTACACAAACATCCACACAGATGGACACCAATTGATGTCAGTGGTGATTGTCCAGACAAGCAGAAGTCTTTGTCCATGCACAGCCAAGCTCAGGCTTGATGTGTTCAAAGTGGGTACAGTTAGGTGCCATCCTACAGATGAATTTGCATGGAAGCACACTTTTGCTCATAGGGCACCCTCCTGACTTCAATGGGCATCTGCTCATGAAGATTTGACTGCAGATTCAGGGCCTAAATACACCAATGTGAACAAAAATAACAAAGCGTAGGGCAGGAAAATGCCTGTGTAGTTACCTAAAAGCTAAGAATGTAACTGCAGAAAAGGCCAGGTAATTCAGATGTTAATATTTCCACTGCAATATTTATTGTGCCACATCACACAAGACACATAACATTTTAGGTTGTTTATGCTTTGAAATATATGCTGTAATATATGAGTGTGGCTGGGTCTAAAAGTGCTGTGAGAAACTTAGTGTCTGAATTTCCTCATTATTAGCCAGTTAAATGCTCAACCTTAGCATTGTATAAATGTATTGCTTTTCCATTCCATGGCCTTACAAGAAATGAATAAGTGTCCCATATAATCCCCTCCCTGATGCCAGTTCCCTGGCCCCCTGTGACTATGCCATTGCCTTCTACCAGTTTTCACACTGATACTCCTGCTTCTCTGACTAGCCCATGATCGTTCTAATTCCCTGCTTCTGGACTCACTCCATTCCTCTCTCCCAATAACACATCCTGACCATTCCCCTTTCCAGTTAAAGAACTCCAATGGAATTAATCCAGGACACTGGGTTTAACAAATTGCTATGGAATAAATAATGACCACAAGTGTGTCAGGACCTCAGTTTTCCATCTCATCCCCAAGACAGCACCTTCAGCAGCCCAGTCTTTGCTGACACTATCCTGGCAGGTTGTGCCAGGAGTACTCTTTTGAATCACTAGCAATGCTCAAGAAAAATTCTATCTCACAATCACACTGCATCTTTGTGTTACCATATCTAATGCAAGACACTAAGGGAAAGATTTTTCAGTGTTCGCTATGTGGAATTGTGTGCACACTTTTATGGGCATATGTTTTACAAGGCAAACACACAGTGTGTGAATATAAATACCTTATTTGGGTGTGCACTTTGAAATATATGTATGTAATTGTATATGTAACTGAAAACCTGGCTGTGAAAAACGTATGGTAAACAGATGAGGTAGGTGTTAATTTATTCATGTGTAAAGCCCTTTTCAAGAGAAAGGCACAAAATAGTTTTTACAGAAACTTGATCAATTTTATCTCTTGAAAAATGCTTAATTAAAACCGAATAAAAGTGAATGAGTAAAATATTTCTATGTTTGGTGTATTAAATAACATTAAGATAATTTTGTGTTTTTTGTTTAGGCATTTTTTCAGGGATTCATCGTCACTTTCCAGCTGTCATGACAAACTGAGTTTCTCCAGGATACTACAACCTGCATGTACAAAATGAAGAATTTTTTAAACAGTATGTCAATAAATTTCTCCATGCTCTCTAGTAACAAAGAGAAAATGATTGCTACCTGGAATACTTGTTCATCTTGATGGTAAGATAGTCCAGAATCTGGTTTATTCATGTTCCTGGGCAACAGAGATAAGAAAATGAATTTACTAGAGTTCAGTCATGGAATCAAGATAATATTTACCATAGCCTATGAACCATAGCTTTAATATCAGTTTTACTTCATCAGAATAGTAAGTGTTTAAGGAAACAGAAAGCTCACTGATCTTAGACCTTTAACATTGAGTAAGGCTGAAAGCTCAATTTTCTAACTAGAGAGAACGTTATTTTTCCTAATTCTGAATTCTTTCCTCTGAAAGGCAAACAAAAGCATACAAAAAATACAGTCAGGTCTCAAGGGAAGAATATATGCAGTACAAATACTATTACATATAGCAATTGACATATACAATGGTAGTGAAACTGTTTCTCGATTAATATATTCTTCATTGGTAGGCTACTGGTTTCTCATTTTGGAAATCTGCTATCTATTGGTAAATTACAGAGGCCAAGCATTTGAATCGTCGGCACACTACACTCTGGTTCAAGGAGTGTAAAATTCATAGCCCAAAATGAGGAAAACATATCTATCTGAAAGATAGCGCGTTACAGTTATAGCAGTTAGAAAGAACATTGCAACATCACAACCTGAGTATATTTGAAAGGTCAAGTCAGAGACAACATCCATGTGTGTGCTCATGAAAAACTGCCTTGTACACCAGCTAAGAAGTTATTAGTAGAGCTAGGGAGAGGTTTTTTAAAATGTGAATTGCAATTAAAAAAAAGTCTTGCTTTCACTACTGCTTCTTTATGATAAAGAATGTCTCAATGTTTATTTTTAAAAACAATTTTCCCTGCTTGTTTTTGCTTTTTACCTGTGAATAATCAGAGCTATCAGGTACTTGCTTCCCTCTCTTTGCTGGAAAAGATTTGGAGGATCTGAACAGTGAGATAGCTCTCCGGAAGTTAACCTGAACTGCAGGTGTCCCTCTCCTTAAATTAGAGGGAAGGAAATGTTTGAGTCTTGAGAAATGCCAGAAAAGGATACATAAAACAAGACAAAGTGAAGAAAATGGAAGGTTTTGCCAACTGATTTGGAGGGCATGCTGCAGTATTTAAAATTACCATGATTTTTTAGAAACTGCCTTTCAAGCATCCTATGTACTTTGGTGGCAGAGATGTTTCTAATTACTGCGACAAAAATCATTATTATTATTAGAGTCTACAGAACTCTGATTAGAAAATGTACGTAACTTTTCAATGTGCACCTTTGGGGAATCAGAATCCTTTCTAATTCCCACTGAAGTCAGTGTGAAGGCTCCCACTAATGACAATTGGAGTTGGATTGGGTCCTTTGGGTAAAATGCTGGCCTCACTAGAGACAATGGCAAAATCTCCTTTGCCTTCAATGGGACTGAAATTTCACTTTGATCTCTGTTGTGGACTGAAATTATGTGCAAAAATTATGCCCGCAATGAGAAAGGTCACTAATCTGAAAAATGTCTGCATTATTGACATTCTTTGTTGCTCAGTATAGAACTGAATTGTTCCCAATGGAGAGGATGAATTTTCTGGCTTCTTTAAATACACTGGTTTGATAAGTTAAATGTAATGAAACCTTTCAGTTTATAAGACACTTACAGAACAATCTATTTTAAATGTCTATTTATTGAGAATACTTGCAAGAAAATGAACTGGAGATAGTGCTTGACCCATTCGTTTTTTTAATGGTTGTAATTTAACTCTGTCATTGCATATTTCTCTTTTTAAGATCTCACTCAGCTCCTTCCAAATTTCAACAGCGTCAGCAATTTCCCTGCATTTTGTTCGAGGCTACAGAAATAGGCTTCAGGGTAACTCAGCATGTGTTCAACGTTTCTCTTAAGCCCAGTGTTGAGAACTTTGACTGTGACCATGCCATCTATTTTTTCAAGATTTTGTTCACAGACTGTCATCAGATTAGGCCAGTTCTTGATATAGTGCTCAAAACAGTCCACTATTGGGTTCCATCGCACGTCTTGTGGGAGAGTTAGCTTGGTTCCTCCTACTTTTTTCAGAGCAGCTGCTGCAAAGTGGTTGTTAACGGAAGTATTTTGCAATTTCAACGACATTAGCCATTATTTCTGGAACACTGAAGTCTTTGGCTAGGAGGTGCATCAAATGAGCACTGCAACCGTGCGTTATTAGCTTGGGGCTCTCTTCACTCTCTTCTAAATTTCTTCTTGTAGGGAGCTGGGGTGGCCTCCCTCCGAACCAGACGGTAAAGAGCCACTCTCTCAGCCTGAGTGGGTGGAGTCAGGCCAAGCTTACTCCATCCTCCAGAAGTGGAGGGGTGGATCAGGAAGTACAAAAGGTGGGGCCCTTAGCCCAGTCAGAGCAGCACCAGGGAGGGAGGGAGACAGACTGCTGGCTGTTCCCTGTAGACCCTCCTGCCGAACCAGGGGACTGGACCAGGGGAAAGCTGACCCAGAGGAAGGACTCAGCTACCAGGACTGCTGGCCGCAGAGTACCCTGAGGAACTGGAGGAGCTGGGCAGCGAGCCCGACGCCGAGGGTAAGCTGGAGCTACCAGGGCTCCCAGTGGCTGAATACCCTGACGAGTGTATTCATCTATCACATAAGTTAGATGAGCGAACGGCAGGTTTGAGCCTCTAGCAGAAGCAGCCAAACTGAGTGCTGCCATGAACCTCTGAAGTGAGCAAATCTGCCAAAAAGCACAGGACCCACCAAGGCAGAGGAGGAACTTTGTCACATATTTAAGTAAGGTTCTTTATCTTCTTCCCTTCCTAAAAACATTAAATAGAAGATAGGATGGCCCTAAGCTCAAAGCCAATTCCTAGATTCTCCATCAAGGAGAGAACCTACATTTGTCATATAATTTTTAATATCATCTTCCTTCTACATTTACAAGACCAGAATAAAAATCAGAGGCTATTTTAAATGTCACAGAATAAAAACAGATTGTACCAGGGTCAAACCTTAACTGCTGAAGAAGAGGAGTTGGCTATGACATGGACAATCATCCCTCCATAATGCCAACTATAATAAACTTCAGAGCTAAGGGTGAACCATTCAGGAAATATATGGTTGCTGCTGATGTTTTAAAGAAAGTCACACCAGTCAACTGGTGGAAGTCACTTAAGCACTTGGATTCAGAGACTGTTGAAGTGATAATCTCACCTTTAACAGCAGAAGCTGCTTCTGCTGGTGGAGAAAGAATATTTTCTTCCTTTGAACTAATTGATTCCAAATTGAGAAATCATTTGGGACCTGAAAAAGCAGGACAGCTTGTTTTTCTTTTCCAGATTATGAACAAACAGGAAAATGAAGGTGAAGATGACTGAGTTAGCTGCAGAAGCCAATATTTTAAGTTTCTCATGTTGACCTGGCTGACATAGTCCATTTAATTTTTGTTTTCGTTTTTTTAAAATTTCATTTAAGTATTTTAGTTAAAAACAATTTTAACAAAAATAAACCTGATTTTAAAAAACTTGAATGTTTAACTAACTTCAAAAATTCATATGCTTGTTTGGTTAAAATATTATATGTTTGCTATTGAAGAGAAAAATCCAGAATACATAACATTATTGTTTTAGTTAAATAAAACAATTTAAATGTCTGGTGGTGATCGCCTCCTCAGGTGCCACAAGTACTCCTGGTTCTTTTTGCAAATATTAATGATTAACCTGTTGAATTGGAGGTAGTTCACCTCCCAATAACTTCATAACTATCTGCTTCAATTACCTTTGGTAAATGAAATAACCAAACAATCATTCATTTTCTGATATAGCTGTAAAACTAATCTGAAAAGTTTTCAAAATAAATCATTTAAAAATGTATAGTGTGTACCTTCTAAAAATGAAACCTATATCTATCTCTGAGTTGTGAAGAATGTATATTAAGGTTACAACAACCAACAAGAATGCACTTTTATGTAGAAATCCATGATTAAATCAAGTCTTCCTTACTAGTGATTTAAATCATGATTTAAATCAAATCCACCCTAACAAATCTAAGAAGAAGCCAAAATGAAACTAACAAAACATTTTATTCAACCCAAAATGATTTTTTTGTTGTTCTCATTTCCGTGAGGGGAAAAAAATTCAGTTTTGGTTTACAGTTTTTAGTTCAGTTCCCATTGGTTATATAAGGGTCTGAGGAATACAATGGAAACATATAGCAGAAATATTAATGAAGTGAAGCATCAAAGCAGCAGGGAGTACAACCACTGCCCATGTGGAAAGGAAAGGAACAGGTCAAATAGAAAGAGGCAGATAGTGGATGTGGTAGGGAACTTAATCCCAAATAAAAATAGTGCACTGTGTAATTGTAACTAAGAACTCTTTTGGTTTATTGACTTCTGCGTGTGCTGTAAGCTCTCCGGGCATGCGGTGGCAGTTTGGAGTAATGGCAGGACTTGATCCAGGAGCTAGGTACCAGGCTGAGGGAGTGAAGCCAGAGTCAGGGCCAAGGAGCCAAGCCAAAGGTCAGAACTGAAGTCAGAATCAGGAGTAGGGCAGGGAGACAAAGACCAGACTGGAGTAGCTAAAGTCAAGGCTGGAGCGAGGACTGGAAGCAGAAGCAGGAGCAGGGTTGGAGCAAGGACTGGAAACCGAAGCAGGAGCAGGACAAGTGCAGCTGTGGGCCTGATATGCATTGAGCAACTGATGTGCTGTTGCAAAGCTCAAGTAGCACTCCTTTGACCAGTCAGGAGGCACTATTTTTGGCAAAGGCTCATTGGGCCCAGGTGAGCTTGCTGGGTGGCCCAGGTGAGCTTGCTGGGTTGCCTAGCAACCAGGCTGAGAGCTTGCTGTGCTCCTGGCAGGTGCCAGTGCGGGAGGCATGATAACAAAGCTCCTGGCAGAACCTGGAGAGATATTAGCTATAGTCAATATGACCCTAAAGGCTGGTAAAGGCAGATGGGTGATTCTGAAAAACAGATTTAAGGCATTCAATAACAAATTTAACTAATAAACAGATCCTCACAGATCATTTTCCATAAATTCAATGGATGACATGCTGGGGTCTCGATAAACAGTGGAAAATAGGAACCCAAATCTCCCACAAAAATAACATTCGCACTAAATGAAGGTTGCTAATTTGTCCTCTGACAAAATTAGTTGTAAAGAATGTTACAGTTAAATGTATACAAGTCTGGAAATTCTCAAGTAAGATTATTTTCTATATCGATAGTCTCAATATTCATGCTCAAAAACAATCCTTACCACAAACTTAAGGTATGTACCAATAGCCTAAGGCTGCACAGCTTGCTGTATGAAACATGGTGGTCTTTCCCTGTTCAGGGATAGAGAGCCTGGGACCACCCAAACCCGGTTCCTTTATATGGCCCCTTTAAGGAAACTGGTATTCAAGGGAGCAGCAGATGAGCTGGGAATGGGGCCGGGCACTGATCAGGTAGCTACCTCTTAAACATGATAAAAGCCAGATTTTAGGGGACTCCCGAGAGGAGAGAGGGCAGATAGCCTGGAATGGAAAATTACAGGGGACATCGAGTCAGGAGACAGGCTCCCTAAGATGGGATCCAAACCCAGAGGGCAATTGGTGGGCTGAGGAAGCCTGCCTGAATCACAGCAAAGTGCCCAGAAGGAAAGCTGTGGGCTCCCTTAACCAAGAGGAAGGAGCTGAGTCCAGGGACCAGGTCAGGAGACCTGTGAGAGACTCACCAGAGGCGCCATGGGCTGCAGTGGGACTGGCAGAGCTCCCCCACTCAGTGGGAACTGGAGAGGAACCCAAAGTCTTGGGACAAGGATGAATTGGAAGCCCCAAGCGGGAAGGGTTTTGGCCTATATTTCCAAAGAGACCTATATTTTATAAAGACTTAAACATTGCTCTTCTTGGGGCCTAATCTATTAAGTACTCTGGGCTGTGAGTAAATTATTGGGAACTAGGACAGAATTGAAGGTAGGGTGCTATCCAGGGTCACATCATGCCATAGCAGAGGCATGCTTGCGGACAGCACGCTGCCACACTGTGGCCTGTTGCTAAACTAGCTACATAATTTCCTGAGCTTGCAATTCTAAATTGTTTCGGTGTAAAGAGTGTCTGGCCTTGATTATACTAGGAAAATTGTACTAAAATTTCCCACTGATTCATCCTCACCATTAGGAGTGCTAAGGTAGACAACGTACTGGAGCTGCCAGCACTTTAAGCACTGGGTTCTATTCACCTGCTCTAATCGGAGCTAGATGACCTGGCATTTAAAAATACTGGCAGCTACTTAGACCTCTGACTAAAGATGTGACACAACCTTTCATGACAACAGCTGATGATGCTCCTCTAAGGACAGCCTATACGAAATGGGAAAGAGAGCGAGAACAAGGCAAAAGATGCAGACAGAGATTTTAAAATGCTAGGTTATTGCTATCAGTCTTTAGTATTTATAACCTATGTTTCATGACCCATACTATCCTGCAGTGGAGCGCGCACAAGAGTATATTTATTTCCTTATTATTATGTCTCTCTCCATTTTTAAAGAGACAGTACACAGCTTCAGTAGCACTAGAATTTAGGCTGTTCTGCTGCTTTATAAGTAGACTTGGCAAAATTTGATTTTTTTAAAAAAATTTCAACTGATATCTGTTTTCCCCCCTATTTTTATTCATTTAAATTTTCACAATTGCAGGAAATTATGGGAGGTCAGGCCGTAGGGGTATCAGATAATTACTGTTTAATGATAGTGGATGTTGAGATTAAAAAGTTAGTTTTATAACTGTTAAAACACAAATTGGCAACATCCCATGTCAAAATATAAACTTTATAGCCTACAAGTCCACTCAGTTCTACTTCAGCCAATCAAGTTTGTTTACATTTGCAGGAGATAACACTGCCGGCTTCTTGTTTACAGTGTCACCTGAAAGTGATAACAGGTGTTCTCATGGCACTGTTGTAACCAGCATTGCAAGATATTTATGTGCCAGATGTGCCAAAGATTCATATGTCCTGTCATGCTTCAACCACCATTCCAGAGAACATGCATCCATGCTGATGACAGGTTCTGCTTAATAACGATCCAAAGCAGAATGGACCGACGCATGTTCATTTTCATCAAATGAGTCAGATGCCACCAGCAGAAGGTTGATTTTTTTTTTTGGTGGTTTGGGTTCTGTAGTTTCCGCATCTGAATGTTGCTTTTTTAAGACTTCTGAAAGCATGCTCCACACCTCGTCCCTCTCAGATTTGGGATGGTACTTCAGATTCTTAAACCTTGAATTGAGTGCTGTAGCTATCTTTAGAAATCTCACACTGGTACCTTCTTTGCATTTTGTCAAATCTGCTGTGAAAGTGTTCTTAAAATGGACATGTGCTGGGTCATCAACTGAGACTGCTATAACATGAAATATATGGCAGAATGTGGTAAAACAGAACAGGAGACAAACAATTCTCCCCCAAGGAGTTCAGTCACAAATGTAATTAAAGTGTTATTTTTTTTAATGAGCATCATCAGTATGGAAGCATGTCCTCTGGAATGGTGGCTGAAACATGAAGGAGCATACGTATGTTTAGTATATCTGGCATGTAAATACCTTGCAACACCAGCTACAAAAGTGCCATGCAAATGCCTGTTCTCAGTTTCAGGTGACATTTGCAACTAAGCAGCAGGCAGCAGTATCTCCTGTCAATTTAAACAAACCTTTTTTGTCTTAGCGATTGGCTGAACAAGAAGTAGGACTGAGTGGACTTGTAGGCTCTAAAGTTTTACATTGTTTTGTTTTTGAGTGCAGTTATGTAACAAAAAAAAAATCTACATTTGTAAGTTACACTTTCACAATAAAGAAATTGCACTACAGTACTTGTATGAGATGAATTGAAAAATACTATTTCTTTTATCATTTTTACAGTGCAAATATTTGTAATCAAAAATAATATAAAGTGAGCACTGTACACTTTGTATTCTGTGTTGTAATAGAAATCAATATATTTGACAATGTGGAAATACATCCAAAAATATTTAATAAATTTCAGTTGGTATTCTGTTGTTTAACAGTGCAATTTAAAATGGCGATGAATTGCGATTCATTTCCTTGAGTTAATTGTGTGAGTTAACGGTGATTAATCAACAGTCCTAGTTTTACTATTTTTAAGGGAAGAAGTATTTATGAATAATTTATAAATGGTTGGCTTACACTTCAATCCATCTCTGTCTATCAAAAAGTGGAAACAGACTCTCTTTCTTAATGTCTCATCCATTTATGGTCCTGGGTATGACTATAAACTGCATCTGACTGGAAGGCCTGGTGGCAATGTGGTGGAGCTACTTCTGAGGTAGCTCCTATAAAATATCACAATGTTGCAACCTTCAGAGTAAGTCAAGTATAGGGTGTCTCAAAACCCTAGCCCCCACTGCCTTGTGGGTATTCCTTGTTTGGAGTAAGGTTAAGGGACATCACCCTGACAGAAGTGTGCCCTCATTGAGGCATTAGGCAATCAGCAGCAGCTCTAATCTGTTTCTCTCTGGTAGAAGCTACAACCATTAAGGCACTGAATGTCTAGACTCTGTCTGGCCTTCGAACTCTGTCTGAATGGTCTAAAGAGGGGATGGTAGGTCTAGGGCAGCCTCCACTCCTCCATACTCTTACCTAAACATATGCATTGAAGGTAGGGTTGCCAGGTGTCTGGTTTTTGACCCGAACACCCAGTTGAAAGAGACCCTGGTGGCTCTGGTCAGCACAGCTGACCGGGCCACTAAAAGTCTGGTTGGCTGCAGCTGGGCTGGCAGGCTCCCTGCCCGGCTCTGTGTGGCTCCTGGGAAGTGGCCATCTTTTCTGGCTTCTAGGTGGAGGGTCGGCCAGTGGGACTCCACGTGCTGCCCACATCTTGAGCACCGGTTCTGCAGCTCCCATTGTCCAGGAACTGCGGCCAATGGGAGCTGTGGGGGCGGCACCTGTGGGTGGGGGCAGTGCACGGAGCCACATGGCCTCTTCTCCACCTAAGAGCTAGAGGGACATGTCACCGCTTCCCAGGAGCTGCCTGAGGTCAGCGCTGCCCGAAGCCCGCACCCCAAACCCCCTTCCACAACCCAACTCCCACTCCAGCCCTGAGCCCCATTCCGCACCCAAACTCCCTCCTGGAGCCAGCACCCCCTGCACCTCAACCTCCTGCTCCAGTCCTGAGTCCCCTCCCACACTCTGAACCCCTCATCCTGAGCCCGGAGTCCCTTTCTGCACCCTAAACCCCTCATCCCCGGACCCACCCCAGAGCCTGCACCCCCAGCCAGAGCCCTCACCCCCTTGGACACCCCTGCCCCAGCCCGGAGCCCCCTCCTGCACCTCATACCCCTCATCCCCAGCCCTACCCCAGAGCCCGCACGCCAAGCCGGAGCCCTCACCCCCTCCCAGCCTTCCCCAGCCCAGTGAAAATGAGCGAGTGAGCACGGGTGGGGGAGAGCACGTGATGGGGGGCAGGATGGAGTGAGTAGGGGGGAAGGCCTTGGAGAAGGGGTGGGGCAGAGCGGGGCCTCGAGGAAGGGGCAGGGCAAGGGTATCTGGTTTTCTGCACATCGAAAGTTGGCAACCTTACTTGAAGGTCTTCGTGTGGTGCTTGCAGAATTCTGTAAGGGGCATAAGGAACCTGAGGCAGCTACCAAGGTGTCCAAGCAGCCCTATTCAGGGGTGGCCTGCTTGCCTCTCATCCATTTATGTTCTAATGCTCTGCGCATGTATGTAAGAAATAAACAACAAAATAACAACAAAGTGGTGTAAACATATTTTCTGATCATGACAGGAGCCATTTCAAGGACAGACTATGGTGATTGTCACTGCAAAGGATAATAAGCCAGCACAGCAAAGATGACCACGAGCACCCAAGACTCAGCACTGGACTGGAACTTTGCTCAGGCCTCCTGAACTCTGTGTGCCGATGCATTACTCAGTGTCTGCCCTTTCAGACTGTGCTACCACTGGGCCTGTGGGGCCTTGGTTTGGATGCAACCCCCTGTTCTACTGCTCCCCCTACATTTCCCCTTGTTGTTTTTCTCCTCTCATCCCTCTGTAAATAAATATTTCCCTTTCTTATATCCATTGTACTTTTCCGGTGTGTGTGTTCACTCCGGGGGTTTGGAACAGGTACTCCTGAGGTGGAAGAGATTTTTCCTGCTGTATTCCTGCGCACACCGTCTCTTGGCCAGAGTTGCCTGCAGGAGCAGACTCCATCTTGGCCACGAGGGCGCTAAAGTTACACTTGTGTTTTCTATTTTTTGTTTAAGGATGTGTAGATTTAAAATTATTATGCAGCTCTCTGAACTCTTTCTTGGGAATGCAAATAATGGAATTGATCTTGCAAATAGATAACATGCATACATACCCTGAGTTCCTTTGAATTCAGTGGGAGTTTGCATGGGAGTAAGGGACCTCAGTTGGGGATTTGTTTGCAGGATTAATCGCAATGAACAAGTTTTCAACTGTGCAGATTTATTTCAGAAGAGCTGGTGAGTCTTGAACTGTTGTGGTGGTTATTATTTATTTATATTCTGGTAATGTCTAGAGGTACCAGTAAGGATCGGAACCCCATTGCGTGCTGTAGAGCCTCATTACAAAAAAGAGAGAGTCCCTGCCTTGAAGAACTAAAAATCTAAATAGAGAAACAGACCAAAGGTTGAGGAACAGAGGTGAAGGATGCAACATAGAAATGAGAGTGGGGGCAAACATTGTGGTAGCTCTGCTTTTAAAAATAATTATTTGTATCCCTGTGAGTTTTGTTTTGTTAAATAAGGGCAAAAAATTCAGGGGCTGGATTAACTGGATCATAGGAGTCGGAAAAAGAAGAGAGGAAAGGGTAATATTGAGGGAAGAGGAGGATGAAGGCTTTCCTTGTAGTTATGAAACAGAAAGCCTGGCAGGGTCTCAGTCTGTTCCCTAATGAACAAGTGATCATATCACAAAAGTGACCACCAAAATTAGTATTGATTTGCTGGTATCCTTGCTGGCAGTTTCAGGAGAGGAGATGATAGGCTTTGAAATCTAATCACTTCTAGGGGGATACAAGCTCTCTGTCCAGGTCCTTGCATTGATTGGGCAATATGGTCAGGGCACCTTTCACTGCATTGCTCTTTGTTCTGCCTCTGTTATGGTACCAGGACTGGCAACCTATCACTGGTGAGAAAGTCATATGATCTTTTTTTGGCATTAAAAAGTAAATAAAAAGAGCATTCCTAGATGTGGCAGGAGCAAGTTTTGTAGAATTTCAAAATCTAATCAATGGCAGAATTTTTATGGTTAAAAATTTGTGTATTTTTGGATGTTATATAAGACTTCTGGGGGGATTTTTTTATCATGGTTATAGTAAATTCAACAGATTTTGTCACTGTTTTGTATTTGCTGTTGCAAATCAGGGTTTAGTGTCTACCATATTTTTCAGGGCTGGCATAACTTGTCCCCTAAGTGTCAGCCTCTTAATAGGCTTGCTTATTAAAAGAACATCTGCTTCCCAAGTATTCTGGCTCATCGCTTGAGAATTCCATCTTAGTTCTTAATTCTCTGTGTGGTTGCTTCTAAGATTTTGAAGATATACCTGTGTTGGTTTGTCCAGGCCTTTGGTTGCTTAAAATACAGCAGTAAATATATGAAAAGTTCACTTTAACACAAGTGAAAAGATAAAGGAGTATCCACACTTGGGGGACCTGTGTGGTAATGGGGAAATTAAGTTTTAACGTCAGGATGAATTAGGCTTGTTGCTTGGCCAAAATGGTGACTATGTAGATATAGAGTTCTGTGGAGGAAGAAATGAGACTTTTGGGTGACTGTCAGTATTTTCTTTCTGGGATAGCGTACTATGGAAAGCTAAATTGAAATGTCCTATTTCTGGGCTTTATAAATTACTCTGTGTACAAAACGCTCCCAAAATGGGTGTGAGAGCTGTTTGTGAGAATGTCAGGTGCAGATTATTGGATCATGATGGAAAACGAACATTAACAACAGAGGAAGAAAGGTGATGATATTCTATTCAAACCACAGTCATAATCCCCTGATAACTATGGCCAAAATTCAGACTAGAATAGAAGAACTGGGGCATGGAAGGCAGTAATTACCTGAGCAGCTTTCACACCTGCTGCTCCTATATATCAACCATGTGGCAGGTGCTGCAGGCCACATGGTGCTAGTGAACATTTGGGAAAACAAATAAGTTTGGAGGGGAGGAATGTCTGCATTGTACTGTACAAATTCATTCCACTCTATTTGGCAATATCAAGAGGTAGGTTGCAAGGTATAATCATACATAGAATTTATTAAACCCCACTATGGCTTCACAAGATGCCTCTTGTGGTATTATTTACATAGCGGCAATGTTGTGACAGCAGAGGTTCTCTGACACATTTACTGTGGGAATGCCCTGTGGCACAGCTCTTAATTAGAATTAGCCTTGCAGCAGCAGCTTCCCCTTAGGTTGAAGTTAATCATTAAAGGAGACATTTGTCACTTACTGTCTTTGAGCAGTCGGGAAGATTCAAGAATTGCTTTGGCTACTAAGAAAATCCTTCTCAACATGTGGAAAAAATACTAAGATCCTGTATGAGATTTGGTGGAGCAGTGCTCTCCTGGCTGTTGCTAAATTTGAGATGGCATCCTTAATCAGGTGAGTAAATTTGACATGTCCAAGCAGATTTGGCATTCAGTTTTAAGCAGATTTGTAGTTAACAATTTAGGTTAGAAATATCCAGTGTCTCTCATGATGTTTTATAAGTTATAGTGCTGGAGCCCATTTAAAACTTTAATTTTCTTTTTAGTTTCTAGTCTGACTCTGAGGATGGCCTGCTTATATGTTATTGTTTTCAGAATTCTCTGTGAGGTGGTACACTATACAATGTAGTTCACTGTGATGTAAGTTTGACCTTCATTTATGGGTTCTGTCTGGGTATGTCCATGTTTGTCTATGTGTGGTGGTGTTTCTCCTCCCGTTTGTTTGAGGATGTCTGATATGGACTTCATCTCTTTACCACTGTACAATATAACTTGAAGTTTGTGGTGGCTGGGCCTTACAAATCGTGGTCCCAGTGTAAGAATGGTGTTGGTTAAGGTGAAACCAAACTGTACCCTTGTAATCTTGTCTGTTTATGTTTGTTGTTCTAAATCTTTTCAGTCTAATTTATAAAACATATTCAATAAATTGGAGGCCAAAAGATAGATAAATATTTTCTATAAAATGAGTAACACATCAAAAAGCAATGGGCTTAATTTGCAGCAAGGGAGATTTAGGTTCGATATTATGAAAGACTTTCTATCTGGAATTGTCTGCCAAGGGAGGTTGTGGAATGCCCATCATTGGAGGTTTTTAAGAACAGGTTGGACAAACACCTTTCAGGGATGGGTTAGATATACTTGGTCCTGTTTTAGTGCAGGGAGCTGACTTGATGAACGCTCAAGGTTCCTTCCAGTCCTACATTTCTATGATTCGATGACCCCAGTTGTCTCAAGTGCTTGCTTAATGCTTTTATGAAGCTGAGTGTCTTTATTGAGAGGGGGTTGAGGGCACTCAGCAGCCTTTAAAGGTTGGGACTTCGCTTTGGAGATGCCTAGGTATTGCATAAAAATTGGAACATTGCTTACAATATTTCACAAAGAACAAAATTCACTGTAGTTTTTAACCATTTTTCCTCTTTTCTGCTGGACCAGTAAGTAACACAAGTGCAGTGATACAACTAGTGATGTAAAATGAACACTGTTAAAAAAGGTTTCAGAGTAACAGCCGTGTTAGTCTGTATTCACAAAAAGAAAAGGAGTACTTGTGGCACCTTAGAGACTAACCAATTTATTTGAGCATAAGCTTATTTGAGCATCCGATGAAGTGAGCTGTAGCTCACGAAAGCTTATGCTCAAATAAATTGGTTAGCCTCTAAGGTGCCACAAGTACTCCTTTTCTTCTTACTGTTAAAAAATGAGCTGATACTTAATTTTTTTTCTGTTCTCAGTCAAAAATAACTCTTGTTCAGTAACATAGGGTGGGTGATAGACTAGCTCACAGAAAAAGATACATTTGTTAAGTCAGTGACTATTCTGTTTTCTCCTTGAGGCAATCTGTAATATCATTAAGACACATGTATCTTTCAAAGCTTTCAGCAGACTTCTTTGAAAGCTTGGGTGCTTTATAAGAAGAGTAAATTGCCAAAAGCAAGTCCCTTAATGTTAGATGAAGTCCTTGGCAATTACATGAGGTGAAGAAACATCGCAAAGAGCTCGGGTCAGAGCTGCCTTTGTGAAGACCACTATCTTGCAACACTGTAAAGTCCTCTTTTAATTTCATTATTAAAGGAAAAGAGAGATTCAAATTATTGCATCCAATTACCAAGAAGAGCTGATTAATTTTTGTGTGTCTTAATATAATAGAAAAAGAATAGTTATAAACAGGAGCCTACCAACCTAAGAGTTTGGGGCTGTAAATTTTATGTCACAAAGAATGCAGATCACCATATGAATGCATAAGAAAGGCAAGAGACTGTCAGGGCCAGCTTTCCAGTGGCTAGAGGAATGTAGCACTGCCAAACTGAATCAGCCCATTAGATGATCCAGTCTGTTACTCTGTCTCTGACGGTGGCCACTACCAGATGCTTAAGGAACATGTTCAAGATCCCATAATGGGTAATTATGGTATAATCTGTCCAGAGGGGACATGTCTTCTTCACTCAAAGCAATTAGTTATTGGCTTACGCTGTGAGGCTCACAGTTTATATCTCTTCTAATTGTTTTAGTCTGTCCAATATTACTGTGGGTGATCTGATTTTGTGTGAAGATATGCAAATTTGTGGAGTCCTGAGATCTTTTGCTTCTTTGATATCTTGTGTCAGTGTGTTCCACAGGTTAATTATGGAATGTGAAATAAACTATAATGAATACCATGCTAGGTGAGGTGCTATCATGTCAGCAATATTGTCTATGCAGTTTATTACATCTTTATATTTGATTTGCTGTTTTGACCACTACTGCCCATTGTTAAAATGTTTTCACTGAGCTGCTCACAGTTACTCCCAGGTCTTTTTCCTCTTGTTGAGTATATTTTACACTTCACATGTGAACCGCATGTTGGGTAAAGGAGGTCTAGTCACATTGTTGCTGTTAAACTGCAGATTTATGTAAAATAAATATTTAGATAAACTCCGCCATTTCAAACTTCTGCAGTCAGTGCTGTAGTCGAGGTTAAACTAAATTTTACCTACTTTTCATTTGAGACATATAGAGTTTAGATTAGTTTACCTGCTTCTTTTCTGGCCACAACATCACTGTCTGTAGTAAAACATTCTGGAGTCAAATCTCTGTAGCAAAATTAAAATTAGGTCATGCAACCAGACTACTTTAAACTAAAAATCCTTTTCAAGGAACATTTGTGATTCAAATTGGAATAGTACCTCATTAAAATTGCAGCATACTGGTACCAGCAGGTTTATTTTATTTTTCTTTACTATCTTTTCCTGTCCAGTTTCAAGCTGATTTTCTGGCTCTGCTTCTCTATACAGCCATTCTGTCAAGGGAAAGTGAGAAGGTGACTACATGACTAACTGTACATATTTATTTTTTTTCTTACATTACCTTCCTGCACTTTGCTGCTTGATTATCTGTCATTGGTTGGTCTATGAAGCAGAGAGAACTGAGAAGGCTGAGGAAGGGGAAACAAAAAAGGGACTAGGGGATTTAGCCACACAATTCCCTTTAATTCATCTTTGTGAGGTGCTCAGGTACTGTGGTGATGAGTCATATCAAAACCAGTAAATAATAGTGAAGAACTCTAGATGATAATGCATGTCAATCATATAACACAAGACCTATTTGTACTGCAGAAAGGGCCTTTCTGCCTCTTTAAATTTGCTCCGCCCCATTTTTAAAATGTTTATAGTGAGGGTAGTGAATTGTTGTAACAAGGTACGTAGGGATGTGGTGGAGTGTCTATCACTTAAAGGGTTTAATCAAGATTGGATGTCTTCCTGACAGATATTCTCTAGCTCAGCCAGAAGTTATGGGCTTGATGCAGGGACCACTTGGTGAAATTTCATGGTTTGTGTTATACAGGGGGCCAGATAAGGTGATCATAATGGTCCTTTCTGGCCTTAAATTCTGTGGGTGACACCCGGCCCCTTTGAAGTTAATGTCAAAACTCCAATACTGCAAAAACTGATCGTTACATTCCACTTATACGAAAATAGTAGTATAGCAATAGCAAATTGCAGCCAGAGGCTGCTTATGTACAATGGTGTGCTGACTCTCTTAGCCCTGGTCTACACTAGGACTTTAGGTCGAATTTAGCAGCGTTAAATCGATGTAAACCTGCACCCGTCCACACAATGAAGCCCTTTATTTCGACTTAAAGGGCTCTTAAAATCGATTTCCTTACTCCACCCCTGACAAGTGGATTAGCGCTTAAATCGACGTTGCCGGCTCGAATTTGGGGTACTGTGGACACAATTCGATGGTATTGGCCTTCGGGAGCTATCCCAGAGTGCACCATTATGACCGCTCTGGACAGCACTCTCAACTCAGATGCACTGGCCAGGTAGACAGGAAAAGAACCGCGAACTTTTGAATCTCATTTCCTGTTTGGCCAGCATGGCAAGCTGCAGGTGACCATGCAGAGCTCATCAGCACAGGTGACCATGATGGAGTCCCAGAATCGCAAAAGAGCTCCAGCATGGACCGAACGGGAGGTATGGGATCTGATCGCTGTTTGGGGAGAGGAATCCGTGCTATCAGAACTCCGTTCCAGTTTTCGAAATGCCAAAACCTTTCTGAAAATCTCCCAGGGCATGAAGGACAGAGGCCATAACAGGGACCCGAAGCAGTGCCGCGTGAAACTGAAGGAGCTGAGGCAAGCCTACCAGAAAACCAGAGAGGCGAACAGCTGCTCTGGGTCAGAGCCCCAAACATGCCGCTTCTATGATGAGCTGCATGCCATTTTAGGGGGTTCAGCCACCACTACCCCAGCCATGTTGTTTGACTCCTTCAATGGAGATGGAGGCAATACGGAAGCAGGTTTTGGGGATGAAGAAGATGATGATGATGAGGAGGTTGTAGATAGCTCACAGCAAGCAAGCGGAGAAACCGGTTTTCCCGATAGCCAGGAACTGTTTCTCACCCTAGACCTGGAGCCAGTACCCCCCGAACCCACCCAAGGCTGCCTCCTGGACCCAGCAGGCGGAGAAGGGACCTCTGGTGAGTGTACCTTTTAAAATACTATACATGGTTTAAAAGCAAGCATGTGAAAGGATTACTTTGCCCTGGCATTTGCGGTTCTCCTAGATGTAGTCCTAAAGCCTTTGCAAAAGGTTTCTGGGGAGGGCAGCCTTATTGCGTCCTTCATGGTAGGACACTTTACCACTCCAGGCCAGTAACACGTACTCGGGAATCATTGTAGAACAAAGCATTGCAGTGTATGTTTGCTGGCATTCAAACAACATCCGTTCTTTATCTCTCTGTGTTATCCTCAGGAGAGTGAGATATAATTCATGGTCACCTGGTTGAAACAGAGTGCTTTTCTTCAGGGGACACTCAGAGGAGCCCATTCCTGCTGGGCTGTTTGCCTGTGGCTAAACAGAAATGTTCCCCGCTGTTAGCCACAGGGAGGGGGGAAGGTTGAGGGGGTAGTCACGCGGTGGGAGGAGGCAAAATGCGACCTTGTAACGAAAGCACATGTGCTATGTATGTAATGTTAACAGCAAGGTTTACCCTGAAAGAGTGTACCCACTGTTTTATAAAATGTGTCTTTTTAAATACCGCTGTCCCTTTTTTTTTCTCCACCAGCTGCATGTGTTTCAATGATCACAGGATCTTCTCCTTCCCAGAGGCTAGTGAAGCTTAGAAAGAAAAAAAAAACGCACTCGCGATGAAATGTTCTCCGAGCTCATGCTGTCCTCCCACACTGACAGAGCACAGACGAATGCGTGGAGGCAAATAATGTCAGAGTGCAGGAAAGCACAAAATGACCGGGAGGAGAGGTGGCGGGCTGAAGAGAGTAAGTGGCGGGCTGAAGACGGGGCTCAAGCTCAAATGTGGCGGCAGCGTGATGAGAGGAGGCAGGATTCAATGCTGAGGCTGCTGCAGGACCAAACCAGTATGCTCCAGTGTATGGTTGAGCTGCAGCAAAGGCAGCTGGAGCACAGACTGCCACTGCTGCCCCTCTGTAACCAACCGCCCTCCTCCCCAAGTTCCATAGCCTCCACACCCAGACGCCCAAGAACGCGGTGGGGGGGCCTCCGGCCAACCAGCCACTCCACCACAGAGGATTGCCCAAAAAAAAGAAGGCTGTCATTCAATAAATTTTAAAGTTGTAAACTTTTAAAGTGCTGTGCTTAAAGTGCTGTGTGGCATTTTCCTTCCCTCCTCCACCACCCCTCCTGGGCTACCTTGGTAGTCATCCCCCTATTTGTGTGATGAATGAATAAAGAATGCATGAATGTGAAGCAACAATGACTTTATTGCCTCTGCAAGCGGTGATTGAAGGGAGGAGGGGCGGGTGGTTAGCTTACAGGGAAGTAGAGTGAACCAAGGGGCGGGGGGTTTCATCAAGGAGAAACAAACAGAACTTTCACACCGTAGCCTGGCCAGTCATGAAACTGGTTTTCAAAGCTTCTCTGATGCGTACCGCGCCCTCCTGTGCTCTTCTAACCGCCCTGGTGTCTGGCTGCGCATAACCAGCAGCCAGGCGATTTGCCTCAACCTCCCACCCCGCCATAAACGTCTCCCCCTTACTCTCACAGATATTGTGGAGCACACAGCAAGCAGTAATAACAGTGGGAATATTGGTTTCGCTGAGGTCTAAGCGAGTCAGTAAACTGCGCCAGCGCGCCTTTAAACGTCCAAATGCACATTCTACCACCATTCTGCACTTGCTCAGCCTGTAGTTGAACAGCTCCTGACTACTGTCCAGGCTGCCTGTGTACGGCTTCATGAGCCATGGCATTAAGGGGTAGGCTGGGTCCCCAAGGATACATATAGGCATTTCAACATCCCCAACAGTTATTTTCTGGTCTGGGAATAAAGTCCCTTCCTGCAGCTTTTGAAACAGACCAGAGTTCCTGAAGATGCGAGCATCATGCACCTTTCCCGGCCATCCCACGTTGATGTTGGTGAAACGTCCCTTGTGATCCACCAGAGCTTGCAGCACTATCGAAAAGTACCCCTTGCGGTTTATGTACTCGGCGGCTTGGTGCTCCAGTGCCAAGATAGGGATATGGGTTCAGTCTATAGCCCCACCACAGTTAGGGAATCCCATTGCAGCAAAGCCATCCACTATGACCTGCACATTTCCCAGGGTCACTACCCTTGATATCAGCAGATCTTTGATTGCGTGGGCTACTTGCATCACAGCAGCCCCCACAGTAGATTTGCCCACTCCAAATTGATTCCCAACTGACCGGTAGCTGTCTGGCGTTGCAAGCTTCCACAGGGCTATCGCCACTCGCTTCTCAACTGTGAGGGCTGCTCTCATCTTGGTATTCATGTGCCTCAGGGCAGGGGAAAGCAAGTCACAAAGTTCCATGAAAGTGCCCTTACGCATGCGAAAGTTTCGCAGCCACTGGGAATCGTCCCAGACCTGCAACACTATGCGGTCCCACCAGTCTGTGCTTGTTTCCCGAGCCCAGAATCGGCGTTCCACAGCATGAACCTGCCCCATTAGCACCATGATGCATGCATTGGCAGGGCCCATGCTTTCAGAGAAATCTGTGTCCATGTCCTGATCACTCACGTGACCGCGCTGACGTCACCTCCTCGCCCGGTATCGCTTTGCCAGGTTCTGGTGCTGCATATACTGCTGGATAATGCGTGTGGTGTTTAATGTGCTCCTAATTGCCAAAGTGAGCTGAGTGGCCTCCATGCTTGCCTTGGTATGGCGTCCGCACAGAAAAAAGGCGCAGAACGATTGTCTGCCATTGCTCTGATGGAGGGAGGGGCGACTGACGACACGGCTTACAGGGTTGGCTTCAGGAAGCTAAAATCAACAAAGGGGATGCCTGTACATCAAGGAGTATTTCAGGCAGGACTGCACGGAGGGTTCCAATAAGAAATGGTGCACCTAAGTTATCGTTGTTATTGGAACAAGGAGGTTAGCCTGGCCTCTGATTGATACATGGCTAGATTTACCTCGCTGCACCTTCTCTGTGAATGACTGCAGTGTGATCTAGAGGAATGAGTCCCCTAGACAGGGGAGGAGGCAAATGAGTACAAAACAAATCTGGTCTATTTCTTGTTCTGAGCCACTCCATCTATCTTTTACATCTTTGGCTGGCAGCAGACGGTGCAGAAGGACTGCATGCCATCCGCATCTCATGGCTGCTCGGCAGAAGATGGTACAGTACGACTGCTAGCCATCTTCATCTCTTGCCTGCCTGGCAGAAGATGGTACAGTACGACTGCTAGCAGTCAGTATTGCCTGCCCGCTCACCATAAGACGGTTCAATAGGACTGACTGCAGGACTAAAGAGAATGACCTGGTCAAGTCACTCCAAATTTAGTCCCTGCGCCCATGTCTGCCCAGGCGCTCCCAGCCGACGTGGCCAGGAGCACCTCGGACACGACGAGGACGACTACCAGTCGTATTGCACCGTCTGCTGCCAGAAGGCAATGGGTTGCTGCTACTGTGCAGCAAAGCCATACCGCGTCTGCCAGCACCCAGGAGACATAGGGTGACGGTTACCTGAGCGGGCTCCATGCTTGCCGTGGTATGGCGTCTGCACAGGTAACTCAGGAAAAAAGGCGCGAAATGATTGTCTGCCCTTGCTTTCACGGAGGGAGGGAGGGAACGGGGGCCTGACGATATGTACCCAGAACCACCCGTGACAATGTTTTAGCCCCATCAGGCATTGGGATCTCAACCCAGAATTCCAATGGGCATCGGAGACTGCGGGAACTGTGGGATAGCTACCCACAGTGCAACACTCCGGAAGTCGACTCTAGCCTCGGTACTGTGGAAGCGCTCCGCCGAGTTAATGCACTTAATGCACTTAGAGCATTTTCTGTGGGGACGCGCACACTCGAATATATAAAACCGATTTCTAAAAAACCGACTTCTATAAATTCGACCTTATTCCGTAGTGTAGACATACCCTTAGCTTTCATTTTCCTTCCCTTGCATGTGCAGACTCCAAGGCAACATTTCAATAGGTCTTCACAGAAGGCATTTCATGTCAAGTTATTAAGTTTAATTTTTCATTTTAACAAACTGCAATATTTGATGGTTTCATAATGAAAAGTATATGATACTGTATTGTACTTTGCAGCTTGGAAAAGAGGTGACTAAGGGGGATATGATAGAGGTCTATAAAATCGTGACTGGTATGAAGAAAGTAAATAAGGAAGTGTCATTTACTTCTCATAACTGAAGAACTAGGGATCACCAAATGAAATTAATGGACAGCAGGTTTAAAACGAACAAAAGGAAGTGTTTCTTCACAAAGCACGCAGTCAACCTGTGGAATTCATTGCCAGAGGATGTGTGAAGGCCAAGACTATAACAGGGTTCAAAAAAAGAACTGGATAGGTTCAATGGCTATTAGCCAGGAAGGGCAGGGATGCAAAATCATGCTTTGAAGTGTCCCTAGCCTCTGTTTGCCAGAAGCTGCGAACGGGTGCTTGGGGATGGATCACTTGATGATTACCTGTTCTGTTCATTCTCTCTGAAGCACCTGGCATTGGCCACAGTCGAAAGGCAGGATATTGGGCTAGATGGTCCATTGGTCTAACCCAGTATGGCTGTTCTTATGTTCTTAAGATCAATGTAGCCTTGTTAGTGAATTTCACTTTTATTTACACTAAATAATTAGACTAAGGAAACCTGTATTTCCATAACTATTAGTTACAGATTATGTCTAAGAAAATACAGAATCAACAAACCAGCATTTTAAAAAGATTAGATATTGTTGAGACCTGTTTTGCTTATTTCTTAAATATTGCCAACTGAAATATTGGAGAAAGTATCATTTAATGTTTCTTTTTATTCTCTCACTGGGGAGTAAAGCTGTGTGTAAGAGGCTTCCCTTTAATCTGTGGTCTTAACTGATTCATTAGTTTCCTGTATTTTATTATCATTGCTAGCAAAGAGACGTACATATTTTTCTGCCACGTTAGAGGCGGTATTTAAGACTCATGCTCTCTCCCCTGCCACACACATCCCCAAACTGCACAGGATGGATCTCAAGACAGAAAATCAGAAGTCTTGTGAATAGAATGTATTGATCACAACAGCTCTGAGACCCTGATCCAGCACAACACTTGAGCACATGCTTAAGTTTAAGTACCAGTAAGAAGTACCATTGATTTCTGAGGGTTCCTTCTGAAAAACACTGCTTAGTACTTTTTGTCTTCAACGCAATGCACAAACACTAACAAATCCTTAAAACATCCCTGTGAAATAGGACAGTAAGTACCATTCCCATTTTTCAGTTGGAAAACTGAGGCACAGATAAATTAGGAAACTTTTCTGAGGTAATGCACCGAGTCAATGGCAGAGCCAGCTATAAACCTTGAGAGTTCCTGTCTCCTCCCATTCTCATGCTCAGTCTACCACAGCATGCACTATAGTTTGTATTATTATACATCTTTGCCTTTGTGAAGCTAAGAATATTCATTCAACAACTTTCACAGGGCAAGTTGTTATTTAGGTTTTGGAACTGAGGAGCTGTTTCTGTAGCAAGTTTACCCTTTAATAATCATTTAGGAGGGAGGGGCTCTTGATGTATTTCTTGTGGAAAGAGTTGATAGATTTGATGCATAGAAAATGCGACCTATGAGCAGATGTCTTGAGCTGCTCTTTGTTTGAGGAGTTTCTGTTGTACACTGCAAAGAGTATGCATGAGAGTGTCTGAACAGTAATATTTTAAAAACAACAGAGAAAGAATAAACAAATACATTCTGGAACATGAATAATTGCTATATAATTTTCTTGGGAGAAATGTACTTATTTCTTGCAGACATCAAAAACAGCAGACGTTTAAACAGAATCAGTAAAATGTATGAAAGGTGTCCCTAGTTTTCTAACATAGTGGTGTTTATTCTCCGTTGCCAGATGTGCATGTGACTGCCCCTTAGCCATCACGGCAATGTATATACCAGAGCCTAGGAGGAAAAATAATGGTCCCAACCTCAGACACTGATGTGCATACGCTTCATTAAATCTCTTTTAGCATGGTGTGGAAAGGGAAGGCAAATGAAAGCAGTTCTAAGCAAAAGTTACAGCTAACTGAAAGGTGGCTGTTAGTGGAAAAGAAAATGTTTATGGATGAGAATGTCCTGCAGGTGCAGATGAGGTGTTGTATGGGTAGGATACCTCTATAATTATTCACATAGGCAATGCATGTACCTTTCCATTTCAACTACCCCTTTCTGATTACGCTCTTTGAACCCCTTTTTCAATGGCGTCGGCAGCAACAAGAGTCGGTCCGTTTTTGAAGGGATTCTCTATAATTTTTTTAATTTTCTGGCTTGAGTCCCCATTCAGTAATCAGGGAACCTATAACTGTTCTGGGCACCTTTGCTAGCAAATCTGTATCCACTCTCAAACACAGGGGTTTAGCAAACAAACTTTTTTGGGGGAGGGAAAGAAATGGGAAAGGCCAGGTTGAACTGGGACAAATACTTGCAATTTAACACCTTCCATTGCCATTTACCTCAGTGTGCATAAATCACGGTCCAAACAATTGGCCCCTGAATGGCTGAATCAGTTTGTTCTGCCTCCCAGCCTCCCACTTGCAGTTCCTGGGTCCCCCACTTCCTCACTCACAGTTTGTGGTTCCAAGAGTCCAGCAAAATCAGGGTCCTGTTTCATTGGCAGCTGTAGGGCTCTACCACATGTCCTGCTATAACACTTTCCGCAGCTAGGACAGTGAGGCCTCACCAGAGTCTCTAGGCTGATGTAGATGGTTGCTATGAATATGTCTGCTCCCACTGTAGTGCACACAACTGGTCTCACTCTGCTGCTGTGTGCTGGAAGCTGTGGCCTGTGGGTGAATCCAACTGCTGCTTTGCTCTGTGTGTTGGGTGCTGTGTCTGGGCCCAACTAGTGCCTTGCTTTGCCTGCTGCTCAGATGATCAGAACTGCTGCTGGGCTCTGACCACGGCCTGCGACTGGCTACGCAACTGGAACATCTGGGAAGCTAAGGCAAGTACAGTTCTTAGAGGAGCCCTTTCAGATACAAGGGGATCAGTGGTCTTAGAAATACATCAGAGTCCCTGCTGCCCACAGAGACATTCCCAGCAGCAAACCAAAAACATGTCCTCTCTCTTAGTCCAGGGCCTCTTACCCACCTCAGCAAATATCAGTTGTCATTAGGGTGATCCTAGTCACTGTCCAAGCTCTGCCCAGGTGGGTTCCCAACAGAGTAACCTCCAAAATATGGCCCCCAGGTACAAAACATAGTCAAATTATATTCCAATGTCCCCAAATTACCTAAAATTAATATGCAAATGAGGTACTTCTTGCTCAGTTGACTCCCCTCACTCTCCAGCAGGTGCCATCAGAGAGCTTGCTCAATTATCTTCCTTCTCTCCTTGGCTTCAGGCCACAGGGCTTACACTCATTGTTAGGATCCTAAAATAGTTCAGATGTCATTTTTATTTCTTTGAAGTTATACTTATAACTTGAAGTGAGGAACAGCCAACAGGAGCAGATGAAACAGAAAGAGACACCTAGATGGGACCCAAAAACTTGGGCACCCAAGGCTAGTGGACAATTGAAAAATTGTCTCTACTTCTGTTCTTGCTACCATTGAAGTCAGTGGATGTTTGTCATTGACTTCAGTGAGCACAGGATAAGGCCCTAAGATTTCAGTCCTCCTGCAATGTTGTTACCCATGGGTGGAATCCTCCGAGTCCTTGTGGAGCTCCGTTGACTTTGACGGGGTTCTGAGTGGGTGCAGAGGTCCATCTGTGTGCAGTGAATAGTAGCATGGGGTCCTAAGTTTGTTGATTTATTATACAGTATAATTTGAAGTGATCTTGGGCAATGGCTTTTAGTAATTATGCCTCATGTCTGTGGAACCTACTACCTGGTGATATGTATCTCCCCTTTTAAATCCAGATTCCATGTTAAATTCTGCTTTTAATAGTACTGGTATTATAAAGTCCCCTCTTTTAACATTTCATGTTGATATTTTTACTATTACTATATTATTTAATTATGGAAAAATACTACATTTTTTTTAAACTTTGTAGCTGAATCTATTTTGATAACTATTCTTCCAGAAATATAATTGAAATCTAGTTAAATAAAACATCTCCCTTTTCTATTTTTCCAGGACAGTTTTCTCTTTAGTGAATCTTGGGGGCTAGGGGTGGGTGGGCCGAGAATAGAACTGAGCCCATTGCTAAACGTTAATCCATATTCTTTGTGCATGTACCATCTGTGGGTTAGAAGATAATGAACTTTATTCCTATTAATAAAAGGTAATTTTCTATTAAACTGATACTGTCTATCTTACATCTTCATATACCAGCTTCCTTCGCACTGATGTCTGATTTATAGAGTCTTAAACAAATTGTATCTTTAAAAATGACCACAGTCATCCTAAATGAAACTTCAAGGTGGTACGTAAGCAATCTGAAAACAAAAAATACAAAAAAACTTTTCATGTTTAAAGCTGTCTTTAGAGATAGGGATATTTTGTGCTCTTTTTTTTTCTTTAACAGAGTCAGATTTCTTACACTAAAATAAATTGAGTTCTGATTTCTGAAATGCTGTGTAAGTTCTTGGGTCCATACATTTAAAGTCTGACTCCAAATAAGAATGCTTCAAGGGAAACACATGATAAGGACCCCACTGTGAAGAAAGGCAGGTTTGACTTATATAAAATTTGAAATTAAACTGCACCAGTAAAAGAGTGGCATGTCTGTCTTTTCTGGACTGCTAACAAGACATTTTGCATGATTTCAGGGGCAATTTTAAAGCTACCTTATAGGGAAAATACCACCAGAATGATGAAAATATGATCCTAGATCAGATCAAGATCTTTAGACATTTTTGAAAGGGTAAACTTAATGATGTCTTCATCAGAACAGTCCTTATGTTCTCCTGATCCTGGCAGAAGAGATATTTAAAGGACATAGACAAAAACAGATTTCTCTGAATATACCTATGCTGCTTAGAGAGCTTTTCAAAGCTTCAGTAATGTACACTTCTGTGAAATTATCCTCATCCAGGGGCAAAACAAATTGCTATGATTTAGAAATATCCAGTTTCTACTGTTTATTCCACAGTTTGCATATAAAGTGTTTTCCACATGTGCAGTATTTAAGCAAGTACTTGAAGATATTAGGCCAAATTCATCTCTCGAGCATCTCCATGGAAGCCCTGGAATTGTTCCAAGGATGAATTTGGCCCATTTACTTTCTGTATATAGTTCAAATTAATATTAAATTCTATGAAGGCTTTAGATGGCAGTAGGTCAGGGCTGGATTCATTGGATAGTGCGTTATCCCAACCAAATATTGTATATATAATTTGTTTCTTCCTTGGACCTTTTGTTTAATGTCAAAGAGAGACCTCCTAAATGATGTTTTCACTGTCTCTTTCATGTCTTTGTTTTATAAACAAAGCTTATTTTTTAAGAATAATTATACCAAATATTTGGAATAGTTCTTAGACATTGGTTATGGAGAGCTCAGCAGCCTATCCTAGCAGTTCTTCCTTGTGTACCCAGCTGTCTGTCTTTGCTGACAAAGTTGAATGATGTCATATTCATGTGAGGGACTCAGAATTAATGGTTACAAGGGCTAAGACCCCTTGATCCCTTTGATGATGGGCAGGGGGATGTCAAAACATGAAGAAGAGGTAGTGCAGGGGAAGATTTTGCATCCAACCTGTAGTGCAGATCTGCTGCCCCATTGGTATATTGAGTTAAGTATGTCACCTGGTGCATGATGGGAAAAGGATAGGGTTGGTGTGTAAGTCATCCTGAACCTGCTCCAACATAGGGCCCAGATGGAGTGATCAGTTCTCCACAGTTATGGCACTGGAATAGTAGAAACTTAGTGTTTGGTGATTTTACTGTCCATGTAGTTGGTAATTCTTGTGGATTGGCTGAGACTTTTATGGCTGCCACAGTAACACTGGTGTTGTCCCAAGTGACAAAGATCCACTCATAAATTTGGGCGCACTCTGGATCTGCCTGTTGGGAGGGAAGAATAATTCACCCTCTGCTATAGACTGATGATGGTCTCCTTTGGTTTCTGTTTGGAATGCACCTATCCCAACAGGGTGAGGGATCTGTTTTAATGATCCACCATTGGAAGCCGATGAAGTCAAAGAGTTCTAGGCAGCTTTGAAGATTTAAGGTGTTCTGATTGTCCACTCTGTTGGTTGTTCAGCAGGACTTCATAATAATTATTCATCCTCCACTACCAATTCAGTGGCCCCTAAATTCCCTCTTCACACGTCACTATGTCTGTAGAATGATCTGCAACAGATGAATGGGAGGAGAGTCAGCTAGAGTGCCAATGACAGAAGTCTCAGGCTCAGCCCACCATTTATGAAGTCGATTTTTTTAAATAGATGCATGTTGGAAAAGGTTTTTTTCAGCTCGGTCACAACATCTGCAGTCTGTTTCACACAAACAGAACTGTTTCAAGTGCTTGACAGCCTGGTTGACAGTCTTGCCTCTGCTTTGTTAGAGTTAAGTTTTTCTCACGGTGACGAATTATGTTACTTTGCTGATACAATTGCTTGGATTCAGTCTGACCTGTCTACTGTTGTGGACACAGAACAGTGTTTCTGGGAGCAAATTTTGTGCTTGAATTTCAGCCAGTATTGCTCAATGAAGTGATGGAACAACTGAAGTTGCTTTGTGTCACAGCCTGTGATCTGTATCCTCAACCTGCCTGGCTGGTGAAAGCCAGTGGGGAAATATTTGCAAAAAGAAAAGGAGTACTTGTGGCACCTTACAGACTAACAAATTTATTTGAGCATAAGCTTTCGTGAGCTACAGCTCACTTCATCGGATACATAAAACAAATGCTCAAATAAATAGTCTCTAAGGTGCCACAAGTACTCCTTTTCTTTTTGCGGATACAGACTAACATGGCTGCTACTCTGAAACCTGGGGAAATATTGTTTCTATTGTTTGAGATGTCAGCTTTTCCTCATGTGGAGGGCTGGGGAGGATGATAGTTGTTAAAGATTTTGTTATGAGGCCAGTGCTCAAGCTACCAACTCTTAACACTGACAGTCGGACTACCTATCAACCAGTATCTAATCTTCTATTTTTTTTTTGAAAAGTTCACTGAAAGTGGTGATTAAGTAATACTGGTGATTTCTTGAATCCTTAGATTTCCTTGACCCCACTTAGCCAATTGGACATGTGGTAGAAATTTAATTGGTTTCATTAGTTGATTATCTTCATCCACAGCTAGGGTGATCTTCATCCACAGCTAGGCAGAGATCATATCTGTGCAGATACTTTTAGATCTGTTGGCAGCTTTTGCTACCATTGATCGTGAGTTTTTGTTGACTCGTGGCCTTAGCAGGAGTGGGTGGAGTTCACTCATGAGTAGATCCATTCTTCTATTATTATGAGAACCCAGAAGGTAACTGTGGACAATGGTTCTCTCTTGCAGGGTGGTACAGGGTATCATATTCCCACCTCTCTGGGTCAACAGGTACTGAGGCTGCTGGAAAAGTTAATGAGGAGACATGGACTGCCATATATTCAGTATGATGATGGCACCCAGTTCTATAATAACTGACCTGACCAAATCAGTAGACCTAGTGTCTTAGTGTCTGGAAGAGTTTGTGACATATTGGAGATAGTTGGCTGCAATTTAACCTGGGCAAGATGGCAGTAATGTTGGTGGGATGAGGGAAGCAGCCAGAGGAGTAAGCAGAATTTATACTGATGACCCTCTTTGGGAGGAGTGCTATGGGCATTTGTAACAAAGGGGCACACCTTAGGTGTGGAGCAAATTCTTGGGCTGCTCCTTGATGCAGAGATAGCAGCCGTGACCAAGTGTGTTATGTGAAGAGTGCAACTTTTCTGTCCAGTATAGACCTTGCTTCAGCTAGCCACAACTTGCAATGAGACTGTTGAAATGCACTCTACAGAGGGCTACACGTCAAGGCCACTCGTTAACTGGAGCTAATGCAGAATGCTGCAGCCCTCTTATTAAGTGGAGTTACATTGTTCTAGCATCTCCATTGGTTGCCAATAAGTTTCTGGCTAGTGTTAAACTATGAAGTCCTAAAAAGTTTGTACCCATTTACCTGAGAGACCACCTCTGTCTTGGTACCATACTGCCACTGTGCTATATAGACCGTAAATACAAGCCAGTGAGTTCCAAGGAAGCCTTGCAGAATAAGATTATTACTCTATTGATGGTTTGAGAGAGTGTGCGTGTGTGTGTGTGGTTCCTTAACTATAAAGAGAAGGAGCAGCCAGTAAGGCATTCTCTGTGAGGATTCCTTGAATCCCATCAAACCTCTAAAGCCTGGATTTATTCTCCTTATGGGCATGCTCCAAAGACCATGTTTTTCTGCAGGCTATTATGGAGGTGGGGAAAGGTTCAGGTGTATTTTATTATCATCATACTGAAGGAGTCAATGTGATTGGCAGTCCTTTATATTGTACTTTGTATTGTGTATTTTAATTGATTGCCTTTGCATCTGTTAAGGTTTTTATAAATCAAAAGAAATAAGAAAAATAAGTAAAACAGGAAAATGCCTGGCATTGTCTTCTGCAACCTTACGATCCAACACCATATTTCTAAGTAGTTTTACAGCCGATACTGCAAGATTTAATGTATTTCCTCCCTGTCCCCTTACTAGAAGATGGATTCATATTTTAGACCTAAAGCTGTGGTTATATACAACCTATTGCAGCTTATCTGTACACAGAGTTAATGAAGACATCTGGAAAATATATAAAATGGTTTGGTGATTATGAAATTTCCCAGAGCACTGGACATATACTGTCACAGGAAGTGGTAGCTTTAAGGCCAAGCAATGACCCACAAATTGTCACTGCAGAAGGTCTTTATTTTTTCCCAGTGATATGTATTTGACACTTATCCTAGTTCTACTGCATCGAGTAACACATTTCAAGAGATGGAAGAAAAAAATTGCATCAGTAACAATAGGCAAGAAAAACTAATTTGTGCTTTACTTGCTCAGGTATCTAATGAAGCTAAATCCATGTAACTTAATATATTTGTTTATGTATAATTTTCTTTCAATTTATAAGAACTTTCCCATCCAGTGCTCTGTGAACATGTACAACCTCTATAAATATTAAATGAACAAAGAAGACCTAAAGTTCTAAAACTAAAGATGGTTCCAAATCCCTATAATTTAAAACTCAAAGCACTCCCGTAACACCCACCCATTCACTCCTCACTTCCCTTCCAAAAGCCTGAGAGTACAGATGCATCTTGAAGTGTGATCTGGCTCTGGTGAGCCCAATTTTCTACTCCAATTACCAGTAGTTTATAGATAAAGGAAAACAATAAATCACTTAGTATGGAGCCTCAAAAGATTCACTTGATAAATCTCAAGACCTGGAAAATTCCCCTCCCTAATATGGAGAAGCTATTTAGTAAGGAAAAATGAACTACTTTTATACAGTAAGTGTGTGGAGTTCAAGTGAATATCCAGGTCAAAGAACAGAAGTAGTAATGAATTTTTTATATCTATCTAGCACCTTTTAGTCAAATACCTTAAAGCACTTTGCAGCATAAATTAAACCTGACACCCCCCCCCGTCCCCCACCTGCTAGGAGGTAGGTACAAAAGGGTTAAATTCTGATTATCCTGACGGTAATATGACTTGCCTGTATGTTTCAAAGGTCAGAATTTGAACCTAATAAAGCTTGTTTGGTTAAGGCAGTATAAAGGCTCCATTTCTGACTTTGCCACTGACATAAAATGACCTAGTGCAAGAAGTCAAGTTACCTTTTTGTGAAGTTTTGCCATTTGTAAAATGAAGCTAATACCGAACTCACAGCAGTGTTGTGAGGCTTGTTAATTTTGTAAGTACTTTACATTCGCCAGATTAAAGTGTATATTGACCGTAATGTTTAGGGACACTCTGTGAACCCTCTACCCATATTGAGGATCAATTACTCAGTGAGCAATCCCAATGAAGTTAGTGGGGCTATTTGTGTGAGTAGCTGCTTACCAATTTGAGTAAAAAGGTTCACAATCTGGCCCTTATTAAATATCAAGATTTATTTTGCCTTGCAGTGTTAATCATTTTAAATACATTTACTTGATATTGACCTGTGAGCTTTGCCATCTCTACTCTCTGATCAAATGAATTTTTGTGTTTGTGCTACACAAGTAAAGCTTCAGTTGGGTCATCCTGGTAGCGAAGGTTGGAGAAATTCAGACAAATTGAACCAATTCTCTTCCCCTGCTGTAATGGTATCTATACAGTGTGTTCAGCAAGAACCTTATTACTGAATGACAGAATATGTCAGTGTATTTATCTTAATGGATCTTACTTTAACCCTTTGGTTCTACTCTGTCATTTGTAGAGATGACCAAATGGTTGTAGAGTTTGATGACCATTTCTATTATGACAATATTTAACTTGACAAGAACATATTTCTTAGTGTGGGGTGGATACCATTTGCTTGGACTACATTGGCGTTTTCTTGCTTTCAGGATGTGCTACGGATAGAGCAGTTTGCTTCAAAGGTTATATTTGCATTATCAGCAGAGAATATGGAAAACTGCACAATTTTAGCTGATTACAAACTAAAGAATCTTTAACTAGCTCTGTAATTTTAATTGCTTCTTGCTGGGTTCTTCAACAAAGTCTACCAGCTAATTTACGCAACCATATTCAGCTGTGAAGAACTGGAGATCAGTCAAAGGCTGCAATAACTTCCTGTTTCCTTTGTTTGAAGCATCTGTTATGATAAAATAGTAAACAATTTATTTTCTGAATAATTCCCAAAGAATTCATTCAGTGTAATTCAGCCTAAGGAAATCTTAGACAGCACACAGACTCCTTTTGTTCTACAACTTCATACTATTAAGAATACATTCTATTATTGTGTGTGATGCCAAATGGAGCCTATTAACAAATGAAACAGGAGTCTGCCAATTACACTGCTGAGGGGCTGACCTTTATTGAAGCTAAAAACAATGAAACGTCAGCCATTCAAAAAACAGCTTTTTCGGAGCCATACAGTAAACTTTTTCAAAAATTCAGCTTTCGGGGGGGAAAAGAAACAGCTTCTGCGTGAATCACAAGAAAATGTTCTGCTTTAACTAAACCAAAATGTTATGGTACTCTAAGCAACCATTACTTCTCTGTCAGTTATTAGGTATGACAGGAATAAAATTCTTGCTCAATCTCTTCAACTGACAAATAAATATTTAGGCCTTTCCTCAATTTATTTTTGCTAAAAGTCACAACTTTGCTCTGGAAAATTCTGTGACAATATCATATTCCATTGTCCTTAACTTTTGATCAGATTGAATCAACTTTCCTTCTTTACCTACAGGAATTTACCAAAGTATTGTGCTATTTAAAATGAATGGGGAAAAGTGTACTTAAGGGACTGGATGGCTCAGGGGGCTAGAAAGGGAATGTTCACCAACGTTATAAAATGAACCAGAATGCTTATGCTAAGCTATGAACTAAACTCAGGCATTCTTTTGCACCTATGCTAAGCTTATGGTAAACTCTGTATAGCCTCCTCTTGTTTCTGACAGCTCAGTGGAACAAAAAGGTATGAGATGTACCAAATATGAACTATTAGTGCCAATGTCTCTAAGGTTTATTAACATCCAAAATATTATTGTGTGTCTAGAACAGCATTCTAGGGAGGATTAGTACAGAAGTCCTTGTCCCCTGAAAAATAGATATGAAACTAAGATAAATAAAGAGTGAGATATTAGTCTCCTGCTTCTTATAAACAAATCCTCTATAAATACAATTTTAATTAAACTCATGCTTTGGTACAGAATTGAAGATACTGTATGGTGTTCTCTGGACTGGTGAGACATTAACCCTTGTCTTTCTGTTTGTGCTGATTTTTCTGTGTTCAACAATGCTGAGCCTGGGTTATTTGATGTTTCATCAATAAGATCCTTGAATCTTAAAAGGAATATAGAACGTTTTGGCTATAGATTGAAAAGGCTATAAACTTGCATTTGCAGACTGCTGTTTCAATGGGAGAAGAGCCCCAGAACAAGGCCAGAGTGAGGGAAGGCATGTTTGAACTGTGGTGCAATCCAGCACTGATGGGAGTCAGCTGCTCAATTGGTTGTTAATGGACTAAAGTAAAATCTGTAAAATAATTTTTTTTTACCATTAACTCAAAGCTAAATCAAACTGGTTTTCACTGAGTAAATACCCTACTGAGAGACAGAAGATTAGTAGTAGATAAATCAGGGTATCGAGCAACTTACATTTTGCACTCTGTCCAATTAATAAGGTTACTTTCTTTGTGACCAAGTGGCATATCTACACACTGAGTGTATGCAGCTCATGTTCCTCGGAGCCCAAGCACAAGATCTTGAAGTCAGAGTTGCTAAACTGGTGGAGAAGAGAAACACAAAAGTATTTATAGATAAAGCATACAGGAACATTAAGGAGCAGGCTCACTTCAGAGCTAGCTGCCCTGTCCTGCAGGCAGCCAGTGTTATGGTGGGAGAGAGCCAAGGTGTAATGGATAGACAAACACCCTTATGTGGGGTCCATTTTTCAGTAAAAGTTGATCATTCCTCACACACTGTGGAGGTCCCTCCAGGAGATTATGTGGATATCATTGTACAGCCTGGAAAAGATATGGTTAATAGGATATTCAGTTATTAGAAATATTTTGATAGCTGAGTTCAGAGTGACCACCAGAGCTGTTCAGTGACTTACTTACCAGAAGCAAAGATGAGGCTATCACAAGACATTTAGACAAACTTGTAATGAATTCTGGGAGGAGTCTGTGGTCAGGGTACATATTGGTACCGGTAACTTCAGGAGATGTAGGAAGGTGGTTTTGGAAACTAGAATTAGGTAACTAAAAAAAAAAAAAAAAGTATAGATCTAGGCTCTCTACAGTGACCTTTTCTGAACTGTTTATAGTTCATCATACAAGGCTTTAAATTTATTAGGCATTGGGAAACTTTTTGGGGAAGACAGAGACTGCTAATAAAGAAACCTGACTAGGGTTTTGAGGGTGACTAGGAGCTGGAGAAAAAGATGTCGGGTGTTGAGGAGGGTTGGACAAAGACATTTACTAGGGACATCAGAAATACCCTCTACTGCAGTGTTTTCCAAACTTGGGATGCTGCTTGTTCAGGGAAAGCCCCTGGCAGGCCGGGCCAGTTTGTTTACCTGCCACATTGGCAGGTTTGGCCGATGGCAGCTCCCAATGGCCGTGGTTCTCTGCTGCAGGCCAATGGGGGCTGTGGGAAGTGGTGCGGGCTGAAGGATGTACCGACCGCTGCTTGCCGCAGCCCCCATTGGCCTGCAGCGGCGAACTGCAGCCAGTGGGAGCCACGATTGGCCGAACCTGTGGACATGGCAGGTAAACAAACCGGCCCGGCCCGGCCCGCCAGGGGCTTTCCCTGGACAAGTGGTGTCCCAAGTTTGGGAAACACTGCTCTACTGGATAAAGGGTTACCTTTGTATGAGTGAACGTACAGCTGAACTGGAGAAGGGACAAATTGAGGACACAGAAATATATTCCAGAAAAATAACAGGACATCAGAAAAAATAGTTAAATAAAAATAAGCACACAGCCAAAAATGAATGCCTATATACTAATATGAGAAGCTTAAAATCAAAATTAAAAGCTAAAATAGTTCAGCTAGAATGCTTGACAATGGAGGAAGACCTTGCTGTAATAGGCATTTCTGAAACGCTGATGGATTGACCAAAAGCAGTGGGATACTGAAATTTTTGGGTATAATCTATACAGAAAGGCCAGATTATGTCAAAGGGATGAGGGAGTAATTCTAGACTAGAAATATTCATAGACTCTAATAAGATAAAATTTCTTATTGGAGAGGACTGTACACAAGTATTTGCCTACACAGAGTCAACTGCAAATCAGGGTTTCAGTAGTCACAAGATGTGACGTAAAGTACGTTCATGAATTAGAAACTGGCTAAGCAACAGTCAAAGACTAGAATTAATATTAAATTGTCAGCTTTGCAAAAGGTGAACAGTAGTTCAGTTCCACAGATCTGTACTAATAATCTGGGGACAGCATGATCAGTGAGATGACGTAATTTACAGATAGCACAAATGATTTAGGTCCACTAGAGACAATTATGAGCAACTCTAAGAGATTTAATGAAGCTGGGTGACTGACCAGTACAATGGCAGATAAAATTCATTGTTTCCAAAGCAAGGTAAAGCAACAGTTGAATTACTCATATGAATTGATGGGAATATGTGGACAGCTGAGTGGAAACATCTCCATGTGCAGTAGCAGTCCTAAAACTGAAACAAAATATTAAGATATATAAAGAATGGGCTAGAAAATCCATAACTAAATTCTTTGAGGTAAAAGACCACATCTAAAATTCTTTCAAAATAATTTCACGTGTACAACGTAGAATAAAACTAATTTGGAGCCATGTGTAACATCCAGTAAAAGGAAGGATGAGCTTGTGAACTGGGACTCTGGAGTTTTGTGATGAATTCCCAACTGTGCCCCAGACTTCCTTTGAACTTGAGCAAATCTCTTAATCACTCTGTGCCTCAGTTTCCCAGCTGTAAAATGGAATTTCTTCTTTTTCTCACCCTTTCTCAGTCTTCTCTATTTAAGGACAGATTTTTCAAAGAATTTAGGAGGTCAAATCCTGTACGTGCTCCAAATCCCATAGGCACTGTTGATGATTGACCCACAGAAGCTGTAAATGTTTTGGGGCTCAGATTATATGTATGCATAGTACTTAGCAAAATGGGGTTCCAGTCTTGGTGGGGACCTCTAGGCCCTCGTGTAAGACAAATAATAATATCATCATTGCTTTAATTCAATCTCAGCAAAAATGGCTGTAATAATGATAATAATCCAAGTGGTTAAAGAGACCTCCCCACAATTTGCCAGATTAAAAATTCATGTCACAGTACAGAAACCACACCAACTCTGTTCTTGAAGCCCTATGACAGCAAGACAAAGGACAGGCTTTTTAAGATCAAGATTATGGAAGTGTGACCCATTTTCTGTATCCAATTTACTCTGATAAAAGATGAAATTGAATGCTGCCACTGAATTGATATGTGGGTTTGGACAGAACTTCTGTCCTGCCTCATTTCTACAGATAGTTGCTTTGAATGACCCTTTATTAATAGTCCATGGGGACTGAACTGTCAATTCCTGGGAGATTTGCTTCTCACCAGCTGTCTCATCATTGCTTCATAAACCTTAAGTGAATCCTTTAATGTGCAATGCGACTCTGAAACTTCAGCCTGTCAAAAGTGAAACTCTCCCCCTCACAGATTTCCATTGTGCTGCAGGAAAAACTTGTAGGTAGTTCATCTGTACAGTCAGATGTGATTACTCATCATTATTTATGCACCAGTGTTGAGGGGCTTCATGGAGAAGTCAAATGTTATATCTGCAGTAGCTGAAATTGTTCATACAAACCAATGTTAACAACTAGAAGAAGTCAGAGCTGGTTTTCTCCAAAGAAAGCAGGATGGGATTTATGCAGAGAATTCTAAATAATGCAAAAGTGACCACCTTAACCCCCACTGCCTTGAGATGTCTCTTCGCGTACATGGAGGGTTATGAATCTCAAAGTGCCTATTGAGGGAAGAGCTCCTTTAAACCTCAAGTGAAGTTCTTTAAGTAACTAATGCCACATCCCTTTAGAAGCAGATAGTATTTTACCAGTACAAAATGTTATGATGTCAAAATACGCAAGATTGACAACCCTTAAAAAGGGGGTTTACTTCAGACAATTCCAACTTTCTGAGTGTCTTGATGGAGCACATCCTCCTTCTCTTTGCATCTCGAAATGCAGTCAACCTCCATTTAAAAAAAAAATCTGACAGTAATCACTTTTTTCTTAATATGCTAGCCTTATAATTGACTAAATTTTAAACACAAAAAAAGGGCCAGTAAATCCATATTTTTCATTGGAGTAAAAAGTGCTCATAGATTGTTTTAAAAAAAATCCAATTTTGGGTCTGTACAGCATCAGTTTATAGCCATGCATTATTATTTTTACTGAATACACCACTTTGGGCATAAAAAGCAGACCCTAAAACTGAAATACATATTTTAAAAGTGTTTGTATAGTCTGGAAAATATTTAGCTAAATTATCTTGTCATTTTTACTGACATAGTTTTTTTTAAATGAAAGTTAGTTTCTGATTTATATTTTTTTTACTGACAGTAAGTAGATTTACTGATAGTTGAATGACAACCTAGTTTGCCTCAAATTTAGGAGCCATCAATTCTATGAACCTGTCTATTAAAACCAGTATTGATTTAAAGTTAACTTTAATGTATATTATTTGAAACCTAGGGCAAGGAGTGCTCTGCTAACCACTTGTTCTGTTGTGTTATGATCATATTACAATTGCCGACAGTGGACAGTTGAAAAGCTTGACATGTCCCTATCTTTATTAGCCTTTCCACATTGGAAGTATGTAAGGAACAGAGAATTTCTAGCCACTGATGTTAGTTCTCAAGTGTTCTGTAGTCCTGCAGTCAAGCACTGCAGGGAGAGTATAGCTTCTGTTTGTGAGGGTTAACTAGCTAGGCCCAGATCTTCAAAGGTATTTAGGTGCCTAAATTCCATTAATTTCAAAGAAAGGTAGTTACCTAAATGTCTTTGAGGATTCTAGCCCTCGTGTTTTTTTCTAAAGCAATTTAAAAATGAAAAGCTACATATGTGGTGGTGGTATATTTTTTATTATTATTGGTACTATTACTGGTCTGAACCCTGCAGTTGTTAAGCAAAATTCTCTGACTTCAATGAGAGTTTTTCCTGAGCAAGGACTGTTGGATTTGGCCAATAGTAAGTGTGTTTGTAATAAAGAAAGCTACAGGAAATAATTCCTATCCTTCCCTTGGCATTATTCTGCCATAGCAATAGGTATTTTGATAGTTTAATCAAATTAGGACTTAGTATTCACAATTATTATTTTATATCAGTAGAATAGGTACTTTTTTGTGAATATGAAGTGTTTTACATGTGCCAAACCTAAATGTCAAACAAAGCAAAAATAGTCCATGTGAATGTAGGTGAAGATAAAATTCTAGCATTCTATGTCTATTGTTGAAATCTCTCTCTTAGGTCAGTCTCAGTTTGTCAAGAGTTTAGCATTTTCTTTGTGGGAACGGTCTCAGAGCCCAGGCACCAGGCCGAGTGGGAACATCAACACTGCTATTTTGAGTCCCACAAGCCTGACTCTGTTGACCCGAGCTCAGAGACACACTCCCTTTGGCTTGTTTTCAGTGTAGATGTGCCCTTAATCATGCTGTGCCTCAGTTGCCCATCTATAGAATATAAATAGACAAGTATTATCTCCATTTTAAAATCTTTGGAGCAGGGATTCTCTCTTACTATATGTTTGTACAGTGCCTAATACAATGGGATCCCAATTTTGGGTCAAGGCAGTACTGCAAAAAATAAATATAATTTACAGTGGGGAAGATATTTAGCTTTTACCAGGTAACTACTGATCAGGATTCAAGTTGTCTAGCTTTGGAATTTGTACATTTAGGAAGTGCTACTTTCTTTTGGTTTTGTGTAGCAGTGTCTATTAGCATAGAAAATGTTATGGATGACTTCAGAAAACATTTCTTTTGAAATCTCACACTTTCAGAGACATAAAGGGAGAGTAACTTTTGGATCAGCTTTATGTGTCTTAATTTTCAGAGATCCAATATTTTAGACATTTTAAAGTTGAATTCAAATAATAAGCATTCATTATTTCTACATTTTTGAGTGCCAGTTTCTGGCAGCCCATGTGAAAAAACGTGCCCTGCTTTTCCTCTGTACCTGTCTCAGTAATTGTGTATAATTGTAGGGTAACTTATCCTTTTTTACAATTTTGTGTATTGTCCCTGTAAAATTCTTGCCAGTTGAACTATGCGTTGTGTTGCAGCAGTTTGCTGGTTCATTTCATTAAACATTAATTTAATGATGTTTAAACATGCCTAAGGTTAGTAATGTGACAAGATACTAATCCATTAAATGTGCAGGCAGCAAATCTTTTGAGGAGGTTACAATATGCCACACAACTAATTATCTAAAATCTGAATGTACTTAATTTCTTTGAACTGCAAGATGAAACAATTAATCAAGAGACTATTTCAGCTCAATTTCAGAAGGAAAAGTGATAGCTTTTTAAGCCTCTAAAACCCTTTAGAAATCACTGCTGCACCTTGTCGACGCAGCATACTTACATGAAGCATTTGTGCATGTCAAAGACAAACTCACCCCAACTTTAATGATGATAATAATAATACTTTGCACTGACTGTACAGAGAACCTTTTGTCTGAAGTTCTCAAAGAACTTTGCATATGTTAATTCATCCCCCCACCAAAAAAGACAGTAAATAGAACTTAAAGCAGCACTGCTAGAAAGCTGAAGTTTTCATAAAAATCAAACATTTGAAAGTGAGGAAATTCTGAGTTAAAGTAAAAAAAAAAAAAATAAAAATCAAAGTTTGTAATTCAAAGCGCCCTAAATGTCCTGTGCACAAGTGTCCTAGCACCCCTGGCTCCTTATCCTAATTTGGCCTCCCTTTACTTGTGAAAGAAGCCCCTCAGTAGTTGCCCACTGAAAGAATGTGTTTCTTATTGTGCATACAATTTAAAATCATAGAAATGTAGGAAAGGACCTCAAGAGGTCATCCATGCTGAGGCGAGATTAGTCAGACCATAGTATGTTCTGTTCTACAATCCCATAACTTTCACCCCCTCTTCCAGTCTATATCCAGGTAAGGAGGAAGTTCAGGCTCATCTTGCAAGGGTGTGCATGGCTCTGCACACATTTGTGGTCGTATGTTCAAGATAGATGTTGAAAAAGTTAATTTCTGACCTATATTTGGAATATAATGTCGCTGACTGATATTGGGATATGAATGGGATAGAGTCACACGTCTAGCACAGAGTGAGGTGATGGATGGAGGAGGGCTTCCTGCAGGACATATGTAGCAGGCAACATGTAAGTTGTGATGGAGATCTGATATCTTTTTATTGACTTCATCTGGTGCAGAGTCTACTCAATAGCAGGAACCTCACAAGCTGTGCTGACTTCAGTTTTACGCTGGTGCACAAAAAGGAAGCATATAAGTACAACCATGCTAATTTTAAGAGCCATGTTACATTTAAAATATAACTGAATATATTTCTGTATATCATATTAACTTTGTTACATTTGCCACTATATGTGAAATATAAGACTAGGTTCTCCATTGTTTTATGCCAGTGTGACTCCATTGATTTTAGTGGAGTTACACTAGGGTAATATCAATGTAAAAGAATGGAGAATCAGCCCCCAATATACAAATACATATATGATCTTAAAATAGCATATAAAAGCAATCATATACAGTATTCCAAAGAAGGAACAATAGTAAGACTTCATAAGAGTGAAAGAGGAAAAACCTGGCGTCATAAACATAAAGGGAAGGGTAAACACCTTTAAAATCCCTTGTGGCCAGAGGAAAAACCCTTTCACCTGTAAAGGGTTAAGAAGCTAAGATAACCTCGCTGGCACCTGACCAAAATGACCAATGAGGAGATGAGATACTTTCAAAAACTGGGGGGAGGGAGAAACAAAGCCTCTCTGTCTGTCTGTGTGATGCTTTTGCCGGGGACAGAACAGGAATGGAGTCTTAGAATTTAGTAAGTAATCTAGCTAGATATGCGTTAGATTATGATTTCTTTAAATGGCTGAGAAAATAAGCTGTGCTGAATGGAATGGATATTCCTGGTTTTGTGTCTTTTTGTAACTTAAGGTTTTGCCTAGAGGGATTCTCTGTGTTTTGAATCTAATTACCCTGTAAGGTATTTACCATCCTGATTTTACAGAAGTGATTCTTTTTACTTTTTCTTCTATTAAAATTCTTGTTTTAAGAAACTGAATGCTTTTTCATTGTTCTTAAGATCCAAGGGTTTGGGTCTATGGTCACCTATGCAAATTGGTGAGGATTTTTATCAAGCCTTTCCCAGGGAAGGGGGTGTAAAGGTAAGGGAGGATTTTGGGGGGAAAGACATTTCCAAACGGGCTCTTTCCTAATAATAATAATAATACCGGTTAGACGTTTGGTGGTGGCAGCGAAAGTCCAAGGGCAAAGGGTAAAATAGTTTTTACCTTGAGGAAGTTTTAACCCAAGCTGGTAAAGTAAGCTTAGGAGGTTTTAATGCAGGTCCCCCCATCTGTACCCTAGCGTTCAGAGTGGGGAAGGAGCCTTGACACCTGGTCATAAAGTTACAACAGTGGGGAAGTAAAGACAATAGTAATAATTAATATCAGTGTTTAAAAATATCTGCATGCTATTCTCACTGCCTATTATTATTCATTTATTTATAAAGTACCACATATATATATATATATAGGGCTTTGCATATGCCAGCACATAGGAAGGCAGGTAATTAAAGAAATAATACAATTAACATTAGTAATATAAATAATTGTGCTTTCAGATGGGAAATGAAAACTATGATCCATTCTTTTTAGGTTTCTCTCCCATAAAGTATAGCCTTCTTAAACATCTTAAATGAGAAAATACTCCGTTGTGAAGATTACTCCTATATTATCCTTTTATTGGAGACTTTTCCAAGACTTAATGAATCCTTCCAATGTATTTTCATCATGTTACCAATTCAGATTTTGTATCCTAGATTTTTTTCTTATTTAAATTCCCAATAAAACCTCTTTGCATTTTTTCAGACAGTTTCTCTAAATAATTTGAAAACAACATAATCCAGGGCACCGCTGCCTATGACATTGCTCACAAGCACACATCTAGCAGCTCTGTTGTCATCATTCTTTATCAGCCCTCACCAGATAATAAACAGAATAACTCTGTAGCTAGTGATTGTTTAATTAATTGGAATTCTTTTTTGTTGCTTTTCTAAGGTACCGGTTTGTGGTGGGAAGTGTAAGAAGTACTGATATAATTTGTCTTTTCTGTTCTTTATATGTATCAGGAAAAAGCCCACATTATAATTAAAATTCAAGAAATTGTAAGTAATGAGTTATTAGAAGGCCCCCGTGCAGAAATGTCACACACCACAATATAATTAAACAGGAGTAGAAAGCCTTTAAAAGTAACTGATGAATTTTATTTTGTCCATTTCATGCAAACTTCCAAATAAAAGTACAGAAACCTAAAAGCATCCTCACTGGGGAAGAAAAACAAAACCTAAACAAAACACCAACCAAACAAAAAGTCCCCCTAACCTAGCAATAATGGGAGTTAATTTGTCATGAAGGTACTGTATCAAGCTGTGAAAACCCATCTCTTAACTTGTAATGATATCATCAGTTACAAAATGTGTTATCAAGTGTTAGGGTTGTTGTGATTTTCCCCAACCTGAAAAAAAATTGAAAAATTCTCCCCAAAACCCATCAAGATTTTATGAAATGAAATACAAAACACATACTGTATAATTCACTGTGGAAGAATATTTATTCCTCATATATAAAAAAGGTTTGTCTACACACACAAAATGCACCATTGTAGATCACACTAGCTAACACAAAGTGAAAGATGACTGCACACACTGTGTAGACAAGGACTGTCATGTTTAACATCATGTCAGCTGGTTGTGATTAAACATGACTTGGACCTAAGTTAACAATTGTGTGCCTGGCTCATTGAGATAAGAGTTGTGTAACAACCTGGTCCAGTACTTCTGCGTACTTCACTAGTCTGTTGTGAGTTGACCCAATCACTGGGTTCCATGTGCTTCCAAGCCTATTGGATCTGGGTAGAGTCTATTCACTGTTTCTGTCTCTGGGGCTCTAAGGTGAATGCCCAGGCTCAGACTTCTTGTCTAACACCCTTCTTGGGGATAAGGGATGCTACTCTCCAGCCACCTTAGACCTCAAAAATAGTGTCTGAGACATCCTGAGCACACCCAATCACCTATACACACTCCCTCAGGGTTCCATCTAGGCCGTGAGCAATCTGGGCTGTTAGTTTAATCTCTTTAGGGAGAACATGGCAGGAAAGCAAGGAACACAGGTTTAGAAAAGGAATTTCTTAACTGCAGTCACTTTACTCTTAAAGCCCTCAAGAGTTATGGCTGCTTGAAAACAACAAAGTCCTAAGATGCACCCTCCCCTGGTCTATGCTCCCCTTTTTGTGAGAATCATAGAAGATTAGGGTTGGAAGAGACCTCAGGAGGTCATCTAGCCCAACCCCCTGCTCAAAGCAGGACCAACCCCAAATAAATCATCCCAGTCAGGGCTTTGTCAAGCTGGGCCTTAAAAACCTCTAAGGATGGAGAATCCACCACCTCCCTAGGTAACCCATTCCAGTGTTTCACCACATTCCTAGTGAAACAGTTTTTCCTAATATCCAACCTAGACCTCCCCCACTGCAACTTGAAACCAGTGTTCCTTGTTCTGTCATCTGCCACCACTGAGAACAGCCTAGCTCCGTCCTCTTTGAACCCCTGCTTCTGGTAATTGAAGTCTGCTATCAAATCCCCCCTCACTCTTTTCTTATGAAGACTACATAAGCGCAGTTCCCTCAGCCTCTCCTCATAAGTCATGTGCCCGAGCCCCCTAATCATTTTCGTTGTCCTCCTCTGGACCCTCTCCAATTTGTCCACATTCTTTCTGTAGCAGGGGCCCCAAAACTGGACGCAGTACTCCAGATGTGTCCTCACCAGTGCCAAATAGAGGGGAATAATCACTTCCCTCAGTCTCCTGGCAATGCTCCTAATAATGCAGCCCAATATTCCATTAGCCTTCTTGGCAACAAGGCACACTATTGACTCATATCCAGCTTCTCATCTACTGTAATCCTCTTGTCCTTTTCTGCAGAACTGCCGCTTAGCCAGTTGGGCTCCAGCCTGTAGCAGTGCATGGGATTCTTCTTTCCTAAATGCAGGACTCTGCACTTGTCCTTCTTGAACCTCATCAGATTTCTTTTGGCCCAATCCTCCAAATTTTCTAGGTCACTCTGGACCCTATCCTTACCCTCCAGCATATCTGCCTCTCCCCCCAAGTTCGTCATCCACGAACTTGCTGAGAGTGCAATCCATCCCATCACCCAGATCATTAATGAAGATGTTGAACAAAACCAGCCTGAGGACCAACCCCTGGGGCACTCTTCTTGATACCGGCTGCCAACTAGACATCAAGCTGTTGATCGCTACCTGTTGAGCCCAATGATCTAGCCAGCTTTCTATCCACCTTATAGTCCATTCATCCAGTCCATACTTTTTTAACTTGCTGGAAAGAATACTGTGGGAGACGGTATCAAAAACTTTGCTAAAGTCAAGGTATATCACATCCACCACTAACCCCATATCCACAGAGCCAGTTATCTCATCATAGAAGGCAATCAGGTTGGTCAGGCATGACCTGCCCTTGGTGGATCCCTGTTTACTGCTCCTGATCACCTTCCTCTCCTCCAAGTGCTTCAAAATGGATTCCTTGAGGACCTGCTCCATGATTTTTCCAGGGACTGAGGTGAGGCTGACTGGTCTGTAATTCTCCAGGTTCTCCTTTTTCCCTTTTTTAAGGATGGGCACTATATTTGCCTTTTTCCAATCGTCTGGGACCTCCCCCGATCACCATGAGTTTTCAAAGATAATGGCCAATGGCTCTGAATTCACGTCAGCCAACTCCCTCAGCACACTCAGATGCATTAGATCCAGCCCCATGGACTTGTGTATGTCCAGCTTTTATAAATAGTCCTTAACCTGTTCTTTTACCATGGTGGGCTGCTCACTTCCTCCCCACACTGTGCTGCCCAGTGCAGCAATCACAGAAAAAGTCAGTTCCCAGAAGACCAAGGCAAAAAAAGCATTGAGTACATTAGCTTTTTCCACATCATCTGTCACTAGGTTGCCTCCCCCATTCAGTAAGGATCCCACACTTTCCCTGGGGCAATGGTCAGCCCCACTTCTCAGAACAAAGCCCTGCTCTTAAGAAGTCCTCTGTCTGTCTGCTGTGTGCTCCACTGAGAAACTCCTGCTCCCTCCCACTGTCATGCATGCCCCATCTGTGTGGAAAGACCATAGTTCTGTTGGAGTGGGATGGTAGTTGACAGTCATTCAAAGTCCATAACTCCAGATTACTTGCTGTGACACCTTGTTGAAGGGCTGTCACAGAGGTCCCCTTTCCTTAGCAGGATAGCTGTCTGGAATGCAATTCAATAGGTTGCCCTCAGGCAAGTTTAGACATGTGTTCAGCACATAATACAAAATGGAGTTCATAATTTTAGAGTTCAAAATGGAGTTCACCTATTACACTTTTGTCATAAGGTGTATTTTAAAACAAGTTATTGATCACATTTTAACTAATACATTCTAAAGCCCTAGGATAAACAGGACAAATTTTATTTTAACAGGTATTAGTGGGTCAAAGTAAACCCTGAAACGTTCCTTTTATCCTAGTAAGGACAGGTCCCGAGTTTTTAACATTGTGTTAATTAACACATGTTCCAACACCTTGTGTTTTTCCAGTGTAGACATCGGCTAGCTTTAAACAGACCATATTAACCAGATATTCATCTTCATGAAGTTTCTAGATACTAGCAAATCTAGCTCCTCTAACAATTCACAGCTCTACCCACTCCCCTGTCTTCAACATCCAGTGACAGTTGATGCCGCCCACTAGGCATGCCCGTGTCTCTAATCTCAAGTGACTCTACCCACTCTCTTTCCCCTCTAGGCTTCTAGTAATTTCTACAGCATTGTTATTGTTTCCTAACAGGCTTAACGCTAACCTTAACCTTCTTCTCATTGCTTCTCCTTTAACTTTTTGTAGAATAGTTAGTTTTCATTTATGGATTGAAATTAGATCCTCATGATTAATTTCCAGTGTCAAAAAACTGTAAAATACATGCTATACTCATATAAAAACTTCAGTGTGACACAGTGATATGTTAAAAATAAAATTAAAAAAATCCTCACGCACCATTATCACAAACAAACACTGTTGGACTGGGTTTATTGCTGTAAACACCCATTTACCCTCCCACCACTATTGTTTTTAATCCTTTCTAATGAGTAACATAGAAGGTTTAATTGGCCCAGCACAACTTCACTGGTGGATAAGATCAGACTTTCATTCCTACACTGTCCATTTGTTACTTGAAACAATTTAAAAACCAAGTGGAACCAAAAAAGTGACTATTTCATATAGGAAATAACCAATAATATTTTAATTTTATTTGCACTTCAGTTTTTTGAGATATGATTTGAGCCATCAAAAATCTATATCCAGATGGTAGTAAAATGATACATTTTATGTAGCATGTCACTAGTCAAATTATTCTGCTGTACTTTCTAACCTTAATTTTAAATACTGTCAGCATCAGCTAGAATTTCAAACAAATGCAACAACTCATCACCATACTAATTGAATGAAAAATGCTTCATGATTTAAATACCTATAGCTTCATCATTGACACAGTTTTATGCTTCCATTTTGTTAAGCATGAGGTTGGTGATTAAACTAGATGCATAATTATTAGCAACAGAGAGACTGTTGTCATATCTTGCAGTTTCCTGACCAGGTGCAGGCTTCTCAGATTCATACTGAGCTTATCTGTCAGTCTTATGAACAATCCAGCAAAATAAGTGACTGATTTCTCGTTATAATCACAGAGGCACTTTTCAGCAGATTGTCACACTAGACCCTGTTTTCTGAATGGTATAATGAACATTCCAGTGTCTGGAAAAAAAAGTGTGTGATATATATATGAGAACTTCAGAAGATCGAGGTTGTTTGTCCTTGTTCTCCAAAATTCTTTCTTGTTTAAAATCCTTAACACCAAGTAAGTGAACTAACCAAGTGGATAAGAATGTCTTTCATGATCTGGAAGGTTGTTTTAGGATTGTGAGCCTTTCTTGTTGCAGTCCATACCAAGACTCCCATTTATTTCAACAGGTGTAGTAGCTGGCCTCTGACTAGCAATTCACTAGGTAAAAGAGAGAATTTAGAGTTCAAAAGTTATATGAAACAGGACTTAGAAAACATATGCTTTGTGATCAGTTACAAATGTACTGTGTGGCCAAATTCTTCAGTCTTTATTCAGGCAAAACTCTAATCGACTTTGAATCTAATTACCTGAAAATGGACTGCAGGATTGGCCCCACAGTTTGCAGTCAGCTCCTATTTCAAGGCAAAAATCGGACATCAAGAATTATAACAATCAAAAACCAGTAGGAGAACACTTCAGTCTCCCCGGACACTGAATAACAGACTTAAAAGTGGCAATTCTTCAACAAAAAAACTTCAAAAACAGATTCCAACGAGAAACTGCAGAACTGGAATTAATTTGCCAACTGGACACCATCAAATTAGGCCTGAATAAAGACTGGGAGTGGATGGGTTACTACAAAAACTAATTTCCCCCTGCTGATACTCAGACCTTCTTGTCAACCATTTGAAATGGGCCACCTTGATTACACATGCATCCGATGAAGTGAGCTATAGGTCACGAAAGCTTATGCTCAAATAAATTTGTTAGTCTCTAAGGTGCCACAAGTACTCCTTTTCTTTTTGCGAATACAGCCTAACACGGCTGCTACTCTGAAAACTGGCCTCATTAGCACTACAAAAATGTTTTTTTTTCTCCCTTGGTATTCACCTCTTCTTCTCAACTCTTGAGAATAGCCCACTTCCACCTTAATTGAATTGGCTCATTAGCACTGACCCCCCACTTGGTAAGGCAACTCCCATCTTTTCATGTGCTGTGTATTTATACCTGCCTACTGTATTTTCCACTCCATGCATCTGCTGAAGTGGGTTTTAGTCCATGAAAGCTTATGCCCAAATAAATGTGTTAGTCTCTAAGGTGCCACAAGGACTCCTTGTTGTTTTTGCTGATACAGACTAACATGGCTACCACTCTGAAAGCAGTTATTTTGTTAGTTCTTTACATTTTGTGATATAATAAGTCTTCATATCCAGTGGAATTTTGCCATCCTTTACAATGGGGCCAGGACTTGACTTACATTGCACAGACACCGATATTAATATTTTCTTAGATTAGACTATTGGTGAAACTTTCGTATGGTTTTTGTCATTAGAACCATGTAGTAGTCTGGTTGTAAACTATAAATATCTATTCTTGTCGCAGATCTTCCGGTTCCCTGTTCTCAGTGGAAAGTTGCTAGCCAGCAGAATGTAAGTGTACGGGAAATGTAATATTCCAGTTCTCCGAATGGCGCAGAAGTCTGATTTATTTATCACTGCAGGCAAGCTGGAAGACACAGGTTATTAATTCAGGGCAAAAATAATCTTCAGACTCATAAGTCAAAAAACAATAGTGTGTTCAAAAGCTGCTCCTTCTGAGCCAGCTGTCACTTTTCAGAATGTTCCTTCCTTCTCCCTCTCCTGTTGCCTCCCTTCCACCCTTCTCAATGACCTGCAGTTCCAATTCCCTTAGGTGAGATGAATAGTTTGTTGTGGGAGAGCACTATGCTGACACCTATACCCCAGAGTCTGACTCCCGGCTCATGGCTTTTGACATTGGCTGGTTTGGATTGAACCCCATGGTGGGTGATTTCAAAGAATTCCATTGGACTACCATAATGTGGCATGCTGGACTGGGGCAGGACTCCAAATGACTGGGTTACGGTGAGGGCAGGGCCGGCTCCAAGCACCAGCATTCCAAGCAGGTGCTTGGGGCAGCTCCCATCTCTTCAGCCACTTCAGCAGCAGCTTCTGTCTCTTCCGCTGCTCGTGGTGGCGGCAATTTGGCGCACTGCTTGGGGCGGCAAAAATGGTGGAGCTGGAACTGGACTTTGATATCTCTTGGATAGTCATACAAGTAGCCACCCGGCAGGAGAAGCCTCTTTTTCAGCCTGCTGGGGCCCATAGCTCAGCTTGCCCGACCTTTTAAATTTGCCGCTGCTGTTAACTGAGATGGCTACTTGGTACAGTAGTCTGTTTATTGGATGGGCAGTTACATCTGTTTGTTGTGTAGCCTTATGAGACATCTATACGTTGCTTTCTATTATTCCTGGCAATGGAATTGTTTGCGCTCAAAGCTGCTCTGAATGCTTCTGCTGCTTTCTTAGGTTTTCTTTTATTTAATTTACAGTAGCACATGAGGACCCCAAGGAGGAGTAGGGCCCTAATGTAATAGATGCTGCATAAACAAGGATAAGTATCGTGAGAGCAGCCAATCCCTGCCCCAGAGAGCTTTCAATCTAAATGTAAGAGACAACACAGACGGACAGAACAGACGAGAGGTGGGTGGGGGTGAGAAGATGAGGTAACAAAATGAACAGAGAGTGAACAGATAACTAGGACTCTCAGTTTACCACTTGCCTACCCAATTATTATTCACATTATTAATGTCAATAAGTCATTGAATGATAAAAACATAAGGATGGAGATGATCTATTAAGCCACCTAGTCCATTTCTTTCTTAACAGCGTGTGTGTGTGGCTGAGGATGGAGAGGGAAGAATTACAGCTAAAAATCAGACCTTAAAAAATAGTGCATCCTGAACCCTATACACATAGCTAGAGAGCAATGGAAACAGTAGAATCTGCAAGGGTGGTAGATGTGCCTGCAGATGATGGCTCATTACTTGTATGAAAATGGGCATGGCTGGGATGTAAGTAGCTCTGCTCTAGAAATGTCACCTGCCCCATAGCTAATGTGCTTGCTGTTGGCAGAGATGTGTCTATGGGGATGGTTTTGCCATGCAATAGGATTAATGAGTGGATACAGCATGCCTGAGGTTGACCCTGGGCACCTCAGTGAATGTGCAACATGTAGCTTATGATTAGGCAAGTACTACCTACGTGCACTTGTTGTTGGCACTTTGTAAATAACGTTGTGATCTTGTGTATCCATAAAAACAGGTGCCTGCCTTATTGGTGATGCATCTTTGGGATAATAAGTAACAGATTCTCAGTAGTTTAGATCAGTGTGTCTCTATTGACTTGGAGCTGATTTCCAATAACTGAGGTTCTGGCTGTCAAGGACTCGAACTCCAGACGGCACGGTTCGTTGTCTGACCGGAGAGAGACAGGCAACACCAGTAAGATCTGAACTCAAAGCTCTTTATTGAAGAATGCACACAACAATAGAGAGCAGCCCGTCTCCAAAGAGAAGCAGCTGCCTCTAAGTAAAGCTAATAGGTTTTTATAGACAGTTCCGTCGCGTCACAAATTTATTCATAAAGCAGCCCACGCCCATGTTAGTTAAAATCCTCTTTCTCTATTATGCATGAACTTCTACTCCCTTATTGTAGATAACTTTTAGCAAATCGTAATGCTTCACTAACTTTCTTATCGGTATGGGTGTCAACCAGGAGACGAGGAGTTAAAACAGACATAACACACGAACAGGGAGTGGAAAACAGCGCCTCTGTATCTCAAGGTCTGGTACAAAGTAAAGGAATGCAAGCCTCCCCTTCTTTCTCACTCTCTGTAACTTAAACAAATATTCCTTCATTCTCCCTTCAGACTTTCGCAGCAGCCTCTCTTAGCCTGACTTTGGTCTGGTTGGCATGACTGCTTCATGGTTAACTTTCACACCTAACATGGTCCTATGTATTCAAGTGTAAAAGTTGGTCCCTAAACTACACCTACAAAATTTGAATCCACTCCCACTTACAAATTTTACAAATTATTCAAGCATGATTTAGGTGCCAACCTAAGTGAACATTTTGCCCAAAGTGTGTTTAGAGGATAAGATTGTTCAGTCTAACGTTCCTTTCTGTCACTTTTCCAATATAATTTGCTACCTAATTTTGCCAGATCAATCTACATTTAAATGTAGAATAAACATCCAATCTAAAAATCAAGTCTGCTCAGTAGAAAGATAAGCATTTTGTAAATGTGCTATTAAAATGTTATTCTGCAGGATTAAAAACATCGTGTTGGAGAAATCAATCTGTAAGTCAAGTCTTCCTGTTTGACCCCAATGTAAAGTAAATTCTCCAGTGTATTTGTCATTTCTGCCTCTCATTGAAAATGTTCAGCTGCTTTACCAATATGGAGCTAACCTAACCATGGAGCTTTCAAGTGCATCCTACATGTCCCATGAAATAGAAAAGCGGACCAGAAGTTAATATGCTGTAATTTTGTCCTGAACAAGACTGTTTTTTCCTTCCTCCTCCTCTTTCAAGATATGTGCCCTTGTAGTCACATTTTCACAAACACAACAGTAACTAACTCTAAATGGGTTTAAAATAGGTTTTAAAAAATCAGTATAATTTCACTTAATGCAAGTGTAGAAATACTATCACTTTGCTGGAAAACATGGTTCTGCCAAAGAACAGAAGTATCCTGAAGCTCCAAAACCTGTGAAAAACATATTTTCCTTTACATTAGTCCAATGCCCCAAAAGAATAAATCCAACTGAAAAATACAGACAGTTTTAAAATATTGATTAAAGGAGCACTGTTCAGTAAAAAAGTTATATTTAAAACTAACGTACCTCTTTTTCTAATAATAACTTAGATCATAACTGAGATAATTTTAAAAAAATCGATTTTCCACCCTTTGTCTGTTTCTGGCTAGGGTAACATCATCAGAGTAGTTGTTTCACTTTTGTCTCTAGTGATTTTTGCTTTCTGATTGTCTTGCACTAGCGCAATAATACATAGCTTCAGCTGCAAATATTGGAGGGAATGAATGTGTACGTTCCAACCACCTCCCTAGGTAAACATGAAGCACAGAAACATTTATAATAATAGTAGGTGTCAAACTTTTGGGGCTAATGGCTTTGAGTTACTTGTGATCCCTATTCCCAAACAGGGGTGTTGAAGCAGGACAGCGCGGGTGCAGGGAGAGCTGAGCAGGCTGTAGGATGATATCTATCTTTAGTCTGATACAGCCCGTAGATTATATACAGTATAGGTATTTTATGACTTTTAAACCAAACTTTGTACTTTTGGATAATTTAAGCAATATACCCAGACGTTTCGAAAATCTTTCCTTAACCCATGTATTAGATATTTTTAACATTAGCTTTAATACAATTTTTATCTCAACCTTGTTATCTTTGCATCTGAGTGCCTCACAATCTTTAATGTATTTATCCTCATAACACTGCTGTGAGGTACGGAGGTGCTATTATCCCCATTTTACTGCTGGGGAAATGAGGCACAGGGAAGCTAAGTGACCAGGGGGCACACAGGAAGTCTGCAGCAGAGCAAGGAATTGAATCCATAGCTCCTAAATTCCAGCCACAGGACCATCCTTCCTCTATGAGAACCTCTCTACGTGCTGGGCTTTATTATAGCTTTACTGACAGTATTTCACAGCACTAACACAAGCAGCCCCTTCTGGCCCAAGTGGAGAAGGAGACCAGCGCTAAAAGAGTCCTGGCCCTCTCCACTGCTGGTAGAGGCTGCTATGGCATAAGGGGCTGGTGCAGAATGCAATATATGTCCTGCTCATAGAGGACTAGTGGTATGGAACTGGGAGAAGAAACACTCAGAGGGAGGAAGACAAGGAATGTGTGTCTCATTCCACTGAATGCATCCGATGAAGTGAGCTGTAGCTCACGAAAGCTTATGCTCAAATAAATTTGTTAGTCTCTAAGGTGCCACAAGTACTCCTTTTCTCTCTTTACTGGAAACACTTTCCCTTCCCTCTTCCCTGCTGGTTAAGCACCAGCCCCCCGTACTCTAAAGGGAGAGATGGTGGCATTCCATAAGTGAGTATAACTAACATGGAAATTAATTAGGTCTCTCAGTTACCCTGTTACAAATGACTGTATTATATTCGATAGATTATTTGAGAAATAATGTGATCATGAAATTTAAGATGGTAAGGTAATCATCAGGCATACACCTAAAGGGGCAGACTTAAGGCTGCACGTGAAACCTTATCTTACGCATTTCCAGACTTTTGAGTGCTAAGCAGTGCAATCTTTACATGTTTTTAACATAGCTTTTTTTGTAAGGGTAGCAGACATGTTCAATGAAAATGTCAATTATTTTCAACCTGTAGTTGAAAGTGCTGCTCAAACATTTGAAAAAAGAGCTGGAAAAAATTAACTGCAGTGCATTTTATTATTAACGAAGTAAATAGTTGTCTTTATTTAAATATCAGTATTGTTAATTTAAGGCACTGACCCTGCACTGTTTCACAGACAGCCTCTGAGTCACAATTCCTCCTCTGCTTCTTTCTTGCTGTAGAGGGTAGGGTGGAGTAACAATTTGCTCCTGGCATTACCTACTCTGGCCATAGAGTAGGGGGAGAAGAACGAAGGCTGTGCTTATACCCCTGCCTATTTGTGCTGGAAAATGGAGTAATCTGGTGAGTAACCCCACTTACTCCTATGTATTTGGACCAAGTTCCTGGTAGCCTACGTAGGGGGAATGGGTTTCTTAATCCCTCTCTTTGACTTGAATGAATTCATAGTCCAAGCCCAAATCTAGTCATTAAATATTTCTCTTGAGATTAACTCTCAAAGAGGTATTAGAAGAACACCTTCAAAAGAAAGCATAATCTAATCAAAATCACTATATTATTTGCCCTTTCCAGCAATGTATTTGAGCTGTACGGTGATATTTGAAAGCCATTTTTAAAGATCGATTTTCTTTCTAGAGTAAGCCAGGAAATAAATTAATGGTTTTCTGAAAACAAAGAGGCAGCTGGTAGTTTGTCTAACAGAAAACGCCAAACAAACAAGAAATTCAATTTAGTTTTTATCTCTTAATGACAAAAAGTGAGAGAGGTTCCATTAGGGTCAAATATATGAACTACCCAAAAGGCACAACAAACAGAAATATTCAATGGATTTGTAATTTACCCTTGAAATGGCCTGGTCTGATTGAAAGTAATGATGTCTCACTGTGCTGGGGTCAGCATGTTACTCTTTGTTAATGCACAGCTAACCAAGATCAGCCATGCACTGAAAAGCCAATTAGCTATTCCAGGAAGTATATTAGCATTGGAAGATAAAATGTCCTGATCAATCCTGTAGAATATACATATTCCTTAGTTCTGTAACTCCTGTTTGAATATGTTCATTAATAGTTCTGAGTGAAATAATTTAGTTGTTGCATGTCCCAGCAGAGGTCTTGGAGCCAGCTATAAGTGAATTCTTCTGAGAGAATATACATGTGTATATGTATCTACAAATACACAATGTCAGATATATCTATAATATATATAAATATGTGCATGTGAGTATATATGATTACAGGAACAAATACATTTCGCTTACTCTGGTGCAAATCTTAAGGAAAATTATTCAAGTATTACTACATTATGGTGATTACAGTTTTATTAGTAATTTACTGGAAACTTCTTTCTTGAGAAATTTACCACTTTTCCTGTAAGTTATTAACAAAAATATATTGGTATGGTACAATATTACTGATTTAATAATTTCAACATTTTTTTATACTGGGCATTAGAATACTAGTTTTATTCAATTGATGCTTGGAAGAATCCAGTTTCTCCTTTGGGTTCCCTATGCTACATTTGTACTGAATGGTACAGGAAGCTTTTTAATGTTTATAGCTGAAAGTGCATGAGAAAATGGATTTGCAGTTAAAAATAGGAAATTGAGTAAGGGTACGTCTACACTACAACCTCTTCCCCCTGCCCCCGGCTGCCCCCAGCAGTGAGTCTCAGAGCCTGGGTCAATTGACTTGGGCTCGCATTACAGGGCTAGAGATAACAGTGTAGATTTTTCTGCTAGGGTTGGAGCCTGGGCTCGGCGTCCCTCTCCGTTCATGGGGTTTCACATTCCGGGTTCCAGGCTGAGCAGGAACATCTATACTGCTATTTTTATCTCCGTAGCACAAGTCCCATGAACTCAAGTCAGTTCACCCGGACTCTGAGACTCCCTGCCATGGGTCTTTTCTGCAGTGTAGCCATATCCATAGTTTTGTAGCAATTGGAATAAGTTACTCTAGTAATGAATTTTTCATGCATGTTTTTAGCCTCTTTCTTGTGGTAGATTCTGTAGCGGAAGAAGCGCACACTGCACACAGGTGATTGTAGCGTAAATGAATGATGGCTGCTTCACCAAATCATTTAACGTAAGTGTCCCCACTTATGTTACCTGGCAGCTGACCTGTCCAATGCAGAGCTCTTTAATTACAAGCTGCCCCACATGGGTGGAAGGAATCCAGTTACAACACACCCAGACACCCACCAACCTCCAACTAGATTGTGCTTTTCTGCACAGCACTCAGCAGAGGGTGGTACATAAGCTGCATCACCCCTGGAGCAGCACATAGAGGTATTTTGCTTCAGAGATTCCCCTCTGAGATACAGTTCCTCCTCTCTTGCTCTTTGTGCTAGCAGGAAGAGTAGGTTACTTCAGACCTCATAAGGGTGAAGCTTTCTTCCCTTTTCCATCTGACCAGCTACTCTGGCCAGCAAGTGGCAGCGGATGGGGCCAAGGCTTTGCCCATTTTCAGCTTGTCACAGCCCCGGGTTTTCTACAGCCTGGACTCAGGTAACTTCTGCCACCACCTAGCTTTGCACTTGGAAATTTTACCCTGTGTCACCCCTCACTCTGCTCCTTCATTCCAAGGATGCTGTTCCCAAGGAGCAGCGTGATTACTGGTAGATATCATTGGTGCTCTTCAATGGCCACTGCAGGAAAAACCCACTCACCACAGCTACATCCAGATTTGATTAATTAACTCTTTATTACTTTCAAGTAAACCCATGAATGAACTAATTTAGAGTCCATTCCTGGCATCTTCAGCCAGGTCCTGGAACAAGTCACCTCCAGCCACTCAGGGTCAACTTTCCCTTCCAGCGGTGCTTGGCCAGCTGCTGGAGTGTGAACAAACGTTCTGTGGTGGCTCCTGGCAATCAAGTGGGTCTCTACAGAGTCCTCAGATTTGCATTACTGACTCATGTCCAGCTCCTGCCTTTACTTCCTTTACAGTCCCATACACAACATAATAGTAACTGAATACATTACCTAACTTTCTCCACATAGCCCCATGCTATTCACTTGCACACAGGAGGGAGTACCCAAAGAGCAGGGACTGCGCTTCATGCCAGACTTAGACCAAGATTCACATAGGTCTTCTTCAGCTGAACAAGATGGAAGGGTCTTACTCTCCAGCTGAGCAGCGGACAAGGTATGTAAGTGACTAGTAAGTAGGGGACAAGAAAGACAAGGGCACAATATGGCCCATTAGGATTAGATTACAGAACAAACTCTGTCATTCTTCCCTTTCCTCATGCTAAGAATTTGGGCACTAAAGCCTCAGTCTGTGGTCCTTGTTGAAGCCCAACACACTTTCCCATCTCCCTTAGCTACAGGTGTTTTAACTTAGGTATGCTTAGTTATAGCTCAGAAATTTAGTGAATATTAACTCAACTAAGCTCTGCTTTTGTTATACTCATTTAAATGAATATTCTAGTAAACATATTCCTGGCTAGATACATTCATGCAAACAGCAAATTTTACAGACAGCCAATTTCTATCTTGAAATCTAAATATTAGCACTAGAAAGCTGATTTGAAGAGTAACTCATTCAAAAATAGCATGTGATCTATCAGTCCAGGCAAAATTAACCAACATTCCTTAGATTTTGAATACAGAATACTTGCAATAAACTGCTCATGAGTACGGCTAAGATTTAGTCATGGGCATTTTTGGTAAAAGTCATGGATGGGTCACAGGCAATAAACAAAAAATCACGGCCCCGTGTCCTGTCCATGACATGTACTATATACCCGTCTAAATCTTTGGTGTTCTGGGGTGTCCAGGGGTGCAGTTGCTGCTCTGGGGTTTGGTGGGGCTCTGGGGCACATGCTGTGGGGGACTCGGGGCACATGCTGGGGTGCCCACTGGTTCTGGGGGCTTGGGGCGCCTGCTGGGGGTTGGGGGGTGGCACAGGGAAACTGTGGCAGCTGCTGCTGCTGGCAGGGGCAGCCCCACCAGCGTGGGACCACCGCGCTGCTGCTAGTGGGGATGGCCCAAGACTGTCGCTGTTGCAGGGGAGGAGCACAGTGCAGCTGTGCTTCCTGAACTGCTCGGGCAGACCTGGGGTCAGTCGCACCTGCTGGCTGCACAAGACTCGCAGTCTTACTCATGAGCACTGTACAGACCAAGAATTACAGAATGAAATTATTCAGGAAATAATTTTGCATAATGAATAAATCACAAATTGTTTGCAGACAATTCATTAATAGAAAAAGTAATAATTTCTATGTAGGCCAGTCAGTAGAGAAAATTTGAGTGCCTGCACAGACATGTATGCACAAAGGCACTGATCCTACAAAGACTTTGTGCAAATCCTTAACTTTATGCATTTTGGATGAGATCCTCACCACTGCTTTGGCCCCTTTGCAGGTAAAAAGGCCGGAATGGTCTAATGGGGCCCTAAAAGCTCTGGTTCTGGCCATGGGATGATTCTCCCAGGATAGGTGCTGTAGAAAACAACCATAATGCTATCTTCAGATGAACTCTTACCACCACTGACATAGGGGCATGTCACAGGTGGGGCTCTAGGGCAGGAGGTGAGCATCAGGGTGGGGCTGCCGCACACAGCAGTGTGGAGATTTTAGGCAGCATGGGGAGGCTGCTATAATTTACAGGCCCCTAAGGCTATGTTATACCGGGGGGCCATTCCTGCCCTGGAGCAGCCAAGAATGGGGATGGTGCAAAGGTGTCTTAAAGCTGCCGTAGCCACTATTCTCCCAAGCTGCAAATTTTGTGCTACTCCTCTCTGGCTATGTATTCATTTAAAAATGATGCAGTTTTTCAGCGAGATAACTAATGTGCTAGTTATCTCGCTGAATTTCCCTCCCCCCCCAACTCTTTTGGCAGTGTAGAAATAGTTTGAGGCACAGCATGAAACACTGAAGGTATTTCAGGGGAGCGACTCAATGTATAAAGTTGAGAATGCAAATAAGACTCGGCAGGACTGGGGCCAAGGCTAGTACTTTACAATTACCTCTGCTATGGGACAGATAGTCTTGAATTCCACTCCCCTGGCTAATTAATTCAGAGTTAGAACACCTTGTCTGATTAAACACTGGCCCAGTTTAAATACATAATATGTTATAGCAGGTGGCTCATTTGCATGCCAGTTCCTGTACTCTTGTCCAAGCTATTTCTTACCTGTGCAGAGTTCTGAGCTCTAGGGGAAAACATCTGATAGTTTGGATATGTACATACGTACTCTGAGTTTTTGCCTGTGTGCTTAGCAGCAATTTTAAGATATTGAATCAAGAGATTTCAAATTTCTCCAGGATCAGTTCTGTACCTAATAATGATGATCTTGGCAGTGGAGTTGCACACACGTTCATTAGCCTATTGACATTCAGCCAGCCTGTTGACCTTGGTCCAACATTTACCTTGCTTTAGGACCACTTTACATCATATGTGGGGTCCCAGACCAAAGTCAAGAGGGGGAACTAAAAGATAGGTAGAGAGAGCTATAGGAGTAGTGATTCTTCTAGCCTGTATAGAGAGGATGGATGGTTTGTTACCTTTCACTCCAACTCATCCAAGTCTAGAATAGGGATGACAACTTTAAGGTAGTAGAGGGCCAAAAAACCCACTAAAACCCTTTGGTGGGTCTTACATTTTTTTAAGAGGCTACATATTGCATAACTCAGAAATGTTTGCTACAGTACAGCATGCTTAACATACAATTAACTGTGTATTAACAGTGTAAACCTGAAGTGTCCTTAAATATAAAAGTGCCTTTTAGCACAACCTTTAAAAACAAAACAAAAGAACCCCCACACCAAAGTTTACACATAACTCTTTCACGAACCTTTTTTTTCAAAGTTCAGAGGAGAAGGGGGTTAATCAATGAAAATAATAAACATCCTTCTGAATGTTTTCTCTCTGCTGCTCCCCCATGTACACATGCTCCAGCAGATTGGGTGGAGCCCAGGACTGGGAGCAGGAGCACATGAACTGGGTTGCAGTGCCACTCAAATTTGGCCTGGCAACCCATCTGTCATGCCAGAAGGATCACATATATTCTAAGTAATCCATCTACTGTGCAGGACAAAATTAATTCTCAGGCTCCCAGAACATTAGTAAAGTTGTCTAGATTTTGTAGAAGCTAAAACACATCTATGAATTACCAGCTAACACTGTGGAAACTGATCACTTTTTTAGAAAGCCTCACCCTCCTTAACCTGCCTTGAGCAATTGAGAGACAACACTATTAATCAAAAAGTAATTAGTCATTCATTCATTTAGTTTGTAAAATTTTCTCAGTATTTCATTTCAGCCTGGAGGTGATTTATGTACTGATTGGGCTGACAAAACGTGTGGTTTTCTTTCTACCATTTAAAAAATAAATACAACCTTTAAAAAATTGCTCCCTCTCTTCTTGCTCCAGGATAAAGAAGGGTAAATGTATCTAAAAAGGTTCTATTACCAGGGAACCACCTTGCGTATGCGAGGCACAAATACATAAGACAGATATAATTTTTAAATTGTTTTTATTGGTTTCAAGGCACACACATAACAGTTAAAACTAGAAGTAACCTTGACAGCTTTGCTGTATCTAAAACTGGCCTTACTTTTACACACTGGTTAGATAAGAATGTATCTTTTACTCTGGATTGTATTTCATTTGCTTTGTACTTTGACTGTTTTTTGTCACATGTGGTTAAGGATTTGTAGCATAACAAAGCACAGATCTCAGTTTACAAGAAGCCATGTGCTGTTGCTGCACAAATATCCAGATTGGAGAGAGACCACAAGCTGGACTCCTCTTCAATATTTTTTAGGAGCCTGTAATCCTCTTGGAAGTGACATCACAGTCTCTAGGGATCCACCAGCTATTTTATAGAGCAATGGTCAGATTAGTCCAGAGAATGTGAAGAACTGAGTTGTGATCACCTTACTCATATAAGCAGAGGCGATGTGTGCGGGGGGTCAGGTGGGGTCACGTACTCCCCCAGATTTCTGCCAAGGTTTATATGCCCTGCTCTGCTCTCCACTGCATACTAACAGAACCTTTGAATTGTGCCCTGGCCCCGGTCTGAACAGTTTCGCATATTCTCTGCTTATAAACCATCCCAATGAGCATAGCTCCAGTGAAGAAATGGGTTTTCTATCTGCTGGGGCTGTAAAAGGAATTCCTCAGCCAAAACAAAACTAAACTATGAGATGAAAAGCTTGTCTTGATCATGCTTGGACACAACTCAAGCACTGAAGTCGTTAGAACAGGGGTGGGCAAACTTTTTGGCCTGAGGGTCACATCGGGGTTGCAAAATTGTATGGAGGGCCGGGTAGGGAAGGCTGTGCCTGGCCCCCACCCCCTCCCCCTCCCACGTCCTGCCCCCTGGCTGCCCCCCTCAGAACCCTCGACCTATCCAACCCCCCCCCGCTCCTTGTCCCCTGACCACCCACTCCCGGGACCCCCCGTCCTTAACCGCCCCACCTGGGACCCCACCCCCTATCCAACCCCCCCTGTCCCCTGACTGACCCGACCCCTATCCACACCCCAACCCCTTGACAGGCTCCCGGGACTGCCATGCCTATCCAACTCCCCTTGCTCCCCCTCCCCTGACAGCCCCCTGTATCCTCCACCCCATCCAACCACCCCGTGTCTCCTGACTGCCCCCAGGGCCCCCCTGCCCCTTATCCAACCCCCCCCTTCCGCTCCCCGCCCCCTTACCATGCTGCTCAGAGAAGCAGGAGCTCACAGCCCCGCTGCCTGGTCAGAGCCAGCCACGCCACCGCTTCTGCCCAGCAGGAGCAGCGGTTCTGGAGCGCTGGCAGTGCGGCGAGCTGAGGCTGTGAGGGAGCGGGGGGACAGCAAGGGAGCTAGTCTCCCTGGCCGGGAGCTCAAGGGCCAGGCAGGACTGTCCCTTGGGCCGGATGTAGCCTGCAGGCCGTAGTTTGCCCACCTCTGCTTTAGAATCACTGTAGAAGAGCTAGAAGTCTCCACACATTGACTGAATAATAGCTCTGCACGTGTGATGCTCCCCAAAATGGGCTACATTTTCAAAGACTCTCCATTAAACATATCATTTGATGATGGGTTCTAATTTGTGCATTCATCTTCTGCACAGTATACCAAAAGTGGACATCCACATAATGAAAACTATACATCCAATCAACAGCCTGGGCCAGATGCACCCTGTTGTAATTCCATTGAAGTATCTCTATTGGATTTGATCCCTCTGTTTTTTTTTTAAATATCCTGACACTCTGGAAGAGCATATTGAGTGGGGTCCCGCAGGGATCGGTTCTGGGTCTAGTTCTGTTCAGTATCTTCATCAGTGATTTAGACAGTGGCACAGAGAGTACACTTATAAAGTTTGCAGGATGATACCAAGCTGGGAGGGGTTGTAAGTGCTTTGGAGGAAAGGATTAAAATTCAAAATGATCTGAACAAACTGGAGAAAAGGTCTGAAGAAAACAGCATGAAATTCAATAAGGACAAATGCAAAGTACTCCACTTAGGCAGGAACAATTGGTTTCACACATACAAAATGGGAAATGACTGCTTAGGAAGAAGTACTGTGGAAAGGGATCTGGGGGTCATAGTGGATCACAAGCTAAATATGAGTCAACAGTGGAACACTGGCAACAACAAAAAAGAAAACAAACATCATTCTGGGATGTGTTAGAAGGAGTGTTGTAAGCAAGACACGAGAAGTAATTCTTCTGCTCTACTCTGCACTGATTAGGCCTCAGCTGGAGTATTGTGTCCGGTTCTGGGTGCCACATTTCAGGAAAGATGTAGACAAATTGGAGAAAGTCCAGAGAACAGCAACAAAAATGATTAACGGTCTAGAAAACATGACCTATGAAGGAAGATTGAAAAAAATGAGTTTGTTTAGTCTCGAGAAGAGAAGACTGAGAGGGGACATGATAAGTTTTCAAGAACATAAAAGGTTGTTACAAGGAGGAGGGAGGAAAAATTGTTGTTCTTAACCTCTGAGGATAGGCCAAGAAGCAATAGGCTTAAACTGCAGCCAGAGCCGCTTAGGTTGGACATTAGGGAAAACTTCTTAACTGTCAGGGTGTTAAGCACTGGAATAAATTGCCTAGGAAGGTTGTGGAATAATACTTAGTCCTGCCATGAGTGCAGGGGACTGGACTCAAGGTCCCTTCCAATTCTATAATTCTATGAACTGAGCCAAGTCTTTAATTACAAGGTCTGGTAGGGAGTCTCTCTCTTTTATGCTTATTTTCCACTTGCCATTGTTAACAGCAAGTCATTGGCTATGTTATTCACACTCCAACCATGGACCTATGGAGATTTCTAGGAGATGAAGAGATTGATCTGAAAGAAACTGAAATAATAAGGCTCAGATTGAAAGCTGTGTGCAAACAGAAAGGTTTTAACCATAGAAAGGCTAGGAACAGTGGGTGGAAAATGATGTATTTCTTCCATTTAATTTGATAATTGAGAATATCACCTATTGTTTTGCAGATGGAGATTTATCTACTTAAATTGTATTTTGAGTTATGTACAATACGATGCAGGTTTAGTGTTTTTCCTTATTACAAACCTCATACTATTGAGAGTTACTCATTTCATCCCGTCTCTATGCCTTCTCTTCCCAGGAATCCCATATTCACACCTATCCTACAAACACTCTCCTGTGCTCTTTACTGTTAATACCTTTTTGACAATAGATTTTAAAATGTTTTGTAGAAATGCTTTAGTTGCATCCTCTTTGATTATCTGCTGCACATTTTCCCCCATAGGGCTAACATCCCTCTACTCCCCCTGCGTCACTGTGCTGCTCTAACAGAGCTGTTCTGCAGGAACGTGAGGAAAGGAACGTCCTCTAGAACCCATAATTCCTGTGATCCCTCTCCATTGGGGTCAATGGCCAGTGTATTTGTGTAACAGTAGTCCAAGCCAAGGCTGGATAAAGGCAGTCTAGGGCTCCAGGCACATCATGACAAGGGACCTCCTGGAGCTCCACCACTATGGCCCTGCCCCCGATTTGGAACAGTGGTGTCATGGCCCTCCTCTCCCACACCATTTACCCCAGTAGCCAGGGTGTAGCTCACTGGGGTGAGTGCTCCTGCTGCACTCTTCCTTCCTGCTGCGCACAGAATCCTTTGCTGGGATCTTGTTAGTCCAGTGCAGTGTTTACACCATTGAGAGGCCTGGAATAGTTCTTACCTCTCAGAGCTATTGTTTCAGGCTCTCTGCAGATGCAGGCAGACTTCCATGTGTTACACTCATTTCACATTTTCAAGCTTTCCTTCGTAACTATAAGGGCTAGAAACTTGCTTTTTTTTTTTTTTTTTATTAAACTGTGATATAATCATACGACTCAAGGAGCCGAGTCCCTAGACGTGGGCTCACAGTCCCTATGCCATAATTTCAGCTCTAAATACAGCTCTACCATTGGCTCACTACTAGCCTACCCTTGCTACCCATCCAACCTGCTGTGCAGGGATGCGCAGAGCACTCTCACAAAGCTGAGTTCAATGGTGCTTAGGTGGCATGGAAAACCAGTGGAGAGTCCCCAAATCTTGGTACTAACATACACTGCAGAATTGTGCTGTACCTGGGGCACCTAGGGGAGGCAGGACTTATCCCCTGCCATGTGACCCACCCTGGCCTTTGCAAATTGAGAGAGGCTAAAGGGGCGAACAAGTTCCATATTAGTTGAGGTTTTATTTGTAATGGGGCTTTTGACTTCTCAGCGGTACATTATTATAATGTCATAGCAATGTTTAAGTCCTCCCCATGAAATGTTTATTTGCCCAGGCTGCCTTTGTCTATCCCTTCCTCTTTTCACCACCCATGGTCATTAGTGCCTCACAAAGAGAGACCTTTAGGAAGTTTTAATTTTGCTTATAAAATCTAAATGGGAACCTGATCAAAAGCTTACTGAAGTTAATGGAAAGACTCCCATGGACTTCAATGGGCTTTGGATCCAGCCCTTGTACTGACAATTGACTTTAGAAATACATGATTACATAAATTATGTAATAATGAATACTCTTGGTTTTACAAATGAAACAACGAACTGTGCTGGAATGATGAGAAAAGGTCAGCATTTCAGACAAGTGTCCAGAATGACTAGAGAAACTGAACAAAAGCAATGGTGCGAGCAGCACTGGGTGCTGGTGGTTATACGAAGTCCAGGGGTTAAAAAAGGTTGAGCTGGGATGCTATCTATCATGTTGCAGGTTTAGCTCAATGAATAAAGAACCTGTGTACAATAAGAGGGAAATTATCTTGGCCCATAATATCATATAGAGCTTTAATCAAACTCTGCCCTATACATAACATTTAAAAACCTCATTACAAATCTACATTGTGCTTTAAAAACACTCACAAAATGTGTATTTCATATAAAATGCTGCAAGATTCTAACATCTACATGCCCTCTAGGATGATTTGTTCATAGTATGCTCTTCAGTAATGATGTTTTTTCATTTAATAGACACAATTTCCTCCATACAGAAATGTATTTTTGATACATTTTTTTTTTCATTTGATCAGTGATGCTAGAGTTTGCTGTGTGGAATTCTAAAATTTCTGATCGACACAGCGATTATATTCCTGTTGCCAGAATGTAAACATGGTCACCTAGAAAACTGAAATTAGTGAAATTGCAGAGAACCTGTCACATGGTATAAGGATAAGTCTTTTCCTCATTTTAATTGCTTTTAATTTAGATGTAGTGTGTTTTTATGGTATTAACTCCTCTACCACCAATTCCCGCCCCAACCCACCACTCTGATTTTAATCCATTAAATCACATAGATTTTTACATACTGTACTTTTCCTGATTTTTTTCCCAATATCTTACAGTCTTTGGACCCACTTCTTCTCTGTTATACCAAATCCTGTCCCCTCAAGTTCAGTGAGAGTTTTCCAATCGACTTTAATGGGGCCAGGATTTCATCCAGTGTAATGTAGCTGTAGTTACAGTCCTTTGTACTTGGGTAATGTTTAGTACTGATGTCTATGGCAAGGCTTGCTGTTGGTGGAGGCACCTAAGAAACTGCATGATGAGCATCTACTGTATGGAATATTTCAATGCGACATGGGATTCTTATCAAATATTTAGAGAAGCTTCAGTCCATAAGAAAATGTTTTACAAGAGCACTGCACATTATTATTATGGAATTTTCTTTTATAAGTAAGGAGGCCAAATTTATGTGAACTAGGACTCGAGGTCTGGGTTTATTCCCAGGCTTGACGGACTTTCTGTGTAACCTTGGCAAAATAACTCAGTCAGTCTCTCTCTCTCTCTCTCTCTGTGCCTCAGTTCCTCATCTGTAAAATGCAAGGCTAACACTTCCCTACCCAACAGGCATATTGTGAGGATGAATTCATTTGTGTTTATGGGGTACCTAGATTCTAGAATAGCCACTAGAATAAAGAGTGCCACAGAAAAACCGCTAAATAAATGTGACTTAGTGAAGTTGCCCCAAGAATAAATTTGGCCAGTGAAAGTCTGCATGGACCAATCATTGCTGTACCATGGCAGCGTACAAGGGATGTAGTTTATGAGGGAGTGTCAAATATACTTACAATCAATGTAATAATATTGCCTTAAATGTTGCATGGGACAAAGATCCTCCCCAGAGGTAGCATGGTGTCACTCCTTACACACTTCTACTTGTGTAAATTTCCTTCTGCCTCCTATGAGGCCCCCCATCAGCATTTTGGTGCTGATTACCCTACTTTTTCCTTCTTCAGACACACCAGAAGTCCAGGAACCCACTTCTTAATTATGCCATTTTAGAAAATATATGCACTAGACAGTCAGTAGGAGTTGTTTTGCGTGAGTAAGGGTTGCGTGACTGTGCCCTTCATTAGGGAGTCTCAATTTAGTTTGTTTGTTACAATAATGGTTTCATTATCCTTCTATTAAAGGGAGGGCGAATTAAGATCTGGCCAAAAAAACCAAAGAAACATGCAAGCAGAACTGGTTTTAAATTTGCATTTGAAAAATGTATTCTAGAGTGGTTTTTAAACATATCTTAGAGAAGTAATGCCTGGGCTAGGCTGACCAGACAAGCTGTGATTAAATTGTGTACTACGCTTTAACCATATTTAAAATGAGTTCCACTGACGGTTCAATTTCCTTTGTGGTGGGAATGTTAAAATGGTCTTTTCCTGTGGGGAGGATTTACAACTCTGGAAAAATTCTGCAGAAACCTTCAATACAATGGACTGACTCCGCCCTTGGGGACCTATACAATTCTACACAGATTGTGCAGTGAATGAGTTTCCGATCTAATAGAGGGCTTTCACTATGGAATCCCCTTTTTGTGTCTGCCTGCCTGGTCTTTTGAAAGTTTTCTTTTATTTTTTTAGTTTATGTATTATTATTATCTTCAATAAAATGTTTAAATTCAACATTGACAGCTCAATTAGATTAATATGCTTGAGAATACAAAAACATAAACCAACCTTACAATACAATGATGACCAAATTCAACTACAAATAAATGGGCTAATTCATCCTCAACGTAACACCATTGAAGCTGATAGATACCGCAGGGATTAGTTTGGCCCAATAGCTTTAAATAATAAATTCCATTTTTCTAAGGTGGTTTTGTTCTATACTGTAGTAAGGACAAATAGTTTGGGAAATTTTGGAAAATATTGCAATGCTGATGTTCTCTAAGCAGTCCAGGGCATAACAGTCATCAAGACAAATGCCAGAAAGTCTTTAATATTGATTTAGAAATCATACCAAATCTTGTAAGGGGAAAAATATTGACTGATTTTATAAAAGATATCAAGACTACTAAAAGGCAGAAAACTAAAGGGTAAGTGGAGTATACTGCACAGTCAAAGTTTTGCTCTCCAAGAGCAATGTGTCATGTTAACTCTATTTTAAAATATTATAGAGGCATATTATATCAATGGATGCAGCTTGACTGAGTTATGGTGAATGTGTATCTATATGTGTATATAATTACATTATATAATCTCAAGCACTAAACCACTATGGTGATGGGTACTATACAAAACCATAAAGTAGGTATCGTGGAACTCTTCCTTCCTGCCACTCTGTATCTGGATGGGTATGCTGGAAAACAGCATGTTTCAATAAGAATCTCCAAAGTACAAAGCTGTGTATTGGCTTCTGTTGGGATTTGTTTGACTAACAGTTTTTAATCACTGGTGCAGGAAGTCTGCTTTTTGTGAGGAGATAGAGAAAAATGGAAAATGTTCATTTGGACTGAACATGACGGTTTAGAAGTGATGTGACAGCTTCCATTGGTGTCCAGTGCACAGGAGTGATTGTTCATTGTGCAAAGCACTGACAAAAGATAGCTTAATCCCATCAGTTTTTTCAAAAACACATGAATAACAAACATGTATGGTAGTATTGAGAATATATAACAACAACTTCAATTAGCAGAGGGTCGTCTTATGTCAGATCCTTCCAAGATTCAAAGAATGGACAACACGAATGCTCCGCTAAGTGTAGTTTGCAGAGTAAAGGCCAAATCCTGTCCTGAACTACACTCATGTGACCACTGATTTCAACTATTGAAAATTAGAACAGGGTTCTTATTCTGTGCTACTGTTTTCTCAATAGACCATTATTCCAGTTAGTAATGGGATCCTAACATCATACTTCTAGCTACTCTGGCGATGTGCCTTCTTTGGCTTCCAGCCTGCAGCTAATTCCTTCATCCTAGCCACCATGCCAATTGCAGAATTCATATATTACCACTAAGTAGATTCTTATATTGTTTCCCCTTTCAGGTGGAGTTTAGAGTAATGCACAGGAGGAACCCATAGTAATTCAGACCTTTTCTTCTCTCATAATATAGCATAAAAGAGAAGGAGATTCTGAAATATCTTCTATAGCAACAGAAACCTAACATACCACTGATCAGCATGACTACCAAACGGCCAATGCTATATTTACCTATAAACTGGCTGGACAAAGGCAACAGTAAATAAGTGAGACAACATAACAGTGAGTTGATGGGCACCATATACATTCCTGCATTATTAGTAGTAATCATAATGTTAATAAACAACATCAAGCAGGGTAGGAGGATCAGAATGGGCTAAACACATTTTCAGTCGTGTCAATTGAAGGTGTCTTTAGATTTGACTTTGTGGATTCATTATCTAATAGAAAGTCTCGAGGGTATGTGGAGAGGAAAACTATAAAAGCAGTAATGTGAGCTAGATTCAAGACTCTACAGGAATCTGTTTAATAGTGTAGACCTACTTTAAAGAAAAGTATTTCAGAGGTAAATTTTATTATGTGCACTGTTATGTCCATCATGCCCCAAGCAGACATGTTCTTATCATTACATTTATCATGCTTTCCTTCCCCATCCCCACCTGCCCCCAAACTACAAGTTGGAGGAAGAAACAGAACAACAGGTAAGCAGGTCTCCTCTTCTTGGTGTCAGAGTTATTGGATTACTGGCTAAACTTGTAGCTCATCCTATTGTACCAATCCTCTTAATAAGGGGTTAAAAACAACTGGCCTAAGCAGATGAAAGTGAAACAATCCTAGTCAGACCACAGCTACCAAGCTACCCAGGCTGTTCAATGTTCAGTTGCCCTAACTGTGCTTTAGTCATTCTGTGTTTGTGTCAAGACAAATCAATGAGCATCAGTCACATGTCCCCCCACTTCAGAAAGATCATCAAAGTCAGGCTCTTTGGAAAAGTAATTAATTTATTATCATGTTCTAAATCCCAGGCCAATGTGTAATCACATTTACAGACTGGTTGGTAGGTAAAGAATTATCACTAAGTGAATCAAATGTTGGGGGAGCCTCCATGGCAAGCATTGTACTTGTGCTCTGACCCCACAGTCATGTGAGGAACCTGGGTGCAGTTACTCCTCCAGTACTATCCCACAGTTCCACCTGGGCTATACTTTCTTGTCTACTTCCCCCTCCTTCTGCACTGGAAGTCACTAGCACTTACACTGGCTCAATGCCTGCTCCATTTCTGCTGCACTTCCAAGGTACTTGAGAGAGATGCCAGCTAAGAAATCTTCCTCCCAGGCTACCAGTTGGCCAGATGCTGACACCACTGTATCAGACTGACAATATCCTGAACAAACCTTATTGAATTAGGGTTATTACCTTTGGGGTCTATTGTATTAAAATGCAATCGTGTCTGTGTTGTTGTGGCACTGTATGTACCTTCTCTAGTAGGGAAGGGGGATGCTAATGTATGTCCTTCATTATCAATCTTTGGAAACCACTCCCTGGAAAGGTTCCCATATAGTTATTCAAACTAGAGTCTCCAGGGACTAACATACAAAGAGAGGGTTTCTTGATAAATAGCCTGGTTTTAAACTGCCTCAGGGCCTTCCTGATCCAGCAAACAGGCAGGATCCCTGATCCACATCTCTACGGTAGGGTTAGAGGGTCTGGGTGCTTGTTTTGAGTTGAAGCTGTAGTGAACTGGTAACCAAAAGGAATCCCCCTTGGGTGAGGGGTTTGAAAGACTGTTTCTTCCAGAATCCATGTTAGGGTTAGGGTGATCTCTGGTAGGCTTATTAGCATTCATGGAGGTTCTTTTATTGTTTTGAATGTATTTTCTCTGTAATGGTTTTTACCTTAGCACTTCTTATGCAAGCCTATTTTAGTCTTATGTAGTACCTTATAACTGTAGCAATTATACCTGTTAACCATCACTGAAGAGAAAGCAATCAGGTGTCCTTGAGCAATCTGTCTGTGCTGGGAATAACCCAATGTAAGCAGGAAACTGCGCACCCTGGAACTACCCTGGTCACAAGGGAGAGGAATGCGTGTCTCCACCCTAGAAAGTCAATGGCTAGGAAGCTGAAAGCCTGAAAGTGGGTGTCCTTTTGGGTCACTGAGGGGAAACAGAGGTGCGGTTGTCCTAAAATGTGACAACCACCCCTCTGGTAAAACCATGGTGTGATATCATTAAGACCCATACTTCAGGGAAATGCACCCAAATCAACAGAGCTATGATGATATCTCCAAGAAGCTGGCAAAGGAGGAGATTGAATGGACAGGATTTCAGCAGAAGGAAAAAATCAAATTCCTTAAGACCACGTACAAGAAGGCCATGGACCACAACACTACGTCTAGCAAATTGCTGGAAATATGCCCATTCCACAGTGACTTTGACCAGGTGCTGGGCACTTCTGATGCCATGGTGCCCCCTTTAATTTCTGATGATCTTTGGGTACCAGGGAAGAAGGTGTAGAGCAGCTGCAGCAGGAAATGGGGCCAGAAGACATGGAGCAGATCCTCAACCCCAATCCCTATCCCCACCATACCATACACTGCCCCTGCTTTGGACAACAACCTCAAATTAACGTTGACCCTGGATTTCTTCATGGACTGATCCCAGGATGAAGTGGAAACAGCATCTCTGCATCAGGGTGAGTAGTGTGTAGCCAGGTTTGTTATTGTTATAGGACCTATTACAGCATAAGGGGTCTGGCTTTGCCTGCAAAGCTTCAGTTGAGGGTGGAAAAGACTCTATTTTCCCTGATACCCCTTCTACCTCCCCCTGCCTTCTGCAGTCATGTGTGATTCAAGATGGATTCCTAGTGAGAAGAATGTAAAAAGGAAAACAGCGATATACTGTGGTATGTGTTGCTGCAAGTATGCAAAGCATGGATTCAGTAAAAGCACAGCAAGGCACTGCCTGCAAATACGGGGATGGGGCAGAACAAAAATATATGCATATATTATATTTTGCTGTTTGATTTTTCTAGCATTAAAGCATTCGTTGAGGCAGTCTGCATATTAAGTCCACTGCATGACCTTCGTTGGTATTAAGCCCAGTCAGAGCACTTGCAAAATTTTTGTGGGTTTGGTGGATCCTGATACAGGTGGAAGGGGGGTGAGTGGGAACCATACATCTGTAATTCTTCTAAGCAGCTGCATCCTCATTCAGCATCCTGTTTATGTTTGCTGATTTTTTTCTCCACTCTTTAATTTTTTCTTTTTTGGGGGATATGAAAATAAAATGCTGTTTCATTGCTTTTCAGAGACATATTGACCCCAGTTGTTAATAGGCACAGCACCATGATGCTATGGACTGTCAGTGAGGTGTGCAAGAACTATTGGGCGAAAAGAAAAAAGGCCAGAGATTAACTGCTGCAAAAAATACACCGGGAATTTTCCAGCAAGGTGGACTGTCTCCTGGAACATGACAGGTAGATGATGGAAAAGGAGAAGAAGTTGGTAGTGGACTACATTGCCCTTGAATGTGAGGTGAGGGAGGAAGATAGAGAGCTGCACCGGGTGACAGCAAAATCAACATAGGGAGATAAGCTGATGGACTGGCTGCTTAGCATAATGTCCTGCAGGCAGCAGAAAATGCCAGCCATGATGTTAGCTGCTGCCATGCATTCAGAAGACAAGCTTAGGTGGGGAATGAACCACTCAATACAGTACACGGAAAAGGTGCACGTAATGTACATAGTGCACATGGCCAGATGTACCTATTTATTCTAGTCAAGCACAGCAAAGGGGGAAGGAAAACAAGTTTGATCTTGAGGACCAGTCTCATCATTTCATAGAATCCTAGAAATGTAGGGCTGGAAGGGACCTGTAGACGTCATCAAGTCCATCCCCTTGCACTGAGGCAGGACCAAGTAAACCTAGACCATCCATGACCAACCTGTCCTTAAAAACCTCCAGTGATGGGGATTCCGCAACCTTCCTTGGAAGCCTATTCCAGAGCTTAACTATCCTTATAGTTCAAAAGATTTTCCTAATTTTTAATCTAAATCTCCCTTGCTGCCAATTAAACCTCTTGTTGTCAGTGATTTTTTGGAGGGAAGGGGGAGGAAGAAGTCATTTATTTTTGTTGCAGTTTATTTAGTGCTTGCATATTTGCTGAGCCAAGCAATAGCGTTCTTAGTGGCCAAGTGGAGCTTTCAAAGCCCACTACTGAATTTGGTTAGTGAGCATTCCTCAACAATGTGTATCACTGTTTGATCTGCATTGTAGCTGCAGTTTGGATTGTCTCAAAGACCCCAACAGTGCTGTTTGGCTGCACAGAGGCCTTGCCCAGTCCAGAATCAGTTAAGAAGGGCCCACTGATGACACAGCAGATCAAAGCTGGGTGGACAAGCAATAGGGTCTGTGATGAGGAACTGATTGGTGTTAAGTACTGGTCTTCCCACCACAGGGACTCTGCTGTCATGTCCTGGCATGGTAGCCTTGACCACAATGGGTGTAGTGATTAAAGATGTAGTTTGTGGGCTAAAAAGGTCATTGAACAAGGGCAAGCTTGGATTGGAATGTACTTTCTCAACCAGCTTGCCAGCTGCAATCTCCCTCCTGATGGAAAAGGGAGCAATGTGGCTCAGAACTGGAAGCCATGGAAGATTAGTCGGTCAGAGAGTTCCTGTGATGATACTCATTGTGGAGTTGAGTTATATGTCAAAAAGTTTGGTGTGTGCTGACTCCTTACTGGCGCACAATACTATGCTATTGAGTATGAGATGGCATGAGCTGAGGTCCTTAGGGTTGGAGCATCTCCTCCCTGCGAAGAACGTGCCAGTTTGCTGAGAAGATGGTTGCGTGTCTTGGCCTTTGCTGCTATCTTGCTCAGGTGGCTTTCATATGTCAGAGTCAGTTTGTTGCAATGATTGTTTATATTGTACCTTGACACACCATTGATTATTTTTTGCTGCTCAATCAATAGCTCCTTTTGTTATTGTTTTGCGGTCAATGGACACGTGAATTAAAGCAAAAGCTTTTAATAAAATCTCAGTTTAAACATACATCTAGTTGATTACAACACTGGTCAATTTTATACCATATATTGATTCACACAGGTATATTGCTACAGCTGTCCAAATCTATGGTCACATTATTCTCTCTGTCAATGTTTTACAACATTTAATATTCTTATAGTAATTTCCCCTGCAATACAAGAGTGTGGGCACATAAGGCATTCCTTATGTCCCTTGTTCTCATGCCCTGCAACTTTGCCTTTTTGCTTTTCATGCAATGTGGGTTGCATTAATAGCAGCTGGAACAGGTCTTCTTCCAGAATAGAACCCAGGCTTTTACACTGGTTGTTCGCTTTACTGAAATGGCAAGCCCATGCACTACAGATAAGTTCTCCCACAATATGCTGTGAATAGTTACATAAAGCTGCTCAGTTTAATGCACCACTAAGAACCATGGGAAATCCCACCAGAAATCATCCCAGCACACTGGCTAATGCAGTACCATTGCAGACACAGTTACACAGGGTTAGCATGGGTAGTGCTTTTCCAGTGGGCACACTTCACCCATGCTAGGCTAGCCCAGGCTTATAATTGATCAGTCACAGCTATCCCCAATATAAAATCTTTTTTAATGTCTGCCAGTGCTGCAAATTCAACTTTGGATCTGAAAGTCAATCTGGCTTTTGTGGGTAACTCGACATTACCAGCAACAATGTATATGATACCTAGAAAATTATTAAACCAGACTGACTTTCACGAACTTTCTCTTAGTTGTATTGGCTTTGCAGTGCTAACAAGAGTAAAAGAAAAAAAAAAAGCCCCACCAAAAGTAAAAACTATCTTTATCAGTAAAATGATCAAATATGACTCTGACTACACCCGGGTTGTGGATCTGTTGGGAAAGAAGGTGGCATTTTTATACAGTTAATTTCCTAACCATAACCACATTCTAAGCACAAGGCTGTTTTTTCAGCTTCAGTGCCTTAGATCTAGATGAATTCATTTCTGGACACTTATCAGTCAGTGATAATGTTCTACTAATGAATATTCTCAGATTTCTTTTAAAATCTTCAGCAGATGTATTCCTTGTATTCCCCTCTTTAATTTACTCCCTGCAGGTAGGATGTCTGACAGTCCTCTATCTGGATGTGTTTGGTTTTCTTCAGTCTTTGGCATACTCCCACTAGCCTTTGAAATCTTTTGCATTTCAGACGAGCCTTTGTAGTTTTTTCAGATGCCTCATTTTAGCAGACTTGTTGTGGGGCCTACCTGGACTTCTCTCTCTCTCTCTTCCCCTTCTTTTACACTACAGTTGTATTATTATTGTACATTTTAGTAATTTTATTTGTTGTTGAGCTACAGCAGTTTTCTCAATCTCTCTTGTTTTGTACTCTTGCAAAATCACTTTCCCCCAGAGCTGGGAGATTGTATTTCTGCCAGGAAACCCATGTTTTATTTTGTTGTTACTCGCTGTTTTTGGTGACAGCAGTTGAGCTGTTGCCAGAGATTTTGTTCTATTCTCTACATCCTCTTGAATGTGTCTGTGTTTCTGTGCTTCTTCAGGGGCGGGGATGTCGGGGGAAACTCCCTATTGTCAATAATAATGTTTTTGTTGCTTTGGCTAGTATGGTTGTGTTCCTGTTAAAACTGTGAATTTCTGTATGTGTCCTGAGAATTGTTACTGATCCCCTCTGGCATCACAACAGCGTTCTCAGAACTTTGGGTTTATTGCTGTGTTTTTACAAAACCAATTATAGTTATTGCAAGGTTCCCCTGAAGCAAAGATTCACGTTTTCAGTTGTACATTTCTGTGGTTTATAAGGCAAAGGCGTACAGAGTCTTCACTGGTGTGAACAGCACCACTTTAAATAAAGTAGAATTTATCTATATTAAATCTTGAAACTCCAGCTCCAATCCAAGCAGTTTAAACAGAGTCATTCAGTCATTACCAAAAATTTTTATTTTCAAGAATGTTGCCTTTCCTTTTGCCTAAAAGGGAGAGGGGGTAGATGGAGATGCATGGAGTCCTGAGTGTCTGTGGGAACCTAGCTGTATCATTTTTCTTTAGTTCATCATTGTAGTTCTACAACTTAGCTTTCAAAAGGAACTCAAATTCTGTGGAGCTTGAGGTTCCAATTCCCCAACTTGGTCATTGAATATAATTGGCCTTCTCAATATGAAAGTGTTGGAATATTCAGATACTTTGATGATGGGGGCCATATAGGAGTATAGACCCAGATTCTCAAAGGTATTTGGGTGGCTAACTCTCCTTGAAATCAATGGGAACTAGCCATCAAAATACTCTTGAGGATCTGGGCCATAGTATTAAATAAGTAAGAGGGAGCTCTCCAAGTCTCTCAGCACTTGGCTTGCATTCTTATGCTCTTCTGAGTGTTCCTGATAAGGGATGAATTGACTGTGTTGCTCCTTGAATGACTTGTGCTGTGCTCTGCCTGTGTTCCTCACTTGTTTGAGTGAGCATAAATTAAAAAGAGAGTGCCTGGTGAGTTAGCTGGGGTACAAGCATATCTCCGCCTTTTAGTGGAATATCATGAAACTTCCTGGATATCATGGGCCTTTTCACTGCTTGCTGAGTCAGTGAAGATGCTCCTTTAATATTAGCGGACAGAGAAGTGCTCTGCTTTAAGACTGAAGTTCCTAAGTTTGAATCTTATTGATATGTAAAATGATTAACAAGAAGGGGATTTGAATATGTGTAAAAAAACCAAGACAACTCCTTTGGCCTTAGTAGAGTCCTGGCTTAAAAGGGTGAAAAGGTGGGTATTGGCAAGGTGTATTAAAGTGCCATGAAAGAGACTTTTCTAGAAGTATTTGTAAACAATCGAAACCGGCAATATTAGGTATTTTGTGTGAGAGTCTGATTCTGTGAGATTACCAGCCCAAATTTCTTACTGTGTAGGTTCAGATAAGTTCATGCAATTATTGAATAATAATTATACTATTCTTATCAAAGTGAACTTCCAAAATTCCAGTCTTAAAGATTCAAAATTTCTGGAAGGTTTGTTCAAGTAAGGAAACCCTTAGGGAGTCATTTTAATTCTTTTTTAACATGTTAACTTCAAATTACCACTGTGACTTACAAGGGAGCAGAGCCATCATCGGTTGACTGATAATATTTGCCCTTGCCAGTTCCTTCATATCTCCTAAGACTTAGGCTGGAGCTTGTGTTCTTAAATACTCTCCTTGTGCTAAGTGAAGTGTTAATCTTGTTCTTGCATTTATAAAAAGTGCTGTTAATGGGATCATTGATGCATGACATCTCATTTTGTTTTAGTGAAAATTTAACATTTTGTTTCTTTAACTAATGAGAAACCCCTGTAATTCACTGGCTACATATTATGAGTAATAGTCTATCCACACTACAACTTAATCACACTACATCTCAGTTTAATCACGCTCTGTCATGCCCCGTATTTAGTGCAAACATGTATATCACCTTTAATAAATGGCTTAATTTTTCATTCAAATTTATGGTATTTGCAAAACAATGTCATCTTCAAGTTGGCATACTGGAAGAATTCAAGTTTTCATCTTAGTCTGAAATTGTAGCTAAACAGCCTTCTGTTGAACTTTTAAATACTTTGAAATTAAAATGTATGTAATGTGAAGTTTCGTGTTCCTTTTGGCTTTTTTCTGAATGCTGTATTTTGATCTGATATTTGCTAGCAACTTTGAAACAATCCCGTGTTCCACGCTGTACATAGTGTTACACACACAAGGGCTCTTTGACTGCCTTTTTATGCTGCCACTGAAGTTAGCCTGCACCAGTGAGCTCAGACATCTACTTCTGTAGACATCAATATCCATCCGGTTGCTTGCTGATGTGAATAAACAGTATCATGACTGGTGGATTGGCACTGGTTTTATTAACACATTTTATGTGATCATGCACTTTATGTGGTAATACTTTGATGTGAATAGTTGCTCTGAATATGTAATGCTACTATTCAGTGTATTGATTTTTAACAGGATATTGTGAGAGTGTGTGTGGACCTCATTTAAAGAGAGAGCGTGGTGAACAGAGTGAGAATGCAATCATCTGACAGCTACATTTCTGGGGATATGGATGGGATATTTAATCATTTGGCAAAGAGTAAATATAAGTAACTAAGCTGCTAACACTCCTGAGTCTGTATCTTTCTGATCTCCCTCCCGAACTGCTCTTGGATCATTCCCATCTGTCTAACACTCCCAAACTGCACTCATCCTTTTCTGTCCTTCCTCTCCAGCCCTACGTTATCACAGTCATCTCTTCCAACTATTCTCCCATTTCACTCCTCTCCCAAAAGCTTCCTCCTGCTGAATATCTGAATATCACTCCTCTCATGTCTGCCAGCAAAGGGAAGCAACAAACACCAGCATGCTTGATGCTGGACGTCCTGCAGAACAGCAATGCAATTAAAGAACCCAAGTGGGAATATAATGTATGGATGATGTCATTAAGTGCATAGTGAGCCCTAAGCCTGCAGACCTCTTGCAAAACTCCTGCTGAAATCAGTGGGAGCTGGAGAGATGCTCAGCTCCACCAAACAATCAGGCCACCTAGATGCCTAAATTAGATTCCTAACTTTAGGTACCAGGTTTGTAAATGTTGGCCTTCCCATACTATTTTAATAGCTTCAATACCTTGTAGATGGGGATTGCACTAGTTAACATGGTAAGGGGCGAAAACTGCTCCCATTGAATTTAGTGGAAGTTTTTCCATTAGCTCCAATAGGAACAGGATTAGCCTGTAGAGCCTTTGAGTGTTTTGAGAAATAAGACAAGAAAAACACCCTGAGAAAATTTTAATAAAAAGTTAGAGTAAATTAAATGTATTACTACAATTCTATATGGCTCTGAATCAGGAATACATCCCTATCCATGAAAGTACTTAAGTATGTGCTTAATTTTAAATGTATGATATGGGACTTAAGCACATGCTTAAAGGTCAGCACATGCTCAAGTGCTTCCCTAAAAAAAGATGGATTTAAACACATTCATATGTGCTTTCCTGAATCATGGCCTAGATAATGCCCCAGAGTGCTGTTCTCTCTATTTAAAACTTCGAAAAAACCCTACTGTTGACATTATTTATATTACTGCAGCCCATTTATGAGTTCACATATATACAGAGATTGAACATATACTGGTCCAAGGTCTTGGGCTTCCTAAATTAAATGTTGGTACAAAAAAAGCAGTGATATTCTGAAGAACAGTGAGAAATTAATGGTTTGATATTTCATGAACCACTATGCTATTGTTTGTTTGTTTATTTATTTATTATTGTAGCAACTTGGAACCCCAGTTATGGACAAGGGCTAAGTGCTCCTCAAATACACAACACCAACAGCAAAAGATGGTCCCTAGTATAAATGAATGATACAGGCATGCACACAAAGTGTATTTTCGCAGATTTTTTATCACTATGCAGGATTTGTTATAGCCCTGTAAATCCTTAGATACTGGACTTTACATTAATTTCATTCTGATTACCATCTTCGTCATTTACTCTTATTTCCATTTCAACTTGATTTTAATGGGTGCTATCTTGAGAATCACTAGTACTAGAAATAAGAGCAATATTGGAGTGCAAGGAGTCTCAATTTTCAGACTGTATGCAAGTATTAATATCTTTGATCCAAGAAATAAAAGAAGTTGGTCCAATATTACCTCATCCCCCTTGTCTCTATAAGGTTATGGAATCAACATGGTTCCAACACCACTGCAGACTAAAAGTATTAATGTGGTAAACTCTTCTCCACTTCTGTGAGCTGATGGGAGCCAAATCAAGCAGGGCCAGGCCAGAGAGTGGTAAAGATGGTGAATGCCAGCTTTGGAGCGTGCTCTCCCAATATGCCATTGCCACCACCATCCGAACTTCCCAGAACCCTATGAAAACTAATTAACTGAAGCACTGCAGGGTTTGGAATCAGCAGGATTTTGGAGGCAAAGTTGGAAGTGGTAGAGCCATGGAGCCGTTGCTTTCTATCGCATACTCTTTAGCTGAACCCCTGGGTTTCCAGTGAGCCTCCTTGGGGGAGTCAGCCAGTGTTAGTACAGTTCTGCAGAATTAATAGGGTAACTCTTTACAAGATAACATGCATATGATGTCTCTTTACTAGTCCTGCAGGAGTTGCGCTGCTTGGGGGATGAGGGCTACCAGAGCTGCTGTGCAGAGCTCTGTGGATCGCTTTCTGGAGCTGCTGATTTTAGGAGCCAAAGCCCCTGGCTATTCCATGGAAAAAGCCAAAGCCCCTGGCTATTTCAGGGTTACTTCAGGCATAGAGACTCATTGAAAGTCGTCTTCTACATGGGATAAAATATAACCCACAGTCTCTCTTTCTGTGTCATGGTCAATGCTTTACTGCAGGGGTGGCCAACCTGTAGCTCCAGAGCCACATGGGGCTCTTCAGAAGTTAAGATGCAGCTCCTTGTATAGTCACTGACTCCGGGGTTGGAGCTACAGGTGCCAACTTTCCAACATGCCAGGGAGTGCTCACTGCTCAACCCGTGGCTCTGCAAAGGCCCTGCCCCCACTCCATCCCTTTCGGCCCCCTCTTCTGAGCCTGCCATGCCCTCACTTCTCTCCCTTCCCCCTGCTTCCAGAGCCTCCTGCATGCCACAAAACAGCTGATCAGGAGGTGTGGGGAAGAAGGGAGAGGCACTGATCGGCACGGCTGCCAGTGGGTGGGAGGTGCTGGGAGCAGGGTGGGAGAGCTGATGGGGGCTGCTGACGTATTACAGTGGCTCTTTGGCAATGTACATTGGTAAATTCTGGCTCCTTCTCAGGTTCATGTTGGCCACCCCCTGCTTTACTGAATCATAAACTATTGGCTAATATCTTGTTGAGGCCCTGGGTCTCTTGAACTTGCTCCCCTGCCTTGGTCTGAAATAGCCAGAATTGGGTGACCTTCCAGGCATGCTGCACAAAGCACTTGTTTGATAGGGTTTTTGGAGAAGGTTTTGACTATGTTCTTGAAATGATGCAGGTGGAAAGGAGCTTTTTTTCAGACGGCCTACTGGCTGAGTTAATTTGTTCCTGTCTGAATGTTTGATTTTTAATTCTGCCTGGTGTATTACATTGTTGAAAGATTAATTGTCAGGGGGCCTAGCGCTCTTATGTAGGCATTTTATGTTTTACTACTATTTAAATCTAAAGAAAAAAATAACTGAAAGAAAGTTGTATTAGTGCTGAAGTGGGGGAGGGGGGGTTAAAGGCAAGATGTCAATCAGAATGATTTGATTTTAAAGGCTGGCTTCACCTCATTTAGTAACATATATTTTCCATATTTTGTTAGGTTACTGAATGTTACTTTATAAAATCTCTCCATAGTTCCACAAAACTCCTTGCAACAAATTATGAGCGGCTTTAGAGACCTATGCATCCACTACCATAAGCAGTTTCTCTTTTCCAGATTCAGTGAGCACTACCATGGTCTAAGAAAGTTGAAGTGTTGGTGTCTCCTGGAACTTTGAGGGGCTTGCTGTTGCTGGCATCATAGGTTACGTGGGGTGCTGAACATCCTCTGCTGTGGAAGTGACATAAGCTATACTGAAAAAAGTCACTTACTTGAGAATAGAGTGTCCATATGGGGAGTTATATTAGCAGAGCTATAGCTGATCAATTTCCCTGAACAGATAAGCCTCAAGACTTCTCTATTTGGAGGGTACAATTTCTGGGTCTTTAGCTATAATTTTGGCAGGATCCAGATGTGAAATCTGGATTTTATGATGCAATTGTACATCAGAGTCTGGTGCCTTTTGGTGTAATAGGAGCAATTAATCTTGTTCTATATTTAAGGAGTGACATTCTGGGATTAGGGTGAAAAATTGACTATATCTGGCAGTGCAAGTTTTCTGTGGTGCTGTTGTGCCAGGATGCATCGGGGATCAGGTGGTTTTGTATTGGGTTTTTTTGGGTGTAAGAGGCATATCTACACCTGCTCTCTAGTTATCCTGTAGAATTAGAGGATTTGTGCAAAACAAGGGCTGTCTCTGGCAGGATTCAGGTGTAAGATCCAGGGCATCTGAACTACCATTGCTCCAGCATGTGCTGTGTTTATTGGTGCGGTAGGAGCAGCGACACCTCATTTAGGCTTCGGAATCTGGGAGTGAGTGGATCTAGCAAGAGAGCGGTTTTGCACCGGAGTCTTTGAGACCCTTTTGTGCCAGGGCCCAGGGCTTTTTTGTTCTGGTGCAGCAGGAGAAGCTGCAGTTTTGACAGCGCAGGGTGGGAGTCTGGAGAGGAAAACGGGGAGGGTCCATCCGGAGCCAGGTAGCCCCAGCTTCACCCGGCTGCTGGGCGGGGGAGGTGCCCGGCGGTGCAGATGGGTGTGTGGAGGGGGGAAGGGCTGCCTTGGGACCCAGCCATCGGAGGCGTCAGCAGCCACCCCGCTCTCCCCTCCCCCGGGGATGTCAGTGTCAAGAGGCAGCAGCAGCCTCTGGTGCCAATCCCGGGGCAGGGCGCAGGCGGCGAGGGGATTGGAGTCACCGAAGCGTCAAGCGTGACCGCCCGAGGCCCCTCCTGCCTGCTGGGAAGGCCATAAAAAACCTCGGCGAGGCGCCGAGCCACAGACCGGAGAGTCGAGCCACTGGCAAGAGCGCGACGCCGACCTGAGCGCGGGAAAAGCCCCATCGACGGAGCCGGCCGTGAGTACCGCGGGCTTCCCCGAGGGCCGGGGGACGCGGCTCTGACCCGCTCGCCCGGCCCGCCGCGTGCAAAGCGGGCCGGGGACCCCGGCTCAAAATCTCGCCTGCCCCGTGGCTGCCGGGAGCGGCTCTGCTCCCCGCGTGAGCCCCGGCCCCGCGGCCGCGGTCTCCGGCGGCTCCTCGCCCGCCCGGGCTCGCGTTCAGAAACAGCCGTTTCTTCCGCTTTTCGGAGAAGGTGCGAAGCCTCTGCCCCTTTTGCGGGAGAGCCGCGGGTTGGGTGCCGCCTCCTGCCTGGGCTGGGAACAGCTCAGCAGCCCGTGGAGCCCAGGGGGTAATAAACAGCCACCGCCCCCCCCCTCATGCTTTTTTTTTTTTTTAAAGGAAATCAAGTTTTCCGGTGCGTGGGTCTCTCTCCCCACTCACGTTTCATTGGAGGCTGCGGGTCTCCTCCTAGCATCCTCCTAGAAAATCCGCTGTGTTCCCCGCAGCGTGCCCTGTCCCACCTGCGCAGCTCTGCCCCGGGGCTGCTGCTCTGCCCCGGGGCTGCTGCTCTAGCCAGATTTTACGCACCCCCCCCCCCCGCCCCCCGAAGGTGACAACAAGCGCAACTTCCTTGCACAAGCTCAGCGCGCGCGGCGAGTGGGGCGCGGTGACTTTATGCAGCGCGAGCCGCCCGCGTGGCCGATGCCCGCCAGAAACCGGGGAGCGGGGGAGACGCTGCAAGTCGCGTGCGGGTGGAACTGACCAAGGCCCGCCCCGCAGCGCTTTGTCCCGGGACGCGGGGGCTGGGGGAAGGGGCTGCGGCTCTCTGGGCTCGGCGGCAGCCAGACGCCCGCCCGTTCACGCTCCTTTCTCCCGCCTCCGCCGCCCGCGTGTCGCGCAGATGCAGGGGACCATGCGGTTGTGGCCGTCGGTGCTGACTTTCGCCCTGTCCTTGCTGATCTGCCTGGGGACGCTGGCGGAGGCGTATCCATCCAAACCGGACAACCCCGGCGAGGACGCGCCTGCGGAGGACATGGCCAGATACTACTCGGCACTGAGGCACTACATCAACCTCATCACGAGGCAGAGGTAGGTACCGGGCACCCTAGCGCGGGCAGGGAGGGCGAGCACAGACCAGCTGTCCTGGGTGGGTAGGTGGGTGGGGGGAAGCCTGTGTACTCATCCCCACCGCCTTTCTCAGAAAACAAACTGGGAAAATACGTTCTGATCTCGCCCAGGCTCTGCTCTGTAGGAGGGGCTCTTTCCCTCCGCACAGTAGCCACTAGTGAGCACTGCCCCGAGGGGCGGTCTGACTCCTCCAGGATCTCTAGCTCATAGGTCCTTCTACACCAGCCAGGTGGGCAGATGTGAGGGACGGTCCCGTCAAGGCTGAGATCAGGCACCAGAGGCTGAGCATGGTCCAGTGAGGGGTATGGAAACAGCAATGTGAGTGCCGAAGTGGTGAGGGGGGCACAACTGTGGGGAAGCTAAAATGCTCCAATCAGAGCTCTGAGCACTTATGAATTCACAAAATGAGGTGCCCAAGAAAAACAGTAATAGAGAAAAAAGTCGGTTAAGGGTGGATTCCATTTCTGTAGCAACCACAGCCACCTCTTCATGATGGGGCAGATCCTGACTGGATACAGCACATGGGTTTTGTGTAAGGTGGAGGTAAATGTGACCTCCAACACGAATAACATGTAATAAAGGGTTGGTGGAGTGGTTCCAATATGGGCTCTAGAGGCTGGTCTCATCCAGTCTTGTCAGGTTTTAACACAAAGAGCTTTCGTTGCTAGGAACACAAAAGTCAAAAGAAGTTTATTTCATGGAGAGAGCACCAGCAGAAGCAAAGAGGGAAATAAAATGTAAACGTGGAACATGAGAGTGTGAGACAGACAGGGAAAAAAGCAGAACAATTTCATACTTCCATTGCTGCCGCTGTGTCTCATATGGTGTTTATCTGTGCGAGTGACAGTTCTTATTGTTGCTGAAGAATTGTAGTAATTCAGAAATCTTTTGTTTTGACAGCTGCTTAGTACACCAGTCACTTAACAAATAATTAAAGAGCGCATTGTATCGGCAGACAAGTCTGCCCTTCCCTAGAATGGTTACCTAGGAATGGCCCTGACTTGCTCATGTTACTGCAGATGTGTGTGGTGAAACCTCAGATTGAAAAGAAAGGTAAAATTACAATGTCAAGTCTCTTTGTTTGGGGGCGTCAGTCCGATTTAGTTCAGCTGGCTAATAGAAGAGAAAGCTTCCTCTGAACTAAGCGTTGCCCAGAAAAGCCGATGCTCTGATAATTTCCCATCTAGGCTATTGGAACCTCCTCTTTGCTGTGCTTTTGCTTTCCTCCCTCTAGTTCATATAAAATGCAGATGCCAAAATTTTCTCTCCGCCCCATGGCTCTGCCCATATCATCTTCCCCTTCCTTCACACACTTGAATTCACTACATTGGTTTCCTACCTCTTCTCTCATATCCCATTTCCTAAATACAATTTCTTATATCAGCTGATTTATTCATTAGACTGGTGGCTCTCAACCTTTCCAGACTACTGTACCCTTTTCGGGAGTCTGATTTGTCTTGCGTACTCCCAAGTTTCACCTCATTTAAAAACGACTTGCTTACAAAATCAAACATAAAAATACAAAAGTGTCACAGCACACTATTACTGAAATTGCCTACTTTCTCATTTTTACCATATATTTATAAAATAGATCAGTTGGAATATAAATATTGTACTTCTAGTATATAGAGCAGTATAAACAAGTCATAGTTTGAATGAAATTTTAGTTTGTATTGACTTTGCTAGTGTTTTTTATGTAGCCTGTTGTAAAACTAGGCAAATATCTAGACGAGTTGATGTACCCCCTGGAAGATAGCTGCATACCCCCAGAGGTACATGGTACCCCTGGTTGAGAACCACTGCATTAGACAGTATTTCAAGTGTGGTTCCAGTCTGAAAAGTGACTGTGTAAAAATGACATCACCTTACTTAACAGATCCACTGCTTGCATATATATCATATTCATATCTGCTTCTTTTAGTGACAAAAACAAGATTTTACTCCCCCCTTACCCCTCTTAGTTCTGCAAAGTCAGTATAGCAGGGATGAGTGAGCTAGATTCCATTCTGGTGTGCATATTATAAATAGAATGTTGAACCAAAGTCTTTATTGATGATAAGGCATGAAGGAAAAAAGAATCAAGTTTGATTTTTATATTCCAGGTGCCAAGCAGGGGGAACAATCATTTTACTTTTAAATGGAGTAAATTTGAGTTGGAGAGTCAATTAGAGAGTTGAGAGACAACAAATATAGAACCCTACAAAGCCAGTTTCACAATGTCACTTTCCAGGGTGGACCACACTGTAATCAGAGGAATGGAGGCCCAAATAGGACTTAATTGAAAAACATGATGCACTGTTTCTCTTGTTCAGTGCATTAACTGCACTGAAACAACCCACGGCAACAGGCTTGCAATTGGTTTTAATTTAACTCTTGCACATTTCCTATTTCAGTAATAATAGAAAATGTTGTGGCATAAACGTCTTGGAAAACTGATCCTAGATCAGAATTGATTTTTTCATGATGAACAGCATAACTAAAGTCAAAGTTCCCCAGTGAGAACTTTATTTCATTTTACTTAGTACTGGATGATGGTTTTCAGGACTGGTTCTGGCAGGCTATGGAACCCATAGGTGCTGGAACTAAGGGTGCTGCCACACCCCCTGGCTTGAAGTGGTTTCCATTATATACAGAGCTGACAGTTTGGTTCAATGGCTTTCAGCACCCCCACTATACAGATTGTTCCAGCACTCCTGATGGAACCTGTGATTGCAGGGAGACTCGTGATGAGAGGGCATAGGTAAGCTGCAAACAAAGTAAGCCTGTGTCTGTGGGACCTGGGCTTGTGTACTCAGCATTTTCAAGCCCATGCTTGAATGTCCACTCTGCATTATAAACCTGGGTTTACAATTTCTGGACCTAGCTCTCACAGCCATGCTAATGTGTTCGTATTTGCGTCCACACTGCAAATGACAGGGCTTGGACCTGAGTGACAGCAGGCTGCAGGCTCTGACCCTTAGCAGAGTTCTAGGAGGACCCAGGTTCTTGAATCAGACGGATTTGTGTGTGGATGGAAGGGGGCTTGGGTTCAAACCTGAGTTAGAGCCTGGGCTTAGTGTGAAGTGTAGATATAACCAGAGAGGCTCCAGCCAGGAGGAAGAGAGAATTCTGGGCATGCTCATCACTTCTCACTGAGTGTGAGCAAGATCCTGAGGCTTTGTCTGTACTAAAAAGTTAGGATGACCCAGCTACGTCGCTCAATCTACATCCGTGGGCCATGCAGTTAAGCCGACCTAACCCCTGGTATAGACTGCACTAGGTCAATGGAAAAACTCTTCTGTCGACCAACTACCACTTCTCAGGGAGGTGGATTACCTGCACCAGTGGGAGAACCCATCCTGTCAGTGTAGATAGTGTCTACACTGAAGTGCTATAGCAGTGGTGCTGCTGTAGTATTTCAAGTGTAGACAAGCCCTGAGCCTCTTATCTTACCCTGTGGATATTGAACCCCGTAGGCCCAGCCATGAGCCTCCAACTCACCGCACGGTTGGTGAAACATATGTGAAAGGGTATGTTTGAGGGGGAAGAGGCAGAGGTAAGTGCCCTTTCCTTTTGGGTTTCCACTTCCTGCTTTGTCGTCTGATGCTTCTGTAGCTACTGATTGCATTTTTCTGTCCCATCCCTCCTGGCAACTGCTGCTGCTTTAACCAGTACCTCTTACTGTCCCTTTCCCATGGGCTACTGTTACCCGCAACTACAGTTAAACCTGCTGCCAAGAATGACCATTCATGGGAGCTAGCAAAAGTAGTTGCTTGTAAGAAGGGGCCTCTCTTCAAAGGTTTGCACACGAGAGAGCGGTGGCTCCTGGCGAGGCACCCGGCTCTGAAGGCAGTGCCGTTGCCAGCAGTAGTGTAGAAGTAAGGAAGATTGGTTTCCTCCTACAAGTTTGTTTTTATGGATGGGAGTAAGAAATTGTGGTTGCTGGTCGCAGATGACAGGTGGTCACTCTTCGCAGTTAAATTATAGGGGAAAAACGTTCCTTGGCCTCTGCAAGTAGTCACTCATGACAAGTGATCTCTTGTCAGAGCTCGTCACTAAGGCACGTTTTACTGTACTTCCTGAGCCTCACCTTCTCCATTCCCATACAGGGCCCTTCTCCACTGTACTCTCACCCTCTCCAGTGGTGACCTTGGGAACTTCCTCTGGGCCTCATCCCTGTCCTGCTGTTTGAGTCAGAACTCTATTCCTCCTCAAACCATCTTCTGTCCCTGTACAATGGCTTCCTTCCTGCAACTGGCACTGCCCTGCCACTTTGTTGCCTGCAGCTTCAGATCACTGAACTTTCCATCTCGTCTTCACTTCCCCCACAGCTTGTCATTGTCATCTCTTGCCTCCCCCAGCTTGTCCTTTGCATGCATTGCCATTCTATGTTATAAACAAACATGCAACATATTGTTTTAAATATAAGACCACAAGAAGGGGGCATTCCTATAGAAAGTGGCTCTAATCCAGGGGCTCTGCAGGTGGCCCTGGATGTGTCTGAACCATCTCTGATGACTTGGATTTCAGAAAACACTAGATTTTTCCCATTTCACATCTATATCAGATATGTAATGCGAAAAAGAGCCTTTGTTACATGCAGATTCTTTTGATATTGAGGACTTTGCAAGGTTCTGAGCACCCTCAACCCCTACTGGAGGTGCTGAACACCTTAAAGGATTTGAATGCCCAGGCCCAAATTTTCAAAAATGGCTTTGGGTGCCCAACGTGAGACACCAAGGGCCTGATTGTCACAAGTGCTGAGTGCTCACAGCTCCCCTTGAGTTAAACTGGAGTTGTGGATTATCAGCACCTCTGAAAAACAGGCGATGTCTAAGGGTATGTCTGCATTACAAGTGCTGCAGCAGGACAGCTACAGCATTGCAGCTACACCGCTTGTAACACGACTGTGGACACAACAGCAATGGAAGGGATTTTTCTGTTACTGTAGTAGATCCACCCTCTCAAGAGGTGGTAGTTAGGTTGATAGAAGAATGTTTCCATTGACCTAGCTGCATCTACAGTGAAGGTTAGATTGACCTAACTATGTTGCACAGGGCATGACTTTTTTCACAGCTCTGTGCTAGGTTGACCTAAGTTTTAGGAGTAGACCAGGCTTCAGATTGGGCACCAAACACTACTGGCCACTTTTGCAAAGTTGGTCCTTGGTCTTTAAAATGTTAATACTATTCGGTGGAAGTGACTGTTCAAACATTTTCCACACAGCAAGCAGTAGGTTGGGATACTGTCATTGGAAAGTCTCTGGATTGTGCAAGATAGATATGGAGACAGTACCATCAACTCTGGTGTAAAGACTTTATGAAGGATTTCCTCCAATGGCAACTAATTCTATTTTGTGTTCAGCCCTGGCTTTCAGTTCAGTTCTCTTGTCATTGTTCTATTGTGAGTACAAGGGCTATCCTAAGTGATAGAGACTGCAAAACTAAGGGGCACACCCAAGCCTTGAACATTTAACATTAGAAGAATTTGCTTTCCTTTTTTGCCACCTGGGCTGATCCTTCAGGCAGCACTCCATTCCTTGATGGCTTAATCCTATTCAGGACACAGACACCCTGTATGGCAGCACAACGTGTTGTCCTCAATCTGGGAGCCAGGGAGCTTCAGGGACAGAGTGTGTCGAGTATCTCAAAATAAGAATCCTCTTCATTTATCTGAGCCATGTCTCCTCTCTTGCAAGGGACCCTCCTTAGTCCTTATTCAGACAAAATTCTCATTGAAGTCAATGGGAATTTTGCTAAGGTATGGGCTACTTAATCCAGTTTTTAATTTGTTTAATCAATGTCTTTAAAACAAATATTTTAATCAGGGAAATTAGATTCCTCCTTAGGGGAAGTCCCAGTCACATCCATGTTAATTGGAGTAGGTAACTAGAAACAAGTTCCTTTGTGGTGATGGAGCATAAGACATATGATTCAGCATCACGCTTGATTGAATTACTATAATAACATTTCACTGTGGGCGGCTGGTTCTTTTCAGATATTCATTTTCAGTCAGTTGATATAACAGAAATTTGCTTCCAAAACTTGAAACAGATACTAAATTGACCAAGACCATGGAAAAAATCCAGTCATTAAGATATAATAATAACAAGTCAGCCTTGTTTCCACAGTCATATAGCATGATAAACATATGAAAATCACACAAATCATATCAAGAAAAGCTAAGACTTTTTTGTTGGAAGTTTGCTCTTCTGCAATCTAGCTGAATCCACTGGAGGGACACCTTGAGGACCATTGACTTCAGTGGGGCCAGGATTTCACCCCATGCATTTAGTAATTCTTTGCCAATGTAATTTTACCGTCATTTTGCCGATACAGTACAACCTCAGTGTTACGAACACCAGAGTTATGAACTGACCAGTCAACCACACAACTCATTTGGAACCAGAAGTACGCAATAAAGCAGCAGCAGAGACCAAAAAAACCCCCGGCAAATACAGTACAGTACTGTTAAACATAAACTACTAAAAAAATAAAGTGAAAGCAGAATTTTTCTTCTGCATAGTAAAGTTTCAAAGCTGTATTAAGTCAATGTTCAGTTGTAAACTTTTGAAAGAACAACCATAATGTTTTGTTCAGAGTTACGAACATTTCAGTGTTATGAACAACCTCCATTCCCAAACTCTGAGGTTCTACTGTATATCCATACAAGTAATAAACCATGATCTTTATTTCTTTATAGTGAAGGAAGTGTTCTCTTGTGGTTACCATTATTATTGTTAACCTAGTGGTCCCAGGCAGTAATGGATTACCTGTCAAGCTGACTGCTTATTATTGATACTGTTTTCAGAAAGGAGAAAAAGGGCGCATTCCTTTAGAAGAAATGGAAATTGGGATTATTTTTTCAAGTAAATGCCCCTAATGGATTCTATTGTTTTCCAGGATATTTTTTTTTAATGCAGGAATAGAAACACAGTTGTCAGGTTTACTAAGAACAAAGATCACACCTGACAACAATTGTCATACCATGTTACTAACAAAGCTCTGATTTGCAATACAAGATCTACGATGGCAAGAGTTTTAAAAGTGACGAGTGAGTTTGGGTAGCTCAAGTTTTGGGTCCCCCACTTGAGACAACTTAAAGGTGCTGGATTTTCCTCAGCACATTTTGAAAATCTGGCCCCTTTAAGGCATCTCATCTCATGTTACTAGTCAGTTTTGAAAATCTTGGTCTGTATGTATGGTAACTTGATGCAGTATGAGTCTTTTTGTATTCATTGTATAGGGCAGGTAGTTTTTGTGGATTTCTCACTCAATGAATTTCTGATGGAAGATGCAGCACTATCCAAATCTGTGCTGGAATTGAACAAAAAAACCTTAATTGCATTTGTAGAAAAGGATCATAAACCTCAGATCTGCTGTTATATTTCCACTTCTCTCTCCCTCCCTCCCTCCCTCCCTCCCTTGCACATCCTCCCGCACAAAAAGTGTGACTGTAGGATATCTGCTAATACCTGCCAAACAAAGAAATGTTAGAAATGTCCGGTTTCTATCATGTATATTATAACAGGTGATTATGGAAAATATTTCAATATGAGGGGTCTTTATATGTTCTAATTATTGATATATTTGTAACCAATGTGACAGTAGAGTGACACATTCTCAAATGAGCAAACTGGGTTCAACTAAACCTGCTGGAGAATTGCCTTTACTTCTGCCCTACAACATTTTACAATAAAGGTTTATATGAACATTCCAAAGTTAGTCTCAATTTTAAAGTTGGAGGTATGAAAAAATAGGTATTTTTTTCCCCCATTTAATAGATATGGAAAGAGATCAAGCCCAGAGACACTGATCTCCGATCTTTTGTTGAGAGAAAGCACAGACAATATTCCTAGATCTAGGTAAGTACAAAAGTGCATTGTGATAACTATTATTTTTATTTTAAATTTAACGATTTCAGTAAATGATTTTCATAGGCAGAAAATATGTAAGCATCAAAAACTAGAACACTGTATTTGGATGTCAGTTTATATATATGTATATATATAAACAAATAAAATTATTTATCCATTATTAAAACAACACAAACATCCTAGGAACATAAGGGCTATGATACCAGATCAGACCACTGGCTCAAGTAGAGTACTGTATCTTACTTTTGGCAGTAGCTGATACCTGGTGTTTAAAGGAAGGGAAGAATCCTCATAATGCATATCCCTTATTGTGAAATGCTGCACAGAATACCACCCTGACCCCTGATGGTGATCCACCTACATACTGAAACATGAGGCATGTTTCCCCATTAATTGTTAATTTTCTTAGTTTTATTTTTCTCTCTGAAATCCTGGGTTCTTTTAAAATAGCTTTAGGTGGGAAAATCTGTGCCTATATTAATCTACACACAGATTATATACATTGACTTTCTTTAAAATATTACATTTTGCATGAGTTTTGTGCCTAATATTCTACAAAGTGAAAAGGTCACAAGTTATTAAATTTTGGTTGGCACACACAAGAATGTCTATATCTGAAAGCCCATGTTCTGGATGTCTGATTTTACTACAACACTATATAAAACAACATTGTAACAAGGTGGCTGATGTTATTAAATGTGTTATTGACTATCTCAGTATAATTTTAATTGCTAAGGTATGACAATCAATGCAGAGGGCCAGTATAAGATCTATGCATCACTGAAATTCCACTTAAACTTGATGTTGAGCGGAAAAAGCAGAGGTCTCAAAAATGCATAGGTGTGCTGTTGGACCTCTGCACAGGGGTGAATTTCAGTCTGTAAGTATATATCCATTTAAGCTAATGGCATATCTTGATTAAAATAGTATAATAATGACTAAGATTAATACAGTCTTGCAAAATTCTACTTGCCATCTCATCTGGATTGAGTCAATTTTTTTAATGAAGATGTAAAATAGTATTTTTAATCTTAATTGTAGTTAAGAGTGGGTAAGCAGAGTTTAAGCCTTGACGGTTATGTTTAAAAGGCTGGTGATTGTATGCCTACTGCAGAAGTAAACTATTTTCACCGTAGCTATGTCATAATGCCCAAGCCAGCTGTTGTGTTTCATAAGTCAATATGCATGAGCCCCATAGGAGTACTCTCGTGCCTAAAATTAAGCACACATGTAAATCATTGCAGCACTGGCACTGAAGGGGCTAATCCTGCAAACCCTTTGTGTCCAGAATTCTCATTGATGCCTATGGAAGTTGTCTGTGCAGTAGACTTACAAGATCGGGCCCAAGTATAGGAAATTTTACTACAAAGTTAAAATACAGCATTATGGTTATGACTTTAAGTGCACCTGCCATGATACAATTTATCTCGCTGATTTGATGTATATGTTAAAGTAAACTGTAGTGAAATATGTTATGGAGGTTCTCTATGCTTTATAAAGACCAGGCAAAACACTAATTCTTCAAGGAATGCTATCAGTGTCGTCTGCTTTGGGCAGCACACATGTAGTGTTACAATTTATGTAATTCCTCCATCTAATTCTTTATACATGATTCTTCCCCACTCCAAAAATGCTACAATGCTTTATTTATAATAATAATCATTAATAACTTAAAGCTTATGAACAAAAAAAAAGAATAAACGAGTGTGCATGTGAAATGGAAAAAATTATAAGGAAGAGATTTTAATTTCATGCCCTCAACAGGGTATTGTAATCAACAATAAGATTAAAACAAGGTCCAATATTATTAAAAAATAAAAGCAGTTTAAAATTAGTTCATAACTTAAAATAAAGTAATTATGTATGTATTTATATTTAAGAAATAGTTGCATGCATGGGCAGCTAGAGAATAGATCTAGTTTCCCATGGCTGTATCATCACCAGAAGGTCACATTTCATGCCTCTGTCACTTCTGTGAACTTAGACATTGTACCCAAAATTAATGAAGTATGAAGAAAAACTTGAATAGTATTCAGAGTGGCTGTCTCCTCTGATGTGCACTCTTACCAGCTAATAAAGAGAAACTCCATAAGTGTCTTGAATTAACATGGTACGTTTGGACATATAAAGAAAGTTTCTCCCTTAGCAGAACGTCTTTACTAGATTCTTAGGGAAAATAGATTAAAAATAAATGTGCTGCGAAACTAAGGAAAGCACTGAGTTTAATACAAATGTCTCTCTTATGCATGGTTTTGATCTTGTGGATCCCATGTGGTCATTAGGAAATCCTTATACTGTATGTGTATCATCCTTTGTCTCAGTTATGTTCTCCCTCTTTTTGTGTCTCTTTCTGTATGCACGTAGTACAATACCAGGATACAGAAATACTTTGGGCCCGTGGCATTTGCTTTAGCAAATATTTTAAACATCATTTATTTAAAATATTAAGCAATAATGCCACTTAAGTTTTTAGCAATCACTGCTGCTACCTTCAGATTGAGTTTTTGAAAAAACTAAATTCTGGGTGAACAGCATTATAGAATTTTGCTAAATTCAGTAAGTTCTCTCTTTAAGCAGTACAACAGACACAATTCAGTCAGAGATACAAATGTACTAATAGGCATGTTTATATCTCTACGTGCTATAATTTTGTAGCAGAAATGCACTAAGTGTTAGCCACTGGCATAAAATTATTCTGCAATGGGTCTTAGTACTATAAAGACACAGCACTGATGCAGCAACATTTAGGGTCCCATTACATAATAATGTGTGGGTATTTAACCACCTGACTTCCATTCATTTTTGTGGAAGTGGAGCAATTCAGTCTTCATACGTCACATTGGAAATGTATCCCATACTCTACTAGTGGTATTAAAGTGAGAACTTTTATTACTTCTGCCTGTTGAAAGATCATCAATTATCTTAAAATCTATTTGGTTCTATCACTAATCTTTCAGAGAAAATTTCATAACATGTTTAATGTGTGTTACAGGTTTGAAGATCCTTCTATGTGGTGATGGAAATTTCAGCACATCGTCAAACTTTTCCTAGTTTTCAGTCCATACTTATTGCTATAAAACCAATCACAGTTTATCACTCCTCAGTGCATGCAACCATCGTATTGAATTCTGTAGCATTTTTCCTTCATCATACTTGTATATACATTTATTTAAATAATTTATTTGTGCATTCCATAATGTAACATATTAAATGAAAGACAACAACACTATTATTGGCATAGTAAAGATTTGTTTTAAACTATTAAAACCGAATTATAACTTCCCTGCAGTCTAAAGTAGCATGTACAGTGATCATTTCACAAATATTAAAATAATTGTGAAAAGTGAAATAATTACAACACTTAGCTGGGCCTTTAATTCAATTTTTCTGTTTTGATTTATACAGATTTATTTGTTTCATAACATCCAATATATCCTACATAATTTAGGAAAATAAAGTGATCTGGAAAGTGTTTTTCATTAATCATTATACAGAACAATTGTTTATTACTTACATTAACCCATATATTAAAATTAATAGCATTTTCAAAATACAAAGAGGTTTAATTCTGCTAAATAGTCAAGACTGATTAAGAATTCAAATTAAAAAAATTGAATCTCTTCATTTTGGCAATATATAAAATGACAGGAAACAATATAATTCCTAGGACTATGAATATGGAATTTGGAAGTGTTTGAGGGTTAATAGTTGATTACATGAAAAGCTACCTAGTGAACGTTTGATATTTCCTTTGCAACACAAAGTTTTGAATAACTGAATCCAACACAAAGAATTTTCCTAATTTCTGTCCTAGTCACCCTTTCCATGAGCAGAGAGTACCTAGATCAGGTACCATGGTATTTTCTTTGATGTTTATTCTCTAAATGTTCGATGTGTAAAATCCATATTACCCTGGTGGGAGAGCTACTGATGCTTGTTGAGTTGAAAATAACCTTAATATTTTCATCTAAAACTACTTAATGTTATAACAGCATTTTCTACCCTCATTCTATATATGGTTCTTTCATTGTCAGAGATTCAGTGTGGAATATTGTCAGTAGCTGTTTGTATTATATTTGGCCTCTTCTATAGAGTGGTACAGATTCTGGTCCTTGATCCCTGATATTTTAGCATGCTACCCCTTATTTATATGTCAGCGATGAGTGCATAGGGATTGTGTGAAAGAACACAACCAGAATTGTAAGTCAGAAAAAAATCTGCTCGGAAGTTTGATGTATAAACATTTCATATCTGTTTTCCAAATATTGTTATATAGCTAAAACACAAATACATCTATACAATTTAAGTGGGTTTTTAATCTGCTTGTTAGAGATACACACTGGATGTGTTGTTACATTTTGTAGTTCCTTGACATTTGCCAGTTACTGTATGTCACGCCTACTTCAGTGAAACATTAAAAACATATTCATTTAAAGAAAACACGCAGATGGTATTTTAATAGGCAAACTGTTTTCAACACCTACATTGTCACTTTATTGATTTAGACTATATATTTGGTCTATTCTGGTGCATTCTTTACAAAAATTGAATTTAATGAGATATATATTGTATTTACCACTGATTTCTGGCATTGTGTAATAAATACATTAGTGATCTTGCGGGACTACAATTTGATGGTAACGAGGATGTTAGTAGATCCCATGATTGTTAAATTAGAGTTACCTAGCATTATCTTCAATATATATGCCAGAATGGAGAAAGGAATGGTTAAAGAAGAAGCATATACACAAGTTACTCACTCTCTGCAGTCCCACCTAATTCTGTGAATTTTCTTCATCTTATGGAGCACACACCTGTGTACAAAAGCTAGTGAGAGCTCTAAGATGTTAAGTTTTATTTACCTTATTGTTTTAATGAGGCATTGACTATAGAGGCAAAGCAATCAAACAACATGGTACCGAATGATATTATATATACTAATATCTTGGATTTTCTTTCTAAATCTTCCTGTGTTCTCTCTGTTCCAAATGAAGCTCTTATAGTATTGAGTGAAACTTGCCTTCTGAAGAACTGAGCCTTTGTGTACCTCATCTTCCAAATACTGAGGAAACTGGAACATTCAAAATCACAAGTCAGGCCCCCCAAATCATGAAACTATCTTAAATGGTAAATTTGGGGTTCTTTTGATTCGCCTTCTGGTTTTTGAGCCTTTAGGATTTATGTTTTCAAACTTTTCCACAACCGTGAGGGGTAGACCTAATTTTTTTCTATAAAAAAAGCTGAGATTCATGACTCCAGAAGTTTGAGGCTTTAAGAAAATGAGAAACTCACAATAAAATCATGAGAGTTGGCAACATTGTATTGTTTTCACTGGGAGTTCTGGATTCATAAGAAACACGGGGTGAACCAGGAGCAGCACAAATAGGGAGCGTTTATGCAGAAACTCATGCATGCGCATGAGGATGGGAGGGTGGAGACAGCTTGAGGGACTGACACAGCATCCAGGATCAGGCCAGGGAACAAACAGAAACTGCTGGGGCCCCCTTCATAGCCTTAGTTGGCTCCCTACCCTGTTGAGTCTCAATAACTTCCCTTGCTTCACCTCTGTCTCCTTCACAGTGAACTTCTGCCTACCCCTGCGGAGTGAACCATATAAGTGACAGGCCAGTTATTATATTGCATGTCTACCTTTACTACAGGCAAAATCTCCAAAATATACGTCCGCCCAACTCTGATTGATCCAAAGAGAGGGTTTCCAAAATAAGGCAGATCATATATATCCTGTAGATCCTATTTGTAAAAGGAAAATTATATGCACACAATCTACTAAAAACCCCAATCTCCCTACCCCATTCTCATACTGGGGATGGGCCTGGGGAGCAACAGACAGACCGAAAAAAGCACAACAAATGTTTAAAAAAACCTCACAATTTGGAGTCCAATCTTGAGTTTTAGGGGGTCTGACTCATGATTTTTGAACTTCTGGGCTTGGCTGATTCCCCACTCTGGCACTTCGAGTGCAGAAGGTGGGAGCCTGCAAGGATTAAAATAATTAATACTGGCCACTCCAGGCTTGTATTAAACTCCCAAGGTTACAGCTTTTCTCTGACCTTGGCTTGATAAACGCGGCCACCACCCAAGTGAAAACCTGCCTCTTGCAAATACTGGAAAAATTCACTTGGGAAGTTTTCCCTGAGGCCCCTCGGCTTTTCCTCCCCTCCCTTGGGGAAGCTGAGAAAAAAAAACAAAAGGGAAACCCAGCTGTTGCCACCGGCTAATTGAAAAACATATGCACAGACCTCTTAAGACACTAAGAACCTGATGGGTTTCAAAAAGGTAAATTTTATTAAAAATAAAAAGAAAGAAACTACGTCTGGAATTTAGGCTTTTGCTAGATTTTAAAAGAGCAATTCCAAAAATTAAGCCCCCAAAATAGCTTTCTTGGGGGTTCAGTTTAAAGTTTACAAGCAAACAAAAGCATCTGGGGTTAGCACAGAGGAGTTTACAAGCCTTACAGAAAATAAAAGAAATAAACCTAAACATTCCCTGTCCCAATGAAGCCTTCTAGGTATGGACGATGCATTTTCATACTTGGTTCAAACTTTACACAGCATTCCAGCTGCCCCTGTCTCTTCAGCCCAGAGAGAACAACAGAGAGACAAAGGGAAAGTTTGTTTCCCATATTAAAATGTTCTAGCCTTCCCATTGTGTCTTTTGGTCAGGTGTTTACCTGGGGACTTTTTAACACTTTACAGGTAAAGCAAGCAGCCACCAAGAGGGACTTTATAGCTAACTGGCTGGCTGGGTGTCCATAAAAGGGAGCTATTCCCCCCCAAGTTCATTTATCACAGGAGGCCATCACCCAACTCAAGTCAACCTCTGCCTTACCCTCTCTCCTTTCATATACTGTGTGCGGGGAAATAACATGAAAGGGCTCCATTCTTATTAACCTAAACTGGCTCTTCATTAAAGCAATTTTTTGCAGACCTGCTCCATCTGGCATTTACCTTTCCTAGCCATCTGCATACAGAGAGACTTCCTGGTGCCTCCTCCAACTTCGTGCCGTCTGAAAGCCCTTCCTCCAGATGTCATGCCCACCCCTGAATCTGGAAGTCTGATTTTACTTTAAGTAGGGCATGGGAAATGCCTGATGTTTATTTCACCCTAATCCCATAAGACTCTCACCCCCACTGGAATCATAGGAAACAGGGCTGGGAGAATGTGTTAGGGGGAGCTAGGAAGCAGAGAAAATCATCCTAATTCCCCTTACATACAGGGAATGATCCTCCTGCCTTCCAGTGCCTCTATACATGCTGTAGGAGCAAAAGAGTGCCTCACCTGGCATAGGAAGCGGTTTGGGAGTGTGCAGGTGGGAGGCCACTATGACCTTTTTGGGGAGCTCTGGGTTGTGCAGATGCTCCAAGGCAGCCCACATAGAGCTACCATAATTGAGAGCAGCTTCCTCGGCTGTCTGAATTGTGCTGTGGGACACTTCATCCACAGACAAATCCTCATTTTTCCTTGCATCCTGAGCCTGGCATGCTAGCTTCCAGCTCATCTAGTCCTCTCCCTTTGGGATCTATCATCAGATCAGTGATATAAGATTTTGCTGCATCATCCACCTGTGTAGGTGCAGGGGGCCTTGCTGGTTCTTGCTGCCTGATCAGCAAGTCACAGGGAATCATGGGTTTGTAAAAGCCAAAAATAATCTCCTAGGGAGAGTAATGGATAGTGGGGTGCTGGCTGGTGCTTTATGCAACAATGACAAAAGGTGTCTCTATCCCAGTCTTGTTGGTCTTCGCTGATTTAGGGCTTGGCTACATGAACACTTAGTTCACAGCAAACTGGGGTGTAGAGCTACCCAGCACTAGCCTGCCACATACTATGGACTGGTCTACATGGCATTGCAGTGCTGACTAGAGTGCTCTAATGTGTTGTGTTCTAACTGTCATGTGTAGACCTTGCTGGCATGCTCTAAACGGTACCTAGTGTGCATTAACGTCATTCTATTTGAAACGAGAGTACATCAGTGCGAACCAGATACCTTTTAGAATGTGCCAGCAAGGTCTACACATTTTGTTTTCCAGGTTTGTGCATCAACCATAGACAGTCCACTAAGGAATGTTGCAACAGCCAGAGTTGACGGCGTTGTGCCAGGTATTGTGTACTGAAGTTCCCAGATCTGACTTAATCCTGGGATTCCATGTATCTCTGGGGTGGCCCTGGAGGTGGCACCATGTAGAGTCAGCGTGTGTACTCCTTCACACATGGATGGAGAGTTGTGAGCACGGTGTGCTTTTGTCCATCCTGGCGACATGACTGAAGAGCATGCAGCACTGCTGTTGAATACAATGAGTGACAGGAAGGTTGGCCAGATCCTTGAAAGAGTGTGACATTTTGCACAAAGTCAAACCACTTTATGATCAAAATCTGGTACTGACAGCACAAAGGTAATGCATCTAGCCATTCCAAATCAGCCTGTAAGAAAGTCCAGGTTTCTGACCATATAGCAATACAGGTACCACACAGGTATGATAGATCCTGAATTTTGTCCCAACACAAAAAGATTTTTGTATCCATAAGAGAGAAATGGCCTACATGCAGGAGGCAGTGAGACCGGCTTGTCAAAGAATATCCAGATTGTTGAGACCATTTGAATTCTGCTTGCAGCCTAGGTGGATGAACTCATCAGTGTTTTCCACAGTACTCAACCCCACCTGCACTGAGAGTTTTTGTGACCCAGCTCCACGGTTCTGGACCTTGTTCTTCTGCCATGTTCAACCCCCATGTTCTCCCAGCATCTTGGAGACCTTGAAGGGCTGGGACCAGGTTTATGGTTGAAATGTATATTCAAACAGTTTGTGAATCCATCTCCTCAGGCATTCTTTGGGGTTGTGATTCTTAAGAAGCCACTGTAGGACACAGTTGTCTGTGGACATGATGAATTCCGTACCTAGTATACATGGACAATAGGCATTGTGGACATATAGTATAGCCAGACAGTCCAGTTCTGTAGCTGAATACTTGATTTTTCTCTTTTTTTAATTTGTGATGTCCAAAAGCCACCAGTCTGTCTAATCTGTCAAGTCATCTCCCTTGGCCTCCCTCCTACACATCTCTATTTGTGTGTTTTATTAATGTGGGGTGATTTTTGGCTGCTATGTTTTATTTACATTTGGTTTTAATACAAAGGGGTGGGAGGAAACAGCAGCTACAGGAATCAGTGGGGACTGACCTCAGTCATGTGACAAGGGACTGGAAATAAAAAACCAGGCTCTCTAATGAGTCACATCTTTGTTACAGTTGGGGTGGCCCAGAGCTGTAGAGGAACAGCAGCTGCTAGACCCAGTCCTGCTGCTGCTGTGTTAGTAGGGTTGGTTGTGATGGAGTTAAGGGAGCTCATCCCATAGACATTCCTGTCAGGTGGGGAAAGAATGTGCCTGCACCACAATGAAGTGGCAGCTCCTGAAACAATCATGCCTGGCCCCTTCTCAGGACTTATTTTCTAAGATCCTTAGGTTTTCCTCCATTGTTTCATTCTGGGACCACAATTTACACCTGCTTTCCCCTCAGTTATATGCAGTCACTATAGGAGCCTCATTTACTGGTAGGGTTGGATGAGGTCACCCTCCTAAATCCTTTAGTGGGCTTGATTCTCTTCTGCATTGCATCTTGGGTCTTGGGTCTGTCTCACTGACTACTGTAGATATGGGCTTAATCATTTCAAATTTGTTTTCATTTTGAAATATGTCATTGATCTACGTTATCAACAGTGTTTATGTAATAGGCAGCTTGATCAATTATTTTGTTACAATTAAATTATTGCCTTTTCAGTTACAAGTCTTGCATGTGCATAATGGAAGTTAATGATATTAAATAAGAAAGCCCTGAGTTGATGTGAATGGTCTCGCTTACATTGCTGTGTTTCTTGCTTGTAATGACTGTACAAAGAAATCTTAAACACTGTTGTACAATCCCTGATTAAGGTTATGTAGCCTGATGTTAGATTTTAATTCTGGCTTTAATAACTTGAACATTTACTACTCCTACTTTTTAAAAACAGGTAGCCAATTATAATCCTTGTTTTAAGATGTTACACTCACCCATCACTTTTTTGGCACAATCCCTAAAAGGGAAGAAAATAAAACCAAAAAGAACATGCCTACAGCCACTGAAGACTGCCTGTGGTACCGGCACTCCGTTTGGCTAATGGTCAAAACATCAGTAACAGAGAATGCATTGGATACTGTGTTGTATTCATCAGAGCATATCCGGGGAGCTGTATGAAACACATCTATGCCAAATTGAAATGAAAATGAAAAGATTTCATGAAAAATCCTTAATGTATCTCCCTGTTGACCAGTGCACGTTGCCCCTCATTTACTGTTGCCTTGGTCCTTAGCCCCATCTATCACATAAGTAAAGATGATGCTGCAGGGAATGTACTGCGTGTACTGTTTTAGGTGTTTGCAATAGCATCAGTGATTACAGAGGAGATTATGTAATCTTTAGCTAAATTCTTGGTATGTAGGAGAAAAAGAAATGGTTTTTAAATTATTTTATTTGACAATGGAAATGTATTTGTAATACCCACATTTTTTGCTAATGATTTGGTATCTTAAACAGTATTAAAATTATTACTAAATATTGCAATTGGAATTGGCTTTTCTGTTGCCAGCAACTGCTCTCTTAATGGCAGACCATCTGCAGAATTTGCATACTGTTCCATACCCAAACTGACTTGATACCAGTGAAACAAAACTGTAACAACAACAAGATATTAAAATGTAAGGGCAAATTTATGGTGGTATCAATTGGAACTATATAGGTAAGCTTATCCTCTAAACCACCCTTGACCTCACACTGTAACTCCCAATTAAAACAAAAAAAGATGGCAGTTGACCAATATTGGAACTAAATTAACCAAATATCTAGAATTTGATGTACTGGTATCATCCTGCAAATCTGTTGTCTCTCTTTTTTTAAGATTACTAGTAAAAACGTCAGTAGTTCCTTCTTTCTTTTACTAGGAAGGGATATTAGTAGGTTTATATTGGCTCACTAAATAGCCGTGAGTGGCTACATTACATTTATGTTGCTCAACCTGTGATTTTAGTCTCATCCATTTCTATGAGGCACCACGTGAGGTTCTAGTGGAGTCTATCAGTTTGAATGAAGATCTTCTTGCTCTGTGGAGAATTGGTTACAGGAGCTCTCGCCATATGCCTAATACATGTGAGACAGCACAGGTAACACTAAACAAATGGACCAGAGCAGCCAGATACGTCTTCATTCCTCTAGGTTGCCAGGAAGTGGTACAACTGGGAGAAGAAAGAAAACCACACACCCACTGAAAAGTGACAGCACCTACGAAAATCCCTGGTTTTATCTCCCATAAATTCTGAATTTTCTGATTTGCTCAGCATTTTATCAAGGGCTGTAGCTACCACTTGGTGAACAGAGGTACAGGTGATGTGGGGCATCAAACAAAAGGAAAGGTCGGTTCCTATATGTCCCCATTTTCACAGACAATGTTACGTTCTAAATGGGTTGGATTATGGGCTGCTGCTATGTGGGGCATATTGTTGAAAGCGCTGATTTTATTTGATCAAGGTCTTTGTTTTAATGCTGTGATGTGTAAGTATTAAAAGGGTTAAAGCAGTAATTAGCCCCTCAGTGTCTAAATATTGTGATGGGGCAAGGCCAGATGGCTATAGAAAGTAGTGGGAGATAGATATATTAGCTCCAGGCTAAAGAAATCCCTGGTACCAGGTTAAGTGAAATGGAAGCTGCTCCAGGTCAATTAAGACACCTGGGGCCGATTAAGAACTTTCCAGAAGGCAGGGAGAATGCTAGGTTGATTGGGACACCTGAAGCCAATCAGGGGCTCGCTGACACTAGTTAAAAGCTTCCCAGTCAGTCAGGTGGGTGTGCATGTCAGGAGCTGCAGAAGGAAGTTGTGCTGTTGGAGAGGCTGAGTAGTATACACCATATCAGGCACAAGGAAGGAGGCCCTGAGGTAAGCATGAAGTGGAGCTTGAGGAAGTGAGGGCTGCTGTGGGGGAAGTAGCCCACGGAATTGTCCATGTCATGTTTCTAAAAGGTCAGCTACCGTAGCTGATACTATTAGGGTCCCTGGGCTGGAGCCCGGAGTAGAGGGTGGGCTGGGGCTCCCCCCCCCACCTTTGCCCCCTGATTAATCACTGAGACTGGGAGACAACAGAGACTGTGCAAGGAAGGATAACTTGTCCTCACCTCTCTTGCTGGCTTATGATGAAAATGGCTCAGTAGACTGTGACCCTTGTCTCTAGAGAAAGAAGGGTTACGTGGAGGGTCACAGTGAGCCTCTGAGGCTAGCGAAATCCACTAGTAAACGCGGGACCCATGGAGGCAAGGACAGAGCTTTGTCACAATATATAGTAAAGGTGATATCCTCTCAGTGGCATACAACCATCTTATGATTTTAGGAATACCTATTTATTATCTCTTAGGAACTATTGATGGGATTTAGTACACCTCAAACGTTACATTTGTCCATTATACCTCTGAGAATGCACTGGTTTGCTTTTTTTAATCAACCTTCTATGGGCTTTGTATCAGTTTGGATGTTTAACAGAGAACTGTTGAATGCATCCATCTCTATGAATTCTAACATGGGAATTACTGATACAAAGGAGATGCAAATATATTAATTCTCATCTGTGAATAACTAAATCATTTGACAAAATTATTATAACTTTTACTGGTTCTTGAATGTTATCATAGTATTCCAGAGATATGCTGCAAGTTCTTTTTAATTTGTGTGATTTCTAAAAATTAAACCCAGTGCAAATTCTACAATTTCATTCTCTTTGACAAATCTGTCTTCAGTTCTGCCCATGTATATCCAGAAATAGGAACAATTTAAGCACTGTAATAAGGGCTATTATTCTGCCACAGTCCATATCTCTGATATATGCCTTCCATGTGTACAACAGCAAATCCGCGAAAGGAGACATGATTTGGCACAAAGTGAATGATTTAGTCCAAACCCTGAAAATCGTCATATGCAACTATCTGAAACATGTTGATCTCAAGACCATTTTGTAAACGAAAATATGTCAATTTTATAGTAGCTGGCATATCTTGTGTGTAAAGCTGATTAGATAGGATACCAACAGGTAGCTGTCTGCTACATGAATTTTTACATGACTTTCATCTAAATTAGAAATCTAACAGCAAAATCTATCATGTAGGGATGTCACCTGGATTTGTGGTACTCCTTTGAGGCCTTTGGGTTTAGAAACCAATGACTGCATTACACGTGGTAATTCACAAACTCTGAATTATTACACCATAATTCAAACTATGTCAAGTCTGGTTGCTCAGTTTTATTATGTAATAATGATCTATTAATAAATAATGCACAGATATATTAATACAAGTTACTAATGTAAACTATAAATATTCCTTACTTTGTTCTACTGGTTCAGAACACAATGTATGTGAAAATGTTATAAAATGGAACTTGCTTATGCAAAAAATAGTGCAATACATATTAGTCAGCTGTATTTTGTTGCTGGGCTGCGTGACTAATATTTATTTATTTATATAGTGATATCCCCCAGTCGTGGAAGAGGGCTCTATTGTGCTCAGCTCTGTAGAAATACAGAACAAAAAGATGGTCCTTGTACCGAAGAGCGTTGCAATCTAAGAAAACCAGATGGTGGTGGAGGAAGCACAAGGTAACAATGAAATGGTCATGATCAGTGGGGTAAGCAGTGGTCACAGCACACTCCCTGCATAAGCTTTATATAACTTTTGATTAAAGAAATTAAAAATATGAAGTTCCAAATGCAGGCAAGTATTATATATCTTGTATTTCCTGCTCATACATGCAGTCGTTAAAACTATTTCAGATCCAGGTTGTTGCTTCTCATCTAGGCCAGCTCCTAGCTAGAACCCCCAAGCCACTCTGAGAACCAGCCCTAGCCTGGGAGTGTGCAACAACCATCACCTCTACACCAGCCCAAGAAATTGCTCCATACCATACCTGGCCCAAACTTGCAGCTGTATCCATTCCTAACCTGATTCACATCCAGTTCCACCACGTGCCCATTCCTTAGCCCAAACTGAGTCTACGAACTCACACCAGCTTCTATCTGAGACTGAATTTACCCTATGCCAGCCTGAGCTTGAGCCCACAGGCTGAACCCAGTACTCACCGCAGTCAAGGCTCAAGGATTAGGTTTAATCGTAGGCATAGGTTCAAGTTACAGATAGTATTGGTGCCAGTGTGTGGCCTGGGGTTAGGATTAGGTTTGGCACCGGCTTGTGGAGTTGGACTCAGGTAAATGTTGCAGCTGAATTGTGAAATCAAACTAGGGTTAGTTTTGGTGCCAGTTCATTGGATCATGTTAGGATATGGACCATTTTGAGGGTTAGAGGTGAGGGTGGGTGTGACAGGTTGTCACTCCTAGGGTGCAGTTTGGGAGCCACGGGAACCCCTGCGCCTCTTTAACCTCCCAGCTGGCCTGGCTTTTCCTACGCTGCTCTGTTGGTGACTCACAGCCTCTTCAGGCCCTGGGGTCATTCAACATGACAGCAGGTGGCGCCACACACCCAAACTGAGGTACCAAAGTGCCTTACTCATGACAGGCAGGCGACAACAGCCAATTTCCTAGGTCCGTCACCCTGGACCCTTGCTGGGTATAAACCCAAAATTGTACCATCTTGCACATTGTACAGATCCCTGTGCAGTAAACTCATAAAATTCACCTTCCCCTCAATGTAGGAAGGATATGCACAATACGCTTGTGTTAACCAAGCTGAGATTTTTCCCCAGACACTTCACTCTGAGGCAGAGGTGAAAGTAAGCCGGTACGCCCTGGTAGGGCGTACCAGCAAGAGCCAGTGCACCATATTGGGGCAGCCCGGCTTCCCCAGGGGGCAAATTAAAGGGCCTGGGGTTCCCAGCAGTGGCTGGAGCCCCAGGCCCTTTAAATTGCCTCCAGAGCCTCACTGCTGGAGCCCTGAGGTATCAGTGGCGGGGCTCCGGTGGCTATTTAAAGGGCCCGAGGCTCCCCTGCTTCTACTACTCCCCTGCTACTCCAGGGGCTATTTAAAGGACCAGGGCAGCAGAGGCAGCTGGAGCCCTGGCCCTTTAAATAGCCCCTGGAGCCCCCACTACCACAGGGCTCTGGGGGCTATTTAAAGGGCTTGCGGCTCCCCTGCTTCTACCACCCCGATCCTTTAAATAGCTGCTGGAGCTCCGCCGCTTCCCCAGGGCTCTGGCAGCTAATTAAAGGACCAGGGTGGTAGAAGCAGGGGAGCCCCAGGCCCTTTAAATAACCCCCGGAGCCTTGGGCTGCTGCTGCTACCCCAGTGGGGGCGGGGGAGAAGGAGGAGGAGGGTGGGACACTTACCTTACAGGGGGACTGGGGCTGGCTCTGACCCCCTCAGCCCCACCCCTTCCACCCTAGGCCCCGCCCCTTCCAGGGTCCAGTGCTGCCCCCAGCGTACCAGTAAGACACTCGACTTACTTTCACCTGTGCTCAAAGGTACACTGGTTTAGATAAAGCAAGGTTATTAACTACAAAAAGATAGATTTTAAGTGATAGCAAACAGATCAAAGCAGATTACCTCGTAAATAAATAAAATTGGAATCTAATCCTAAAATACTAGAAAGATTGGATATGAATTAGCAATTTCTTACCCTGACTGATGATACAAGCAGGCTTGCATATTCTCAAGGCACAAGCTGCACTTGCTTTGCAGCTTGGGCTCCCCACCCCCATTCCAAGTCCTTTTCTTTCAGAGCTTCTCTAAGGTGTTGAGTTGTGGGGAAGTGAAGAACCACAGATGATGGCACTCCCTGTCTTATATAGGTTTTCCATAGGGCGGGAACCCTTTGTTTCAAAAATGTTCCCAGCCCAGTTTGTGGAAAAATACAGCTACTCAAAATGGAGATCAGTGTCATGTGCTCTGGTCACATGTCCTTGCATGCCTTGCTGAGTCATAACAGCCATTACTTATAGGCTGTCTGGAGCATTCTCAGGAAGACTCACCAGGTGGGGGGTAAGCTTCTCCTAAGGCCTACTGTTTTTCTGAATGGCCCATTACCCTGAATTGGCCCTTCGCAACCAGGTGTCTAGGCTGGAAGCATTTTGCCTAGTGGGTGTCACCCAGGTGTAACCACATTTGAAATACAGATACATAGTCGATATTTATAACTTCAGATACACAAATGATACATGCATACAAATAGGATAATCATATTCAGCAAATCATAACTTTTCCAATAACATCTTACATGACCCATCTTGTACAAAATGCGTCATAATTATGCCATAATCATATCATAATAATATTACTATGATGAATATGGGATGTAGTGTCAGTGGGGTTGAGTGGGGTTGAGTCCCATTCTAGGTTTGGGCTAAAATCTGGATTGTTCTGGCTTGTGAGCCTAGGTGAAGGTTGGCATGGGGAAAATATGTGGGCCTAGACTTTTGGTTTTGTGAAAGGGGCATTTTTACCAGAAAGTCATTAAAAAAAAATTCAATCATCTCTACTTAGGTACTTTTGAAAACATCACAAGGCACCTGTCTGCATCTCTAGGCTACTACATACCTTTGAAAATCTGGGCCTACCACCTCTCAGGGTTCCGGAGCTTGGGCTCCAGCCCGAGCCTGAACATCTACACTGCAATTAAACAGCCTCTTAGCCCTAGCCTGGAAGCCTAAGTCAGCTGGCACAGGCTAGCTGTCGGTTTTTAATTGCAGTGTTGACATACCCTAAAGTGGCATTGGTGAGAGCAATCATCTCTGCTGAAAACTTTAACTGTGGAAACAGCCTATGGTGCCAAATATTGTACATTGGAGTAACAATCTGCTTGAGGTAATCAGTGTTTTTCACCAGATCTTCAGACCTCATAAATTAGGATATACTGTGGCAGCCGCTCTCAGAAGTTTATGTGATTTGAAAGCCTATTTGGCATAGGGATATCTTAGTATTAATTAGGAGACTGTAATGAAATTTGTTGAGTGTGTTCTCTAGTGTGACTTTCTGGCTGTTTAAGAGATCTCAAAGCACATTTTGTTGTTGTCTTTTTGTTCAAGTGGTAAGTGTTCCTCCCCTTTAAAACACATCTTTTTAGTTGCTGTGTTTAGTTTGGATTGCCTTATGTGGAAAAGGGGAGAATGTAACTTTGAGATTATGCAGTTATAACATGTAATGTTATTGTAACTTGATATCATCCATATATGTATTTTACCATGATGATCATCTCTGCATTACGATTGTAACCAGATGTTGAAATTTTCCTAAAAATTTTCCTACATTCCTAACAAAAAAGATTGCTTTTAAGCATCACCATGGTAGACTCAGTCAGGGATCTCACCTTTTTCCCCTACCATCTTTTGCAATTCTGATTAATCCTACCTCAGAGTTAGTGTCTCAGATTGATTTTTCAGAGGAGCGGACCCACAATTACCCATTTCCTCCTTACTGTGTTGTGAAGATTGAATCACAATTTAAAACAGAAAATAAACATCACCAACTGAATGTTAATAGACCAGATGCTAAAACCCCTCTTGACAAGATGAGCCCCTTTCATGCAGAGAGCAAATTGTGCCAAACCTAGATATTAGATCAGAAATTATAACTTCCTTTTAATGTGTAATTATGTAAGCATTTTGATTTTCACTTACCATCATTTGCTGCCTCCGAAGCAAAATGAGAAATGACAGAAAATTGCTATGACTTTGACGTGTAAGCTATGAGTTTGCCGCACCTTGAGCTTAATATAAATCTACATTTAAAAGATGAATCGTATTTAGAGCTGCTTAAAAACCCATCTTAAATTGACTGCCTTATCTGCCTTAGCCAGAAGTACGTTTAACATTCCTTCACATACAAATGGAGGTGCCTCTGTCTGCTACAGCTACACTGATCTCAGAATGTTTGTGCTTTAGTATTCATAGTAATTGTCACAATGCCATGCATGGATTGAAATGCATTTTCTGTACAATGAGACAGGCATTATTATTCATAATGAGCTATATTTAAATGAGGAGTAGTTTTTCATTTCATTTAATAGTGCTGATTTATAAGAAGCTTCTTTTTAATTCCCCCAAATTAACCACCCCCAATAAAAACGTTTCAGCCTCATTCTGTGTGGCGGAAATAATTTGGTACAATGTGCTATTATACTTTAAAAGCATTTCTTTTTGATCAGGTATCCCACATTTTCTTCTGGGTTTTAGAGGAAAACCCTAGGCATTTAATTAAAATAGATTCTCTCTTTTTCCTTAGAGCCTAAAATTTATTTTCTGTTTTAGATAACTTAATCTGGGACCCAGCTTCAAACTTCAGAGCTTTTTACAGATAAGATGGGAGTCCACGGATCAATGCACATGGACAAATGTCTGCACCACTGAATCTGAGCAACTAAAAGCATTATTATACAAAAATAAAAGCCCTGACTCATGGAGGTATGCTTGAAAATAAATTTAAAATTTGGCTAGGATACTAAAGGTTATATCAGAGGTTCTCTTCTGTTTTCATAGTATGGTTAATATCTTAACAGAGATTTTCTTGGGGACACTTTCCCTCCAATTTGCAGTTGCATGGACCACCTCGATTCCTGTTAATGAATACATAACATCCCTGTGGCAACTAAAGCAATTGCTTGCATGGAAATTAATATTAGGAAGGATTTTTATGTATTTTTATCTTCTTGTGATGTAATTTAGCAGATGGAAATAAGAAAGAGAATTCATGTAAATTGACCAGCCAGCTCTTCACAGACCACTAGCAATTGTTCCATGGATAGTTGAGAACTGAAGCCTTAGAGAGATAGATAACTGTCTTCTATATCAGCATACATACTTATTTATAGCCCATTTCTGCCACCCTTACTCGTGCTGAATAGTATCTTACTCCTGGTTTTCTCACTGGGTGATCCTCATCCCTGCTCTGGCTCCTTTACATCACATAAAATGGCCAGAGTGGCATAAATGGTCCCTAAAAGCCCCATATCTGGCTGGGAAAGAATTCCCTTGGTGCCTGCACTGCAGAAGACAGCTGTAAGGTTGCCTTTCAAGGACCCCCTCATAATCCCTGGTGTCGGGGACATGATGGTGGCAGAGCTGGAGGCAGGAAGATTGTGTCAGGGCTAGGGCTGCAGCACATACAGCTGTACAGACTCTGGGCAGGGCTGTGGCCCATAGGGCAGCTCTGGGAGACTGCCGTAACTTAGGCAGGTTGCCTGGGCTGCCAGAATTATGCTGGGGACCTCTCCAGCCCCGGGAAGAGCCCAGGATGAAGAAGGCACAAAGGTGTCTTAAAAGTCACCTCAGCGATGCCATTGCTTAGGGTTGCAAGGTCTCTGCTATGCCTACACTTTGAGCTATGTGTGTGATTCCCAGCTCGAGGAGCTGTCCCAGCACTAGTTCTGATTGAGTTAGCATGCTGAAAATAGCATGTAGCCATGGTGGGGTGAGTGGCAGGAGGGGCTAACTGCCGGAGCACATGCCTAGTGTCTTGGACAGGTATGTACTTGGGGAGGCTAGCCTCTCCCACCACTTGTGCTGTTGTAGCTACACTTTAATCCAGCTAATGCTCTAAAAATAGAGCTAGCCCGGGCATGTCTCCTTGGGTTTGGATTCTCTCTCACACACACACCCCCAACTTGAAGTGTAGATATACCCTAAGAGGCACAACTGAGAACCTGTCCATTGAGTTACATGAGATGACTGGAAGAGAGATTCTGACCCTTAGAAAATGATTTATCTGTGAGTTGTTAACTGTTTAGAAATATTGTATTTGTCTCTGTTTCAGTGACGTTGCTATTGGCTCTGTCAATAAAGTTTCCATTTTAACGATGCTTCACAACAGCAGAACTAGTCTGATGATGCAGAGCAGGCTTTTGGCATTTGGAAGTATTGGAGTGTCAAATGTGTAAGGTAAGTTTTTAAAAGGGGCTTAGAGGTGGCTTCCTGTATGATGTTGGCATAGTGTAAGGTGAAGAGCTGAATGCTGTAGGAAGGGATGAGGTGCAAAAAGCAGTAACATCTTGTAAGGGACCAGAGCTGGGTACTGTGGTAAAGAGCCACTTAGAAAGCAAAGGTTTCAGAGTAACAGCTGTGTTAGTCTGTATTTGCAAAAAGAAAAGGAGTACTAGTGGCACCTTAGAGACTAACCAATTTATTTGAGCATAAGCTTTCGTGAGCTACAGCTCACTTCATTGGCTGTAGCTCACAAAAGCTTATGCTCAAATAAATTGGTTAGTCTCTAAGGTGCCACTAGTACTCCTTTTCTTTTTCAGAAAGCAAATACTGAGGCAATTCTAGTTACTGGATTTAGCATAGGACACAGCCCTCTTTTTGGCAGAACTTCACAGCAGCATAAATCCACAGAGAGGCTTCCCTAGTATCTGCAGGTTCAGCTCCATTAGGCTTAATCCCCTTAGTGAGAATTACAAACCTCCCACATCTGGAGTTCAAGAGTAAGTGAACAAGCCTGATAACTGGGAGCTGCAGGTAGAGAGCAAACACTGTAGAGAGAGGAATGGAAAACCACTCAGTGCTTTAACACAACACAATAGGCTAATGCTGCAGGCAACTATCCATCTTTAACTCCTGCTCACCCTCGAGGGGCGAGCTGTATACTAAGGTAGAGGTAAGGAAAAAACCCACTTTGGAGTCAGAGAGAGCATCACAATGTGTGCTCCTAAAAGATTAACCCAAGGAAACATGAGACATCCTCTTATCTCCTGGGAACTCATGTGCTCTAACTTGTGTAAATAGAGGGGGAAGAAATTCCACAGAAACAAACATAGGTGCTGGAACTAGGGGTGATGCTGCACCCCCTGGCTTGAAGTGGTTTCCATCATACACAGGGTTTACAGTTTGGTTCAAGGGCTCTCAGCACCCCCACTATACAAATTGTTCCAGCATCTATGGAAACAAATGAGGTAAACACTGGAGGTGTGAGAAGAAATGTAAACCAAAGATTCATTTAGCCTGCCAATGAATGGTCTTTAGTAGGAAAAGCTTGGAATAGAGCAACAAGCCACAACAGGGTATGTATTACTCCAGTGACAGGTGTGCACCTCATAGCCCTCGAAGAAGTGCACCAGTAGCCTGCTTATGTACGCCATGCTGTGTCCTATTAAAATCAGGATCTTTAATATTGTATTTAGTGTGAAAAAGCCTTTTGAAAGTCCAGTTGTGGGAGGTTTTACACAGCAATAACTTTCCCTGGGCAGAACAGTTCCTAGCAGAAGGCTATGAGCAAAGTTGACATCACCAAAATGGCCCAATCAGCCACACATTACATGCTTTTGGACCATCTGTGTCTAGAACCAGACAAATTATTGTTGAACCCCTCTGGCAATTTTGGTACTGATTCCTATTCCTCCACCTTCTGGCTCTAGCTCTTTCCAATGTCAGCTGAGCCCTGGCACCTCAAGGCTTGACACTTCTGGGCTCCTGGCCAGCAGCTGCCGCTCTCCGGCCGCCCGGCTGTGAAGGCGGTGCTGCCATTAGCAGCAGCAGCAGGGCAGAAGTAAGGGTGGCAACACAACATACCAGGCCCCCCTTACTTCTGCCCTGCTGCTGCTGGCGGCAGAGCTGGGTGGCAGCAGCTGCCACTCTCTGGCTGCCCAGTCAGTGCTTCATTTGTTCCAGGGCTTGCTTGGGCTGAGCCTTGGCACCTCTTTCATTACAAATTAAGCACTGCCCGTAAGTTACTTACTAAAGAAGTCAAAGGCAAATGATAGGCAGTGCATCACTGTCTGTGACTTTAATGATAAACATTTTTTAAGGCGAGCTGGTGGGCCACATTTGGCCTGTGGGCCGCCTATTTAGTATCACTGTCTCAGTGGAGTTATACCTTCCTCTGATCTCATCTAGTCCACGGTTAGCGATATCATAGTGAACTAGATGGACCGTTGGTCTGTCCCATTTTGACAATTCCTGTTTTCCTATGGCTCACCAAACAGCAGCATTAATACTGTGCATGTACTATATAAGAGACACTGTTTTCTTTCCACCCTAGCCAATGAAATACTGTAAAATGTAATAAAACAGCTACCACTGTGATCTGTCCTGAAGGGTATTGTACACGATGACATAAAGAACAAGATCCAACAGAGGGAAGATTCAAAATACACGAGCATAGCCATAAGCAAAATTAATTCGGTCTTACAGCATGTTTATGGTCATTACTTACCTGATCATTTTCTGTCTAAAACATGCTGTAAATAACGTGCATATTTTCTTACACACACACGTGCCATATGTGGTGTCTTATAGTACCGGATTTGGTAGAAAATCACAATCTGCACAAGAATAACTAACACGGCTGCTACTCTGAAACCCATCAAAGAATAATATGCTGCAACATATGCCATCACTACAAAACTGTATGTTTTAATAATATTCAATGATACATCAGTGGCAGATTAGCCCCCACGCTCCGACCCTGCTCCCGCAGCAGGGGAAGCCCTCGTGCCCAAACCCCGGCTGTGGCCCCGAGATTGGAGGAGCTATCACTCCCCACTGTGGCCCCAGGACTGATGCGAGGGTGGGGGCAGGAAGGAGCGGGTTGCAGTGCTGCAGTGGGTGGGCAGAATGGGACAGGACCATGGGTGGAATGGGGTGGGACCTCAGGGGTAAGGGGCAAAATGGGGTGGGGCTGTGGACGGGGCTGCAGGTGGAAGGAGCGGAATGGGGGCAGGGCTTCAGGCAGAAGGGGTGGGGAGAGGCCCTCCACTTGTTTTGGCCCAGGGCCTCACCAGACCTTAATCCACTTCTGGATACAGTAATACTACACCACACTTTTCTTTTTTTAATGCAATCATGTTTTTGTGAGAAAGAAGCCATTAACAAAGCTGTTTTACGCAATTACGAGCCTGAATTTAATTTACACACAGTGTATTGTGCTGATCTTATATCCTGTAATATTTTTAACAGTGAGGGTAGTGCCTGACTCTTTGTTCATTGATGTTGTCACTGTTAGGCCAAATGAATAAAGATTCCACACGGTTCAGCCTGATAACGCTTCAAAGCCCCGAGCTTCGAGTCCTTGCCAAGGCTCAGTTTCCCTAGCATTTACTGAGCAGAATGCAAGCCAGTTGCATACTGACGGGAGGGAGCAGTGTTTGTAGGGTAACAAGGCCAGGAAAGGAGGAATTTTATAAGAGGGGGAGAGATTGCAGTCTCAGCTGACTATTGATAGCTGGATTGCCATTGGAGGAGCTGCAGAGATGTAATGGGGCACTCATGCCTCGGGGTATATTTCTAGGAAGGAAGTAGCATCAGAAGTTTGAAGGGGGCATGACAGGGAGAGGGCAAAGGAGAAAATCTCACCAGTGATCTCGGGTGGTTCATCAGATAAAAAGTGGTAAAAATGACACCCTTGCTATCCAATCAATCAATGCAATGCAGCCCTTGTGGGGACACAGGCATAAACCTTACACCAGTTCAAGGGTGGAGAACAAACATGGATGCACTCAGTTGGTGCAGCAGCACAGCCTGTCAAAGCACCACTAGCTAAGCACTCAAATGTGAGCAAGGCCTGTGTGGTCTTCAGCACAGGAACTGTCTATATTGCTGTGTATTGCATGTGGTACCAATCAGCACTGAACAAATAATAATTAATCATTCACTTGTGTCTACTTAAAGCAGATGCTTTCTTCATAAATCTCAGTTCCATGCTGCATGTTTGAAAAAAAACAAACCCAAAACAATAAGAATACACACAGACTTGAACCAGGACCAGAAGTTTTTCTGTGGTAACTACACGTAATGTCAGCAATACTTAAATTTTGTACCTCAGGTCATCAGTGAATTATGGTCAATTCCAGTTTGTTTCTTCACTTTTACTCTGTCCCTTATAAAAAATAATCTGAGACAAAATAGGTGAGGTAATATCTTTTATTGGCCTACACCTACCATGTCTCTGTCTCGGGTCCTGGGACCAACACAGCTACAACACTGCAAACAAAAATAATCTGATCAGCCATTTCTTGTATACGATTCAGTAAAAGCCTCAAAGGGAAATACTCTGAGAGTGTATTGACTTATTAAGTCACCTGATTTGTGGCTACAGCTATTTTCTTTATCTGAGCAAAGCTACAAGAAGTAAATCAAATATGGGCAAAGATTATTTTTGCATTCTGTTTGCTTTTTGAGCTGCTCTTGGTGAGCCTTTTACACTACTGTGCTCATCATGGCACAAACAGTTCTGGGGGCACTCAGCCAAAGCAGCTCAACGACTGCTGCTGTAGGAGGCGTAATCATACCCCAAGCTCAGAAGTGCTATTACAAGGCACTAAATGAAATATTAAGTGTTGTGCAAACTACATTGAGGTGCTTGGTTTCTACTAATCAGTTTAAGCCAAGCAGCCTGAGACATGCCTATTTAAGTAGTGTAAATCGAGTAGCTATGTTTTCAGATACACATCTAGAGATCTACTTCTGAGGAGGCATGGAAACTCTAGGAACTGGATTCTAAGTGCTGATACATGTGTACAACTCCCATTGAAGTCATGTATCCAGAGTTCCTATATAACCTGGGGCTGCTGGCTTGGACATGGATGATGCAGATTTTCACCATCATCTGGAGACTGCTGAAATCCCACATGTGTGGCGAGAAGCCAGGGTCATTGCACTCCTAAAGCCTGGAAAACGTGCAGATGACCCTTCTAGTAATAGGCCAAGCTCCCTCTTGAGCACTACCTACAAGGTGATGGAGCATATGATGCAGAACTGAATTGGGCCCTCTGTGGACCCCAACTTACCCAATGCTCAAGCTGGTTTCCAACAACACAGAAGTTGCCGTGACCCGGTCCTGGCCCTCACTACAAACACTGAGGCTGGATTCCAATGACAACTCAAGTCTGGTACTGCTTTCATTGATCAGTCAGTGGCACGTGACACAATCTGGAAGGACAGACTGCTACCGAAACTGGCCAAAGTAATCCCCTGTGTGCAGAGTCCCTGGCTGCTGAACACCATGCACAGTAGCCAAATATGTGCGTATATCTTGGAGGTCAAACCAGCCAGCCGCACACTTTAAATAATGGGCTTCTACAAGGCTCTGTACTCACTCTGACATGCTTCAATGTCTACACCAGTGATATGCCTGAAATGAGAGCACAGAAGTTTGCTTATGCTCCTGATTTGGCACTCGCAACTCAGGCCTGTATTCAGTTAAAGAGCTTGATGTGACCCGTAATCTGACCTTCAGATCATGGAGGCCTACTTCCAAAAGTGGTGGCTGAGACCAAATACAAGCAAATCAGTGGTCTCTGCTTTCCACCTTGACATCAGAACTGCACAAAACACTCTATTGAGTTTTGTGGTGAAACTGTGTTATGACCCAAAGCCAACATATCACAGTGTCATTCTTGACCACACACTCACCTTTCATGACCACCTCAAGTAAGTAGCCTCCAAAGAGAAGACTCACATCAGTGTTATTCAAGCTTGAGATCAATTGCCCCGTAGCTATGAACACTGGCTGTGGCCCTGTGTACTTGCATGCAGACACTCACCACTTACTGTGCGCTGGTGTGGGCAAACTGCCATACCCAATTTGTGGACAAGCAACTGACTCAGACCATGAGAAACATCATGGGAACTTTAAAAATCAACACCTCTGCTGTGGATTTCTGGATTAACAAACACTGAACCTCCAGCTATCTGTCGAGATATAGCCACTGCATGAGAACTTACACACACCGAAGACTACCCAGAACTTCCCATCTGGCAGATTGTGAACAACATACCTCAACAATGCCTGCAATTGCAAAAACCACTGTCTCCTCATGTCTCTGGATCTGGCCAGGGACTGGCAAAGTGGCTGGACCTCATCCCCCATTACAAACAAGCACATTATCCTGATCCACCAAGCCGCTCTCATAGTTTCGACCTGCCACACAGACTTTGGATCACACTGAACTACATCCAAACAAACCACAGAAGATGAGGCTACTTGATGCACACGTGGAAAATCAAAGACTACCCTTCATGCACCTGTGGTGAGAACATCCAAACCACTGAATATAGCATAACGCAGTGTCCTAAATATGGATTCAAAGGTGAAATGGTTGATATCCAAAATGTCACAGAGTGGGCCTTCAAATGGCGTATAGACCTACAAATGTGTATGTCTGTTGCTCTGCAGGTGCCATATGTGTATGAGAAAGAGAGATTGAAGTCAAGGGGAGTTGTACATAGGAATCTAAAACAGTTTGGCTCTGAGTTCTGCAAATCCCAATCTGCCTATTTTACTTACCCAGTTCTAAAATGCTTGATATTAACAACATACATCAAGTGCTAGTATACTGTGCTATTGACAGAGACATGGTATAAATCACTAGGAAATACATTGTAGGGAACAGTACTGTACTGGATGGGGAAAGACTGGGTGACCTAATAGGACTTTTCTATATCAAATTTGTTGATTCTGAGGGACATTGGTGATGTACAGTGACACCTTTGTTAACACCTTTGAATCTCCTCATCCATTTATTCCACCGAGATTAATACAAGACCAGTATCTGGAATGGCACAAGATCATCTTTTGATCTTTTCTGGAACAAAAATGAAAAACTACTGAAGCAATGAATGCAAATTATAACACCCACCTTACCCTTTAATGCACCCTTCCACTGTGCTCTTCAACCGTCACTCGTGGGTGGAGATGACATAAACAGATAATTACCGGTTCTCTTAATTTGCCAGCTAAGAACCAGATTGAATAATACGGTCACTTCATTGTCATCGTCTACTTTTTTTAATGGATATACGTTTTGCAAAGAAGTGGCCTTCAGTCATTGCCATGGAATTGTGCTACAAATGAGTAATGGGAATCTCTGTCCTCAAATAAAGGAAGTATTAAGCTTTATTAATAACACACATGTACATTGACAGTAAAAAACACGTTTGCTGTCTGGGGAAGCACTTTTTGCTAAACGTGCAGGATATCTGCGTTTCTGAGTCGTGCAAAGTGGCTGGAAAGTAACCAGCTCGGGCCAGCTGAGAATTCCTCCAGCATGGGAGAGATCTCAGCTGGTGTAAAGCCAGCAGACCTAACTGCTATACTAACTATGCCCCCACCTACCGTGGTGTCAAAGGAAGGATGATGAGGTAACATCTTTTATTGGACAATGCATGAGATGAGCAGGTGCTTGATAGTTAAATCTCAGAGTGACTCTAAATAACGTTTCAAATGCACCATTTACTTTGAGTTATTGCAGATGGGCTTCTCGGAGCCAGGGTATTTTAAGGGAGGATTTGTGATCATTTGACACAGAAACTAGAGAAAATAATCTGAGCATAAGGAATGACCAGAAAGAAGATGCAAGAATAAGAGTGGAAGAAAGACACTAAAGAGATGTTAATTAAGTAAGCAGGTTCTCAACCAGGTGCTTATTTTGATATAGATAATAAAAGGAATTCAAACAGGCATGTTTTTAATGTGATTTAGTGGATGGGGCATAGAATTAGGAACCAGGAACTGCTCAGTTTTAACCTTGCCACTGCCACTAATTTACTGTGTGACCTTGAGCAAGCCACGCTGTGCCTCAGTTTCTCCATTTGTGAAAACAAGGATAATAATAGTTACGTAATTCAGAAGTGTTGGGGATGTATTTAAATAGTTAACATTTGTACCTGGTGATATACAGTATTATAGCAGTACAGAACTGTATTATTTATTTAATTTTATGATTTGTTGTTACTAAATGTCTGAGCATATAATTTTCTACATTTTCTTCTAAAACCCCCATAAAGAGGCAAATCATTTAATTCTGCAGTGTCTCAGTTCACTGCTATTGCACATTATATAGCTAATAGTGAGTAATCCCAGCAGCCAGCTATTTTTATATTTTAAACAGAACAAACTCTTTAGAATAGTTTTCCGCTCCATAGCTGTAGTCTGCAGGGTCATCAGTGACTTCACGTGTACTGACAAATAGAGTTTGAGATGTGTTATATTACAGGAGGTAGGCTGGTAGATTTTTTTCTATCTTTTACAGATATGTTTGGATAATTGTATTTACTGAAATCACCTCCATGTCCTTTCCCACTTCTTTCTGAAGAAGACAGCTTTAACAAAGGTAGTCTGATGTTTTATTGATATGATGTTAACCAGATTTCAGACTTTTCTATCCTAAATAGGATTTTTGGGAAAGCAGTACATATTGGTTCAAGCAAATGTTATTGCTTTTGGTGGCTGTTGAATAGTCTAAATGAAATGAGTTTTGGTGAGTCATAAAACCCACCCTTGCAACTAGCACTAAATGAGAACCTTGTTGGCCAAGGCCCGAATGGATATGGAAACTCTGTATAGACATAAACCATATAATTAGTTACATTTGGCCATTATTAAAGATTCTAGAAATGGTTATTCAATCTTAATTTCAAGTGTGTTCAGGCATGATCAAAGCCCTTTGGCTTCAGCGGAAAGGCTTTCACTGATTTCAGTGGATCACCTCTTTAGAAAACAGTGGGGTTGGGGGTTTATTTTTTTGGCTTTTTGGGGGGTTTTGTTTTTGTTTTTTTTTTTGCCCTCCTTATACCAATCAGAAATCCTTGTAAATTGCAGAAGTGATTCAACACTTTTAGTGGTTTCTCTTGAAAAGGGCTTAGGTATGTTTGTGCAGAAACTCGTATTGTCACTGCCCAGGCTTCTCCATTTTTGTCAATAGACAGAGGACTTCAGTTTCTGACACAGCCTCTCTGGTACATATTCAGATTTAAAAAAAAATAGTCTTCAAAAAGCAGAATAAAAAATAAACAAAACCAAAGCAATATCAAAACTACACTAGCATATCCGGGGTGGGCCAGGGCTGGGCTGAGCCAGTGCTTGTGATTGTCTTGTCTGAAATTAATCCCTGCGACATTAGAAAGAGTAGTGTGTCCCAGACTGCATTTACCTCAGCTGTTCATTTCCCGGCTTTCTTCTAACATTTGTGTTTTGTGTGGCTGAGACGTTTTTGGTTTTGGCTGCCAACTGCATGTTCTGGAAGGGTCTGAGGCTCTGCTAAGCATCCCTAATTCTCCTTTAACTAAGTGCTTTTGTTAGGGATTAAACCTGTGTCACGGCACGGAGGGATTATGAGGAATCCTTGGCATCAAGTCATGCTGCAATTACATGCAGTGGAGGTGGAAGGAGAGATAGGGTGGGATATAGATTTGGGGTGCCAGGTGTCCAGTTTTCGATCGGAACGCCCGGTTGAAAAGGGACCCTGGCGGCTCTGGTGAGCACCACCAATCGGGCCGTTAAAAGTCCGGTCGGCTGTGCTGTCGGTCTAAGGCAGGCTAGTCCCTACCTGTCCTGACACTGTGCTCTTCCCAGAAGTGGCCAGCAGGTCTGGCTCCTCGGCGGGGGGAGACCACGGGGCTCTGCACATTGCCCCCACCCCAAGCACTGGCTCTGCACTTCCATTGGCTGGGAACCGCAGACACTGGGTGCTAGGGGGAGCTGCCTGAGGGCGAGAGCAGCCCATGGAGCCTCTTGGCCCCCCACCTAGGAGCCAGACCTGTTGGCCACTTCCAGGGCGCAGCACGGAGCCAGGACAGGCAGAAAGTCTGTCTTAGCCTCGCTGCACCACTGATCAGGAGCCGCTTGAGGTAAGCCTGCCCTCGAGCCCCAACCTCCTGCCCCAGCCCTGAGCCCCCCTCAAACCCGGAGTCCCCTCCTGCACCCCAAACCCCTCATCCCCGGCCCCACTCCAGAGCCTGTACCCCCTCCTACATGCCAACCCCCTGCCTCTGAATCCCTGGGCCCCACCCCCCAGCCTGTAGCCCCCTCCTGCACCCCAAACCCCCCATCCTAGAGCCTGGAGCCCTCAACCCCTCCCACACCCCAACTCCCTGCCCCAGCCCGGAGCCCCCTCCTGCAACCTGAACCCCTCATTTCTGGTGCCACCCCAGAGCCTACATCCCTAGTTAGAGCCCACACCCCCGTATCGCACCCCAAACTCCTGTCCAAGCCCAGTGACAGTGAGTGAGGGTGGGGGAGAGCGAGCCACCAAGGGAGGGGAAATGTAGTGAGTGGGGCCTTGGGGAAGGGGTGGGGCAGGGCCTTAGGGAAGGGGCGGGGCTAGGGTGTTCGTTTTTGTGCGATTAGAAAGTTGGCAACCCTAGGGGGAGATGGAGAGGAGCTAGTCTTGCTACAGCTGCTCCCTGCTGGTAGAGAAGATACAGCCTCTAGAGGCCCTTCAGTACACAACTACCTGTACCAGTGAAAGGCATAGAGCAGCCTTGTCACCTCCCATAGGTGCACTTTGCAGGTAGGCCCTCTGCTGTAACACTGAAGCTTTCCTTAGTGTGAAGACTTTTGTGAAGAAAAATCCCCCAACACTTTCTCCTAAGAGGTGTATTAGGCCATGTCTACACTAGCGAGCTTACAGCAGCACAGATGTACCGATGCAGCTGCGCTACTGGAAGATGGCTCGTATAGCTGCTCTATGCCGATGGATGAGAGCTCTCCCATTGACATAATAAAACCACCTCAATGAGTGGCGGTAGCTATGTCGCCAGGAGAAGCTATCCCACTGACAGCCCTGTGCACTCTACCACTTCTGCCGGCGAAACTTATGTAGCTCAGGGGTGTGATTTTTCATACCCCTGAGCAACATAAGTTTTGCCGACAGAAGTGGTAAGGTAGACATGGCTCGCACTTGTGACCCCCACCATTAAACTGACCCCACCTAAAATCCTGATGACAGCTTGTACATGTTTTGGGGTAACTAAAGAGTGGTCAGTTGTGTTCTACAGTGTGGCTTGCAGCCACTCTCATTCATTCAGTACAGAGGCACACTTAGTCTCCTCATGAGGGACTATCATGAAGAAACATTTATTTTATTTGGGCTGAAGTTTTGAAATAAGTGGAGGTGAAATATGTATAGCAGTTCACCATTGTCAGCTCACTGAAGTGTATCCAAGGGTCCACTTTGAAGGAGGAAATTTGCTAAGGTGCCATCTTTCTGATCTGACTTCATAAATACTGTAATATTATTTTAAGGTTATGGCACTAAAAATAAAATAACATTTTGTGACTGGAGTATTTTCTTTGAGAAATACATAGCAGATCTTTCACAACCAATGGTTTGTAGGAAAGTACGTGGAAGATAACGGAACGAAGGAAAACTTGAGTAGTGCTGAGCGGAACCAGATTTTTTGGTTTGTTGGCAATTTCAAAAAGTCAGGAGGAAAATTGTTTTTCTGGCCAAAATGAAAATTTTCAAAATTTTCAGAAAATAAAAAGTAACAAAATATTCTGTTTTGGGTTAACAAAATATTTTGTTTTGATTTCAGCCATTTTTACATATTTTTTATTAAAATAATTAAAAGAAATTTTAAATGAAAATGGAACATTTTGATTTTTTCAGATTTTGTTTTGTTTTCTAAATGAACAACTTGGAGAAACAGACAATTCACAAATGGTTGTGGTGTCACCAAATCTGCATTTTTTGTTGAAAAAGTTTTTTGGTTGAAGATTTCCCCCCAGCTCTACGTACAAGGATATTTTTCCATAATTGCACAAGTAATTCCCACTTATATTAATAGAAGATTAGTGCAGTATTAATAGTACAGAACTAACCCTGTGTGTGTCATATTTATAGATATGAAAACATTATAATAAAATTAAGTGAGAAAGAATAGAAATGGTTATTTTTTTTTAATTGGCAGAAATAACAATGAACAGGGAATTGGATCTCTGGACTCCTGGGGTCTCTTAATAAATGCAATTAATTCATGTAGCCTTAGAAAGTAATTTAACCTCGTGGGACTTCATTTTCCCTATCTATAAAGTGGGGGTAATGAGATGTCTCTACTCAACAGAGCTGTTGTGAGACTTGATATTTGTAAAGTGTTTTTGACGGTATAGCAAGAGAAGTATAGGCTCTTAAAACATCAAATTTACAAATGAATTTATAGACATAGTATTGGCTTCCTTTCTTTCAGGTCTCCTCAGGGTTGATATTTAAGATATTTTTAGAGATCAGACAAACGTTTCTAGAAATGTACACATTTAATGGAAAATTATGGTTTATAAATTCCTTATGTGACACAGCATGGCCAGAAGGCAGCAGAAGAATGATATAGGAGAGATATGTAAGTCCCAGGATGAGGAGAAGCCTTATTCCCTGTAGAGGGAAGAAAGGTTTCTATAGATTAATTAAAAGCACCTGAAGCCAATTAGAACACCTGAAGCTAGTCACCTGATAAAAACCCCCTGCTTCAATCAGCCAAGGGAAGGAATTGGAGCAGAGAGCAGTTTGAAGGAGTTGAAGTAGAGGAGAGTTTGGAGAAGTGCCATAGCTGGCTAGAAGACCAAGACCCTAAGTAAAGAGACACCTGGTTTGTGCAGAGAGAGAGGGCAGGAAGCCCCACAAGCTGAAGAGCAGGAGAGGGAAATAGCCCAGGGGAAGGAAGCACAAGTTCAAGCGGTTTACCACTATCCCTAGGGCCCCTGGGCTGGGACCCGGAGTAGAGGGTGGGCCCGGGTCCCTCCCTCTCCATTACCCTTCTCTGGGTTACTAATGTGACAGTAGATACCCTAGTTCAGGGGCAGGAAACCGCACCCTGAACCCCCCACAAGAAGAGGAAGTGTGGGACCCATCACAATCGTAAAGGCAATTTGCCACACTTAATTCTCTTTCTTTCTTTGGGGAGGCGGGGGAGGGGTTAAACAGGAGCAGGACCAAGAAGGCTGTCAGCAATCTACAAAGCTTTATGATTTGAGAATATAAAGTATTTGCCTTCTGCAAGGTATTGCTTAATGTAGTCTGTCAAAAGCAGTACACCCTGTCAGTATGTCCAAACAACATGAGCTTTGAATTTCCTCAACAAGGCTGAAACTATACACCGCACTTTCAAAGCAGATATATTAAATAAAGTCTGTCACGTCTCAAGCTGTGTTATTGTTAATGTATGGTTAATATTAAAAATGTGTTACCCTCTTATGTAGAGCTTTGATTAAGTAGATAGTGGCAGCTAGTAGTATGCCTGCTCTAAAAGACTCCTTTCCTAACACGGGCAGACTCAGATCCAGGACGGGTGAGATTGTGACTGTGTACAGAGTTGGGGTTTACAGAGTTGCCTTTTTTCCCTCCAATTTGTCGTTCCCTCCTAGCATCCTCTGGGATTCAAGTCCCTCCACAGGAGGCAGAAAGGAAGCAGGGCCTTAGCCCTGCATACCTATGTGCTGGCCAGCAGATCTGGCCAGCCATGGAAGGAAGTGCATACTTCACAGTCCTAAGGAATGTTCCTTAGCCACAGCCCCTCCTGGTGCTCCTGCTGGGGTGGTGTGGCTCCATGGCATCCCAAAGTAAGGCATTGTAGCTACAGTCTTAGTGAGGTTACAATTCACAGTTAGACAAAGCCATTAATTCCTTACTTTCCCCCTGGCTGGATCTATCAGCCTAGGCAGAACAAGGGCTCTCTGAGGACAAGAAAATGTCTAGTGACTGTTTATTATGTGAATGATTGCAGGAAATGAGGGATGGACTTTTTTAAGTTGTTAAGGTGGACTTAGGTTCTTCCCTTCCCATTTCCCTTGCTGTAACCTCTCTCAAAGACCACATGTCACGGCCATTTTCCATCTAAGGAAAAATGGAGAGGACTTCCTTCAAGCCCTGATACCACCACTCCTCAATCAGCCTAAAAGGGCACAGCTGAGCAAGATGTGTTGGTCCCTCTTCATGCCTCCTTCTACAGAGTTGAGCAGACTATCCCTGAAGCACTCTCAGCCTCAGCCTCTGCTATGCCAAAACCAAAACCAAACCAAACCGAAACCCCTCAAAACAAACAAGCCAACACCACCACAGCCTGGTCCAGGGACTGAAAGTGTGTGCTCTTTGATAAGCAAACCACTATGTTAGCTTCATAGTCTCATTATTGCCAACTTTCACAGTTTTATAAGTCTTGCGATGTGTGGGTTTATCTTAAAGCTCCAGCTGCTGGAGTCATGTTATCAATGAAAATCACATCTTTCATGAAAAAAAAATCAATTTAGACCTTCCTGTCCTTCCAGATTTGCAGAGAAAAGTTGTAAGGGTGAAGCTTAAAGGCTTTGGAGAACTCACAAGCCAAAAAGAAGCCTGAATTTCCCATTTTTCTGTTAACCATTTCATGCGGTTTTTTGAGTCCCTGCCTCATGTTTTTTGAATGCTTGGGGTTGGCAATACTTCAGTCTGACGCTGCAAGTAGCATGTTCTCCGGAGGACAGCTCTGTTTAGAGGCAAGATTGTGTCACTAGCACAGCTGTGTGGAGTTGCAAAAATGTATTTCCAAACATGAGTGCCAATTTTTAAATGCCAGGTTTCAGAGTAACAGCCGTGTTAGTCTGTATTCGCAAAAAGAAAAGGAGTACTTGTAGCACCTTAGAGACTAACCAATTTATTTGAGCATGAGCTTTCGTGAGCTACAGCTCACTTCATCAGATGTATACCGTGGAAACTGCAGCAGACTTTATATACACACAGAGATCATGAAACAATACCTCCTCCCACCCCACTGTCCTGCTGGTAATAGCTTATCTAAAGTGATCATCAGGTGGGCCATTTCCAGCACAAATCCAGGTTTTCTCACCCTCCACCCCCCCACACAAATTCACTCTCCTGCTGGTGCTAGCCCATCCAAAGTGACAACTCTTTACAAAATCAAGTCGGGCTATTTCCTGCATAAATCCAGGTTTTCTCACATCCCCCCCACCCCCATACACACACAAACTCACTCTCCTGCTGGTAATAGCTCATCTAAACTGACCACTCTCCAAGTTTAAATCCAAGTTAAACCAGAACATCGGGGGGGGGGGTGTAGGAAAAAACAAGAGGAAACAGGCTACCTTGCATAATGACTTAGCCACTCCCAGTCTCTATTTAAGCCTAAATTAATAGTATCCAATTTGCAAATGAATTCCAATTCAGCAGTTTCTCGCTGGAGTCTGGATTTGAAGTTTTTTTGTTTTAAGATAGCGACCTTCATGTCTGTGATTGCGTGACCAGAGAGATTGAAGTGTTCTCCGACTGGTTTATGAATGTTATAATTCTTGACATCTGATTTGTGTCCATTTATTCTTTTACGTAGAGACTGTCCAGTTTGACCAATGTACATGGCAGAGGGGCATTGCTGGCACATGATGGCATATATTACATTGGTGGTGAATTTGTGTGGGGGGGTGGAGGGTGAGAAAACCTGGATTTGTGCTGGAAATGGCCCACCTGATGATCACTTTAGATAAGCTATTACCAGCAGGACAGTGGGGTGGGAGGAGGTATTGTTTCATGATCTCTGTGTGTATATAAAGTCTGCTGCAGTTTCCACGGTATACATCTGATGAAGTGAGCTGTAGCTCACGAAAGCTCATGCTCAAATAAATTGGTTAATTTTTAAATGCGTTTTCTTTGAACATGTTTGTTTTCCTCTTAAGTTTGTCTTCTGCTAAAGTTCTAGTTAATTTCCCTGGCAAGAGTGTTCAGCCAAACATCGAGTTCTAAACAAATACTGCAAAATATTTGTCGAAAGTGAATCTGAATATGTATTTACACAAGAACTCTGAGTTCTCGTCCAATCAGAGAACAGAAACGTACCATGTGATCTATGTGCCAAGCAAAACAGTTCAATAATGAATTTTGTCTTCTTAAAGTAATACCAATAGCTAACACTTTGAAAGCAATGCATAGGCTAAAATGTGTTGGCATAAAATATTAAACAATTTCAACCAGGAAACATATCTGAAGAAACTTGTCTGTTCAAGGACACTTTCCAAACAGCTAAAAGGACTAAATCTGACTAAGAAATTACTGGTTAGCTAGTAGATAAAATAAAAAGCAATGGTTGTATTAATAAATAAGAAGAGCTCCTGTCAAGACATAGCCGTCTAGGGAAATATAGTTTCACTTTTGTTAATGCTAAAATCTACAGGTCTGACATCTTGTATACTACCACTAGCAAGAACTTGGAGGAACTAAAGTCATTTAAAAGTAACACCAATAATTGTAGTTACAATGATTCTGATATTTCCTCAGCCACTTGAGACATTTCAAAGTAAGCAATCTTGCTTAAACTCCCCATTGTTGTCATTCCAGCCTATATTTCAAGAAGCAATCTAAAACCAATTGCTTTTGGTGGTGTTACTTTATTTCTGGGTAACTGGAGATACTTCTCCATGAACTATGAGGCCAGGCTATTAATCTTTCCCGGTTATCACCATCACAAAATCATGTACTATAGCTGTTGATTACTTTTCCCAAACTGGAATCACCACAGTGTTAGGAACACATCAGGGGTTTTTCTCTTTGACAGAAATATGCTTACACAATATTGTAAGTTCTTACTGATGCTTTCTTGGTAGACAGGATTCCACACAAAATTAGATTGTGAGATATTGCTGGAGAGGCTAAAGCCCTTTATGGAAAAAGACAATTTCCATTTGTGTGTGTATACAGCTAGAAAGTCCATCACAGTCTGTCTTTGGCATTTTTATTATGGGATATGTCATTTTTTATGATGTAAGCATTGTAAAAAACGTCACAGGCTCCTACAGGAATATGTTCTTGTTATATAAATGATGAAAGTACGTCATCAGAAAGTGGAAAACAGACCTGTTTGCAAAATAGCACTGTGCACACTACCACTTGACTGTATTAGAACCAAAAACAATGCTCACAAAGCTCCCTACAAAGGCCTTGAAAAAGCAAAATGCCGAAGTATGGGCTTAAAGTTAAGCACACGATTATGGGGAATAATCCAAAGCCTGTTGAATTCAATAGGAGTCATTCCATTCACTTTAATGGGCATTGGATCAAGCTGAAAAGCCCAGATTTTTAAAGGTAGTTTTAGGTGTTGCTCTGCTCTGCATTGCAATGGCTAAGTGACTTAGGCCAGGTCCACACTACAGAGTGAGATTGACCCCAGCTATGTCGCTCAAGCATGTGAAAAAGCCATGCCCCGACCGATGCTGTTACACTGACCTAACCCTTGGTGTAGACAGTGCTAGTTGATGGAACAATTCTCTCGGGGAGGTGGATTAACTACGGCAACAGGAGAACCTCTCCCATCACTGCCATGAGGGTCTACACTGAAGGGTTTATAATGAAGATACAGCTTAAGTCACTTGGGCTTTGCAACGCTGAGTGGAGCAATGCCTAAATACCTTTAAAAATCTGGGCCCAAGTGCTTTGCTGAATTGGGGCCAAAAATCAGAGGACCTGATCCTGCGTTCCTTACTCAGGCAAATCTTTTGTTGACATCAAAGGGACTTTTGCCTGAGTAAGAGAGTGCAAGATCAGGCCCAGGAACTGCATTTTATTTTTTCAGTGTACTATTATTTGTAATTGCTATGAGAATTTTGCAGCACCTGTATCAGTGAGGTCCTGATGGCCAAGTGCTGGCCACAGCAACAGCTGTAGCATGTGAAGACTTCCTAACACATCCTCAACAACCATAATATTTGATTACAGAAAAATGAGGATAAATCTGGTGAGAACTAAAAAATATCTAAAGCCTGTCCCAATAGCAGAAGTGGCAGCGCTTACATAAATTCTGTACATTAGCAATTTAGATACAGCTATTCTCATAAAAGTGCATCTGTAGATAGTAATGTTTCCCATAATTTGTATTGTAATGGTGCAATGTTGTTACGTTAGAGTGACCTGCAACTGCCTCGTAATCTCATAGATTTGCACAGCTTGCATAAGAAGTTTAATTTTACAGCTTTTAGTTCCCCAGAAAAAAAGTACCACCAATTTATGGAACAAAATTAAGAGTGTATTAGAAATATCAGTCACTGTGAAAATCCTAAGGGATAATTCACAACTCTGTAAAAGGTCATGATATAAATAATTGCTTGGTGAATATAGGCTATGCCTGTTTGTCATTAAGCACCAGCAGAGAGCTAATATACTTTAATACGTCTACTAAATGCTGTCTGACTGATGTAGCATCACAATCAAGTAAGACAATTAAGCTAAACAATTGCTTCTTGGTGCCAAATATATTTTTTCTGCATGCAAAAAGTAAAATAACACATATATTTTACTTTTACAGGACAATGATGAGCACCGCTTTTACTTTATTTATATAACTATCTAGTCTAATTATGCATAAGCTTAAATGTTAAATTGTTATTTTGCAGTGTTATTGTGGCATTTATCAAAGAATATTTTGCATTAATTCCTGCCCCCAAAATGTTATGGTTGTATACAGCACCTGGATAAATGGCACATCTACTTAACTGGGGTTGTTCCCAGGCAGCTTATCCAATGTCCCACAAACAATGTAATTGACATATTATGCACATTACTGTCCCCATCCAACAACTTTCTCTGCACAGGCAGACCCCTGTGTCCACACAGATCCTCCATGGTTCTCTTTGTAGGATCAGGGTCTACAGATTAAAACCGTACTAGAAACAATAAACATGATGGTTTTTACCACTGTTCTAGCGAGGTTTCCCTGACCAATATACATAATGTTTTGGTAGGTTTTGGTTGGCTTGGTTTGTTTGTTTTTTAAACATTTGCTGAATTCAGTTGTGGCTGTATTTAAAAATAAGATGTTTGGTCAGGACTGTAAGAATGGAATCACATGTTTGATATAGCTAGGATGAAGCTGGATGAATGAAGAGGTGATACAGCACCTACTGCTGCCAAATTGATTACCTTGATAAAAGTGGTGTTTGTAACCAGATTAGATTTAGGTTAGGGTTCACCTTTGTGTCAGTTTTACAAAAACATGTGATGCCCTTTAACCTGAATTTCTGATGTATTGGGCCTATAGTATGGGAGGATTGAATGGGAATCAAGGGTTAATGGGAGCATGGGGGCCAATGTGGGGAGGCAGACTGGGGACAAGGGATGAACTGGGGTGGGGGGTTAAGGGGACAAAGACAGGCTATGCTTGGCAGAATGGGGGAAGTTCTTCAGCTCTCCCATCTATCCCCAACAGTCTCCCTTAAGTTCTCCCTAAGAACCCCCAGGTTCCCTCCTACTTCCACAGTTATCTGAGGCTCCCCACAAGCTGCCTCTGACTCCCTCATGTCCCATCTTGTTTTTAAGAGGTGCAGGGAATAGGTGCCTGACTCCCACTCATTCCCATTGCTTGAAGGAATCAGGGACTTGTCATCATTGTGAAATGTAGAGTGCATGGAGCTGCCCAAAACTTGATAGCTATGCAGGGAGCCTGAAACAACAGCTGAGAGAGAGGTCAGAACTCCTCCCTTCATCCCCAGGGGTGTTAATTCTGAAGACTGTCTCTGGAAGGCAATTTAAACATCAATGTTGTTAATCTATTTTACAGGTCAGGTGGGGTGAAGTTGGGAGACATGAGAACAAACAAATCAATAGGATTTGCAGAAACTCATTAGCCTTATCTACACTAGACATTTTTTTTAACAAAAACAAAAAATCTTCCAATTCTGCTAACACTGGATTAATGCTAGTATAAATTCTATCCAAAAATTACATTAAAAAAATTGGTCTTCGATCCCAAACAGTGACCAATTTTCCCCTCTGCTTGCTGGTAATGTGATTACAACCCAGACCTCACCATTTTTTCCAAAGATCAAAGCGGGAGTATGCTTCATGCATCCCTCAAAATACTTCCCAACTTCTCCAACGGCCATCAAAGGTCCATCATCACCCACATTGGCATTGAAATCCCCACAATTCTGTCTAAACAAATCCCACAGTGGAACCCCCAAAGCCGATTGGGATTGCTACAGGGAAGCCATAGAAAAAGTGGTGATCCGAATCCCCGTGACACCAGAATGTTATTACTGGTTCATTGTCTATCCCCACAGAATTTCTTCATCAACTAGGCCCCCAGCAACTCCAATGGCTGGCGAAACTGTATGCCAAAATCATGGAATCCCAAAAGCCTGGTGGGAGGCCATAGTTATCGCCATACTCAAATGGGCAAGACGACTGATGACCTTGGAAGTTATAGGCCGATATCGCTCCTGTGCACTACTTACAAACTCCTGGAATATATCATTCTCTGGAGAATCAGTCCTCTCATCGAGTCAGTGGTCCCTGAAGAACAAGCAGGATTCCGGACTAAATGCAGTTGTTGCAACCGAGTTTTGGCCCTTATAATGCACACTGAAGCCAGATTACAGAGGAAATTTAAGACCAGCACAGCCTTTGTAGACCTGTCATCATTCTACATTAGGGTCTAGATTAAAAGCCTGATGGTGAAGCTCGCAAGGACCATCCATTGCTGCAAAACACTATGCCTGCTATGGATGATGCTGAGCAATAGGCAGCTATGTGTCCACTTGGGCAACAGAGTCAGCTGGGGCGCATCAGCATCACTGTGACGGACATCAGCAATGGCTCTTGTGTACTCTGTAGCCGACTACTGTGCACCGGTATGGACCAGAAGTAGCCATACTCGACTTGTTGCTGTCTGACTGAACACTGCAATGCAGTGCATCACTGGAACCCTCAAGTTGACCCCAACACCATGGCTGCTAGTGCTGTTGCACATTGCTCCCCCATCCAGTTGCACTGATGCTGCAACCTTTCAGGAATTCCAGAGGATCGTGGAAAATGAACATCTTCCCTTACACTAGGACTTTAACAATGTCCTTCACCACCACTTTAAGCCGCTGTGACGGGGCAAGGCCAGATGGCTATAGAAAAGTAGTGGGAGATAGATAAAGTGAAATGGAAGCTGCTCCAGGTCAATTAAGACACCTGGGGCCAATTAAGAAGTTTCCAGAAGGCAGGGAGAATGCTAGGTTGATTGGGACACCTAAAGCCAATCAGAAGCTGTCTGAAACTAGTTAAAAGCCTCCCAGTCAGTCAGGTGGGTGTGCATGTCAGGAGCTGTGGGAGGAAGTTGCGCTGTTGGAGAGGCTGAGTAGTACACACCATATCAGGCACAAGGAAGGAGGCCCTGAGGTAAGGGTGAAGTGGAGCTTGAGGAAGTGAGGGCTGCTGTGGGGGAAGTAGCCCAGGGAATTGTCCATGTCATGTTTCTAAAAGGTCAGCTACCATAGCTGATACTATTAGGGTCCCTGGGCTGGAGCCCGGAGTAGAGGGTGGGCACGGGCTCCCTCCCCCCAACCTTTGCCCCCTGATTAATCACTGAGACTGGGAGACAACAGAGACTGTGCAAGGAAGGATAACTTCTCCTCACCTCCCTTGCTGGCTTATTATGAAAATGGCTCAGTAAACTGTGACCCTTTTCTCTAGAGAAAGAAGGGTTACATGGAGGGTCACAGTGAGCCTCTGAGGCTAGCGAAATCTGCCAGGAAACTTGGGACCCACGGAGGCAAGGACAGCTTTGTCACACCGCATAAACCCTTTCGGACTCACGCATTTAACCTTCAACAATGCAACTGCAACACGGATGAAGTTTGGAAAGCCAAATGGAGTTCACAAGAAGTCACAAATAAACACCTCATGAAAAACCCAATGCTGAAGATCCCTGGCTTTGATCTTCCACGAAGTTCATAGGCAACCCTACACCGTATCCACACAAACTACGGCAGATGCGGGTACTTGCTGCACAAATGGAAAATTAAAGACACTCCAGTGTGCGACTGTGATCACCCAGAACAGACCATGGAATATATAACAACTCTATGCTTGATTCACAAATATGAAGGAAGCATCACAGCAATACACTCTGCTACTTCAGAAACAATTATCTGGCTTAATCATCTAAATGTAACATTATAGTTGTTGCTTTACATTTACATCAGCCATATGAAGAAGAAAAAGAGAAGATTAAAAGAACTTTAAGATTACAAAGAGAAGCATTCTAAAGTTCGGAAAAAATGCCAGAATTAATGTTGTCTGTGAAACTTCTGTTCAGCCCCCCTTGTGTGGATGTATTATGATACAGTCTTTAATGACATAATCACTTACAATTTTTCCCACAGGAGCCCTGCCTCATTCAGTGCACAGTCTGGGCAGTGCTCTGGGCATGAAGTAGGCCTGGGTAATGTAGGAGGCTGTTGTCTGTGGGATCCCTGCCTCATTTGTTGTGGAAGTTGGAAGATGTGATGTCACGAGGAAAAGAAAGGATGGTTTGTCTCATGGTTAAAGTAGTTGAGTGCCAACCCGGAGACTGCATTCTATTCCGTCCTCCACCACAGAGCGGCGTGCAATGCTGGACAAGTCATGTAAACCAAACTTTTCAGAGGTGGCCAATGTGTGTTCTTCATAGTCTAGATACCCAACTTGAGACACCTGAGGCTGGATTTGCAGAAGGGCTGAGCAATCACAGTTGCAAGTGAGGTCAATGGGAGCTGTGTTCGCAGCATCTAAAATGCTAAAATGTAATGGTCAGTACTTCAAAAACTCAGGCTCTAGACCTTTCAAACCAAGTACCTAAAATGAGTGGACCATCTCTGGACAATTTTGGCTTTAATCTCTGTGCTTCAGTTCCTCATCTAGTAAATGGAGATACTACAACCTCACTTCCCAGGGGTGTGGTGAAAATAACTTCTTTAATGTTTGTACATAAAGATACTAGGATGAGAGTGCCATAGAAAAGCCCATGAGAAAATGAATAGTTCTGTATTCAGTGCAAGGTTTAGGTGGTGATTGGCAAATAAAGCATGGGCCACTTGTTGAATGATGAGGATAAACCAAAATATTTAGTAACTGCTCATTGAGCACCATCCATTCTGTGCACTGAATGAGGAAGAGTTCCCAGGGAGAAAATAGTATGTGATCATGTAATTAAGGGGCTGAACTAAGGTTGTGTGGGAAACCTTAATTCTGGCGTTTCCTAATTTTGGGTGCTTGACTTCCAGCTTTAAAATCGATGTAGTGTTATTATGGAATGAGAAATAGATTTGTCAGATCATATGACAAATGTCTTAATTAGAGGTTTTAAAGAAAGTTAGTCTTATAACAAACCACTGATAGCAAGTGCCATCTAAAAATATCCTCATGACAAGAGGTTAATCCCTCTCCTGTGCTGATGGTATCACCTGATCAAACTGATACAAAACAGATGCACACCATTTTACTTTCTGAGCAGTAAATCACCAGGAATAAGACCTCATGACATAATTATAAGCGTGGGTAACCTTTCCTTCCCTCTCGCTGCATGGCTATAGAATCTGGCTGCTCCACCTGGATTTGCTCAAATTACCTGATTAGTTTGAGGGTAAAGTTACACAAAATTTTTAAAGCAAATCTCTTCCCTCTGGATTATGGTTCCACTTTGCCTGTGCAAGATTTTACTATGCAACATATCTGCTCCCGGGGTGCAGTTCACCTCTGTGCAAAAGGCCTAGGCTTCACTGGAGTACAAAAAAAGCCTTCAGACTGGAGCTTGCCTCACCCTCTGCACAGGGTTATTTTCACATATTCCTGTGTCTTCAGAGCCCTCTCCTGACATTAGAGTCTAAGGCCTGGATCCACAAGGGCATATAGGCCTTTAAAGTGGGGAGTTAGGTGCCTAAGTCCAAAATTTAGGCAGCACTGTAATCCTCAAGACCCCTGCTCATCTGCTACCTACCTCTGTGGGTAACTGTAATCCCTTGGTTACTAAATTTTTGCCATAAAAGTCCCCTATATTTCTACCTCTGGGCATCAACACATCTCAGTCTAGGCACCCAGAGCCCAGATACCTGTCTCATGCACAAGGCCCAGCAGGATTTTCAAACTAGATGAAGACTGATGTTCCTCTGCCTGTCTTCCATGTGGGGCCTGATCTATTAGGTGTGCTCAGAGCAGGCCTACCAGACGGGCTCATACAAAATCCCAGGAGACAAGGAGGTGGCAGTGCCTCCCTGATAACTTCTAGCTCTGTGGTTAGACCATTCCCCTGGGATGTGAGAGATGCAGGGTCCAGTCCCCCTGCTCCAGTGACTAATTATTGATCCAAAGTGCAACAGTTTCAACAGGAATAATTAAAGGGCCTTCGCATCAGAATATCCCATATCTCAATGGTTAGGGCACACCCCTGAGAGGTTGGGGACCCCTGTTCACACCTTTTTAGGGTGAAACATTTAAGGAAAAAAAGTAATAGTGGATGTTTTTATGTATCTTCCTTTCTAAACATTACAGCCTGAAGTAGGCCTTGCAATTTGGTTAGTATCCAGGTGAAATACAAATAAAATAAAAGCTGAGCTCCAAGAAACTGTTCTGGGATGTGTGATAGCAAGGATAAATTAAATAATAGTGAGATGATCTTTGCTCCTGAGTGACACCTGCTAAAAGCTACAAAGACATACAAAAACTGAAGGCCAAGCAGGGCTCATAATCAGTTATGCATCCTCAAAATCCAGACATTTGAGCTGCAACATCGCATTAGAAGGCAAAAACATCAAGAAAGTAGAACAGTCCATCTTTCTGGGCAGCAGCTGACTAGTCAATGAAGACCTCAAGAAGGAAGTGACATCAAGTACAGGGAAAAGCATCGACAGCATTCGCTAAACTCAACAACATACGGAAATCAAAGATATATAGCACCAGAACACTGAGAATTTTCAACTCAAATGTTATTTCAGTGCTAACGTGACTATCAGAGCTGGAGAGCTAACAAAACGTTAGACAGAAAACTAGATGCCTTTGAAAGTAAGTGCCTACAAAAGATCCTGTGCACTGGATGGAAAAACACACAGAGTCCAGAGTGCAATGTAAGCCTAGGATTGGTAGAACTCAAGTTAGCAGACCCTGGTTTGTTAAACTATGACTTGAGTGTCTACACTCATTTATAATCTTAGGTTAGGACTTGTTGAACCCTGGATCCAGCATCTACACTGAATTATGTGGGCCTGAGTCTAACTACCCATATCCCAGACTTCCTAGCACCCTCCAAAAATGTGGCTGATCTAGCCTTTTGTTCTTTGTGCAGTGTGGGAAAACTTGACTGTCCAAAGGACAAAGAAAGGCCTGCCACAAGGGTCAGTGTTGGCTCTCCTTTTGTTCAGTGTATGTACACATCTGACCTTTTTGAGATGCAGGCCGAGAAGCATGTGTATGCTGGTGAGATCTGTGTTGCGGACACTGGAAACAATTGCCATAAGATTGAAAGGAATCTGAGTCAAGACGTGGGCATTTTGACCACTGACTTCCAGCAATGGAGACTATTTCTTAATGAAACCAGGAGAATGGCAACTGCTTTCCATCTAAACAATCGTCTTGCCAATCAACCCATCTTAATCCACGTACAAGAATGGCTATTGCCATTCCAACCAGTTGTCATATATTTGGGAGTAAAATCAACTGTAGCCTGACATACCAGCATCACCTGGTCTGCGTCTCCTGTCCGGGAATGTGTGAGCCACTGGCACACACTGGTGCGACCAGGGACATCTGCCGGTGAGCCTGGTGTCTGCCCCAGTGGGCAAGGCTGGGGGAGGTACAGCCACGCCAGAGGAGCTTCCCAGGCTGGGCGCTGGCTCCTATGAGTGGCGTCCCAACATGCTGCTGCTTTCGCCGCTCCGCAGATATCTGCTTTATATCCGTGGATATCTGCGTCTGCGGATATAAATCTTGTATCTGTGCGGGGCTCTACACTAAAGCTTCTTAAAAAACCAGACAAATAAATGCAACCAGTTCATTAACAAGGACAAAACAACATATTTTCTCCTAGCTTTGTTCTTAGAAACAGATAAACCATTCTGGCTAAAAAATTCCAACAAAATTCAGCCTGAGGCACACTCCCAGCCTGGGAAATTTAAAGTTTGGCGAAAGCAACTGAAAATCGGGTCTTACAATGAGAACTGTCTGGCTACCTTAACTACAGGTGCCACTACCTGCACCGTCTATTGCCAGTATTTTTACCACCATTTCATTTTTAAAATGCTCTGAGTAGGTTCAGGTGGCACTGTAGTTAAAATGCCAGCAGCTGCCTGGGGCTCTGTTTCCACTGAGGGCTTGCTATATCATCAGCGGAGCTTAACCAATATTAGCAGAAATGGGAAATCTTTCAAGAAAAAAGGCAATTTAGACACAGCAAAAGAGAGAATATTTGTCTTTTTAAAATGAATTCAGAGCCCATTTGTTCCTATAATGTTTTATTAAATGTTTAATATATACACACACAAAATAAAACATCATAAACTTCCCATAGTACCTAAACTTCTCATAACGTGTCAACCATATGCTACCTAACCGTAACTATATTTGAAAAAGTAGATTATGTATAATATGAATGGTTAAAATATAAATCAGTTTTTTGTATTACTCCGTTTACAAACAAACCAAATTGGTTTATAAAAATCCAATTAGTTTTAAATCTTATTTTGCTCAGAGCCTATTTGTGTTCTTCCAGATTTAACTACACATTTGAGTGAGTAGACACACTCCCAGGAATATCCAGAAGAGTGCAGATGAACCGGAGGGCTTCAAGTCAACCCCATGCATTAGATATTAGAGAAGAATAAAAAGAAAAGGTGAGATTAGTTTTGAGAAGCTTATTTTGTTTGTTTAACTATTTTGTAGATAAAGGTACTTTTTTTGGACTCTAGACTAAATTGCAGCAAGGGAGATTTTTAGGTTAGACATTAAGAAAAACTTCCTAACTGTAACGGTAATTAAGCACTGGAACAATTTCTCTGAGGAGGTTGTGAAATCGGTTACTGGAGGCTTTTAAGAACAGGTTAGACAAACACCTCTCAGGGATGGCCGAGATCAGAGGTCTCCAAACTGTGGGGTGTCTCCCTCCTGGGGGGGTGTGCAGGAATGTTCAGGATGCATGGCGGGGCCTGAGCCAGCCTCCATGGGGGACAGGGCAGGAGTGCCTCCCAGGCCCGGCTCTGCTCCCGGCCCCAGCCTCAGCCTCGGCCCCAGCCTAGGCCTTTGGCCCCGGCCCCAGTCCCCTCTCCACCCCCTTTCCCCCTGGCCGCAGCTCCCTTCCTGGCCCCACACCCTCCCCCAGCTGCAGCCCCAGTCTCGCCCCCTTCTCCCCCCGCCAGGAGCCATGACCCCACTCCTGGCCCTGGCTCATGGGGTGGGGAGAAGGCACAGACAGGGGTAAGGAGGGGCACAACCATTAAAAGTTTGGGGACCACTGGTCTAGATAATAGTCCTGCCTCAGTGCTGGGGACTGGATTATCGAGGTCCCTTCCAGTCCTATGTTTCTATGATTTCAGTGCCTTTTACTGTCATGTGACAACACTGGCAGAACTCACCTTTGGGCTCTGTTATGGACATTTTACTTATGCTGCTAATGACAGATTTGTAGCTTACAGTAAAACTGCCTCCAGTTTTACTGCTTTGTTGCCTATATATTTCAGCAGCTACAATACAGTAAACTTTAACAGCCACTACTTGCCATAGTTATCTGATGATAAATGTCAGGTCTCTATTGAGTACCAGCAATGAAGGAGATAGAGCCTCTTTTCCTTGTCATTATCTGACACTATGACTAAACCCTGGCTCAGTCAGACTCAGTATATTCTTTCACAATATGAACACATCACTGAGGAGATCTGCTACTTTGTCTGGGCTGTGACTACAGCTATAGGGGAATTTTTTCCCCCACTTTGCCTTATCCAGGATCACCCACCCCAAGCCTATAAGCCAAGACTGCATATCAAGAGACCTTCTTTGAAAGGAATAAAGTTTGGGTTTTTATTTGGCTTCTGAATGTTAATCCTTCAGGCCAGTGTAAAATTTTCAAGCTTTTCTCTGCAACTATGAGGGCTCATGGTGAAATGCTAGCCCTTGGATGGGGAGAGGAGTTTTGCCACCGATTTCAATGGACCCAAGATTTCACCTTACACTGGGGGTGGAAGTAAGATAAAATACTTACCGTTACGGGGGCCTGGCTCTGGGGCCCCGGAAGGGGCGGGGCCTCCAGCGGAAGGGGCGGGCCTGGGCGTCAGCATCCCCCAGCCAGCCTTTCCACGCTGCCTGGCTTGTGCCGCGTGGGGCTCTCGTGGTGATTTAAAGGGCCCAGGGCTCTGGCTGCTGCTGCAGTAGCAGCCGGGAGCCCTGGGCCCTTTTAAATCACTGGGCCCGGGGCAGCTGTCCCTTCCCCCACACACACACACATTGGCGGCCTTGCAGGGGGCAAATGGGGCAGTGACATTAAAGCACTACCATGGCAGTGCTTTAACATTGGCTGCATACAGGCCAGTACCAGCGGCGACTTCTTATCAGTATGCCGTACCAGCCTGTACTGGCCCACATTCACCTCTGTCTTACACCTTTTTTTTCCAATGAACACCTTGATTCTCAGGCAGTCACCTGACTCCAGGAGCAATAAACACCCAATATCTTGAAACTCACAATAAAATGATAATTGGCAACACTGCAAAACTATCAACATAACAACTACTGAGACAGTTTGAATTAACTAGCTCTGATGGGCTAAAATCCACTTCATCAGATGCATGGAGTGGAAAATACAGTAGAGAGGTATAAATACACAGCATATGAAAAGATGGGAGTTGCCTTACCAAGTGTGGGGGGGGTCAGTGCTAACAAGCCAATTCAATTAAGGTGGAAGTGGGCTATTCTCAACAGTTGACAAGAAGGGGTGGAAATCACTTTTGTAGTGCTAATGAGGCCAGTGTAATCAAGGTGGCCCATTTCAAACAGTTAACAAGAACGTGTAAGTATCAGCAGGGGGAAATTAGTTTTTGTAGTGACCCATCCACTCCCAGTCTTTATTCAGGCCTAATTTGATGGTGTCCAGTTTGCAAATTAATTCCAGTTCTGCAGTTTCTCATTGGAGTCTGTTTTTGAAGTTTTTTGGTTGAAGAATTGCCACTTTTAAGTCTGTGATTGAGTGTTCAGGGAGATTGAAGTGTTTGTTGCAGGGTTTGGTTCCTGGGTTAGTGTGTTTGTTGGGTGGTGTGTAGTTGCTGGTGAGTATTTGCTTCAGGTTGGGGGCTGTCTGTAAGCGAGGATTCCTAATGCTAATGCTGCCAACTCTGTCCACATATCTATTCAAGGGACCCCATCACAGGACCTAACCACATCAGCCACACCATCAGGGGCTTGTTCACCTGCACATCTACCAATGTGATATGTGCCAGCAATGCCCCTCTGCCATGTACGTTGGCCAAACTGGACAGTCTCTACGGTCTCTGCAAAAAAATAAATGGACACAAATCTGACATCAAGAATTATAACATTCAAAAACCAGTAAGAGAACACTTCAATTTCCCTGGACACTCAATAGCAGACTTAAAAGTGGCAATTCTTCAACCAAAAATCTTCAAAAACAGACTCCAATGAGATACTGCAGAACTGGAATTTGTTAGTCTCTAAGGTGCCATAAGGACTCCTCATTGTTTTTGCTGATACAGGCTAACACGGCTACCACTCTGAAATTTAAGCTCTGATGTTTATCCACTGAGAGTTAACCCAAGATAGTAGCAAACTGAGATAAAATATAATTGATGTTTTTGCAAGACAGCCAGGATCTTCAGGGTTATTGCTTGTGTAAAGCATTAGATATTATGAAATTTCTCTCTTTCGTAAAGCTGGTACTAATGTGCACAATAATTATTTGCATTATTTAATTTATTTGTATGCTGATCAATCTCTCGTACACACACATTGCAGAATCTTAGCTTCACTCTTGTCATGTTTTTCATAGCATCTTAAAAGAATTGGGCATTTTTCAATATGTTAATTTACTCTATATCCTGATGATTCTATCATGGAGTGTTAAATCAAGTATTTAAGATATATTTTGCTAAAGCACCCTCTAGTGGGACAATAAAAGAAGAACTGTTTTTTAACGGGCTAGTGATATCTATTCTGTGTGTTATGAAAGAACTGAGTAGAGAAAAAGGATACCAGTGAATATAAATAAATGAATCGCTGCTTTATAACAGTTTAATGTTTCTGTAATCTTCAACCTTCCTCAAAACACCTGCAATATTCCTAACATGTAAACACATTGTTGCATTTACAGAGCTGTTCCAGTGCCTTGGCAACAAATATGTCCTGAGCTTGAAAAATCTGAAAGGATGATCAGTCACTTTCTAAAAAGAAACTGTCCATAATGCCCTTCTCAATGAACGGATGTCACTGTGGATGAGGCATGATGATGTTTGATACAATACTCCTGCTACAATAAGCCAGCACGAAAGATACAAGGTCCCAACCTTGCAAGCAGTTCACACTGCAAACACAACATTAACCTCAGTGGGATTACTCCTGGTGGTAAAGTGAAGCACATGTAATAAAACATTTAAGCATGCACAAATGTTTGTAGGAGCTGGGCCTAAAAATCAAAATCACAAAACTTTTAATATAATACGGAGTACTTGGCCCTCGCCAGGGTAACCTACCATTTTCTTACAGGGTATTGGATATAAGAGTAGCTGCCAAGCAGTCGTACCAACTCTTGTCATGTGTCAGATGAGAGAGAAAAGAATTCTAACTTTAAAAATAACGTTCATGTACACTTTTAGTGGGCATCCAGTTGAACCAGTCTAGCTTTGGAAAGGGGAGGGTTCTTCTGTTTCCAGTACATAGCAAAGGCTTTCTTTTAGTAAGAGAAACATGTATTTTAAAATATATGGGATTGCGGGGGAGGGGTTAAAATTACAGGTTTAAAGAAAGGTTCACAAGCTCAAACTAGCTTTGTGAAGCCAAGAAGGAGGCCAAGAAGTTTTCACAGCCTCCAAAAAGTTTCTGTTCCTGTGGGTTATGTGTTTTACGCAGAGCATTTAAAATAAATGAGGGGAAAGGATAATCTCACCCTAGAAATATTCTAGCAAGCTTGAGTTTAGCAGTTTTTTGCTAGGACTACCTGCAAAACGTATCTCCACTAACCCAGCACACCCCGTTTTTATGCCATGAAAATGGCTGACTCTTTCCTACTTTCCACCTCCAAAAAATTTAGTTGAATGCACACCACTTTGTATTAATGTGAGTGAACAGCCCAGCTAGGTATTTATAACAAAATAAAGTGACTATGCATCCCTGAAAAGAAGGAAGTCCCTATTTTCAGGGCATGTTTCTGTCCATTTTAAAGACAGCACTGTATTGTTCTGAGGAGACTGGTGCCCAGAAGGAGTTGCTGAGCTGGTAACATTTAGGGTTGCCAACTTTCTAATAGCACAAAGCCAAACACCCCTGCCCCACCCCTTCTCTGAGGCCCTGGCCCCGCTCCCTCCATCCTCCCTCCCTCTGTCACTCGCTCTCTCCCAACCTCACTCACTTTCACTGGGCTTGGGTAGGGGGTTGGAGTGTGGGAGGGGGGTGAGGGCTCCAGCTGGGGGTGCGGACTCTGGGGTGGGACCAGGGATGAGCAGTTTGAAGTCTGAGAGAGGGCTCCAGGCTGGGAAAGGGGGTTGGGATGTGGGGGGAGAGGGGCAGGTATGTGTTCTGGGCTGGGGTTGCAGGCTCTAGGAGGGAGTTTGGGTGCGGGAGGGGACTCTGGGCTGGGGTGCAGGAGGGGGCTCGGGGTGCAGGGTCCCGGCATCGCTTACCATTGCTCCCAGGAAGTAGCCACCAGGATCCTGAGGCCCCTAGCCGCTTGGATGGCCAGGGAGGCTCTGCGTGCTGCCCTCACACCCTCAGGTGCTGCCCCTGCAGCTCCCATTGGTTGCAGTTCCCGACCAATGGAAGCTGTGGAGTCGGCACCGGGGCAGGGGCAGCGCGCAAAGCCTTCCTGGCCTCCCATGTGCCTAGGGGGCCACAGAGACCAGGTGGCCACTTCCGGGAGCAGTACGCAACTAGGGCGGGCAGGGAACCTGCCTTAGCCCTGGGTCCCCACTGCGCTACCAACTGGAGCTGCCAGGGTCTCCTTTTGACCAGGCATTCCACTCGAAAACAGGATCCCTGACAACCCTAGTAACATAGGATGTAGGCGAGGTGAATATAAATGCACCTCCTGGATCACCTCCATGTCTACATGGACTGCAGGTTTTTTGGGGCAGGGACCATCTTTTGTTATATGTTTGTACAGTGCCTAGCACAATGGGGTCTGGGACTTTACAAATACAAAGAATAAATTATAGTAATTCCTCATGCAATAATGTTGCTGCCCTGCCACCTTGAAGCCTCTCAGTGAGCATTGCCTCAAGTCAGTTCTTTCACCCGGAGTTTGTTTCTCAGTCACTGCACTGAGAGACCTCAAAACTGCAAAAGACTCCTGTCTACCAGGATCCTGCCAATATCCCCAGGGCTGGTTGGGTTTTGGATCTGGCTAGCTGCCAATATGCCCAGAGTTTGCCACACACCCTAATTTCACTAGCCCTCCACAACTCTCCCTCCCTGTCTAGACTCTCTGATCTCTTACTGTGCCTTGTCCCCTCCTACTGTGTAACTGGTGCTGGCCTTGAACCACCGCCCCTTTGTCCACTCCTATAATGACCTTCATTCTTGCATACTCCCCTTTATGCATGCAACACCCTCCCTGAGCTGTTTCATAAGGCTAATTCCCTCTCTTCCTTCAACTCTTTCCACCCCACTTCTATCATGGAGCCCAGCAGCAGCTATCCAACTCACAAGGACTAGCTCAAAGGCCAGTGGGAGATACTTGTATCTTTTACCTATAAAAACCATCAGATGTTGATTGTACATTTTTTTGGCTCTTCCCCTCACCGCCTTTGTTTGTTGCCTGTCTTTTTAGATTATGAGCTCTTCATAGTGGGGACTGGACTGTGCCTTTGTTTGTTGGCCTGGTGCCTAACACATAATATAAATTGAGGTAAGGGTGTGAGGGGGATGAGTTTCTTTAAGTCCGATTCACCCCCAGCCTCACGCAAGAGAATGAGAGCAGTTGCCCCTCTTGGCCTGAGTCTGTGTGAACTTGCCAACGTTTGGAAAAGTTTTGCAAAGGATAATTGTCCAAAAACCTGGGGATTGGTGGTACAGGTATGTCCTTAGCCGCTGGTGTTTTTTGCATGAACGCTGTCAAGGTTAGGGGTTTTATGTAGCATTTTGCAGGCATTAACCGTTTCATTGTCACAAACAAGCTGTAATATAAGGCAATAGTAGTCCCCTATTACAGATGTGGAAAATGAGGCATAGAGAAGTTAATGCCAAATCTTTCAGGTCAGGCACCTTTAATCAACAGTTTGACCCCCTTTTTTTTAGGTGCCTGATATTTCATAAGTGCTGAGTAATTCTAACTCTGACTGAACCCAGTTTAAGCTGGGGGTGCTCAGAACCTCTGAATTCAGGTGTCTAACTTCAGGTCCCAAAGTTTGGAATTTTTGCCATATGTTGCTTGACCAAGTCCTCATAGAGAATCACTGTCAGAGCTGGACTTTGTCCTTTGCTTTCCACTAGGTCATGCTGCTTCTCACACAAGAATGCTACCTCTCCTTGTGGCACTGGCTGCTTAGCAGAAGAGCTAGTTCATTTACAGGCAGCTAGCTGGCCGGACACTTGCCATGGCCTCATACCATCAGCAGTAACCTGGATGGTGTTTACCCCTTTCACAGATCTGAGGCACTGTGGCTGCAATGGGGACAAGAGACCAGAGAGGATATCCAGCATCCCCCAGTATCCTGTCCCTGAAAGATAATTCAGGTTCACTCCACACAGTGGAACCCCCTTCACAGGGGACCTTGTGGAAAAAGCCCTAGCACTGCAATTGAAGAGCCCTGGAGCTAGTGTGGAGGCATATCTTCCCTGAACTGATAGCCCTGTATATCCATTCGAGCCGTAAAATTCATAAGATTGGGAGAGGAAAGAATCCATAGGTTCTTGGGGCCTCTACTTCCTCTCTGGGGTATAATTAGAAGAAATTAGTTTCCTCCAAGTGGGCTCTTTTGACAGGTTTTATTGTGGGACTTGGCTCTGTATTTATTTTCCTCTAGATCAGTAACTTAGAATAGAAATGACAAATAATGGGGAATAAATGTTTTATGCTAATCAGGGCATTGGCTTTATAAATAAGAGAAGCACTCATTTAATTTTACAGTTCAACAATAGATTTCTTTTCTACTGCTTCAGTACTGTGGCTGCAAGGCAGTGCCATGTAGGGCTGATATTAATTTTATATATTACTGTAACTTATTAACCTTGAAATGTAGAATGATGAAACTGAACCTTAGTCTAGCATTTACAACAATACTTGATCAAAACTTAGATTAAGCTCATATACAATTTCTGACACTAGAGGGAGTGCAAATGTATTTTATGAAGAGAAAAAATAAGCCTGATTTTAAATGGGAAATAAATCAAAGGAACAATATAAAATATTAGGCAAATGATTTTATTCCCTCTCTTCAAAACAACAATAAAAAGTCACCAAAGATGTGTCTTACACTTTACTCTTAATATAGCTAATAATGTGGTACTAGCAGACAGATATTGGAGCATGTATAGGGACACTGGGGACCAGATTTTCAAACAGCATGTGTCGTTTGTATCCATTATATCATGACTGAGCACACAAATTGGGTTATCAGCTTTTGACAAGCTACCAGACTTGGCTATCAGTGCATGCAGTTACATATCTATGGTCCTTATATGGACAACATTGCCATAGTATCTGAGCATCTGACAATCTTTTTAATGCATTTATCCACAATACTCCTGTGAGGTAGGGAAGTGCTATTTTCCAGATGGGGGATCAGATACTAAGGGCTAGATCCACAAAGGGGACTGAGGTTCAGTGTTGCAATACCTAACTTTAGGCACCCTGTCACCTAGTGGAATCCTCAGCCCTGTGTTAGGTGCCCAGATTCCCTATAGGATGCATGGGGAGAGTTAGGCGCCTAAGAATAGAATGCACAGAAGCCAGCACATTGGGCAGGGTGCCACGTCAGCTAGCCAATAAGAAATGTCAAGGAGAGGGGTGTGGCCTAAACTCGAGTAATGTAGAAGAAGGTCAACATGGGTAAATGGAATTTACCCACTTCTCATTTGGGGGATGTACAGTTTACTGTAGGTTAGTTTGCAGTTTACAACTACACCACTGCCTAAGCCCAGCGGCGTATTAACGCCTAGGCCGCCAAATTTGCAGGGCAAATTTATAATAGCAGCCAGAGGCTGCTTCCCCCGGTGCCGGTTTGCACCCTCCACCCCAAGCCCCACCCCAACTCCACCCCTTCCCCGCCCCCTCCCTGCCCCTATTGGTCCCCTTCCCCAAATCCCTGCCCCAGCCCTGCCTCCTCTCCTGAGCATGCCGCTTTCCCCCCCTTCCCTCCTCCTTCACAAAGCTGTTTCACGCACAAGCACTGGTAGGGAGCAGGGAGAAGCAGGACCTGGCAGCGCACTCTGGGGAGGAAGCGGAGGTGAGCTGGGGGGTGGGCGACAATTATTTCTGGGCCTAGGGGCAGCAAAATCATTAATCCGCCACTGCCTAAGCCCCACCCCTCAAAGGGAGGGAGGTACCTAACTCTGGGCTGGAGGGAGTTGCCTCCCACCGCTCAGGATTTTCAGCCATGAGCACTCTCCTGGAGCTGGGTGTAGGGTGACCATATTTCCCAAAAGAAAAACAGGACACCGGGTGGTGCTGGCCCAAACCATGTGCCTAAGCCCCTCTCCCTCCATGGGGGGCAGGCAGGGCTTAGGTGAGCAGTGATGCACATACTAGATAGAGTGACCATGTTTCCCAAAGGCTGGGGCTGGCATGAGTGCTCTCTCAAGCCCTGCCTCCCCACCTGCAGAGGGCTGGCATCACTGGTCGCCCCTCCACCTGATCCTCTGCACCCCAGGGTTTTGACAAAAGTGGGCATTTGTCCCATATTGGCAACAGCAAACAGGACAAATGCCCACATTTGCCAATGTAAGTCAGGACGGCTGGGACAGAGCTTAAAAAAGAGACTGTCCTGGCCAAACCTGGATATATGGTCACCCTAGTTGGGTACCTAAACTAGGTCAGTGATTTATCACAAAGAACTGAGGAGGTGCTGCCCCCCACCTTATGTCTTATAGCCCTGTGTTTAAAGCACTTGTTCAGACTGTGGGAGATCAGACTTCTAATCCCCATTCTGCCTGATGTGGATCAGGGATTTGAACCCAGGTCTCCTATGTGAGTCCTATAGCTACTGGGATATTCTCAAGTGGGTTTCTTTCAGTCTTTCCTATTGAAGCTGTTCCACTTTGTATATTTATTGGAGGTGGGACTATGAACCTGACTCTCCCACACCCCAGGGGAAATGTCCTAATCACTGGGCTCTAGAATCATTTTCATGTTTTCTTTGGCCCAATGAATATTCAAGTATTTTATGCTAAGTGGAACAGTTTCAGCAGGAGAGATTCAGAGCGTAGGTGACCTTAGGAAACTTCGATGCCTACAAGGTTAGGCTGTTGATGAGCAGGGATTTTGAGGATCTAAATTTTGGACTTGAGCTGCCTAAAGTGACAAGTAGATGCCTAAATCCCTTTGTCAATCTAGCCCTAAATGGCTTGCCTAAAGATCTCTCAGGAAGTCTGTGACAGACCAGTAAATTGAACCATGGCCTCTTGAATCCAAGGCTAGTGCCCTCATCACTGAACTGTCCTTCTTCCCTGCTGTTGCATATGTAGTTATAGGTTTCAGAGTAGCAGCCGTGTTAGTCTGTATTTGCAAAAAGAAAAGGAGTACTTGTGGCACCTTGGAGACTAACAAATTTCTTTATATGTAGTTAGGTTTAGGTAGCTTAAATGGCACATTTTGTTATGACATATTACATGGTGGCATTACATTGTTTTAAAAACACCTTTAAACACTTTTTAAAAAGGATTTGGCTGAGTGTTGCACAGTCATTTTAAGGACAGCAATTCAGACCAAATAGAAAAATACTGTACATGTAATTTGGAGTCTGATCCTGCTTTCTTTGTGTACCCAAACATTTACTATGAGATTTTGGTACATAAGACAAGCAGGAGTTAAATGATCTAGGGAGCCTCTGGTATCTAGGATCAGGCCATTGCTGTTTCTTCTTTTATTTAGATGTATCTGACATATTTCTATATCATATATTCTCCTTTGTGAATATGTTTTTCTTTATCCTATTTATAGATTTGGAAAGAACAAATGGAAATCATAAGCATCCTGTCAAAGGCTCCAGTCACCACATACACAAGAAAACATAGATTTGATGTGTTCTGATGTTGGTCTATCGCCTCACATATGGTTATATCTCCTGTTGTGTCCCAAAGGGCTTTGCAAGCAAAAAGGAACCAAAGACACTAAAAAGAAATGTCATGCTTTAGAATGTTTTTCTATCATTTTTTCCATTCGATTCAATTCTCTATAGGTTCTTATCAGATCCTTCTCACCAGCGTGCCTTCTAGTCCTGCATTCAACAACATGGCAAACATTTGTCCTGGGAGGTTTTTCTTTCTGTAACCGTCTCCCCAGTGAGCGCTGTGTACTGTCCTGTTTCAGATGGGTTCTGTTTGGAGAACATTAGAACGTGTTGCACACTAAGGGCTTGTCTACACTACCAGCTGGATCGACCGGCAGCAATCGATCCAGCGGGGGTCAATTTATCGTGTCTAGTATAGATGCAATAAATCAACCTCCGATCGCTCTAGCGTCGACTCCGGTACTCCACCTCAATGAGACGCGCAAGGGGAATCGACGGGAGAGCGTCTCCCGTCAACACACCACAGTGGAGACACTGTGGTTAGTAGATCTAAGTACGTCGACTTCAGCTACGTTATTCACATAGCTGAAGTTGCATAACTTAGATCGATCCCCCTCCCCTCACCCTAGTGTAAACCAGCCCTGAGATATATTCCTTTTGAAGAATCAGGCCCTTCTCAAACATAATTCTAGCACAGACTTAACTGTTACCTACAGGGGAGAAAGGTGAAAAACCTTTTTCAAACTTGTTTCTCTTCTTATTGCACGTGAATTAAAGGTGACTTGAGAAAAGCAGAAATAAAAATTATGCCCTGTTTTGCTTCTTTATGATGACTAATGGAGGCTGGAAATGGTTTTTCTTTTCTTTTTAAAAAGGAGCACAGAGGGCAATCGAGGGGGGAGAATAGAGGGGACTGAGGAGAGGCAAGATGGTGCAGTTGTTAGGGTGCTAGCCTGCTAGTTGGGAGACCCAGGTTTAGTTCCCTACTCAGCCACAGCCTTTCTGAGTCACTTAGCGCATGTCTACACTGTCAGAGTTACAGTGCCGGGAGTTACAGCGCCACTCAGAGAGCACTGAAGGGAAACCGCTTTTGTGTGTTCACACTGTCAGCTGCCTGCACAATAGCGTGTTCACACTTGCAGCACTTGCAGTGGTATTCGGAGCGCTGCACTCTGGGGAGCTATCCCACAGAGCATCTCTTCCTCTTCTGCCGCTAAGAGTTATGGGAAGGTGGAGGGGGTCATGGGGCATCCTGGGTCCTGTCCCAGTGCCCCGTGATGCATTGCTTTGCATTCCAGCAATCCCTGTGCTTCCATCCACATTCGGCGCCATCTTTCAACGGTTTGTGTAGTGCGCACCCTGCCTCTTTGGGCTGCAGGAATCGATCCCAGACTATTGACCAGTATGCTGCTCGCTCCGACCAACACGTCGTGAGTGGCAGTGGAGTTATTCTTTAAACGACAAAGGCAAGAGGAGTGCGACATTGATCTCTCCACGCATAGTAGCTACAACATGAGGTTGCTTGTGGCATTCACGGAGGTGCTGATCACAGTGGGATGGCGCTTTTGGACTCGGGAAACAAGCACTGGGACGTCGGATCACATCGTCATGCACGTCTGGGATGACAAGCAGTGACTGCAGAACTTTCGCATAAGGAAAGCCACATTCATGGCACTGTGTGATGAACTCGCCCCAGGCCTGTGGTGCAAGGACACGAGAATGAGAGCTGCCCTGCCTTTGGAGAAGCATTGGAGATTGCATTGTGGAAGCTGGCTACTCCAGACTGCTACTGATCAGTTGCTAACCAGTTTGGAGTGGGAAAGTCAACTGTTGGACTTGTTTTGATGGAAGTGTGCAGGGCCATTAATCGCATCCTGCTCTGAAAGACAGTGACTCTGGGCAACATGCGTGACATTGTGGATGGCTTTGCACAAATGGGTTTCCCTAACTGTGGAGGGGCAATAGATGGCACATACATTCCAATTCTGGCACCAGACCACCTCGCCACCGAGTACATTAATCGCAAGGGGTATTTCTTAATGGTTCTCCAGGCACTTGTGGATCACTGTGGGTGTTTCATGGACATTCATCAAGGCTGGTCTGGAAAGGTGCATGTCACATGCATCTTTTGGAACACTGGCCTATTCAGGAAGCTGCAAGCAGGGACTTTCTTCCTGGGCCAGAAGATCACAGTAGGTGAAGTCGAAATGCCCATTGGGATCCTGGGAGACCCCACCTACCCCTTAATGCAGTGGGTTATGAAGCCAGACATGGGGCAACTTAACAGCAGCAAGGAGTGGTTCAACAATAGGCTGAGCAAGTACAGAATGACTGTGGAGTGTGCTTTTGGCCGTTTAAAGGCCCGCTGGCACTGCCTCTATGGGAAGCTGGACCTGGCCGATGACAATATTCCTGTGCTTATAGCCATGTGCTGTATGCTCTATAATATTTGGGAAGGGTGAAAGCTTCACTCAGGGCTGGACTGCAGAGGCTCAGCACCTCGAGGCTGAGTTTGAACAGCCAGAGATCAAGGCTATTAGAGGGACATAGCACGGGGCCATAAGGATCAGGGATGCGTTGAGGCACCAATTTGAAGCTGAAAGCCACAAATATTTGTTGCTATTCTCAGGAGTGCAGTGCTTGTAATGCTAGGATGTGATTGGTGCAAGCAATGCAAAATGAAGGTTTAACATAATTGTGTGTTTCTTTGCAGGGCGCTGTTTGTTTTCTATTAAGAGACTAAAGATTGCTTTTAAACCAATACAATTCTTTTATTAAAAAACAACAATGGAAGGAGAAATTCAGACAAAAAACAAAAAAACCATCAGCAGTGAGGGGAATTGGGGAAGGGCAGGTCCCAGGAGGAGGTGGGGTCCCGGGACAGTTCAAGTTTTGTGTATATCCAGAGATCATATCCAGCCTTCTGCTTTGGAGTACAATGCAGCGGGTACTGTACTTCAGCAGGCCCAAACTCCAGAGGGACGGGTGTTGAGTGTAGTGGGAGTCCACAGTGCTGGAATGTGAGGGGGGGCGGAGTGGAATGTCGCGGGTAGAGACTGGAGCCAGGAGGTTGATAAAAGTGTGTTGGCAGTGTCCGGGGGGAGCATGGGGAAGAGTTTTGCGACAGTGGCTGCAAGGGAGGGCGGGTGTGGAGCTGCTCGGTTTGCAGAGCTACTATCGCCTGGAGTGTGTCTGCCTGGAGCTCCATAATGTTTAAGAGCCGCTCCGTGGCTTCATTCTGGCATGCTGCGTTCTCCTTTCAGTCCCTCTTCGCGCTGTCCCACCACGCCTTCAATTTCTGCTTCTTGACCGCGGAGGGCATCATAACATCACGCAGAAAGTCCTCCTTAGCTCTTTCTAATTCTGCGCAGCTGTTCAGCCACTGATAACAAAGAGGGAGTCTGGGTTAGGGTTAGGGTTAAAGGCAACATTTTACAGAAGCAGTATTGTTTGCAACACACAGAACACTGATTCAGTGCTTTAAAACACAGCCAGTACTCACACACCTGTCACTCACTGGCTGCCCCTGACAAGCACACATGAGCTACAAGACCCCCAAAATGGTGAGTAGCCACAGGGCAGGGTAAATCACTCTTCCCGGACCTGCTGTACACTGGGCACATGGCTCCTGGGGAGAACCAGCACTGTAGTGGGGGGGGGAAGGGCTGAAAATAATTTCTGTCCCCACATTTTCCACAGGATGTGATCATTATAGAAGATGTCTCGCTGCTGAGGGTGAGCAGGGAATCAAGGGAGTGTTTTCTCCAAGACTGTGGCTTCTGCCCTGGCCTCTATGCGGCTTGCCTATGCGCAGCAATGGTCCCCCTGTCCCCACGATGGCACAGGCGTGGGAAAGTTACCATGAATGGGTAACCAAAGAACCTGTGGCAGCAGCGACGGATTACCCAGTATCTCCATGAGAGTTTTGTGGAGAGCTCTGAGGCAGATTCCCGTGAAGTGAGGGAGTCAATCAACAGCCTGTTCCTCCTCTCAGACTAGCCATGCGGTGGGAGACAAACCTGCTTCCTGCAACTCTCCTTCCCCCAATAACTCGCTTCAGCAATTCCCAAAATCAGATCCACTTACCAGGGGCCTCCTCTCCTGTTTGCGCTTCGCCAACATCCGACAGCTGTGACTGGCTAGCCTCGTCCTGGGTAGAAAAGAGCTCCTGGCTGCATGCATCTCTGACCTCCGAGTCATCCTCTGCCTCTGGGTCCCCCTCCCACTCCACATCCTTGTCCAAGATTTCCTCCTTCTGGCTTGGTCCACTCTCAACTGACTCGCAAGCCACCAAAGTATCCACAGTGGTCTTCGCAGTGGAGGTGGGGTCACCACTGAGTATCGCGTCCAGCTCTCTGTAGAACCAGCAGCTGATGGTCACAGCACCGGAGAGGCAGTTTGCCTCTTGTGCCTTGTGGTAGGTGTTCTGCAGCTTCTTCACCTTGACCCTGCACTGCAGTGTGTCCTGGTCAATGGCCCCTTTCTGTCATGCATCATGAAATCTGTCCGTAGGTATCATAATTCCTATGGCTGGAGTGCAGCTAGGACTGCACAGCCTCTTCTCCCCAAATACTGATGAGGTCCAGCAGCTCGGCATTGCTCTGATGTGCTGAGACCACTGCACGCATCACCAAGCAAACAGGAAGGGGACTTTCAAAATTCCAGAGGAATGTATGGAGTGGGGCTGACGGTTGGTGACCTGACAGCAGGGCAGTAGAGTTCAAAGCGATGACCAGAGAGGCGAGAACAGGCATTGTGGGACACCTCTGGGAGGCCAGTCGCGGCACTTTAATTGCCACGGTGTCTACATTGGCACCGCAGTGCTGTAGCTCTGGCGCAGAAAGGTCTACGCCTCTCCTTGGGGTGGTTTTTTTTTTAAAGTGCTACAGCTGCGCAATTTCTCCGCACTAAGTGGCTTGGCAGTGTGTACACCTTGGGAGTTACAGCACAGAAAGCTGCTTTACTGCGCAGAAACTTGACAGTGTAGACAGGGCCTCAGTCTCTTATCTGCAAAATGGGGAGAATCATACTCTAGTGTTGTAAGGCTAAATACATGAAAAAAGTGAGCGGTTGGATATTATGGGGACAGGGGTCATAGGAAGAACAACGATGGGTATGTCTACACAGCAAAAAAACCCTAGGCAGCAAATCTCTGAGTCCATGTCTGAGTCCATGTCATGGCCATTATCTTTGAAAACTCGTGGTGAACGGGGGAAGTCCCAGATGACTGGAAAAAGGCTAATGTAGTGCCAATCTTTAAAAAAGGGAAGAAGGAGGATCCTGGGAACTACAGGCCAGTCAGCCTCACCTCAGTCCCCGGAAAAATCATGGAGCAGGTCCTCAAAGAATCAATCCTGAAGCACTTACATGAGAGGAAAGTGATCAGGAACAGTCAGCATGGATTCACCAAGGGAAGGTCATGCCTGACTAATCTAATCGCCTTCTATGATGAGATTACTGGTTCTGTGGATGAAGGGAAAGCAGTGGATGTATTGTTTCTTGACTTTAGCAAAGCTTTTGACACGGTCTCCCACAGTATTCTTATCAGCAAGTTAAAGAAGTATGGGCTGGATAAATGCACTATAAGGTGGGTAGAAAGTTGGCTAGATTGTCGGGCTCAACGGGTAGTGATCAATGGCTCCATGTCTAGTTGGCAGCTGGTGTCAAGTGGAGTGCCCTAGGGCTCGGTCCTGGGGCCAGTTTTGTTCAATATCTTCATAAATGATCTGGAGGATGGTGTGGATTGCACTCTCAGCAAATTTGCGGATGATACTAAACTGGGAGGAGTGGTAGATATGCTGGAGGGCAGGGATAGGATACAGAGGGACCTAGACAAATTGGAGGATTGGGCCAAAAGAAATCTGATGAGGTTCAATAAGGATAAGTGCAGGGTCCTGCACTTAGGACGAAAGAACCCAATGCACAGCTACAGACTAGGGACTGAATGGCTAGGCACCAGTTCTGTGGAAAAGGACGTAGGGGTGACAGTGGACGAGAAGCTGGATATGAGTCAGCAGTGTGCCCTTGTTGCCAAGAAGGCCATTGGCATTTTGGGATGTATAAGTAGGGGCATAGCGAGCAGATCGAGGGACGTGATCATTTCCCTCTATTTGACATTGATGAGGCCTCATCTGGAGTACTGTGTCCAGTTTTGGGCCCCACACTACAAGAAGGATGTGGATAAATTGGAGAGAGTCCAGCGAAGGGCAACAAAAATGATTAGGGGTCTGGAACACATGACTTATGAGGAGAGGCTGAGGGAGCTGGGATTGTTTAGTCTGCAGAAGAGAAGAATGAGGGGGGATTTGATAGCTGCTTTCAACTACCTGAGAGGTGGTTCCAGAGAGGATGGTTCTAGACTATTCTCAGTGGTAGAAGAGGACAGGACAAGGAGTAATGGTCTCATGTTGCAGTGGCAGAGATTTAGGTTGGATATTAGGAAAAACTTTTTCACTAGGAGGGTGGTGAAACACTGGAATGCGTTACCTAGGGAGGTGGTAGAATCTCCTTCCTTAGAAGTTTTTAAGGTCAGGCTTGACAAAGCCCTGGCTGGGATGATTTAATTGGGGATTGGTCCTGGTTTGAGCAGGGGGTTGGACTAGATGACCTCCTGAGGTCCCTTCCAACCCTGATATTCTATGATTCTATGATTCTATGACTCGGGCTTGTACTGCAGACCTAAAAATAGCAGTGTAGATACTTGAGCTTGGGATGGATGCTGGGCTCCAAGACCCTCCCCACTAGCTGGGTTTCAGACCCCAAACAGCTACCCTGCTATTTTTAACCCCGTAGCATGAGCCCTGTGAGCCCAAATCAGTTGACCCAGGCTCGGAGACTCACTGCCCAGGTTTTTTTTGCTGTGTTGATGTATCCTCAAAGGAGTGTGAGGAGAGAAGTAAAGAGAAGTTGGAGCTGGTGAGAGACAGATAGGCATAGAAAGAGAGAAAAAATGGAGTGAATTAATGAAAAGAAAAGGGAGGGTAGAAAACCTAGGAGACACAGTAAATAAAAAAAATAGTATATTGTCATATAGAAAGTCTGATATAAAAGTTTTACAATGAAATACACAAAGTAGTTGACAGGGCACAGGCTCGAGTAGGAGGGGGATGTAGAGATTTGGCTGTGGGTGGGAGATGAATACAGGAACCTAGAATTATTAGAGAGAAGCGGAGAGGCTCTGGTGGGCTATGACATTGTACATCAACAATGCTGACATTTGGCAATGGCTTGACATATTTAAATATGTGTATTGGATGGGAAAATTTGCAAGTTTGACACCTGGTGGCTTACCAGTGTTTGCTGGGTTTTGTTTTTTAACCAAACCTAATTTACCACTGGCAAATCACAGTCAGAGATCAGGCTCCTTTCCTTTCCTTTTCCTTTTTCCTTTTGTTTTTAATTCATAAAATCTCTCTTCTAAAATGTTTTAAAATCATTTAAAATTCAGGGCACTGCACCAGGCACTTCAGTTTTTCCAGAAAAGAACTTCTGGGCCCTTTCTTTTTGTTTGTCATTACATCAGGACAGTTTCTCCACCCCGGGGTAAGTCTAAACAAGGGTATTTATAAGGATAGTTGATGAGAGCCTCAGGGATGTGCCTCTCTGCCCAGCTCACCCCCAACACACATACTTGTGCTTGACTAGCTATGGGCCTACTGGGGTACATGGATTCTTTTTGGATACATTTCTGCTCTCGCTGCAACCTGTCGCCACAAGATAATGCCAAAGCAGGACATGTCACCTGTAATGACAGTCACCAGAACTGGTGAGCTCCCGCTCCTATTCTAATCTACCGTAACCTCTCCTATATGCTAATAACGTCATATGTCCTTCCTCCAGTGTAAACATGGACTAAAATTTGGTCCATGATTTGTGCTTTGGTATATAATCTGCTGTCACCTGTTATTTCCACCAGTTTTTATTAGCCTGTGTTTTGCTCTTCTGTTGAAATGGCTGTTTTATTGGATGCACTTACTCTTGAAAATCAGTAACAACTAACTTAAAAAAAAAAGCAGGCAGAGTGAAAGGATGTAACCATGTTCCTGTGTGCAGCTGTAAAGCCAGTTGGCCTATCAGCACTAGTTTTGCAAAGATGCTTTACAGGAAAGGTACCATGATAGTGGTGGATAGCTCTGTCTATCACGTGTGACTCTGCTGTTCATCATGTATGGTGCAGACATGAGAAACTTTTTTAATTTGTAAGTAAATGTAGGGTTCAGAAAAGGGATCCCTGTATTGAGCTAAGCATAAGGTGAGAGAGGTGCTTCTTTCCCAGTGCTCTACTAATGCATTTCAATTCTGAGTTGCAATGCCCACTCTATTCCTGTCCTTAACAACTCCTCAGTAGATGTGCAATGTTTTAGTGTTTAGGGCCCTTAGCATTTAAATGGGAGAAAGTAATTTCACATTGCCATATAGAAACTATACGGTATTATCAAATGATAGAATTATGTTGACCTTGATCTTGCACTCTTTGTGTGCTCAAAATTCTTTGAAGTCAATGGGAGTTTTGGGTGCACAATAAATGCATAATCATACTCAGTGTAGGCCAAATTAAATTCCCAAATCAAGAAAAAAGGAATTTATTCTGACTGTAAATTGGGTTTTTGCAAAGCAGATTTAACAATGAAACTTGGTATCTTTCCTGCCTGACATTCAGGTAGGATAATCTGAGATGAGAAAATCATCCTGCCAGTCATAGGCGCTTTTTATTAAAATGCCCAGATCAGCATCCTTGGAATAAACAACATAAAACAGATCCATTATTTTGTATCTGATGCAAAACCAAAGCCAAAATAAACAAGCAAACAAAATAAATAATCATGGAGATTTGTCAGTCTGATTCCTGGGAAGATTTGTGGGTCTGTTTTATATAAACACAATTTACAGGTGAGAGTTTCATTTTCTGTCCACAGGGACCATACATTCAGTAGGAACTGGAGGTGAAAGAAATGGAAAGCTTTAGAGCAACTGTACCTAGCCCTTGTGAGCTTCCCAGGATACCCCATCATCCAATATGTAGAGGGCAATTGGCCTCAATTGGCCATAGCAGATTTTCTGCTTAAGGATCTTTAAGGGAGAGAGAGTAAAGGCAACCTTATGCAAGAGGCTTTTTCTTATGTGATTAGATACTAGTGCTGATCAAACAATGGGCTGGTTGGTTTTTCTAGAGAACACATTACTGAAAATGAAAAGAATTTTTTTCTTAATTTTTCTCAGATAATTTTTACTTTTTGGCAAAGAAGCAAACCCCCCCAAAATTCATCTGAAAACTGATCTTTTGATCTGGAAATGCTGCCACAGTGTCTCATGGGACTTGTAGTTCAGGCACCTCATGCCCCCATTGCCCTCAGTGGACTGGGCTCTGTGGCTAGGCTACATCTCCCATGATTCACCATGGTGTCCTAGGTCTTAAGAGCCTCAAACTAGCACCCTAACCACCTTCGTCCCCTGTCTTGTTCAGATAGAGTTTGATAATCTAATGTATATCATAAGCCTCACTTAGCAGAGGAAAAACAAGAGTAAAAACTGGAAGGTAAAATGGAAGGAATGAATCACAGGATCATCCTAGGAAAAGGAAGAAGGATGCAGTTACCTTGTCCTCTGAAAAAAGCAGCTCAGTTCCCAATCCTCTCGTGCTAGAAGAATACTCTCCAGAGAGAGGAACAATTAAGCCCAAAGACTTGAGGGAAGACAGACATAACTTTCAGAGGATGGATTTGGGGATATAATATTTCCACCATGCTTTTAGACCAAAAGCTAGCTAGCTATTTGGAGATTCTCACTTCTCACACCATGATGGGAAAATCAAGGAGTATCTTATGAAAAAAACAGGGAAGTATTATTTCATAGTCAGAACAGTGTAAAACCTGTAGAACTTGTATGAGCTAGAAAGCTTAGTTTTTTCCTGTCCTTTGAAAGAAACAGTAATTTGATACTGGAAGAGTGAACAGAGAATGAATTAGACATCTGATGTTTCTTGACTATAGCCAGTCAGAGACTGATCTACCCTCCCTGCCCAGTGAATAATTTTGACTTTTTAGCAAAAATATCAAAAACCAAAATCTTTTGTTTGTTTGGGCATTCTGTTTTAGATTGATTAATCAAAAATTAACATAGAAAACATGCACTTTTTGCAGAGAAGTTCATTCAGTCAAAAACCTAATTTTCTGTTGAAAAACTGTTTCAAAGGAAAATTTACAACCAGCCCTAGACATGGCAGAGGAAAGAGCAAAAAACTTACTCTGAAGAATGGCTTCCAGTAAGACAGAAATAAGAAGTGTTCTTCTACCAAGTTTCTAGGAAAAAGTAGTTTTATTACCTGCCTGAGAAGGCCTGGTCTACAACTTAGGTTGACCTAACTGTGTCACTCAAGGTGTTAACCAAAATGCTTAAAATAACAGCTTCAGCAAAGAGAGGCATTATTTATAAGGGACCCCCTCCCACAGGTTTGTTCTTGATTCCGTATCTATTCACCAGTGGTGACCCTTTTCCCAACCAATAATACAATGGGAATGCAATTAAGAAACAATAACAGACATTTATTAAAAAAATAACTCAGTAGTTAACTTTTCAATGGCTTAAAGCCAGGACCACAAACTAATAAGGTGGGTTACAAAGAAAGACAGATAATTATGTACATCATCATTTCCTTCACAGGGATACAAGGGACCAAGACAACACCAGGACAACGACTGGATCAGGAACCACCAAGAGATGACACCACCAGGGATCAAAACGGACCGGACAGCGACGAGGACCACAACGCAGGAACAGGATCAGGATCGATACAAGGAGCAGGTAGGTATGATCTTTTTTTTCTTCTTCCAAGATGACACGGAACAAGCACGGCTACCACTGGGGTGGACAGCACCTCATCCAGGGCATACAGTCTTTATATAGATGTTGCTAGGTAGATTTCACCAAATCAGATGACTTTTCCTGCTCTCACTTTCCTGCCATTATTCAAAAAGAGTGCCAACTGGGCGACAAGGAAAGGACCCAACATGGAGGACAAACAACAGTAATAGAAAAACAAAATGGCAAAACGAGCCCAATCAAAGGTGTGAAAAATTCACACCCTAAGAGACAGTTAAGCTGGCCTAAGTCCCTGTGTAGGCACTGCTACCTCCTCTTGGGGAGATAAATTTACTACAGCAACAGAAGAACCTCAGCTAAAGCTGTGGAAAAACCTCTCCTGTCGTTGTAGGCAGTGTGGATGCTACAGCGGCGTAGATGCAGCACACAGATGTACCATAGTAGTGTAGACAATACCCTAGGTCTGAGAAGTAAAAAAATGTAAGGAGCTGCCTCTAAAATATCGTACTTTGAAGAGCAAGAACCTGCCGTGGGTCCAGCAAGGCTCATTCGGTCATCACAAAACCCCTAGTTTCATTTATGAAGTCTGATTGATTACCTGTCTGAAAAAGGTAGCCTGAATTAGAAGAGAGATTAAGGATGCTTGCTCAGGAGTTGGCTGCCATACCTGTCCTTGTGTGCAGCCTTTTACAGCATATGATTTAATTTGGTCATTTGTCCGCAACTGTGAGCAATGTAAATCTGGACTTTGTGAATTCGCCCATTGTGTGTTGACAGGTTGAAAGGCTTCTGGCTAAAAGTTACTAGAAATATGACACCACCAAGGGTTTAGAGCCAGCTTTCAATTGCTAGAGAGTATACATGCCCCTTTCCTCTACTCCAGTGGTTCCCAAACTGGGGTTCGCAGAACGTTACAGGGGGTTCGCCAGAAAAATTTCACTAATGGCGGCCAGAGGACCCCGGGCATTGGAGGCAGCAGGTGGGACCCGGTTGCAGGGCAGACAGCCCGAGCCCCAGGGAGAGTGGGGGCTGGGCAGTTGGGGCTGGCAGCTCAAGCCCTGTCCCCGTCAGCAGGGGAGCCGGTCATCCGAACCCCAGCGCTCTGTGCGGGGCTGGCAGCCCGAGCCACAGGGAGAGCGGGGCCAGGCAGTTTGGGCTGGCAGCCCGAGCCCTGTCCCTGTCAGCAGGACCTGCAGCCCAAGCTCAGTGGAGCTCAGCTGACTGGGGCGGTCAACAGGGTCCAGCAGCAGGAGCCCCACAGAACGCGGAGGACATTTAAACTTACATCCCTGGAAACATTCATTTTTAGGAGGGGGTTCACGAGATTTCACAATTTATTGAAAGGGGTTCGCGGGCTGTTAAAGTTTGGGAACCACTGCTCTACTCCCTTTTCTGACAAAATGTAGTTTATCTAGCTACAGTGTCTGATGGTGGAAAAAAAATCGCAGTAAATCAGAAGTATTGTTTTAAAAAGGAAGGAGGGAAAATCCCTCAGCCCTGTTTGTGATGGAGCTGCCAAAAAGATCAAACAATTATTTCTGGAAACTTTACTAGCTAAATGTGAGCAGAAAGTCATCCTTCTGTGTGATTGTATGAGCTAGAAACAACAGAGATTTAGTTTAGATTAAGTTTAATTCCTGACGACATTAGTTATGTTTCAGTGGAAGAAAGTGTCCAGTTTTTCAGTTTAATTATATCAGCAATCACAAAGCTGTATTGCAGAATGGTGTCACACATAGAGAAACACTGAAAGGTTCCTAGGCTTAGCTCAGTGAGATAATCACCCCAGAGTTTGGATGCTTAGTTGAGGCATTTTGCACCTACCTTGAACCACTTGAGATTGAAAGTGAAGACTGGAATTTCATCAGAAAAGGCTTTCCTGTGAGAGCTCCAGTATTTTGTGCTTCCAGCAAGGGTGAAAGTAACTCAGGACACTTACCGGTATGAGGCCGGGACTGGCTCCAGCCCCAAGAAGGGGCAGGGCCTCGGGTGGAAGGGGCAGGGCAGGGCTGGGGGTCAGCATCCCCCAGCCAGCCCTTCCAGGCTGCCTGGCCCATGCCACCCAGGGCTCCAGTGGTGATTTAAAGGGCCCAGGGCTCCAGACACCGCTGCCGCGGTAGCAGCAGCAGCATCTGGCGCCCTGGGTCTTTTTAAATTGCAGCGCTTTAATGTGGGCTGTGTACCGCCCGGGGCGGGTTCTTATTGGTACGCCGTACTGGTCCGTACCAGCTCACTTTCACCCCGGCTTCCAGTCAGGATGGAAGTATTGTGTGAACAGCTTTTCTTGCCACATTTCACTACATTTCCCTTAAACTAAGGCCTGGTCTGTACCTAAAACTTAGATCAACCAAAGTGTGTTACTCTGGGGGGTTGTGTGGAAAAAATCACACCCTTGAGAGATATAGTTAAGCTGACCTAAGTCCTGGTATAAACAATGCTAGCTCAACAGAAGAATTGTTCATCAACCTAGTTACTGCCTCTCCAGTGGGTGGATTAACTACGGTGACAGAAAATCCCCCACTATGGTGCTACAGAGACACACCTGTAGAGCTGTAGCTGGGCGGCTCTAGTATCCGCAGTGTAGACATACCCTAAGAAAAAAATTTTGAACCCTGAAGGAAAGTTTGGTTTGGGTTCCATTTGAGTTTTGAATGAAAGTTTGTAGGAGTTGCGGGGTTCTTATTTTATCTGGACTTGTTCACCCTTGTTCTGGACCTTGTTCACCTTGTTCCTTTCTAATAGTGGTATATAAGGCACTGAAGAATAAAAATACAGTTTCCATACTGTAGGGAAAAAAAAATTAGGTAAAAAGTAGATCTGGTTCGAACATTTTCAACAAAATGAAATGTTGTCAAAACATGCTGTTTCACTGAAGTGTTTAACGGAGATGTATTTGTTTTGGCAACATTTTCATAGTGAGGGATATATTGGTACATGGGCTCTCTCGTCACTTCTGATGAGAGAAAGAGAGAGATCTGAATTGAAAAGCTGAGCTTTTTGATTCAAAAATGGGTTTTCAACACTATTCAGTTTCATGAAAATGTTAAAAATGTTTTGTTTTCACTCCAATGCAGAACGAGAACAAATTTCAAAACCTCAAAAGTTGCCATGGAACACAGTTGTTGTCCTCCAGCCATCTCTAGTAAAAGTGCCAGACATTCTTTGGAGGGGGAAAAGGGGCATTATATGTAGAATTAAAGGTCAGGAAAAGAGCAGCTGCACCAGAGAACAGCTGGTTCTACCTGTGGTACAAGTGCAGATCTCATCTAAGTGGAATTTAATAGTCCCGGCTAATCCTGCAATCACTTACACATGTGCTTAATTTTATGCCTGTGACTATACCCATGAGCAGGTCCTCAAAGGAACTAAAGTTCAGCATGTGCACAAGTATTTGCAGGATCGAGGCCATGGATTGTCAACAATACTTACGTTTACTTTATTCTGTAAAACAACGAGTACAATTGTGGCTGCTCAAAAATAAACATATGTGAAGTGTATAAAATGCACAGTTGTGGAGCTTATTAAGTGTGACTCCTATAAATGCAAGTACGGAACTTATAAAAATCCATATCTTCTATGTTCCACTCATGGTCCCTAGCACACTTCAGTCTCTTCTGTCACGGGGGCAGGACCAGTGCCATGCAGACAGTACCAAGCACTGGTCAATGCTTTTAAGTTAACTTTAACGTGTAATGTAAAGTATGGGGTGGGTGGTCATATGTCAGTTTATAGGCAGATATATACAGAAATCAGAACAAGTTACATAAATAAAATCTCTTAATTTGAAAAGTGAGTGAGCACAGGGACAGTTGTTGATCCTGAAAACTGCTTTGTCTATTTAATTAGCTTAATGCTCATGTTGTCGCACTGAGAATGCTGCTGACCAAGCTGCACAATCTGCTTCTCTGCCGCGCTGCAGCTATACTAAGTCCTGTGATGAGATTCTGTAGAAGGCATTAACCTTCCTTGTCTGACCCTGGTCGTTTTATCTGCATTCCCCACAGGCTTTCATTCATCTCCTCTACCAGTGCAATTACAGGGGGTGGAGGGGAGGTGTAGCGAAAAGAGTGCTTTTTCATTGGCTACTCTGTATATGCTAAACACATATTTGTATGACATGAGGCATTCTATACAGAAGTGCTTACGATGCAGAAATAGCTGAAAATACTAGCGGGTATATTTTAAAGACAGTGCTCAGAAACTTAGCAGCATGATTCTTACTGACATTAATGGGAGTCATGAACCTAAATCATAGTGCAGTGGTTTCAAAACTGACCCCAGAAGACATTTCCTGACAGAGGGAGAGACAAAATAAGAAATAAAAGTTTATAAAACCAAAGAGCTGAAATAATTGAATAAAAACTGGCGACATTGGTACAAAACTGTGTAAGTAGGGCCCTATCAAATTCATGATCCATTTTGGGCAATTTCAGTCATAGGATTTTAAAAATAATACATTTCATGATTTCAGCTATTTAAATCTAAAATTTCATGGTGCTGTAATTGTAGGGGTCCTGACCCAAAAAGGAGTTGTGGGGGGAGGGGAGTCCCAAGGTTATTGTAGGGAGGGTTGCGGTACTGCTACCCTTACTTCTGCGCGGCTGCTGGCGGCAACGCTGCCTTCAGAGCTGGGCAGCTGCAGAGTGGCAGCTGTTGGCCAGGAGCCCAGCTCTGAAGGCAGAGCCACCTCCAGCAGCAGGGCAGAAGTAAGGAGAACATGGTCTGGTGTTGCCTCCCTTACTTCTGCCCTGCTGCTGGCGGAGCACCACCTTCAGAGCTGGGAGCCTGGCCAGCAGCTGCCACTCTCTGGCCACCCAGCTCTGAAGGCAGTGCAGAAGTACTGCAACCCCCCTGCAACTCCCTTTTGGGTCAGGACCCAATCTGAGAGACATTGGTCTCCCCTGTGAAATCTGGTCTTTTGTGTACTTTTACCCTGTACTATACAGATTTCACAGGGGAAGATCAGATTTCACGGTCCATGACGCATTTTTCATGGCTGTGAATTTGGTAAGGCCCTATGTATGAGTTATGAATCTGATAAGCTGGTATGTAATCTATAAACCTGCAAGATGAGTGAAGAGATAGTATCTAATCACAGTCTCAACATTTATATGTGTTCACTCTGTGGTAAACATTATGGGCTTGACCTCATTTCTACTTACTAGATCTAGATGTCTTATGACAGTGAACATTGACTGACCGCCTTGAGAAGCTGTCTGAACTGCAAGACACTCATCCCCCCAGTAGGTGGCTTGGCACAGCAAAATTTGCCTGGTCTTCGGGGATCTTGGGGCTTAATATAGTCAGCAGAATGTACAAGGGAGTTCAGTCACGGGCTATTGATGTATTAAACCTCAGCTGCATTTTAAGGAATGAGGCTAACAGCTGAGTTTCTTCAGCAACCCCAAAACTGCACCAATGTTCCATTAATGTATAGTGTGGAATATGACAGTATTTTTGTCTTTATTCTTTTCATGATTCATTGGAGTCAGTGGAGCTATGCTGGTCTGCATCAGCTGAGGATCTGGCCCATAAAGTCAAGTACATGGCAGAAAAGTAATTTGGCCTCTATTTGGGAACTGGCAAGTGAGAAAATGGAAAATAAATGGACTCAATGTCAAAGCGGTCTGCAGCATGTGTGGCAAGCAGGGCAATGAAATGGAAGGCATAACACACACCTGCTGTGTGAGATAACACAAACTAACACTTGTATGGCATCTAGAAGAGTGTTTTCTGTGAGATCACAGGAAAAATTTCCAAAATCGCCTAAGCCACAGGGGACTAGGAGTGGAATCCATAAAGCTATTTAGGCATCTAAACCCATCTTTCGGTGCCTAAGTCCCCCACTGTGATCCCCAAAGCTCTCGTCAAACCCTGTAGGTGCCTAAATTCACTTGACACCTAAGTTTTCCCAAGTAAAAAATTCCCTAGGTGTCTAAGTTTCTGCCTCTGATCATGTGCAAGGCTACTTCCCTCTAGACGTCCATATACCTATCTCCTGCCTACGCCCCAGAGTGACTAACAAACAAAAGGAAGATAGGTATTCGGCTGCCTAACTCGCCCAAGGGTCTGATCTGGTGGGTGCACTCAGAGGGCACCTACTGGCTGGAAGAGATGCCGGCATGCCCATCTTATAACTTCTAGCCTAGTGGTTAGAGCACTTACCTGGGATGTGGGACCGAGGTTCAATTCCCTCCTCCCTGGCATCAGGGAAGGGGTCGGGAGATTGAAGCTGGGGTCTGCCACCTCTCCATCAATATTGCCTGTTGAAGCAGTTCTACTGTGGAAAAATAAAGAGTGATTGGATCAGGGGGACTGGACCCAGGGACTTCTGTCCCTCAGCTGGGTGCCCTAAGCACTGGACTACAGAGTCATTCTTTCTCTCTGGTCCAATGACTCTTTCTTTCTTTATCTACAGGGGAACAGCTTCAGCAGGAGAGATGCCTATAGGATCAGGCCCTGCTGGTGAGACTGGTGTTCTAGTTTGAGAATCCTGCTTCAGGGCCTCTGGGGGTATGTCCACATAGCCCCTGGCAGTGAGCTTCCCAGCCTGGATGGACAGACAAGGGCTAGTGCTCTAAAAATAGCTGTGTGGCCAGCGCTTTGAAGTTGCCACTTGGGGTGGAGCGCAGGCTCTTGGGGTGGAGCTGCAGCACCCTCTAACTTGAAGTGGTTTCCATTATATCCAGGGTTTACAGTTTGGTTCAGTGGCTCTCAGCACCCCAGCTATAAAAATTGTTCCAGCACCCTTGGCTACACAGCTATTTTTAGAGCATTAGCCCCAGTCTGCCCACTTGGACCGGGTGGCTCGCCGCCATAGGCTGTGCAGATGTACTGGGGCTTTGGCTTGAGCTAGGGCTGGGAGTTGTTTGATAACTGTGAGGCAGGGCTTGTGGGGCTTTGCAAATGCTGACTGGTGAAAACGTAGGTGCCTAGCAGGTTAGGTGACAGCTGAGTGGCAGTTTGAAAATGTCAGTGGTGCCTAAACGGTGGATTTAGGTGTCTAAATACCTTTAAGGAACTGGGCCTAAGTCCCCTTTGAAAATGGGTCACTTAGGTACTTTTGAAAATGTTACCCCACAGCCTTGGAGATGTAGAACCTGCTGGTATATTAGCACAGACTAACACAGGCAGGTGACAGTTTTGGGGGTTTGTTTGTTTGTTTGTTTGTTTTAATCAACCCTAAATATCAGTATGCTTTAATAACGTATAACTTAACAACAAACCACACCTATTGGCAAAATCCGGGAAGCAAAATTCTAGTATTCAAAATTGTGTGAAGTTATCAACAACAAAAAAAAGACATAAAGCAAGGAAAAGAAAATTGTTCGTTGGGAAAGGGAGAAAAAATAATAAAGAGCTGATATAGAGAGCAAACATTCATGACACTAGCTTGCAAATGAAGATCCTGACCAACAGTATAAAATAAGAAACAAACAGAAAGCACACTTTAAAAGAAAAGAGAATTGAAAGCGTCCCAAAGCTGAGTATTCTGGCTTCCAGCCAAGCCAGCCTATGCATCAGTTCCGCTCTCTAGAGCAAGAGCAATCTCTGCTGTCAGCTCTGCACTGTGGATAGGACTACATGTTTCAAAGAAGTGAAAGTAGTTACAGCAGAAAATAAGACAGAGTCTGGGGCTTTCAATGGAACAAGCCAGGCAACTGAATCAGCCTGAGTGACATGCTTTTTCTTCATGCTGCATGCCACACAATGCTGCAGTTCTCCCACTTTCTTTCTGAACTCTTGGAGATAGTAAACTCATTTGGTAGGTATTCTAGCACAGGGCTTAACCAAGTTTTGGTCTCTGTGCAATAAGTGGTATTTTTGGACAATATTGTCCACCCTTTTAGAATAATCTTTCATACGAGCTGTGGGGGGCTGTCAGTAAAAATAAAAATGCACATCAGTCTAAGTTTATGGACATGATTCTTATAATTATAGGTAACAAAATGATTGTGGATCCTGTTCTATGATTGGCAGCCAGAATCAGGGCATTGGTGCCTTAGTCAGACAGGATTTGACACTCCTTCCCACATAGTGACTTCCTGTTCCCTTCTCCTTAGCGGTCTGGCCACAAATCTGAACCATTTCTTCCTCTCGAAGGTTGTCCCTGTTTCTGCTTTTGTCGTCTGTGACAGTTGCTTTCAGTCTCCTAACAGCACCACTGAATTACTTGTAGCAGCTACAGTGGTGTTTCAGCAAGAAGTTCTACAGCAACCGATGCAAAAGGCCTTGGGAGCATGTCTAAGACCCAAGGCATTTACTTGACTAAGCAGAATCAGAGAGACCTTCCTGAAGAGGGCTGGCTTGGAATCTCTATTTAAGCCAGAGAGGAACAATTCTGCGTGGTCTGTTGGTGAATGGCCCTAGTTGTCTCCGCTTTCTTCCGGTATTGCCCTCATAGGTTATGCCCTAAGTGGTCACCTACTTATATGTACATTTGTATGTTGAATGGATTAAGTTTAAATCTTATAAAAGCAACACTACCCAGCCAATAGGTGACACTCAGGAAAAACAACTCTTGTCTACATGGCCAAAGTACCAAAAACGATTCCAAATACACAGAGCACTGTTAGCCAGGGCCTAATCCTGTGAGATACTGAGCACTTCCTGGTGGGTACGGAATGCGATTATCAGTGTGCTCAGTAGGAGGGAAGGGTGCTCAACACTTTGCAGCATCAAGCCCTTTGTTGCTTTTTAGCAGTAAAAATACCCCACATACTTAGGTAGTCACAATGACAAGGTCGTTACACAACAACAGACACCAACGGAATACAAGATCTTAAGTCTTTAGAATTAAATATGTTGCTCAGTTTTATTTTATGGTGACAAGACACCTGCATAATGGGGCAGATTAATTGAGAAAATTAGTAGAGGCTAAATGAAATGGAAAAAATCTAGATCTCTAGACTTTTCTGCTTCTAGCACAAGTTGTGGTGTTTCACTTTTCCGGTTTATGAAGACACCCACTGCAAAATTGCATCTGGTGATCATATATATATGTAGAGTGGTTATTTATTTTATTGAGCAAGAGTTAGGGGTCTTAGGCCTGGTCTGCACTAAAAAATTAAAATGGCTTAACTACATCACTCAAGGTGTGTGTGAAAACACCACACCCTTGAGCAGTGTATTTAAGCCAATCTAACCCCCACAGACAATGCTAGGTCAATGGAAGCATTCTTCTGTCGCCCTAGCCATCACCTCTCAGGGAGATGGATTACCTACGCTGATGGAAGAACTGCTACCCTCAGTGTAGGAATTGTCTGAGGCACTACTGCGGCATAGCTGTGCCGCTGTAGCATTTCAAGTGTGGACAAGCCCTTAGAACAGAGATCGGCAACCTCTGGCTCGTGGCCTGCCAGGGTAAGCCCCTGTGGGCCGGGATGGTTTGTTTACCTGCCGCATCTGCAGGTTCGGCCGATCGCAGCTCCCACTGGCTGCGGTTCATCGCTCCAGGCCAATGGGGGCTGAGGGAAGTGGCGCGGGCCAATCCCTGCCTTAGAAGGTGGTTTTTAAAAGAAACACTCTTTCATTAAGCACAAGCAATAAGTCCCTTTGCTTTCTAATGATGAAGAATCCAATTTTGTCTGGGGTTGAGTAACCTCATCTCTCACATAATTTGATCTATGACAATTAAGGGATTTAATACCTCATAGAAAGTGCATTTTACCTTCAAGGGATGAAATTCTGGCTCCACTGAAGTTAATGGGAGATTTGCCATCAACAGGGGTAGGATTTCATCCTCGATTTTTAAACTAGTCTTGTAAATTCTCTGGTTTTGGGATAGCATTAGCCTTTACTGCTCTGGTGCAAAACCACAGATCCTGTTTGGAGCTCAGTGTATTGTATTGGATGTGTATGGCACTTTTTGTCCAGAATCCCTTAGAAGACATAATCTCTAAAAAGGGTGAATCCATCTTTCATTCACAATGATCTCCAAAGCATGGAACACTCCAAACGAGATTTGCCATAACTTAGACATCTGTCACACAGCTCTGCTGTGTGTTGCAGATAGATTTGTTAGTTTTAATATTGAACACGTTTATTTTAGTACATATAAACATAACCACTGCCAAAAATCTACCACATAGACTCATCTATCCTGCTCCCACCCCCAAAGTACTGCTTATAATAGGATTGAATTAGTGGATTTCTAATAGCATCTTCGTTTAGTTAATACAACTAAATATCAATTAGAGATCCCTAACAATTAGACATACGGAGTAGATATAACAGATGGGCCTTGTCCATGGTTGATTACACTAAAAATACTATGGGATTCTATTTTTAAAATAGTGTCATTCTAATACCCTTGCTCCATGCAAATCATGCTGAAGTCCATAATGTAGTGGTCAGAAATTCTGCTTCCTGATAATTTTGCAGTTTGTACAAAACATGCTGTTTAAATTGTATAAGTGTTCCATTATTATGTCCTATTACCTCAGGATTATGACTAACAATTATGGCTAATCTTGTCCTAAAAGGTATTGGTGCATAAATCTGATTATGATAATTTGGTTAAAATGCAAAAATATCCAAAGCAGACTTACAAATAAGCAATTTTCCCATGTGATCATGGTAATTGGATCTGTAAATTAGGCAAGCAATTTTATACTAATTTTCAACGTGACCTTGGGCTTCTAATTTTATGAAACATTGGCTGTACATGTCAGCTATTTAATATATACCTCTGGTGAAAAGGATGAGGGATTTATTTTCCAAAACGTGAAATCGTGTTGCTGCATGCGTTGCTACCTTTGATATGCTCAGTGTGTGATTTTTAACTAAGCTGTACATGGAAGATCCTTTTATCTTCACCATCAAAAGAACTTTGATTTAGATTTCTGGCACTATACTTATCATACTGGATATTTTACAACCATTCTGAAACTTCCACTTTGTCCAAAGGAATATGAACAAAACAGCAGGAACTATAGATATAGATACAGATATATAGAGAGAGATAGAGAGATGTAGTTATATGTAGATAGATAGATTAGATGTAGATATAGTTACATGTAGATATATATAGTTTTATATATAGATAGATATATTAATGTTGGTGTTTTTATTGATGTTTGAATGGGGTTTGGATCCTTGTTTGGTTTTGTTTCTTCTGTACTCTCCCCCTGGTTTACTCTCCATCATGTGGTCTTTTACATTTGTCAGTGCCTAGAGAAAATGAGGCATAGTGGTATGCAGAGCTGTCCCTTGGGTAGGGTGAATCGGGGCGACTGCTTCGGGCCCTGCACTTTGGGGGGCCCTGTGGGCCGGTGCGATTGGCTGGCACAGTTGGTCCCGGAAGAGACACCTCCGTCACTTCCACCCCGGGCTCCACACGCCCCCTATGGATGGCCATGGTGTTATGATATAATTATGACAGATACCTCTTCCTATTTAATAGACAATGCCATCTCCTAAAAGGGTTTCAGATATCTTCCTTCCCTATCACACAGAAGAAAAGGTAGGAGAAAATCCCACTGAGGAATATCACTGAGAGAATTTTGGAGAGGAAGTGTTACTCTAAGAGCTCCTCAGTGTCACTGGCAGAGGGCCCACTGTTCTGTAACTCCTGTCAGGCCTGACATACTCACTACACCTAACCCATTGCTGTCATAGTGTTTGTCTGTAAAGAGTGTGGTATGAATTATCAAATGAAAGCTAGTGACACCCTGGTCGTTAATATAATTGTGTGTGTGTGTAGGAATGGATGGTGTGTGTGCTGGAAATACCTTCCTAAAATATGTTTTGGGGCAGAGTTGATTAAAAAAAAAAAAGTTTGTCCTAGAGAAAAGAATGCTGACTTGAGTGTTTGCCTATGTCTCCAATGTAAATTGAGCATGGCAGTGCCAGAGATAATGGGCAGTTCATTTGTATCTGAGGTAAACGCCAGTGATCAGGAGGATCAGGAAACAGCATGGTGTCAGCACCCCAGAGACAAAGAGAGTGAACACTGCGGGAACATAAGGGCACCTTGAAGCAAAGGGCACCTTGTAATCCACCACTGGGGGAACAAAGAGGTCAGTGCTCTTTGCATTCCACGACCAGTGGATCCCCAACTCCAGAGCCAGTGCTAGGCGTAAGCAGACTAAACAATTGCTTAGGTCCCCAAGCAGCTTGAGGGGGCCCTTTATGAATTATTAATATGGGTTGTGTGCCCAATGGGCTAGCACCGGCACTGCCCAACCTCGTGGGGCTGGTGACTCAAAGAAGTGGCCGTAGGTGAGAAAACTGCCTTAGACAAGGATTGTAACCTGTTGAGTAAAGTTTTGGTCACTAGGAAGTGTGATTATATTTTTTGTTTTATTTGTAACCATTTCTGGTTTCTAGTATCTCTGTGTAGTATCACTTAAGTCTCTGTTTTGTTATACATTCGTCTCAGGGCTGTTGTATTAGAATGAGGTGGGACTCCTCAGCTGAACTAACAGGCTCGTGTTTTTGGAGGCAGTGGGCTTGATATCTCTGTGGGCATCCAGAAGAGGGGCTGGGTGCTGCAGGGAGACGCTTCTGGAGAGTTCAGGAACTGAAGTACACCAGGAACCACCCTGCGAGGCAAAGTTAGGACTGACAGAGTCCTGAGGAGTTTATTTGGCTGGCTAGCAGACTGCGGTGGCAGGGAGCTGTCATGCAGGCTAGCACCAACACGTTCCTTTTTCGCTAAGGCAGAAAGGCGACAAGGCTGACTTACAGTTCTGGATACCCCAAGAAAGTGTCACAGGGAGCACGTCAGAAAACAGAAAACATGCCCAGAGGAGCACTGATGTTGAAGGATTTTAGCTAAAATTAGAAGAGTTAGGGTGAAAGGCCATTTAATCTAAGATGACAAACGTAACCCATTTGAATTGCAATCATGCACTCTGTTTCATATTTACGGCACAAATCCTTGCCCTTTTCATTTATATGGATCAGTGGCACACAATCTTTAATATCTGGAGAGCCCCTTTGTCATCTAATATAGTCTCAGACAGTTCTGAAAGAATTAAATGTACATGAAATACAAGTATTGGACCAGATCCTTAGCTTCGCTATATACAGTCCCTTTGCAAATCTCTGGCAGCACAAAGGGCCATAAAAGCATTTTAATTGTCCTCCTGAGGAGCCCTCTTATGTAGGAAGATTCCTGGGTGGCAAAGAGCCAGTGTAGCAGTTCTTGGCACAGAAGGCTTATCTGGCGAAAAATGGGTGTATTCTGAGTACTACTGCACTCCAGTGATCCCTAACTGTTGGAACAGCCCACTAGGGTAGATACAACTTAGAGCAGACCTGAAGCTGCACTTCATTGCACTGGGAGCTGAACTGGCCCCTAGACAGCTCCGGGATTGGGAGAACCCACAGAAACAAAGTCACCTTTGTTCCTTCTCTCTGGTCCTTTGCTGAGCGTAGCCTGGCTAGCAAAGAGGATTCAGCCCAGCGTATGGAACCACTTAGTTGCAGAAATAATGGTTAATAATATTATTAGTTAATATTACCCTCTAATAAAGCAAACATCAAAGCATCAAAAACATCCAGGTGAGATCCATGGTAAAGAGCTGCTGAGATGTTTGGGAAGGATGTACAGTAACCTTCACTCAAGCTTCGGTGTATGGAACAGAGAGACCAAATACACAGCGTCTGTCAGTCACCTGAACTAGCTGGGGGTTCCTGGAAGGCTCCCTGCCATGCCCCCACAAACATGTGAGCTCTGATTGTCAAGGGGGCATTTTTTGGTCTTAAGACCCAGTCTTCAGTCCCTGCCCACTGATGTTATTTCAGGAAGCAAAGACAGGGAAACAGTTAGCCATGGGCACTCTCTTTGGTGGCAGTTTATTTTATGCCCACCTGTTTCTCAAATGGGGAGAAACCTGCCCTCCTTGTGACAACAATGAGGCATTGCCTGAGCTGATTTAATCTACAGTGGCTTGATTGCCATATATGGAAGTTGGGCTGGAGTCATGGACAGTCCCTTTGGAGGGGGTTGGGTTAGGTTGCCACATAGAGGTGCTGTTGTGGAGCTGCTGAGGGCTCTTTCAGTAGAAAGGTTAGGAAATTTCCAGTGCATTCTCTAATTCATATCAAAATATACCAGCATGCTAAATTTTACGAGAAACCCAACGTCATTTTACTGTGGGGCATATTGTGCTCTCCCTTTTTATACTTGTGGGAGAGTCACTGGAGATCTAGGAAACTTAGGGCAGTTCAGATCATGGAGTCTGCCTCAAATTATCACCTTCTGGGCTCCAGGAGGATGGGCACCCCCAGACTCACAGAGGGGATGTCCCCCCATGCTGCTGTTCTAGCCTTACAGTCCTCCTAGCAACATAGCGCAGGAGGTATGCTGTAACTGGCAGAGTTCCCCCGTGGCTGTGTAATAGTAGCTACAGAGGAGACTCTGAGAATTAATTCTGTGTCAAGCAGTATTAACTGTAGCTCAGATTTCCAGCTGGAAATCCTTAGGGTCAGCCAAGGATGATGCTGTGGAAAACAATGAGTCCTCTGCTCTGCTGCCTCCCACCACAGCCTCCACCCCCAGAGAGACCAGGCCTGCGGAGCTACCTCAGAGGTGCTTCTCTCATGTCCCAGGAAAGGGAAGGGGGAATAATGCCCTGGGGGCAGCAGTTACCTCATTTCTTTCCCCATACTAGGGAACTGTCAGGTTTTCAATCCCTCCACCCACAGAGACAGAGGGAACAATCTGAGGTTTTTATTACTTCTACCGAAAAATGGGGATTTTTTTCTACATTGAAGTCTGAAAGATTTTTTTTTTTCATTATTGCACCAACTCATTGCTCATGATGCTGGAGTCAGCCAATCTGTGCGGAAACTCAAAAGTACAAAGATTGATGCATGATATTTTTAGACTAATAATATCACAGGTTTCCCATATAGTTTGGCCTGTATTGAGGAATAGATGCCCTAATGTTCTACTAGTTCACCTTGGATTCCCTACCAGGACTCTCAAACACAGACATGATACTGCTGTTAATAAAGGTACTTTTTGAGGACTATTGTTTCAGAACTGATTTAGCCAGTGCAATAGTCAAGAAATTCTCCTGCAGAATTTGGGCTCCTAACGCTGCAGAATTTTCAGAGCCCTGTTCTTGACCCTCGTGACAAGACTCTTGCAATGTCTAAAGCAAAAAGAGAGGTTTTTCTGTAGTTGATGACGTAAGATATTTCATGGCCACTTGATGATCTTGTTTACAAGTGCGTTACTCCCAGAAGTGACTGGCAGTTTATGCTCAATCTGGTGTTTCCAGCAGCTGCCATTAATGATTAATCTAAACAGCCAGCTAAATCTCAGGCTGTTCCTAAAGTCTGGGAAACAAAGACAATCTAAATACATTAATATTAACCCCCTGCCACCAGGGCTTGGAATTTACCAGTACCGCGTGGTGCCTTCATCAAACATCACTCAATTTATTATATACAACTGAAATTTGATATAAATTACATTCTGATTCTGTTACTAAAGTTGCTGTTCCACTGATTGGAAATGGAACTGAACTAGGCAACAACCAATAACGAACATTTTTCAATGTCAGGAAAATATTCAGGCAATTTTAAATTTAACATGGGGAGCATCCTCTTCTACCAAAAGATTTCTGATGCCATGTTAGGATGGTAGACATTCTCGAAGATGAATTTATCTATCGTTTCTTGAAGTAATGGGCTAAACTCTCTGAAGTCAGTGGAGTTTTGCCAGCAATAGACTTGCATCAGCAGAGAATTTGATCTGATATTTACAAGAGTGTTTCCCTTTACAAGATCATGCTTTCCTCTCTCACAGATGGTGAATTTCAGTAACTTGCTCCTTCTGTTAGGATAAGATGGGCAAATTGTTTCAAATCAACTGTGCCTTTGCCTTTGGGGTGAAATTCACAAGGACCTCAAAACAGGGCTAAAGTGAGACTTAAGTGCTGCATAGCCCTTCTGCGGGCCCTATGCGTAAAGGTTAGTTCCATCTTTTAGGAGAAGGATCAGAAAAATATTGAAATAATCATCATAATTCTGGTTTGATAAGCAAACCAATTGTAAAACTGTCTTTTTGATTACCTCTGAGACATCTTGTTATGTATGCCCTGACATTTAAAAAATCCTATGTAGTAGAGGTTTGACATTTCCTCCTAAAGCAAAAATATTTTACATACCAATCCAAAATATTCTCACTAGTGCCAGCATTTATAGAAAAGGTGCACCATTTTTATTGATGATACAAAAAGAAGCTCTTATTCATTAATGTTTTGTTACTGGCTGAAAATGGATATGTAAACTGGCCTGACAATGTCCAGGAATTCTTTTTTCAGGAGCAGAGCATTTTAGTCTGCCCAAACATTATTCAGTTCGCTTTTTGTCCAAGGAAAAGATTTTTAGCTTTCATTCCTTATCTTAAATTCATGGAGGAATCACACTGTAAATGTCAGATTGTTAATAACAAAACTACATATTTATTCTCTGATTATGACCAGCTGGTCTTACTATATGGGAATTGGAAATCTGAGAAAACTGTGATTCCTTGTCAGCTGAGTTGAAAGAGGAGTGGATAGTGGAGTTTTCCATGTATATATCATAATATTTTATATTCACTGGTTTTAACATTGGTTCAATGTTATCTTACTGGTTTAGACATTTATAAATAGACCATTAGTAAAGAAATATTATTGATGATGTTCACTGGGAATATATTAGATGTTTTCACAGATTTCTCTCCTGTTCAGTAATTTAGAGGGTTTTTGGTTGATACACATAAGGGCCCCTTTAAGCTAGAACCTCAGCTGGTGTAAATCAGCATATCTTCATTTTACCCCAGCCGGAGATCTGGCCCTTTGTCTCCTGGGGTATGACTACATTGCAGTTGGGAGGTGTGATAGCACCACATGTAGGCATACCCAAGCTAGATTTGATGGAGCCAGCTTGCTAAAAATAGTAGGGTAGCTGCAGCAGTACAGGTGGCAACATGAGCTGGCTGCTCAAGCACAAGCCGGCCCAGACCGCCCCCTCCATCCCCCCCAGGGTGGCTAGCCTGTGCCACTGCCCGTGCTGCTACCCCTGTTGTTTTTCGTGATCTGACTCAGTCACAACGAGGTCAGGTGTGCCTACAGGTGCGCCAGTCATACTGTCTGACGGCAGGGTAGACATACCCCTGGAGAGAGCTGAAAGCTCTACGCCAGTGCACTGTCCTCGGGGTATTGGTTGATCACGGGATGACTATGAGCCATCAATGTGATGCGGCCATGAAAAAGGCCAATGCAGTCCGAGGATGCATCGGGCGAGGTATTTCCAGTAGAAACAGGGAAGCGTTAGTATCATTATACAAGGCACTGGGGAGACCTCATCTGGAATAGCGTGTGCAGTTCTGGTCTCCCATGTTTAAGAAATACGAATTCAAATGGGAACAGGTGCAAAGAAGGGCTACTGGGATGATCCAAGGAATGGAAAACCTCCTTATGAGAGGAGACTCAAGGAGCTTGGCTTGTTTAGCCTAACCAAACAAAGGCTGAGGGGAGATATGATTGCTCTGGATAAATACATCAGAGGGATAAATACCAGGGAGAGAGTGGAGTTATTTGGGTTAAGCGCCAATGTTGACACGAGAACAAATGGATGTAAACTGGCCATGAATAGGTTTAGGTTTGAAATTAGATGAACCTTCAGAGGAGTGAAATTCTGGAACAGCCTATCAAGGAGAGCAGTGGGGACAAAAAACTTGCCTGGTTTAAGACTGATCTTGACAGGTTTATGGAGGGGATGGTATGATGAAACTGCCTACAATGGCATGTGGCCCATCTGTGACTGCTACTAGCAAATATCTCCAACAGCCAGAGATGGGACACTAGACGGGGAGGGCTCTGAGTTACTACAGAGCATTCTTTCCCAGCTGTTTGGCTGTTGGGTCTTGCTGATGTGCTCAGGGTCTAATTCATTGCCATATTTGGGGTCAGGAAGGAATTTTCCCTCGGGTCAGATTGGCAGAGACCCTGGGGTATTTTTGCTTCCTCTGCAGCATGAGACATGGGTCACTTGCAGGTTTAAACTAGAGAAAATGGTGGATTCTCTGTAACTTGAAGTCTATATATCATCATTTGAGGATTTCAGTAACTCAGCCAGAGGTTAGGGGCTGATTACAGGAGTGTGTGGGAAACGTTCTGTGGCCTGCAATGTGCAGTTCAGCCTAGATGATCTATCCCTTCTGGCCCTAAAGTGTATGAGTCTATGCTGCAGGTGCTGTGGTAACAGCAATGTCATCTAATCAGCCTGGGTGGGTACTGGGACTTTTTAAAAATAAACATCAGCGAGGGGCCTGAATCAGAACCTCATATCCAAACACTCCCAAACTGTGTGGCAAAGTCCACAGATTTGATGGCCTTAGTCCCATGTCTAATACACATATAGTTGCATCTTAGGTTCCATTTAGCATCTTGTCTGCTCACTGATTTAAATTAAAATTTCTGTTATTAGGGTACCATAAGCAAATTAAACTAAAACTTCCTATATGACACACTTGCATATTATATCAATTTCATTTCCCCATTAAAATAATTTCCTGGATAAGGATATAAAGAACCAGGCACTTCAGAGAGATTTACATGGCCCTTAGGATTTTTTTAAAATTTCATATCCAGAAGTCCAACTAGTAAATTGGCATATCAGCCTGGATTTCTCTTTGGGTAATTTGCAATTGCTTGAATAAGTACTAATAAATAGCTCATAAATTTATTGCCAATAGAATGCATTGAATTAGCATGTCTAATGTCTACTGAAATTTGTTTTTCATTAGCATAAAATGATCAGAACTCTATTGGGCTCCTAGTTAGAAGGTGCTTGTAAATTAAATGAAGACTATCCCCAACTTTCTGTTTGGAATTTGACTTAGTGTCATTCATTAATAAGATTACACATAGCTGCAAATGTAGCCGAATGTCTCTATTAATGTATTTAATTATATTTATGATTCTTACACATAAACCATAAATTATTGTTATCTTCCTGCATCAGCCAATATAAGATTAGCTTTTAAAACTCTCCTGACTGTGTCACACCAGGGAATTAAACCAGTTATGTCATCTGCAAAGAATGCAACATTATTCTGACAACATTCAAAGGAAACAGATGCCAGAATACTGTTTAGCAGCTATTATTAATTTTTTGCAGTAAGCAGTGTATTGGAATATTTCCAAGCATTAATGTAAGGGGACAGTCCAGTACTGTCATTACCTGAATTTATCATAATTTGGTGGAGAGAATGCTGTGAGATTGAAATAACATTTTAAAGTTTTATTTTTGTGATTTTAAAATATTTTCATACAAAAGCCTGATACAGATCACATGTATCCTCTTGGATCAGCAAGCTTAAAGCACAACATAAACTAAGGCTCTGCTTCTGTAAGGGGCTTTATTTGGATGGATTCTTGCACCTGCCTTTAGCTCTGTTGACTTTATTAGGACTCCACTTGGCATAGACCACAACAGAGCAGTTTGAAAGAGTGAAGCTCAAGAATGCAACCATAATCCAAGTTTTAATCAATCACTTGGTCACCAATACATTTTTTTAGGTAGGACCTACCTGCTTGAAATCCTGACCCTGTTGAAGTCAATGGCATCAAGATTTCACCCACTGTTTTTAGTGCTCTGCTGCTTTACAGCCATTGATCTAGCAGAGGGAGCACATGTTAAATAACAAACTCTGGGCCATATACTAAGAGATGCTGGTTAAAATCGGTGGGATTTGCAGGCTCTCAGACCCTGATTCAGCAAAGGACTTAAACACATGCTTAACTTTTAGTCAATGGGACTTAAGGATGTCCTTAAGTACTTTGCAGAGTTGTAAAAGTATTACTGGTTTTAAAAAAGAACTAAGTGAAACACAGCCACATTTTGTTTCTGCTTCACTACATCTGGGTGCTTGGAAGGGGGAACCAAAATTGACCTAATAGAAGAGGCTTGCATTGGTAAGAAAAAACATGTTAATTGTCCAGGTTCCAGGAGGGTATTGCAAACAAACAAAAACCTAAAACTCCTTCTATGTCCCTTTGTCAATTTCAATGAAAAATGTAAACTAGGCAGCTTTGGATGTTTTGAAAACATATTCTACTGTTTGTTTTGCTATAAGAATCTAAGCCCACACAAGTTAGTAAACCCAGGAAACATAAAATTGTCATTTATAAATACAACAGTCTGCAATAACAGCTCACACTCATTAGGTCTAGCAAATTAATTAAACAAGGCAACTTGTTGAATAAAGTAAAATGCTATGAAACAGCTATTGTCCTCCCACAGGGCAGATGTACAATAAAAATAATTGTATGTAAGGTAAAAAGGAAATAGATTAAGCATCCAAAATAAAAAGTGCACTTTATAAAAGCATTTTATGCCACTCATGCTATATTCAGACTAAAAGTCTTCAGCTAACAAACAGTCAGAGCTTTAGAGGGACTTGAACGGCTTAGAGGATTTGTATTGGGATATAGAATCTTTCATCTTTAGGTCATTACTTTGGATCAGGTCCAAGGTGGGTGGTGATCAAAAGTTGTCCTATGATAGCGATTTGTTTGGTAGTCTATATGAAAGGAGTTGGTGGTCTCATTTCTGTCCACCTGCGCTCACGTCACACCATCAGCAGTTTCAGCTGAGAAACTAAGAACCACCTCCAGGTGAGGCCTATGCAGGTGACACATGAGGCAGAACCAGAAGCCCAATTGTGCAGCATCCCTTCTGAAAAATAAATTGAGGACTTTACATAAGTACACATACATTTTAGCCCCCCCACCCCCTGTAAAAACAGCAGTACATTAACACCATGTATTATAATGCAGCTCTGAAGAGTAAGATTTATATTGTCCACCACTGGATTATTCTTAACCCTGGAGTTTGGCATGGGCATGAGAAGAGGGTCCCTGGAAGACACATCCATATGTTGCTTCAGGCAGTCACACACTGAAGGGAGTCCTTCCTGTCAGAAGTGCACGCAAGCTCCTCAGCAGCTATGTTATGTTCTTCATTAGGGCAAAAGAGCTGAAAAAGGGAAGAACATGCTGGTCAACATTAGCATTAACTGTAACAATATCCTAACGTTCAGGAGTCTTCCAGCTTTGTTCTGGGCTCCAATATGAGCAGCATAAGACATTTTAAAATAATCTACTTTCTTGGATTTTTGTGTGTCATAAAACAATTGGAAACAACAGGGCTACTATTAATAATAATAAAAAAAGCTATTTAAGCCATAGGGAAATTAAAGAGTTTGGGTTTATAAGGATTGAAGTGATGAAACCTGATTAGGATAAAGTCAAGGCAGAGAAGCGGGGTAATTTCCTAACACCAAAAAAGAGGTGAAACATTGTATAAGGTTAGCCAACTATTACAGATCTATCACTAGAGCTGTAATTTCTGTGAAATTACTGCTCTATCAACAAGCATAATTGAAGATAAGTGTAAAAAAATCAGTATAATACAGAATGAGTGAGTCGTTTAAGAGAAAAAGAAATGGTTGTGCTGTTCTGTTTTACATAGCCCAGATTTTGAGAAACCCTTCTGCAAACAGATACCTCTATGCAGTGCTTAATTTGTGATGAAAGAGGTGGCAAGTCTCAAGAAATTAAGCAATGTTTTAACTTTCACAACTGATGCGGCAAGCCCAAAGGTGTTGGGGCTATGAACTACCAAGCCTAGAGGTTCCAGGGCTTGCCAGGGCCAGCACAAATTAAGCACGGCCTCTATGTCCGTAACAGAAGTAGCATTAAATCAAGAATCTGCAGAAGTGGAACGGTAAATTCTTTATGTGGTTAAAAAATGGTTCTCAAGAGAACAAATGATAGAACAGCTATGATCCCATGATAGACCAGGAATACGTGGCTATGAAATGCATTTTTAAGGGGTGAGAATATATTTTAATAAATATGTTTTGTTATCTACTAGGGTGCGAATTTGTTAGTAACAGACATCACCCACTAACCTGTATGAACAGCATATGTAAGATATAAACACCTGAATTACTCCAGCACATAGGTATAAAATCATGCACTGGCCAAGACAGCAACATAAAAAATGTAATTTTCATTTCCCATATGGAACTGTGATGTCAGATAAAACTGAAGTTCTATCCTGACCAGAGGGATATGTGAGGACATGCCACCTCTCAGGATTAAGAGAGAGAGAGAGGAAAACCTAACAGGAGCTAAATATACCAGGGGAAAGGGGGAGGGCTAGCCAGCAGCAGTCATATGCAAAATAGCTTTTCTCTCCTAGATTTAAAGGACCTGCTGCCAGCAGAGCATTCTGGGAAAGGTTCCTATAAAATGTGGAACCAAAATTGGAGAGCTCAATAGTGACCAGGTAGTCACAGAGACCCAGTTTTGACATTTATATACCTGCTTGTGCTGAAAGTAGTTCCTAGCTTCCTTGATGTGCTGCCTGGAGATTGCTGGCCTGCGAGGGGAACCTACCCACTGCACCATCTCCTTTAAAGGGGGCAGCATTTTCCCTCTTTACAGTAACTTAGCTCTGCTGCCAAGACCAATGCCCAGCCTTCTCCCCACTCCCTTTGGAATGTCTCTGATGGGGCACTCCCTGCACTCAGGAGAACGTGAGGGCTGCCTTTCTGACTAGACCCTGCACAGGACTACAAGAGAGGAGCAAGCTCCTCTCCTAGACATCCACAGGGAGCAGTCACACTGTCGAGGGTGGCATAAAACCCTTCCCCTAGTCCATCACCAGTTGGGCAAGCCCCCACATTAGGAGAATGCCTTGAAGGCCCGATTCATTGACAGAGGTGGCATAAAAGGGGAATGATGTAGTGACGAACTGGGCTCTATGTACCTTTGTTAGCTTGTGATAGTCTATAGAGCGTGTACCCCTTTTCAATCCAAGTAGCTAGTCAAAATTCAGGGACCTGGGGATGTTTCAGTAGGGAGCAGAAATTGATGATGGAGTCTGGCATTTTCTTTGTTGCGGTCTTGTTTATTTGGAGGAATGTATAAAGTCTTGCTTCTCCAAATGCAGCAGGAACCAAAGGCAAAAGGAGCCATTTCTTGGCTTACAGGCCCAGGCCAGCCCCATCCAACCCGGAACCTCTCTCTAGGTTTTGCTCAGGGTCACACCATGGAATTCTTACAGGCTTCTGCTTGGATTTCTTCAGGCTGTCTCTGTCTCTCTCTGGTTCTGTGTTCTGCTGGGGTCTCCTTTTCCAGCTTGCCCTTGTCTGTTCCTCCACGCACACAAGTTGACACCACGCCATTCTGTTTTGTTGTGAGCACGTTCTTTCCATTTCTGGCCAAAGAATTTTGTCATGGGATCCGTCCAGCGTGTTTTCGGTCTGCCCAGCGGTCACTTGTAGTCCCTGGGGATCCAGTCAATGATGCGGGTTGTCCACCTATTGTCTTGCCTACAGACTACATGACCTGCCCATCTTCCTTTGCGTTGTTCATCGCCTGAACTACATTGGTCACCTCTGTACACCTTCTGATCTCCTCATTTGGTATGTGATCACAGAGTGATATCTTGCAGATTCGCCTTTCCATTGCTCTCTGGGTGACAGCGAATTTTTCTTCTGCTGGGGTAAGTTCACATAACCATTTTGTTTTAGGTGGCAGATTGTGATTAATTTATCTTTACAATTAGGCTATGTGGAGAGTGTGTTCATACCCATCAATCTCAATGAGATTTTAACTCACCATAACCAGGCTTTGCCCAGCTCATAAAAATGGAATGAAAATCACACTACCTTTCACACATCAATGGCTTCGTGTGCTCCAGGTTTACCATTTCCGTATCTCAAGGATGCCATGGAGGTGCCTGACATGTGGATAGATGGCAAACAGCATGGTTATAGATAGAAACCGAATATGGGGGGAGGGTCACTTTGATACTTGGGTCCACATCAGTTTATTGTTTTCCCCAGTTAACTGTGACAAGAAGGACTCGTGATGAAAGACAATCTCAGAATCAAAGAACTCTAGTGTACTAGGACCACAATGTCTGTTGAATTATAAATTAATTAAAAATACGGTTGGAGTACCTTTCCTAGATCTGAGGAAGAGCTCTGAGTAGCTGGAAAACTTGTCTCTCTCACCAACAGAAGTCGGTCCAATAAAATATATTACCTCATCCACCTGTCTCTCTAAACATTTATGATGCCATTCCAGAATTGTTTAATCTAGCTACTGAGCAAAGTGGGTAAAGAAAGGCTTTGCAAAGTGTAAGATAAAATAGGCTAGAGAGTAATAAAACAGTATTTGTTAATGATCCCAGTTGGAGTGAGAACCTCTTTATAACAGCATGCTGAGACTGTAGTATTTTGTAAAGCTGTGTGATAAACTCCAATAGCTTCTTTTCAAATCTCTAGAGGAAGAAGTGAGCAAAGCTGGCTGCTGTTGCTCCCACAGCTTTCAATGAATGAGCTCAAAATGGACCCTTTAGTGTTAGCTCTGTCAAAGAATAACAATCAGATATGCTCAAAGACAACCATTTCAAAATATATATTTTTGTAGATTCAGGCAAACCTAATGTGCTGCTATCAAAAGAAACAACAATCTCAGAGCTCTTAAGATGTATGGTTGGATTCTAAACAAACTAAAGCTGACACAGATAGTACTGGATTTTTTTTGTCTACTTTGCAAAGCACAATTTTCACTCAAATTCAGATGAGAACAGAATACAAATATAGCCAGGGGGAATGATTGGAACTCTGACATCACCTTAAAAGGGGAAATGCGATGGGTAATTATTGTCACTACTTCATGCTTAAAAAAAACCAGTCCTCAGTTCAGGGTGGATCAGCTGCTAGAGAGATGGGCTGAACGATTTAGTAAACCTGACCTACAGGCAATCAGCATAAAAATCACTTTCAGAGTAACACGGCTGTTACTCTGAAACCTTTCTGGGTAAGATATTTCAGACTGCAAAAATCAATTGGTTAGAGAGAAAGACTTAATCAGAACCAAATCACTACCTCATGATGTTACTGGTTTCTTGACAGACAGCTGACTTAATATCCCCAATACATTTTACATCTGGAGATCGTGGTGTGCTTCTTCTGTTGAATAGTACATTACAACTGTATGAGTTTCAAAGAGGTGCCAGGAGCTTCTCCGCAGTGATGGGTGGTGTGAGTAAATGGACCTATGTGTTTATATTTATAGTATAGCTGTGGGGAGAATATCATGCTGTATTGTACCTTATGCAACCCAGCTATATCAGGTGCTTTTTCACAGCCACGCTAAGAGTTAAAAACTCCAGGCTGAAAAGAAAGACATCCTCTTCTGGATTCTGCTCAGGTGTGGCTGGTTGAGCAGCCTGATGGAACTACTGCTATTGCTAATGGAAAATTAAAACAAATCTTGTTTGGCTAATAAAGGGCTCTGAGCATTAATGTCTTTTTTCCAATTGTCAGGAAGTTTCAGTCCCCTATGTGATGAAGACAAAGCACCTGCAGCTATTTTACGTGGAAATGTCATGGTGTTATTTTAAAAATTTTGTTGGGTAGATATTTTCAGTATTTATCTCTGACCTTTGGCAAATAAATCGGTAAGGAAAAGATGGTTACTCGCCTTTGTAACTGTTGTTCTTCGAGATGTGTTGCTCATATCCATTCCAATTAGGTGTGTGCGTGCCGTATGCATGATAATCGGAAGATTTTTATCCTAGCAACACTCAGTGGGTTGGCAGAGGCGCCCCCCTGGAATGGTGCCTTCATGGCGCCGGATATATGCCCCAGCTGACCCAGCGCCCCCTCAGTTCCTTCTTGCCGGCTACTCCGACAGAGGGGAAGGAGGGCGGATTTGGAATGGATATGAGTAACACATCTCGAAGAACAACAGTTACAAAGGTGAGTTACCGTCTTTTCTTCTTCGAGTGCTTGCTCATATCAATTCCAATTAGGTGACTCCCAAGCCTTACCTAGGCGGTGAGGTTGGAGTGAGATGTTGCGGAGTGAAGGGCCGCTGAACCAAATGCAGCATCACCCCTGGACTGCTGAACTATCGCATAATGGGCGGCAAAGGTATGCACCGATAACCAAGTCGCTGCCCTACATATCTCCTGTATGGGTACGTGTGCCAGGAAAGCAGAGGATGAAGCCTGAGCCCGCGTGGAGTGGATGGTAAGGTGCATAGTTGGGACACCAGCCAAGTCATAGCACACGCAGACGCATGATGTGCTCCAGGATGAGATGCGCTGGGAGGAGACCGGAAGGTCCTTCATCCGGTCTGTCACAGCAACAAATAGCTGCAACATTTTCCTGAAAGGTTTTGTTCGCTCGATGTAGAAGGCGAGGGCTTGCGAACGTCCATGGAGTGCAGCTGTTGTTCCCATCAAGAGGCATGCAGCTTCGGGTAGAAGACAGGGAGGAAGATGTCCTCGTTGACATGGAAGGCAGACACCACCTTAGGGAGGAAGGCCAGGTGGGGTCGCAGCTGTACCTTGTGCTTGTGGAACACCGTATACGATGGTTCTGATATGAGTGCCCTGAGCTCAGACACACACCTCGCCGAGGTGATAGCTATGAGGAAGGCTGTCTTCCAGGAAAGGTACAGGAGCGAGCAGGTGGTCATTGGCTCAAATGGGGCACCCATGAGTTTGGAGAGGACCAGGTTAAGATCCCACATAGGAACCGGTTGTCGAATTCGTGGGAACAGCCACTCCAAACCCTTGAGAAATCTGCTGACCATGGGATTGGAGAAGACTGAACGCCCATTTTCGCCCGGGTGGAAAGCCGAAATAGCTGCCAGGTGCGCTCCTGGAATGCCTGACAGACCAGGCGCACTGCTCTGAGTTCCAGTACATTGATGAGCAGGGATAACTCTCCTGCTGACCACAGCCCTTGTGTACGGAGGTTCCTGAGGTGGGCTCCCCATCCCAGGCATGACGCATCCATGACTAGGGACCCGGAGGACTGAGGGGCATGAAATGGCACCCCTTCGCACACTGATTTGGGCTCCAGCCACCAGCCTAGAGAGGCTAATATCCCTGGCGGGATGGTAACCACCGTGCTCAAGCTGTCCTGACCTGGGCGGTATACTGTTGATAGCCAGGCTTGGAGTGGACATAGTCGCAGCCTGGCGTGCATGGTCACATATCTGCAAGAGGCCATGTGTCCCAGGAGGCATAGGCATGTTTTCACAGTCAAAGTCGGGAGGCTTTGCAGGCTGTGGATGATGTTCGCCAGGGATTGGAAGCGTACTTCCGGCAGAAGTGCCCGGGATAGGCCTGAGTCTAAGACTGCTCCTATGAATTCTATCCTCTGGGTTGGTACCAGAGTGGATTTCACGACATTGAGCAGGAGGCAGTTGATTGAACATGTTCGTGGTGAGCTGAACATGAGACTGCACCTGATCCGTGGAGTAACCCCGAATAAGCCAGTCATCGAGATATGGGAACACTTGGATCCGTTGTTGATGAAGGGAGGCAGCCACAACAGTCATGCACTTGGTAAACATCCTGGGGGCTGTGGACAGGCCGAAGGAAGGATGGTGAATTGAAAGTGCTGTTGACTGACTACAAAGCGAAGGAAGCGTCTGTGCGCTGGGTAGATCGCAATGTGGAAGTACGCGTTCTTCATGTCAAGGGCGACATACCAGTCTCCAGGATCTAGGGAAGGAATAATGGTCCCTAGTGAGACCATGCAGAACTTCAACTTTACCATGAATTTGTTGAGTCCACGTAGGTCCAGGATGGGCCGAAGCCCGCCTTTGGCCTTGGGGATTAGGAAGTAGTGGGAGTAAAAACTCCTGCCCCTTGACTCTCTTGGAACCTCCTCTATCGCTCCCACAGCTAGAAGTAATTGGACCTCCTGTAGAAGGAGGTGCTCATGAGAAGGGTCCCTGAAGAGGTACGGGGAAGGAGAGGGGGGGGAAGCAAATTGGAGGGAGTATTCCCTTTCCACTGTGCGTAGGACCCAACCATCTGATGTTATGTGAGACTATGCACGGAGGAAATGGGAGAGACGATTTTGGAAAGGCGGGGAAGGATCTGAATGGAGACGGGTGCTCCATCCTCGGATGCACCTTCAAAAGTTCTGCTTAGGCCCTGCCAATGGCTTGGGAGGGCCCTGGCCTTGGCTGGCTTGGTGCCCAGTTTGTTTTCTTTTATCACCTCGACCGCGTCTTCTAAAGAAGTCCTGTCTTGGCCGAGGGGGAGGGTAGGATCTCTGAGGCTGTGGTCTGAAGGGCCTTCTCTGCATTACTGGGGTATGCATTCCCAGAGAGCGCATGATAATTCTCGAGTCCTTCAGACTCTGTTGGATCATATTAAAGAAGTTCTGTATTAAAATCACAAATGAGTTTGATTCCCCATAGTTTAAATTCCAGGGTATTACTGATTAAGAGATCTTTTGGTTTTTGGTACTGTTTCTCTCCCTCTATGTGTGAAACTTGCAAGTTGCTAATTGTGTTAGTACATTCTAAGACAGTTCTCAAAGCAAGAGAGTCTGTTCTCAAAGCAATTCTTTGTAACAACAACTACTCACAAAGAGAGAGACTCAAAGCAATACTCTGTAACAACAGAAACAGCACCCAGAGATTCCCCCCCCCCTTTTGTTGTATTCATCTCACTTTGTTAACAATTGTGATTAAAATTGAAATAGAGGATGTATGTGGATGGATGCTTGGTGTGGATAATAACTGAATGATCAGGGAGGCGCCAGCCTAAGAATCCAGTGTCCATCAGCTGAAGAAGGTGCAAGTGGAAATAACCAGAGAACCCCTGGAGGGCAGACTGAAATCCACCCAAGAGCCTCAAGAATGGGAGAACCAAAGAACAAGATAACATCTGGCAGCACGGAGCCATCAGGAATGTGCCATCTGCTGATTGATTCAGCAACAGCATGATGAAGCAATTCCCATAGACTGGCATAGGAAGAAATTCCTATAAAAATGGACTCTAGAAAGTGAGAACTTTGGGGTCTGATTCTGCAAACCAACTTCCAGGAGCATCAGATGAGCATCTGACAAGGCCCTGCTCCCTCCTCATGTCCAGGCCACCTGGCCAGTGGCTTGGCATGAGCAACTCTAGGGGTGGTAACTATGATAACAACCTTGCAGAACCTCTGTGTGTGTGTATGAATGAATGTGTGAATAAATATGAGATTGAATGGACTGTTATAGCTATAACTAACTGCTTACTATGATTCTTTCTGTATTCACAACAAATGTGGCATTTTGCCTTTTCCCCTTTAATAAGATCCTGCTGGTTTTTATTTTATTGGTATAACAACTCTGCAGCCTTGAGTCTGTCTTTTCGGATAATAGGCCCTGACCATCAAAGGGCAGGTCCTGGAGGGTCTGCTGCAACTCTGGTGGTAAGCCAGAGACCTGCAGCCTCGAGGTGCGGCGCATGGCTATGCCTGAGGCCAGGGTCCTAGCCGCCGAGTCCGCCATGTCCAGAAAGGCTTGTAGGGAGGTTCTGGCCACCTTCTTGCCCTCCTCTACTACAGCCCCAAATTCTTCTCTGGACTCCTGTGGAACCAACTCTTTGAATTTTTCCATAGAGTGCCACGAATTATAGTCATATTGGCTCAGGAGTGCCTGCTCATTGGCCACCCTGAGCTGCAAGTCTCCAGCCGAGTACACCTTGCCCACAAACAAGTCTAGGCGTCTAGCGTCCTTTGATTTAGGCGCCAGGGCCTGCTGACCGTGCTGTTCCTTCTTGTTGACCAAAGCCATGACAAGGGAGCACGGTTGGGGGTGCATATAGAGGTACTCGTATTCCTTTGAGGTGACAAAGTACTTCCTTTCCACCCCCTTGGCCATAGGTGGAATAGAGACTGGTGGTTGCCAGATTGTCTTGGCATCAGCCTGTATTGTCTGTATAACGGGGAGGGCCACTCTGGACGGTGCCTCTGCCAACAGAAAGTCAACCACAGGGTCCTCTACCTCCACCACCTCCTCTACCTGGAGGTTCATATTGTGCGCCACCCTGCGGAGCAGTTCCTGGTGGGTGTGGAGGTCCCTAGGAGGAGGGCCCAAAACCGTAGTCCCCGCCACTGCCTCATCAGGCGAGGAGGAGGAAGATACCCCATGACTAAGGGATCCTGTGTGAGGTCCTCTTGTGGAGGATCTTGTTGCCCAACATCCACCACGCTAGGGGCGTAGGCCTGTATTGGTGCTGGAACAGTCACTTCAGAACCCCCCCGGGGGGGAGACACAGTGGCCTCCGGTACTCGGGGCTCCGAAGGGGTGGAACAGAAAGCCCCGAAGGAACCCCTTGGGCCTGATGGTATGCCCAGGGGTTCCAAAAAGACCACTGTGGAGGTCCTTGGCCTGGGTTCTGGCCTTCGTCCAGCCACTGGCCTGCACCGTCCTCACTCTGGTCCTGGGTGTGGTAGCCACCTTGTGAGAGTGACAACGCAGAGGCAGAGCAAGACGGCCAAGGCAGTGCTGTACGTGTCAGCGCTGAGTCTCCCGGTGCTGTATGGTGCCGTGGTGCCGGGGACCAGTGGCGTGATGCAGAACGGCACCAAGACGTCGATCGGTGTCTGCAGTCGTATCAGTACCAGGAGCCTGATCTGGATCTCGATGGCAACCTCCGGTGAGATCGGCGCCGGGACTGGCTCCGGGTCAAGTGCTGCTCTGACTTGTACTGGGAGCGGTGCCGGGAGTCCGATCAGTACCGGCCATATGGGAATTCGGATCTCCGTGAGCCGGAGCAGCATCGCGAGTACAACCGGTGCAGAGAACAAGATCGGTGCCGGGACTGCGTGTGACGCCGTGATGCGTGCCAGGACCAAGATCGGGACTGGGACCGGTGCCGTCCTGCTTTGCTCGGGGATGGCGGTCGTATCAGGGACGGTTTTCCCTTCGACGGCGCCACCCACACCGGAAGTGCTGCCGGCTGCAGGGGAGACCACTCTGTGAGCGCGATCAAGTCCCGCGCTGTTGAAAAGGTCTCCGGCATGGAGGGCAGCCTCAGCTCGACCGCGGTGTGCACCAGACTCAACGGCCCTTGAGGCGCCACAGTTGACGGTGCAGGAGCCGTTACTTGTCCTGTGTGCTCCGGCAATGGACACGGCTCCAACTGCGGTGCGGGAAGCATCGGTGGTTGTCGAACCGACAAACAAGAAGCAGTCGGCACCTGCTTGGGCTGCTGCTTCTTCTGGCCCGGAGATAGGGACCGGCGCCGTGGTGGTGGAGGTGCCGGGGAGATCTGGCGCCACAAGTCTTTAGCAGAGTCCGAAAGCGGTGCTGGACCAGTCAGTGCCGCAGGGGCACTCCGCACCGAAGACGATGGCACCGAGTCCCGGTGCACGGAGAAAGGGACTGGGCTAAGTGCTGCCACCATAAGGAGCTGCTTCAGTCTAAAGTCCTACTCCTTTTTGGTCCTCGGCTTGAAGGCTTTGCAAATGCAGCACTTGTCCGCTTGGTGGGATTCCCCCAGACACTTTAGGCAAGAGTCGTGGGGGTCTCCCGTTTGCATCAGCTTCAGGCAAGCCAAGCAGGGTTTGAAGCCCGGAGACCCAGGCATGGGCCCATGTACCAGGACAGGAGAGAGGGGAGAAAACTCTGTTCCACCCCACTAAGTAAACTAAATCTAACTAAACTATTAACAACTACTAACAACTATAAACAACTAATCACAAACTATTAACAGGTACTAAAGCGAATGCTAGGGAGAGTGGAGATCAGCTAAGCTGTGCTCCACAGTTCCAACGACCGTCACAGGCGGTAAGAAGGAACTGAGGGGGCGCTGGGTCGGCTGGGGCATATATCTGGCGCCATGAAGGCGCCACTCCAGGGGGCGCCTCAGCTGACCCAATGAGTGTTGCTAGGGTAAAAATTTTCTGACGATCGTGCACGCAGCGCGCACACACCTAATTGGAGTGGATATGAGCAAGCACTTGAAGAAGAATATGGGAGTGCGCAGTAAGGACTGGATAATTATTTTGTGGGGAAGAAGGGGTTAATCCTGGAGCATTAAACCTAGCAGTGCAGATAAAATAAAACAACAACACTTTATGGGCCTGATTCTCAGAAATGCCAGGCATTCACAGCTCCCACTGAAGTCCATAGTCCTGGTTCATCATTGTTCTATTGCTCCTCTGTGCCCTGCAATGAATTGCACTGGTGCAGAGGGCGAAGGTGACTCCATCACCTCTGTGCTGCTTCTGCAGCAGTCGCCAGGGGGCATTCCAGGGGCAGAGTAGAGGTCAGTATGGGAGCGTGCCAGAAAAGGGAGGGAACGTGGATGGGGTAAACCTGAGCATTGGTGATTTTGCACCCCGGCATTGCTCCATAGTAGTCACTGAAATCAGTGGTACTAATTAGGGAAGCCTACGCAGGTAAAAGGGCTGAGCCAGGATCCAAAAGCCCCTTATCCAAAAGACACAACCTTCAGCAGCATTGTCCCCTAGCACTTTGCTGGGCATTGGTTCATTCCTGACTCGGCGTATGTCTGTGCTGTAATTGTGGTGTGTGATTGAAGTTTGTGGAGACACACCCAAGCTAGCTTTAATCTAGCTGGCTTGGGGACTGGAGGAGTGAAGCCATGGCAGAATGGGCTTCTGTGCGAGCTAGCTGTCTGAGTAATTAATCAAGGTTCCCGGATGGGCTGGTAGAGCCCACGCTGCCGTGACTTCATTGTGCCAGTACCAGCTAGATTAAAGCTAGCTTGGGTATGTCTACATGAGGTACAATCACATCCCATGACTGCACTGTAAACATAACCTCAGAGAAGAGAGTACCACCTCCTCACTCAACAACACCACTTCCTGGAACACCATTGTACTTTGGAGATCTCCCTCTGGAGTGCTGACCTGTCCCTATTCTATTTGTTTGAGAGTTGATATGATGAAATCAAGCTCTGCGGCAGTATCCTGATCATTGCTTTTATTGAGTAAAGTAATTCTCTGAACATATCAGTGTTAAATCCACCCTGTCATTCTCGTTTAATATTTCATCCTTGCTCTTCTGCATTGACACACTTGGAAACTGCACCTCCTCCCAGTCACCTAAAAGGAAGCACTACCTGTAGAAATGAAGGTTCAGGGTGATGGGAGTGCAAGCACTATCTTTAGTAAGAAATGTACTATGTAAGAGATGACTCAAGGTTCTCTAACTTTAATTATTATAATACATCTTCTTTATATAGAACCTATCTGCATGACAATCTAAATGCTTCACAGAAATGAGAGATGACAGCAAACAGATTAAAACATTAAAATTTATCTTAAAATGAGAGAAAACAATCAAATGAATCACAGAGCCATGGAAAGACTAATCATTTTTCAAAAATGCCATAAAACGAAAACAAATGAAAAGTATGCTCCATCTGAAATGCTAATATCTGAAAGAAGATATTAAGAGACATTCCCATCCCTGTGCAGGGACCCATCACAAGCCCTATGCACCATCTAAATCCCACTTAAATTTTGTTTTGAGGGCTTAAATGAGACTTAAGTGGTGAAATGACTTTGTGCTGGTTCCCTGGCACAGAAGTGAAATTCATTCGTTGAGTGCTTGTATTATGCCATGTCTCCTAGCTCCTACATTATTCCTTAAGGATGCACTGGCACAAAGTTGGGGAAACTTGATCTGCCAAATTTTAAACCCCCTCAAACATAATGGATTTAAAATGTGACAATAATGGGGCAGAACTTGTTAGTATTCAAGTGCCATTTTTGCCATATGAAATTCACCAACTTCCTCAGCTGTAATTAGGTTTTGTGGTGCTGTCGGTCACAGCCAGTCTTATCGCCCCATTTGTCTCCTCCTCCTTCTGCTTCCACCTCTGTGCCATTATCCCTCATTCCAAATTCCCTGGGTGTGGTAGCCAATCAGTACCGGCCTCCACATTCAAGTCTCCACATTCAAGTCCCTCCTCTGAATGACTCATTTTTCTGTGAAGCCCTCCAAAAGTGAAACAAAATTATATACACAAATAAACTCTCTGCTTCAGAGCAGGAAATGTCCTCATTTAAAACAGGGCCAAGCACAAAGTTGGTACTTAATAAATAGATAATGGGTCTGATTCTGAGCTGCCACTTCTGAAGGCACAGCGCTGGAAGTGCATAGATCACTTTATTCGATGCAAATCTGCATTTTTTAGTTGAGAAAAACTTTGGCTGAAAATTTTTGCCCATCTCTAGTTGCAAGGTAGGCAGCATAGCACTGTGAATGCTGATCGTTTGCTGTGCCTGTGCTGGGGGACTTCTCCTCAAACTGTTGTGGTGCATTAAGGGTTCATATGTGCTGCCCGAGCAGTGTGTGGGAGTCGGGGGGGGGGGGGGGGAACGGACGGTGAGAGAACTTGTCCCAATAACAAAAACAGCAGCACTGACACCTTTGTCAAGTTAATAAAGATGGCAAAACACCATAATTAAGGTTAACGGGAGGGCCCTTCTTTGTATTCATAAACCTGGACATCTGGGTATAATAAAAATACATTAACACATGGACATGTAAATTATTTTTCTTTGTTAGCAGCTGGGCAATTACAGCTTAATTTTGCTCAATTGAAATTGATGGCAAATCTCCCTTTGACTTCAGTGTATGTTAAAAAAGGCTCTTACAATACACTTGGGGTTTTAATCCTGGTTTAAATATAAATGGCCAGACTTGTGGAGAAGAAAAATCAGTGTATCAATGATCTAAGAGTTTGCAGAGAAAACTATGACTATCTGAAATTACTGGGTGTCAGCTCCTTTCTGTAATTCTGCTGGATGTTAACATACAGTTAATGACAGAGGTCTTAGATTTTAAGTGTAGGTGTTAGCAATAGGAAACACTCAATCATTTCCCTGCCATTGCAGGGCCTCAGGCACTGCTGCACCTCGGTCCCTCCTATTCTCTGCCTGTGGCACATAACAATCGAGCTGTAATAGTTTGGTCTAATTTCAGTTGTTGTCTTAGTATGCTGGTGCTGGATGGTGTTCGTGGCCTGTGATAGACAGACAGGATGTCAGACTAGATGATCTGGTAGTCCCTCTGGTCTTAAACTCTATGAATCCTTAAATGAAAAACCAGGTGCAAACACCATCAAGTTCTAACTGTTATAAACAAATGGGTATGAAAGTTCAGTAGCAAATTACATTCCAGTTTTTGATGGATTACTGTGGATATTCTGTGATTCTGTAGGACACCAGCCTGGTGGCACTTTGTTCTGCTGGCAAGTTAATATCAATCACACAAGAGTGTTACAGATATCCTTGAAGAAAAGGAGTACTTGTGACACCTTAGAGACTAACAAATTTATTTTAGCATAAGCTTTCGTGAGCTACAGCTCACTTCATCGGATGCATATCCTTGAGACAAGGCGGGTGAGGTAATATCTTTTATTGGACCAACTTCTATTGGTGAAAGATACAAGTTTTCGACCTGCATAGAGCTCTTCTTCAGGTCCAGGGAAAGAAGCAGAGCCCGAGCTAAAATACAAATTGGGACAGATTATTAAACAGAATGGGTAATGCATATTATTGGCGGTCATTTAAAATGAAGTGGGCGCTTGGGAGTTTGACGGATATGCATAAAGTGTTTGAAGTGGGCAATAAAGGGTAGTGGGTAGTGTGGTACATTACAAATTGTTGTAATGAACCATTAAACGAGTATCTCTAAGTTCATGGCTTTTGGAGTCTAGCAGAGTTATGAATTTAAGTTCCCATGCTCACCTTTTGAAGGTGTTGTGCAGGTTTCCCTTGAGGACAAGTACTGAAAGATCAGATATGAAGTGATCACTTTGTGAAAAGTGTTCAGCCCCAGTGATATGGTGTTTTTGTCTTTTATCATTTTTCTGTGTGAGTTCATTTGAGAGTTTAGTGACTGTCTGGTTTCACTGAAATAGTTGTTATTGGGGCATTTGATGCACTGGATGACATAAACCACTTGTTGTGATAGGCATGTGTAGGACTCATGGGTCTTGAAAGGTGTGTTGTGGGAACTATTACTCATTGTAGCAGTGAAGATATGTCTGTAAGTTTTTGTGTCTGTTGTTCTGACAGGGTCCGGTGCTGCTTTGAGTTGGTGTGTCCTGGTCTGTGGGGAGCTTGCTTCTGATGGTGAGCTTGGTGAGGCAGTGGGAGCAGAGGGGGGTTATTTGAAGGCCAGAAGAGGGGATTCAGGAAAGATTTCTAATAGGATGTGGTCCCCATCAAATATCAGTTGTAACTGATGAACTCCTGTATGGGATCCAGGGTGGGCTGGTAGATGATAACTAGTGGTGTGCAGTCAGTGGCTTTCCTTTTCCTGTATTGTATCTCCTGACCTTTCCACGATTCAACCTACTTCTCTGGTGGAGTGTCCTTGTTTAGTGAAGGTGGTTTTAAGTATGTTTAGATGTGTATCCTGGACTTTCTCTTCAGAGAAAATTCTGTGGTATCTGAGTGCCTGGCTGTAGCTTACAGATTTTTTGGGGTGTCTGTAGTGATTGCTGGATCTGAGGAGGTAGGTGTGGTGATCGGTGGGTTTCTTGTATGTGGTTTTCTGTAGGGTTCCATTGCAGAAGCTCATTGTGGTGTCCAGGAAGTTGATTCTATTGTGGGAGTGTTCCAGCGAGAGTTTCATGGACAGGTGGTGGTTGTTGAAGCTGTGGTGGCAGTGTATGAGGGAGTTTAGATTTTCTGCTTAACAATCTGTCCTAACTTGTATTTAGCTCAGACACTCTGCTTCCTTCCCCAGACCTGAAAAAGAGCTCTGTGTAGCTCAAAAGCTTGTATCTTCCACTAACAAAAGTTGGTCCAATAAAATATATTCCCTCACCTAGCTTGTCTTTCTCATATCCTGGGACTAACATGGCTACAACAACTCTGGAAACAATAGTTATCCTTCTGAGCCATAAAAATCTTTGAATTTATTAAAGCCCGGCGACACACTGAAGTGCTAAATTGGGCAGGATGATCAAGTTAGCTTTAATTGTGACTTGTTTAACTTGGCCATTTAAAAGTTAATACCTTTTTAACATGGCTGTTTCTATAAATATTAAACATCATGGGCTTCATTCTCTGCCACATTGAACTGTATGTAGTCATTTATTTGTGCAAAGTGGGTATAAAATGCTACCAGATCAGAAGGGTAGTATTTTACACCCATTGGGCAAAAGAGTTCATGCCTTCACAAAGTATAAGGCAGTGGAGAACAAAGTCATGTATCTCTGTGTGGAGGAACTGTGATTTTTCTGAGCTCTGGTCTACACTACAGAGTTAGGTCAACGTAAAGCAGTTTACGTTGACCTAACTATGTAAGTGTCTACGTTAAAATTTCGCTCCTGCTGATGTAACTCGCACATTACACCGACTTAACAACTCCATCTCCACGAGCGGTGCAGAGTCAATGTTGATGTAGTCATGGGTGGCGGGTAACGTAGGCAGGGGGAGGCTGTGACTCCCCAAACAGCCTGGCATGGCCCCGCCTATACACCACCCAACCGCCTTCTGCAGTTCCTGGTGCTCTGCCCTGGCCCAGACTGGGTGGGGCTGGGGCTGGCTGGCCTGCGTCCCGCAGGGACTCAGGGTGGCTGGTGCTGGGACCATGCTGCCTGGCCGCCCGGGGCACTGGGGCTGGGGGCGCTGCGGGGGTGCATTCTGGGCTCCTACAGGGCAGGGGGGCAGAAGGGGAAGGGAAAAAAAGGGAAGGGGTGTCGGGCACAAGGGGGGGACTAGCCTCGCCCAATGGCCGGGTCACTGGCCACCCATGGATGTAGTTAGGTCAACGCAGTGTTAGTTTAGACACTGCATTGCTTATATCAACTGTTGCTGGCTTTGAGAAGCTGTCCCACAAAGTGCCACATTGACAGTTCAGCTGGTGCAAGCGTTCCTGGTGAGGACAAAAACTGCCGACTCAAAGAGCAAAGTGTAGACACTGTAAATCCCCGAAACTCAGGCAACAACATGCACAAGTGATGTAATTACTGTGGCGGATGTATACCGACATAAGTTAGGTCAACTTAATTTCATAGTGTAGACAAGTCCTAAGTTGGTTATTTTTAATGCAAAGGTTTTGATTCAGATATCATTACTTTTGGCTTTACAGAGGTAGTACGGATCAGTGTAAAATCACCTACGGAGGAAAAACATACAAGAAGTCTTAGTAAAAGTACAATCTTAACAAAATTTTAATTCAATATCTTTGAACTATATAAAGCAGACACTTTTCCTGTTAGGATATGCTATTTTAGCATACCATCCATGGGAAATAAAAGTATTGTTTTGACCACCAGAGGGCTCACATATTTTCCCATGGATGCAATAGAAATTTATTGAGAATGACTAACAAATTAAGTTTAAAATTGAATATAAGGATTGTGAGGTACAGAGTGCATTCTATATTACATATCAAAATCAACACACAGTCATTTAATTAAAATTTGAATTAATAGCCTATATTATGTTTTAGTTCTTCAATAAAAATAGTCGTTCACGGACTTTTGTTAAAGTATTTTGGAATGAATAAGATAATTAAAGGCCCAATCCTGGCCTCAGTTTCACAAGTGTAATTCCTATTATTCCTATTGTGTATCTGAGGACAGGATGGGCCCTGTGTAGCAATGCATCTGACACAGAGAAAACAGATATCAACTTCCAAAAAAAAAAAAAAAAAATACAAGGGCTTGATTCTCCTTTCACTTACATCTCTTTTACTCTGATGTTAACTCCATCACTGTTGCTTCTGATTTCCATTGCTGTAAACTAGATCAGACCCAACATTTTGACTAAGTACCTTCTGAAATAGAAAACACACTCTTTTTCTACATTTGCATGAGCCATTTTCACTGGAAATTAAGGGCTTAATTGTGAAAGGTGTTGAACACCTCTTTAGAGGGGCTGAGAATTCTCAACTCTTACTGAAGTCAATGAGAGTAGCAGGTGCTAATGGGGTAGGCGATCCAGTCCTGCAAGGTGTCCTCAATCTATTGACCTCATTGGGAACTGAGTGCAATCAATGCCTGGCAAGAGGTGCTCAGCACAGGAAGGATTAGATTTTTCTTTTGGCCATCACAAGCATCCACATTATTTAATGAAGGCAACAGAAACATATTGAAAATCTTTTAAAATATTAATAGAAAACAAATATCAGAGATCGTGGGTGCAGCCCTGAGAGGTGCTGAGCACCTCCTGAAAGACCCTTGTCTCCTTTTCAGGAAGCACTTAGCTCCTCACCTGACCAGATCTCTGGAGCTTAAATGAAACATTCCCTTATTATTAATAATGCATTGTGTTTCCAATTAATAACATCTGTATGTATCCTAATTTAATGCAAAATGTAATTAATTTTCAGATTAAAATAAAATGTGGAATCAACAACACAAAAATGAAGAAGATGAAGAAACAAATTCCTTTTCTTTTGTTCATACAGGTTTTTGATAAACAGGGCATGCAACACCATAGTTTTATCTCTGTGACGTTAAAGTATGTAGGTACAAAACCATCCAAATAATACAATGTTAAGACTTAATATTGTCAGATCAATATGCCAGATTCCCCGTTTAGTTCAGTTCTGAATAAACAGAGATTCTTTTTTTCTAACTTGCTTTGAGTCACTTCATATCTCTCTATACCATCTCTCTCTCTTGTCATAGCTTATTTGCTTCACTGTATTTTGGAGCACTAATGTATTTTTTCTAAATGTACTAGAATACAGATATACTTTAGCCTACTTGCAAAGTATGATTGTAGACTAGTTTTGGGGCTGCTGCTATCATTATTATTTTGCTAAGAACTGAAAAAGTATAAGACACAAATATAAAGACAACCCTTGCTGCAAAGAGTTTATAATCTAAAAGACAGACACAGGAAAATGGATTAGGATCTCTAGAGTGAGGAGTAAATTTAGATTGTGTTTTAATTACTCTGTTCTGGTTTAAGAGATCCTTTCTGTAATTTGACATGCTCTGCAGTCTTGGAAGCAACTAATTTTCAGCCCTGATAACACTGACTGAATATTGATACAGGGAGAGGAAACGGGGATACAGTCACCAGGACTTTAAAGCATAATAGTCAAACCATCACTTCCTGCAAAGATACCCACTGAAGGGACAAGAGACGCAATACATCCAAGAAACTCCAGGACACGATTGTTGACAGAAGTTTTCCTCAGATCATCCTCTTTAGTGGTAGGGGCTAGGGTAGGGGTAGGCAAACTTTTTGGCCTGAGGGCCACATCTGGGTGGGGAAATTGTATGCAGGGCCATGAATGTATGGCTGAGGCAGGGGGTTGGGGTGCAGGAGGGAGTGTGGGCTGTGGGAGGGGGTGTGGTGTTCAGGAAGGGGGCTCCAGGAAAGGAGCTGGGGTGCAGAAGGGGTGCGGGATGTGGCAGGGGCTCAGGACAGGGGGTTGGGGTGCAGGAGGGGCTCAAGGCATGGGGTTAGGGGGCTCAGGGCAGGGGGTTCTGGTGCAGGAGGGGCTAAGGAGTGCGGGAGGTGGCTCAAGGCAGGGCGTTGGTGTGCGGGGTGCAGGAGGGGTTTGGGGTGTGGGATCTGACCTGGTGCCACTTACCTTGAGTGGCTCCGGGGTGGCAGTGGCATGCAGCGGGGCTAAGGCAGGCTCACTGCCTGCCCTGGCCCCGCGCCACTCCTGGAAGTGGCCAGCATGCTGGACAGTGGCTCCTGGGGGTGGGGTGGGCTAGGTGACTCAGCTGTGCGCTGCCCTCACTGTGAGTACTACCCCCGAAGCTCCCATTGACTGCGGTTCCCCATTCCTGGCCAATGGGAGCTGCGGGGAGAGGGGGAACGTGCTTGCAGGCAAGGGCAGCGCACAGAGCCCTCTGCCCTCCCTCCCCCAGGGGTTGCAGGGACGTGGTGCCGGCTGCTTCCGGGAGCACGTGGGGCCAAGGCAGGCAGGGAGCCTGCCTTAGCCCTGCCGCATCATGGGGCTGGCAATCACATGGGCCGGACTGAAAGCCCTGATGGGCCGGATCTGGCCCACGGGCCATAGTTTGCCCTCCCCTGGGCTAGGAAGAGAGTCCAGGAAGATGACCTAGCAGGAGCTAATCCTTGAAGCACATTAACTCGCAATCAGAAATTTACGGGATCCACAGAGAATAATTACACTGAGAGCAGCTGTCCCCCTTATCCATTCTCTCTCATGTTCAAGTATTACAGAGGCCCAACCTACAAAACTCCAGAGGAAGTGGGGAGAATGGTGTTGTGGCGGGCAAGTTTCCTATTCCTTCTATGCCTGCCTATCCATTCATCCATCCATCCTTGGTTTTTCTTTAGTGTTCATAGCTGAAGTATCTATGCATTGAGTCATTCACTTACCCCACTGAGGTAGAGGGGACAATCTGACTCAAAATCTTTCCAAAAAGTTCTAGACCTTTTGAGAAACACTAGACTTTTCTGGTTTTCCCAACTGTAAATGGAGAGCAGCATATTTGGAGAACAGTGCTCTCATTCATTTCCCAGGCAAAAAGCATTAAATATGGTCTCATCTGAATACCACTTGTTTCATTCCAAAAGAACTGCTAGCACAGTTCTTGTTAATTCAAATAATAGATTACTTCAGCAATAAGACATAACAAGCCATGTTTTAATGGCCTATTAAAATGTGCCTTATGTGCATTGTGAAGCAAAAGGCCGAGTAACTTCAACCACCCAAGAAGTGTATTAATGACCAATTAACCTATACCTTGTTGCGTCTAATTGCTGTAATAATACAGATCTTTGTATTTACCAAGGGATGTCTATAATGAAATTTTGAAAATTATTTTGTGTGCATTTCATTGAATGCATCTTTATTTTATGAAAAGAATAGATTATAGTAAAAGGAAGGGGGAATTTAGTTTACTCTTTGTAATGACTTTTTAAAATTTGTACTTTAAACTTGATGCACCAGAAGTGGTCCCAAATTATGTTTGTCTATTGGGTTAAGAATTTTTTTTAAAAAATACTAAGCAGAACAGACACCATCAATTTGTACCCGGGATTAGTCATCTCCAAATTCAATTGAAAAAGGCAAGATTTTTGATACATTCTCTTAAACAGGTCACAGGGAAAGAAGGGTGAGATGTAAAATATGAATATACTGAGCCATATGTTCCCTTCTGCTTCTGCAAGTGGAAGAGAGCGAACAGCTGCAGATCCTGATAAGCGGATGGATGCAGAGCAGGGAATGTCAGCTCTATGGCCTGCTTTCAGTGGTGACCCAGAAGCACCTCCTTAACCCTGTCAGCATTAATTTATGCCAGTTCTACCACAGTGATATGATGCCCCACCTCCCTCCTAAGAAGAATTTCCAGGACATCAAAAGGTGAAAGGCACTACAAAAGCTGTGTTGCTAAAGAGAACAGAGAGGGTATCCATCCATGTGAATGGCTTTGCCATTGGTAGATACCTGAGGTTGGCAGATACTGGAAGTCAACATTCATTTTGATAGAAAAAATGTGAATCTCAATTTTTTAACTTTTATTTTAAGCTATATAAATGAGGTGTCTCAATGCGTGGATGAGACGATGGTGTAGGGAGGAGGGGTTTAGATTTATTAGGAACTGGGGAAACTTTTGGGAAAGGGGGAGCCTATACAGGAAGGATGAGTTCCACCTAAACCAAAATGGAACCAGATTGCTGGCACTTAAAATTAAAAAGGTCGTAGAGCAGTTTTTAAAGTAAGGGCTGGGGGAAAGCCAATAGGTGTGGAGGAGCACGTGGTTCGGACAGCGACATCCCTTAGGGGAGGATCTATTAATGGAGATTCTCTATGTCCTAGTAAGGAGGAGAGGATGAAAGATGATAAAATACAGGTAGGATCTGTTGAGAAACAGTCAAATGAAAGAAAAGGAGTACTTGTGGCATCTTAGAGACTAACCAATTTATTTGAGCATGAGCTTTCGTGAGCTACAGCTCACTTCATCGGATGCATACCGTGGAAACTGCAGCTGCTGCAGTTTCCACGGTATGCATCCGATGAAGTGAGCTGTAGCTCACGAAAGCTCATGCTCAAATAAATTGGTTAGTCTCTAAGGTGCCACAAGTACTCCTTTTCTTTTTGCGAATACAGACTAACACGGCTGTTACTCTGAAACCAGTCAAATGAAAAAAAGTCCCATTCAATTACATCATGTAATAGCAGACAGCTAAAAAATGACAAGTTTTTAAAGAGCTTATATACCAATGCCTCATTTTAAATGAGGATATTGATAACAGGCATCACAGAAACATGGTAGAATGAGGATAATCAGTGGGACACAGTAATACCAGGGTACAAAATATATCGGAAGGACGGAACAGGTCATGCTGGTGGGGGAGTGGCATTATATGTGAAAGAAAGCATAGAATAAAATGAAGTAAAAATCTTATATGAACCAAACAGTACCATAGAATCTCTATGGATAATAATTCCATGCTCTAATAATAAGAATATAGCAGTAGGAATATATTACCGACCACCAGACCAGGATGGTGATAGTGAGTGTGACATGCTCCGGTAGATTAGAGAGGCTATTAAAATAAAAAACTCAATAATAATGGGGTATTTCAACTATCCCCATATTGATGGGGTACATATCACCTCACGACGGGATGCAGAGATAAAGTTTCTTGACACCTTAAATAACTGCTTCTTGGAGCAGCTAGTCCTGGAACCCACAAGAGGACAGGCAATTCTTGATTTAGTCCTAAGTGGAGCACAGGATCTGGTCCTAGAGGTGAATATAGCTGGACCACTTGGAAATAGTGACCATAATATAATTAAATTTAAACATCCCTGTGGTGGGGGAAACTTCACAGCAGCCCAGCACTGTAGCATTTAATTTCAGAAAGAGGGACTACACAAAAATGAGGTAGTTAAACAGAAATTAAAAAGGTACAGCGCCAAAAGTGAAATCCCTGCAAGCTTCGTGGAAACTTTTTAAACACACCATAATAGATGCTCAACTTAAATGTATACCCCAAATGAAAAAACATAGTAAAAGAACCAAAAAAGTGCCACCGTGGCTAAACAACAAAGCAAAAGAAGCAGTGAGAGGCAAAAAGGCATCCTTTAAAAAGTGGAAGTTAAATCCTAGTGAGGAAAATAGAAAGGAACATAAACTCTAGCAAATGAAATGTAAAAATATAATTAGGAAGGCCAAAAAAATTTTGAAGAACAGCTAGCCAAAGACTCAAAAAGGAATAGCAAATTATTTTTTAAATACATCAGAAGCAGGAAGCCTGCTAAACAACCAGTGGGGCCACTGGATGATTGAGATATTAAAGGAGCAGTCAAGGACAATAAGGCCATTGTGGAGAAACTAAATGAATTCTTTGCATCGGTCTTCACGGTTGAGGATGTGAGGGAGATTCCCAAACCTGAGCCATTCTTTTTAAGTGACAAATTTGAGGAACTGTCACAGATTGAAGTATCATTAGAGGAGGTTTTGGAACAATTTGATTAACTAAACAGTAATAAGTCACCAGGACCAGATGGTATTTACCCAAGAGTTCTGAAGGAACCCAAATGTGAAATTGCAGAACTACTTACTGTAGTCTGTAACCTATCATTTAAATCAGCTTCTGTACCAAATGACTGGAGGATAGCTAATGTGACACCAATTTTTAAAAAGGGCTCCAGAGGTGATCCCAGCAATTAAAGGCCAGTAAGCCTGACTTCAGTGCCGGGCAAATTGGTTGAAACTAGAGTAAAGAACAAAATTGTCAGAAACATAGATGAACATAATTTGTTGGGGGAAGAGTCAACATAGTTTTTGTAAAGGGAAATCATGCCTCACCAATCTACTGGAATTCTCTAAGAGGAACAACAAGCATGTGGACAAAGGGGATCCAGTGGATATAGTGTACCTAGATCTTCAGAAAGCCTTTGATGAGCGCCCTCACCAAAGGCTCTTAAGCAAAGTAAGCTGTCATGGGATAAGAGGGAAGATCCTGTTATGGATTGGTAACTGGTTAAAAGATAAGGAACAAAGGACAGGAATAAATGGTCAGTTTTCAGAATGGAGAGTGGTAAATAGTGGTGTCCCCTAGAGATCTGTACTGGGCCCAGTCCTATTTAATATATTCATAAATGATCTGGAAAAAGGGGTAAACAGTGAGATGGCAAAATTTGAAGATACAAAATTCCTCAAGATAGTTAAGTCCTAGGCAGACTGCGAAGAGTTTCAAAGGATCTCTCAAAACTGGGTGACTGGGTAACAAAATGGCAGATGAAATTCAATGTTGAAAAATGCAAAGTAATACATATTGGAAAACATAATCTCAACTATACATTCAAAATGATGGGGTCTAAATTGGCTGTTACCACTCAAGAAAGAGATCTTGGAGTCATTGGATAGTTCTCTGAAAACATCCACTTAATGTGCAGCGGCAGTCAAAAAAGGGAACAGAATGTTGGGAATCATTAAGAAAGGGATAGATAGACAGAAAATATCACATTGCCTCTATATAAATTCATGGTACACCCACATCTTGAATACTGCATGCAGATGTGGTTGCCCCATCTCAAAAAATATATATTGGAATTGGAAAAGGTTCAGAAACGGGCAACAAAAATTATTAGGGGTATCTAATGGCTGCCATATGAGGAGAGATTAATAAGACTGGGACTTTTCAGCTTGGAAAAGAGATGACTAGGGGGAGATACGATAGCGGTCTATAAAATCATGACTGGTGTGGAGAAAGTAAATAAGGAAGTGTTATTTACTGCTTCTCATAACACAAGAACTAGGGGTCACCAAATGAAATTAATAGGCAGCAGGTTTAAAACATACAAAAGGAAGTATTTCTTCATGCAATGCACAGTCAATCTGTGGAACCCTTTGCCAGATGATGTTGTGAAGGCCAAGACTATATCAGGGTTCAAAAATGAACTAGAAAACTTCATGGGGGATAGATCTATCAATACCTATTAGCCAGGATGGGCAGGGATGGTATCCCTAGCCTCTGTTTGCTAGATGTTGGGAATGGGCGACAGGGGATGGATCACTTGGTGGTTACCTGTTCTGTGCATTCCCTCTGAAGCACCTGGCATTGGCCACTGTCAGAAGACAGGATACTGGGCTAGATGGACCTTTGGTCTGACCCAGTATGGCCATTCTTTTATTCTTATAACTACCTGGATTTTTAAATCTTGATTTATACATTGGCTGTTTTAGGCTATGTTCAAGTCTCAATTCTACTTACATCTTGTGCAGTGAGCCTGTTAGCTCTGACAAAGCCCAGCACTGCCTATCTTATCAATAGTTGAATGGGAGACCTCCAAGGAATACCACGTTCTGCAGGAAGTGGCATAGGTGATTCAGTAGATGGCACACCTCCCCCAGAAGCAGCACTGAACCAAAATTTTGGCATGGGAGATTGTGTTTCTGAAGTTGGTGACCCAGATTCTTCCCTGCATTAGGGCCACTTTATGCCATGCTGCCATTGGCCCAAAAGTGAGGCTACAGTCAGGGGCAACAACAGGGGAGGAGGCACACACAGCACCCCCCCAGCACCCACCACGGGGGAGGCGAGGGAGACCCCTGGACCTGAGAGGGGCCCTAGGAGCACATGCAGTGACAGTGGTGGGGGTGAATGTGCTGCTGGGGGGGGGGTGGGAAAGAGGGGCTCCTCCCCCAGAACTCGCTGCTGCTTGTAGGGAAAGGGGTGTGGGGAGTCCTCCTCTCTGGCCCCTGTCCTGGAGCAACCTGCCTGCACCCCAAACTCATCCGCAGCCCTGCCCCACCCCAGAGCCCACACCCCCAGCCAGAGCCCTCACCCCCCCACCACACCCTCAACCCTCTACCCTAGCCCTGAGACCCTCCAACACCCCAAACCCCTCATCTCCAGCCCCAGACAGAGCCCTCATCCCCCTGCACTCTAACCCTCTGCCCCAACCCTGAGCCCCCTCCAACACCACAAACCCCTCATCTCCAGCCCCAGACAGAGCCCTCATCCCCCTGCACTCCAACCTTCTGCCCAGCCCTGAGCCTCTGTAACCCCCAAACCCCACAGCCCCAGACAGAGCCCTCACCCCCTACACCCCTACTCTTGCCCTGAGCCCCTCCCATATCTCAAACCCCTCATCTGCAGCCACAGCCCTCACCCCTGCACCCCCTCCCATCCCCAAACTTCCTCCCAGAGCCTGCACCCTGTACCCCAATCCCCTGCCCCAGCCTAGGGCCTGCACCCCAGACCTCTTCCCCCACCCAAATTCCCTCCCAGAGTCTTGGGCAGGTGGGGGGCGGAGTTTGTGGGGGGCAGAGTTTGGGCAGGGGCGGGTTCTGGGCACCACCAAAATTTCTACAAACCTTGACTGTAGATGGTTACAGGAGGATCACTCCAGCATGGGTGATCCATTGGGTTGCATAGCTGGTGTAACGGCTCCTGCAGCACTCTCCTCCCACAGTAAAAGGTGGGACCATAAAACAGTGGTCATGGCTGGGGATTCCCTGCACCATGGTAATCCCCAGTTGCATTCAGGTTCTAACTTATTCCAGCGCACAGCTGGACAATGATTAGAGGACTATGAAAGTGCCTTAAGATCACCCCTCCACACACACACACAAGTTCTGCTGTGCTTTCTTTGGCCACAGTTGAGGATCTGGTCCTCTGTCATCTGCCTAAGATGTAAAATAAGGAACCTGAGTACTTGCAGTGATTAAAAACAGATAGCAGTATTTGTAAGAGTAGAAATGTTAACCCCTGAGTGACCCAGCCAAATTACTTACTTACCTCCTTCCTAAAATCAACTTGTAGTTTCATTTGAATTAGGGTATTCTTCTTCATACCCTGTCCTAAAGTATTGTGTAGAACAGCTGCTCACTGCTGCTGCATCTCCCCTGCAGGTTACTGTATTCTGTGGAAAAATGAAATGATGCCTTTATACAACATGTGTATCAGTTTATAAAGTGTTTTAGGATCCTTTAGGTTGAATGCTGATACACAATTACATGGCAAATAGTTACCAATATTACCCAGCACAGCTTTGAACAGTTCTGTACCCAGGACACTGCTGCTTTTAACTTTCACATTTTAGTGAAAAGCATTTGATTCTCTAGATTTTTTTCTCTAACGAGAAATGAAAATCAACCTTGACGCAGCCGTAGATGAGGGAGCATTAAAAGTCACTGACAGTCTCTGCTGAAAAAATGATCTTTCTATTCCTTTGATGGCACTAGCTCAACTGTGACTTTCAGAAACTATCCCTCCTGACTTTACAGCTTTTAACTTTTTATTTTTTAAAAAAACCCTGAGCTTTAAAGACCCCTCACAATTTGACTTTTATTAATTAAAAAAAACAACCAAATGTTGAAAAGAAGCACTGTGGTGGGTGAAGTGCTTTTGAAACCACACAAGCACTGATGCCAGGTAGAAATCTGCTGAAGCCTGGAGTCAGAGCAGGAAGTCTGAAAAGAAGAAGGGGGAACCAAAGTGAGCATTTAGGTGACATGACTAAAAAAACAAGGAAAAAATCATTCAAAATAATATTACATTCTATTATTTTTATGATAGTGCCTAGGAACTGACCAAAGACAGGGCCCCATCATGCTAGGCACTGTCCCAATACACAGCTGTAGACAGCCCTTGCCCTGAAGAGCTTACAATCTAAATAGACAAGACAGACAAAAGGGTGGAGAAAGGGGAGATAATATTATAAAACACTAAAACAGGGCTGTTTTGACTATAAATTAATATGTATTTTTTAAGTTAAATAATCCCAGGGTTTCCTAAACTCAATGCAATATAAAGCATCAGACATACTCAGTTCAGTTTTGATTTAAAAACTCAGATTAGTCTCTGAATGTGAAAAGGTAATAGATTTCATAACTGTGGGATATAAACATTAACAGGGGAATTCAACCCTGTGTCAGCACTTGCAAAGGACTGGAGGGCTTTCACCTCTCCTATTCAGAGGACTGCCAAATGATCAATTAGACCCTCACTGCAGGCTACAGCTGCCCTAACTTTTGCTCCTACTGCAATGGTACCTATAGGCCACTGCAGCCGTGGAGAATAACTAGGGCATAAGAATGCCCTGAAAAGCTCCTTGTGCCATGGCTTCCTGTTAGGGAAAAGGTATGCATAGCTTGTTCTGTGGCTCCCACAGAAGGTTCCTGGCACTGTGGGTATTCCCCATGGGTTCATGCAGCTGCATTGCAGCCCACTTGCATGAGAATAGTTGGCACAAAGGGATGAGAGAACCCAACTCCACCTTGGCTTTCATGGGTACACCTCATAATGAGATTGATGCTGTAATGGAAGTTATACCTGTGTATGTAAAGGCAAAATTGGTCCTTATTAGCCAAGTCTTCACAACTGGCCTCTAATTTCATGCCTGAAACTAACTGTAGGAAAAAACAGTAGGGTTTATACACTAAGCTAACTCGATTGGGTAATCCAGGTAGTTAGATTTCTGTATTTTACGACTTGCATCTACAACTGTGTTTGCAAAATTAGTTTGGTTCTCTGAAAACTTGCCTAAAAAACCTCAAACCTCTGTTCTAAAGTACATTTAGGACAAACTGGCCTGCATCCTAAATCCACAGGTTTTGACCCTTAAAAAAGTATATGGAAATTTAAGAGAAAAGTAAGTAGGAAAAGTATGCAGAGTTGAGCCAGATTTTTTCACTGGATATACACTTGCAGCTCCCAATGATGTCATGCCTAACTGAAGTGAGAATTTGGTCCTTAAATGTGATTGTAATTAAAATGAACACTTTTTAAATATGTGAAAGTCAGATACAGTAAAATACCTATCCTAAGCCTTTCTTTTATTTCCTCTCTAAAGTGTTTAGCTTTGAAAATTGCTTCATATTTTGCCTCCCCTGATTTTCTTTTCTTTCTTTCTTCATTCAGGCAGAAAATCTCCTCCGACACTGCTGTCATTCTTGCCAGATCTGCTTGTGGTTCCCTTTAAATTAATTTGCCAGGGCAGACAACAGGGAACAGGCAGCAATGCTTGCTACTGAAGATCATCATCTTCTATAAGATTTTCATTCGGCGTTTAATTCTTTCCCTGGCATCCCAAGGAGCTGTAGGGATGCAGAACAATATACTATGACTTGAGAAGATTTGAGGCAGGTCAAGCGGATCTGGAAAGGAGCTGCCTTTTGCAGGCACACGTATTTGCAGCAGAGTGAAGAGGGGTATGCACTCCTGAGGATACTAATATTGTGCATTATTATGTAACGGGGGTGTATATTTCTTCCTGACCACAGCTGATGATTAACTTTTTGCCCCGAAACATGATGATTCCTAATCCTTATTAGTTTTACTTTAGCTTGTGATGGTTTTGTGTTGTTGTTTTTGTAATGTGGACACCAATCTATTAGGAAGTGAACTAAGTCCATTCACGTTGGCCACCAAACTGTAGCTTTTCTAATGTGCTGAGATCCACAAATGATTTGACTTCCCCAAGTTTTTTTTTTTTTTTTTAATTTAAAGTCTTTGCCTTTGTGCTCTGATTCTACTGAATATGAAAAAAGGCTTCTGGGGGCTTGATTCTTATTTACACTAAAGGCCCTATACAACATTCTGAGAGTATAAAAGAGACCTTAGTGCAAATGAGAATCAGGATCTTTGTATTCATTAATATTTTTAGTGAGCTGTTATTTGTTGGAACTGAGGAAATGTTGCTGAAAGAAAGGAGTTGCTGCACTCGTTGGAAGCGATTATATTCAGATTTGAGTACCACAGAGATCTCCACCTCATTGAGGCCGAAAAAGATTGCAAAATATGCAACAAGAGCCCAAAGAAGGAACACAACAAAAAATAGATACCAAAGCTTCTATGATGACCTGGATAGCCCTTGACAATTCTGCCCCTCTGGAACAATGGAACTATCAACCTCCAGGGTGAAGTTTGTATGGGCTGGAGACAGGGCTTTCTCAGGACCTACCCCACAACTGTGAAATTCACTACTGCTGGACCAGAAAGCCTTATTCACCATTGTCCTACACTTTTTGTAACTATTTACACCAGTGCAAATTTGGCTTAAAACACTACCGTTCTGCTCTGGTACCATTCTCACTTGGTACTTACTGCAGTGCTGTAAATGACTACATATGGTGCAGGGTAATGGTGAATTAGATCCTAAAAGTAAACACAAACCTCATTTCTTTGTGGTCCAAATGTAAATCCCCCTTCTTTTATCTATCTAAAGTACTTGTATGGCATCCCTCATCATAGTTTTTCCGAGCACCTCACAATCTGTAAAGTGTTTATACTCACAATACCTCTGTGAAGTAGGGAAGTGCTATTATTCCCATTTTACAGACGGGGAACTGAGGCACAGAGGTTAAGTGACCCATGCAAGGTCACGTAGAAAGTCTGTGGCAGAGCAGGAACTTGAACCTAGATCTCCTAATTCCTAACCACTGGACTATCCTTCCCCTTTTACCAAGCTTTCCTGCATAGCAACACAGAGTATATTGCTTATATTTAAATTCATTAATTCAATACCCCATTATATACCATTGCCTCTGTAAGGGACAAATGCAGAGAGAACACATGATCAACATTAGTCACCTTGTTTATTTTTAACATTGGAAGGTATTTGGACATCACAGTGAATGGTGCAGTACAAGAACCTGAATAAAATGAATCCAGGCTGATTTCTTTAACATAAATGATACTATTACATTCATCCCAGGATCACAGAACCCTTTATAAACATCAATTATGCTGCTTAACCATCTTATGAGATAGATACAGGGTAGTGTAATTGTAGACCATTTTGCAAATGAATCAACTGAGGCAGTTAACTGGAGAGCTTAGTGACTTGTATACTCACACAGAATCCGTGGAAGAATTAGGAATAGGATCCAAGAACCCAGACTTCCTGTTCCCGCCTCTAAACACTACCCATTTCCTCAGTTTCATGATCCAACAAATTTCATGTTAATGATGTTCAAGAAGTAACACTGGGATAATACCAGATTTGTATGAGACAGGAAAATTTTAATCTAAACTAAATGAATGAGTCATATGCATTAAATGACATATTCAAGTACTTCTAGGGGCATACACACAATATTTTCAGTTAGAAAATCTTCTGGAGCTCATCTTGCCACTCCTGAGGAAGAATGTCATTGAATTTATACACTCTCCATAGGCTAGTTTGAATCACGGATGGTAATAAAAACAAATGTATAGCTACTGAGAAGATACAACAGTTTTTAGAATTCCCCTAATTTTCTAGCATCAGGGGGTAGCCGTGTTAGTCTGTGTCCACAAAAACAACAAGAAGTCTGGTGACACCTTAAAGACTAACAGATTTATTTGAGCATAAGCTTTCGTGGGTAAAAACTTCACTTCTTCAGATGCATGGAGTGAAAGTTACAGATGCAGACATAAATATACTGACACATGAAGAGAAGGGAGTTACCTCACAAGTGGAGAACCAGTGCTGACAGGGCCAATTCGATCAGGGTGGATGTAGTCCACTTCCAAGGACAGATGAGGAGGTGTCAATTCCAGGAGAGGCAAAGCTGCTTCTGTAATGAGCCAGCCACTCCCAGTCCCTATTCAAGCCCAAATTAATGGTGTTAAATTTGCAAATGTATTTTAGTTCTGCTGTTTCTCTTTGAAGTCTGTTTCTGAAGTTTTTTTGTTCAAGTATAGCTACTTTCAAATCTGTTATCGAATGTCCAGGAAGACTGAAGTGTTCTCCCACTGACTTTTGTGTGTTACCATTCCTGATGTCTGATTTGTGTCCATTTATTCTTTTACATAGGGATTGTCCAGTTTGGCCAATGTACATGGCAGAGGGGCATTGCTGGCACATGATGGCATATATAACATTAGTAGACATGCAGGTGAATGAGCCTCTGATGGTGTGGCTGATGTGGTTGGGTCCTCTGATGGTGTCACTAGAGTAGATATGGGGACAGAGTAGGCAACGAGGTTTGCTACAGGGATTGGTTCCTGGGTTAGTGTTTCTGTGGTATGGTGTGTAGTTGCTTGTGAGTATTTGCTTCAGGTTGGGAGGCTGTCTGTAAGGAAGGACTGGCATGTCTCCCAAGGTCTGTGAGAGTGAGGGATCGTTTTCCAGGATAGGTTGTAGATCGTTGATAATGTGCTGGAGAGGTTTTAGCTGGTGGCTGTATGTGATGGCCAGTGGTGTTTTGTTATTTTCCTTGTGGGGCCTGTCCTGTAGTAGGTGATTTCTGGTACCCGTCTCACTCTGTCAATCTGTTTCCTCATTTTCCAAGGTGGGTATTGTAGTTTTAAGAATGCTTGATAAAGATTTTGTAGGTGTTTGTCTCTGTCTGAGGGATTGGAGCAAATTTAGTTGTATCTTAGGGCTTGGCTGTAGACAATGGATCATGTGATATGTCCTGGATGGAAGCTGGAGGCATGTAGGTAAGTATAGAGGTCTGTAGGTTTCCAGTATAGGGTGGTGTTTATGTGACCAACACTTATTTGCACTGTAGTGTCCAGGAAGTGGATCTCTTGTGTGGACTGGTCCAGGCTGAGATTGATGGTGGGGTGGAAATTGTTGAAATCCAGGTGAAATTCTTCAAGGGCCTCCTTCCCGTGGGTCCATGTGATGAAGATGTCATCAATGTAGTGCAAGTAGAGGAGAGGCACTAGGGGAAGAGAGCTGAGGCAGCGTTTCTCTAAGTCAGCCACAAAGATGTTGGCATACTGTGGGGCCATGCGGGTACCTATAACAGTGCCACTGACTTGAAGGTATAAGTTGTCCCAAAATCTAAAATAGTTGTGGGTGAGGACAAAGTCACAAAGCTCAGCCACCAGGTTTGCTGTGGCCTCATCATGGATACTGTTCTTGACAGCTTGTAGTCCATCCTCATGTGGAATATTGGTATAAAGAGCTTCTACATCCATGGTGGCCAAGATAGTGTTTTCAGGAAGATCACCAATGCATTGTAGTTTCCTTAGAAAGTCTGTGGTGTCTTGAAGATAGCTAGGAGTGCTGGTAGCGTAGGGTCTGAGGAGAGAGTCCAAATAGCCAGATAATCCTGCTGTAAGAGTGCCGATGATTGGGTGTCCAGGGTTTCCAGGTTTATGGATCTTGGGTAGCAAATAGAATACCCCTGGTCGGGGCTCTGGGGGTGTGTCTGTGTAGATTTGTTCCTGTGCTGTAGCACGGAGTTTCTTGAGCAGATGGTGTACTTTCTTTTGGTACTCCTCAGTGGGGTCAGAGGATAGTGTTGGAGAGTTGCCTGGCAGCCTCCTGTTCATAATCCAACCTGTTCATTCCTCTAATTTTTATCTTGAACCTAAAAAGTTGATTATGGGGAGCATTTTTATTGTATTTCATGATTTGAATAGAGACAATGCAGATGGAAAGTGACAGGAATGTATATGAGCAGAGGCTTTGGGATGACAGGTCCACAATTGGTGGACAGCAGATGACTAATCTTTTTTATGGCACCACAGTTACTTCAAGCCTAAAACAATCAATTGCCTTGATATGTAATGCCTTAAACACTTTTGATAAATAGATTGTTTGTTGTGCATTGCCCCCTACAAAATTTTCATTTAAGAACCCATCGATCGGATCCTAAAGCCCAATGTGATAATGCCAAATCACCACATGAAGGTCTTTGGCTTAAATTGACAACTGAATGAGAAGTAAATGGCCCTCATCGCTCATGGTTAGAGAACAGATGGCAGTTTTGTAAGAGTTCAGGAGTGAATTTTGGGGTCCTGTCCAAATTCCAATTTGGATGATTACATTCTACGTACCTAAATTCTCTCTGCAGGTTCAACTAAACATCATATTCTTCTTCACTTCCTTTCTTGAACTGTTCTGAAGTGTTGCTGTGTCCTATTAGGCAACTGCCAAGCTTTCTTCCTGGGGTTGTTATACTTCAGGTTGGAAGTGAAATTATCCCTGTTTTTTTAGATGAAAAGTGCTATAAAATTGAAGATAGTATTATAAAAATTATTTGTCAAGGTTAATTTACCATGTTTCCCTTCCCTTTGTTCTTCACTCATTTTCATATTTCACCTTTTTTGGGGGGGTCCTTTATCTGACTATTTTTTTCCTCATTCTTTTTTAATTAAACTGTTTTCCATTAAACTAATTTTCTACAATTTAGCCATTTTTAAAAATGTTCACTTTTTCTTTCAAAGCACCCATTATTTATTTTCTGTGCTTTTTTTTCATCTAGTTTTTTATAAGGTATGGACAACAATTCATCAGTTGCAAGTTACAAGTAATAAGGTAGTTTGTTATCCGCTGCACAATTATCAGAGAAGGACAGAGAGGGGTGATTCCCTCTGACAGGATCCAAGACCGAATGGAATAGCATGTAAAGAATTTTTTATGGTTATGCTTTTCTGTGGATATTCTTTGTTCCGTGCTAAAACATGCACATATCTTGGAGAAAGGTGAAAGACGGGAAAGAAGAATATTCATCATAGCATATGGCATACTTAACTATATCCCTTCCTTTTAAACACAACTTCAGTGCCTTTCATCTAATTAGACCGAATATGTGTGTAACAGGCTGGCAATATTTGCCTGAAATACCCCACTCTCTTATTAGATGTTGATCCTTTTGGGAGGCTTAAGGGGGTTTGCTGAGGCAGGTGGCTTAATGTCCTACATGGGTATAAGGTGAGAATGGCTGTCTATAAAGAGAGAATCTAGGATGTTGACTGTGTAATCCTCAGGTACGAATCCTTGAAGCATCCACATCTGGGGATAAAGCTTGAGATTAATTTTATGTCATGTCATCTCATGCTAATCTCTTTGTCAATAAAGCCAACCCCAAGAAAGGGGTTAGTTTTTTATTCTAAACTGTGTGAGCTGAGAATGTATGTGGGCTGTGCACAGAGGAGCAGAGTTATACATTAGAGAATAATTTATATGTTTAAAATTAATATATTTGGGGGTAGAGATCAAGGATGAGCACTTCCCAGTTATACTGTGTAAGGTATAGCTTGTGGAGATGAAGTTCCTTCTGGAATGTGGACTTCCAAGACACTCAGTGCTTTAATTCTAATCCTTCCACATCTAATACAAAATAGTAAAGGACTGCCACATTCACGTAGAGAATATCATTCTTGCACAAAGAAATAGCAAAATATTTTCACTTAGAAATAACATCGTCTCCCTGCTGCATGCATTGAAGGAAAATAAAATCCAAGTATACAGACAGAACACCTACAACAATATGTTCATGCAATTAAAGAAAATGAACAGTACTTCTACAGCTAAATATTCCAAACACATGTCACTTTAGCTTCTAGCTAAAACAGCTGATCATCATTTTGGGACTAGGAGTTTCTGCTTGAGCCACCACAGGGAAGCAGTTTTTGGCAGATTCTATACCAATACTGACCTAAACAGATGATAATATATATTGCAAAAGTTGAGGAAAAGCCACCTGCAAACTCTTAATCATTGCCATTCTTGAGTCCAATCAATGCCTGCTATTTTTGAGTTGGCTGGCCTGCCCAGCCCTATTGGGGAAGGTTTCTGACAGATATTTGGCAACATTGATGTCTGAAAGCAGTAATGCCCAGAGAGGAAAGTAATTTTAAAATATCTTGGTTATTATATCCTTAAAATACTGGACCTAACAGATGATCCAGGGAGGAATAACAGAACAGGCACAAAAGATCATTGATCTTTTGTCTATCTGGCCTGCTGTCCCATCTAGTCCAACAAGTATGGCATCCTACTGCCAAGAGTAGTCAATACTTGTTGCTTTAGAAGAAGGCATTTTTCCCCTCTACTCTATCCCAATAACAAGGCTAGCTAATTGTGCAATATTGTATATAGGCAAAAGAACCTTTCTTGATCCCACAGGGAATTAGTGTTCTGAAGCATGAGATTTGATTAGCAGCTTGCCCAGTTACCAATATTGTAAGCAGTCATGAAATTATCCAACCCTTTAAAAAATCTAGCCACAATATTTGTCTTGATTACCTCCTCCTGTGGAGTTGAATTCCACATGTAAAAATACCACATTGATGGAATATGTGAAAGAGCCTAAATAAACAGACTTTATATTTTATAAAGAAATATTCTCTTTTATTTGTTCAAAACATTCTGCCTTTTAATATAACTGAATGTTCCCCTAATTATCCCATTTTGGGTCAGATAAAAGGAGAAATTTGGTCAATATTTACTTTATCCTTAATAATGTTAATGACTCCTTTGACTTATTTTTCTTTCCAGCTAAAAACTCCTAAAATTGTGCAATTTCTCATCAAATGCAGATTACACTCATGTTGCTTAACACCTTCATAGCACTTCACTGGACCTTTTTTTATTATCAATTTGGAGGATATTTCATGAGACACCACTTCATATTATCTGCCTCAAACTCCTAGCTAGATCCTTTGCTATAAAGAACCTCATAAAAAGAGATCACTAAGGTTCATTATGATTGCCTTGTGCAGTATGTCAGCAGAATAAATAAACTAGGGAGTCAATACCCAGATGTTGGCAAATATGGCAAAGTAATTGTGGTTGTATTGACTACAGTATAATATCATGTGACAAGTGCAGCATATTCCATGGGCTGCCCAACATGATAGTAGACTAGAACTCATCTAAGAAGTAATAACAACAACCGTATTTCATAAACAAATCTCAATGTACTTCAATAATTTACCTTCACAAAGCTCTCGCGAGGTGTGCATTATTATATCCATACTACAGAAATGTAAACAGAAGCACAGAAATTACAGGATTTACACTGGTTGCAGTGAGTCAGTGAACAGATGGGAACATAGCCAAAGAGTATACTGATGCCTAGTCCCCCACTTTAACAATTTGACCACACTGCTTCACAACAACTGGATTATACACAGGGAACACTTTGTCAAAAAGACAGGATCTTCTGAAGCTGGATCTCACAGCTAAATCAGTAGTTATAACAATTATTCAGACTCTGGTGGAATTACATGGAGCAGAACAGAATGTGCCCCAAAGATACTACCAACAGAAGCATTGCTCCAATAATAGGTGGATAAAGGGGATATATGCCTGTCCCTCTGTTATCTCAATGCCAAGGGTATTAGGTAAGGGAAGAGACAGAAATATACCATTATACTAGTAACACTAACAGAGAATTACCACAAAACTAGAAACCCTGTTCTCTTTCATTATGTTTAGAAGGGTACTGAGTATCTGAGCACTGGACATAATAAAGAGATGATTCCACCCAAATGAGGCCCATTTCCTCATAACACAGAGGACTGAGTCCACAACTTTTTATGGCTGTAATCTCCAGTCTAGTCCAATGGTACTCAGTGCAAGATGGAGGGGGGGAAAGAGGGGATAAAGGTGTCTTTAAGCCCCATTCATGCTCCCACTCTTCGTTGCTGAGAAACTGAGAGGATTGTAAGCTCTTTGGGGGCAGGGACCACATCATCCCACGAGTTTGTACAGCTCCCAATACAGTGACCCACTTCTGATTGGAGTCTTTGGTTACAACTATAATTCAAATAGTAAATAATTATAGGAGGAATTTTTACAGCCTGGCCTCCTAAACTAAGATCTTGCACATACAATGGCAAGATCATATTTACTATGTGTACTAACTTGTTAATGTGAAAAAGATTTTTAACATGCTAGCTGCTACTTCACAGTTTCTTTTACTGAGTTCACTGTATACACTCCTTCCTTTGACTCTTCTGGCTGCAAAAAAGTCAGCTTGTTCGTTATCTAGTGGTAGAGCACAACCCCAATCTGTTAAATGAAAATCAATACCTAGCCAATTTTTTTTTTCCAAATGAACTCTACCCCAAATTGCTCTGACTGTGTAAGCCCTTATTTCTCCTCCCCTTTACTACTTCCATTGCAAGAGCCAGTGTGAATTGCGTTGAGCCATTACACAGAGTGATCATGTGTTCATCACTCTATCTGGTTTTCTTAAAGTAATCAGATAGATTAAGTCCAAAATGTATGTTCAATTTAAAAATGGGTTTACAGACTAACAGTTATTTTTTTTTAAAGTTTGAATGAAAACAGGTAGTGGTATTTTTTTTTTTGGTTGTTTTTTAGATTTAAATATTTTCCTGCATTGGGGCTAATTCTTTCCTTTTATATGCACATGACTCCTACTGGCTTCAATGGGAGTTTTGCGTGCATATCTAATCTAAGGATATAAATTGGCCCAGCGTTTGCAACTCAGATACTGCAGCATTAGGTTGGCCCAAGCCATGAGAACCTAAACGTGAAAGTTTCTGTGGCACAGTGATATCATTAGTCTATTGTCATTGTTCAAATGGAGTAAAATGCAAAAAGCAAACAACGAGTAAACGCTGAAAGGAAATTAGATTTTCAATTTTCCATTCTTTCCATTTGCCAGTCTCTCTCACTGGCTGGCTAAGCACATTGAGTGGGATCCACAAAGGGACTTAGGCATTGCAGGGCTCAGCATCACAGAGCCTAACTTTTAAGCACCTAGAAAATCTGAGGAACACACAGTACTTCACAAAGCCTGCATTAGCCATCTAGGCTCCCTATGAAATGAATGGGGAAAAATCCATGCCTTAGAATGGGACCCACAAAATCAAGCATACTAGGCAAGGAGCTGCCGAACTAGCCAATGGGAGACACCAACCAGAGAAGAGTGTGTTAACCCTAAATCTGGGTCCCTAAACACGTTTGATCCCCACCCATCGGGCCAAATTAATCCCTGGTGTAACCCCTACTGATCCCAAGGGGATTACAGTGGAGTCCCAAACCTGCTGTTAGCGAGGCAGGCGCAGAGCCAGTGGGGGGTTAATGGGCTGTGCACAGCCCCCCTTATTCGGATCCAGGAAATGGGCTGTGCACACCAGCCCACTGTGGGCAGGGCATGATTCACAGCAGGGTTTTTTTTGTTTGTTTGTTTGTTTTTTTACAGCCTAATTAAGGGCGTGACCCCGCTGACACCCGGCTCCAGAACGAAGCCGCCCATACTCGGGCCAAACATCAGCTGTAGCCAATGAACATAACGCACCATTTGTCGTTCCCTTAAGGGGCCAAGGCCTGCAGCCCTAATACATGGGACGCTCCCTCAACTAGATCCCGGCTCCCTCCTGCGAGGCGACCAGGCCCGTGAGCCGGCCCGGGCGCCCTAAGAAGAGGAGGCGGCCCGCGCGCGCAAGCTCCCAAACGTCGGCCGAGCCACGTGGGCTCCGAAGAGTTAAAGGGGCGGGGCCTGCGGAAAGGAGCCGGGAGGGGGGGCGCGCTCGCGCTCTCGCTCTCTGGCTAGAGCAACTGTTGGGCGCTCGGCAGAAGCGCAACCGCTGCCCCCGCTAGCGCTCACGCGCCATAGTGGCTGCGGCCGCGCGCGCTGTGAGGGAGGAAGGAGCGCTCGTGCTGGAGCACGAGTTGGGGCGGCTGGCGGGCAACGGCAGGAGGTGCCTCGGCTTTCCGGGCACTCCCCCTCACCCGACTAGCCGAGCCCGAGTTTGTAGATGGGGCTGAGCTGTGCCCGCTGAGGAAGAGCCGGGGCGAGGGAGCCGGGGCCAGCCGGTGAGTGCCCCCCTCACGCGGTGGGGTCGGTGCGGGATGTTTGACGGGGTTCCCCTTCAGGCCGCGGGGGAGGGGGTCCTGTTGCTATTCTGGTTTCTCGGTGGAGACCTCTCCGCCCCGCTCCTCTCCCTCGCCGGGCGCCGCCGGCGGGAGGCTGCAACGAGTGGGGCCAGCTGGCCTCGGCGTTGTGAGGAGGCTGCTTTGCCTCCGGGGGTCGAGCCGCCCCGTGTGTGAGCCGCTCGCACGCAGGCCCGCCCCGAGCCCCATACCTGCGGGGGAACATGGCAGCGCGGCGAGGGAGAGAGGGTTTTCCTTTGCCCCCGAGGTGGGGACTGACCACTCGCTGTTGCCGTGTCCCCAGCGATTCTCCGGCCGCTCCGGATTATCTCTCCCTCCCCAGCCCCCATTCTCTGCTCTCCTGGAGCTTATCTGTTCCCGCCCTCCCTCCCCGAGGGGATTATTCTCCCTATTGCTGCCTCCCTTCTCCCCCTTTCTGATCCCGTGCTACCCCTCCCAGGGATTATCTCCCCTTCCTGCGGGATTATTCCCGATCGCTGCCCCTGGTCGGCGTTCCTCCTTCCCCGAGGAATTACCTCCTCCCCCTCCCGCCCCCCTCGCTGCAGTCCGCAGTGAGATGGGGGAAAGAGGGCTGCTTTGGATCGGGGAGGAGGGTGAGCTGTAATTGTCACAGGGCTGTCACTTTATTAGGTTTTGTACTGGTACTACAGGCTGATGGAAGTACATGGGGTGTCTGGGGGGCGGCGGGGGGGAGTAAAGGGATACATGGCAGAGTTAGGGCTGCAGTGTGCTAAATGCAGGAGGAAATACCCAGCTTCACCAAAGCGTGAATGCTCTTGATGTTGTTGCTGGTGAGAGAGAAGAAGCCAGCTGTCTGGGTTATGCTTTATAGATGTACAAATACACCTTCTTGTTGGGTTCTGGAGTCTCCTTTTCAATCACTTATTTTTGGACAGTATTCCAAAAATATGTACTCCAGTTCATAAAAAGAAAACCCATCAAATACAGTAGTAAGGTAGCATTAAAACATGAAGATGCTACATGGATGACATTGCTGTTGTGCAGGGTCAGCTCTGAACGGAATGTTTCTCTTTTCTGTAAAAAGAAAAGGAGTACTTGTGGCACCTTAGAGACTAACCAATTTATTTGAGCATAAGGTTTCGTGAGCTACAGCTTATGCTCAAATAAATTGGCTAGTCTCTAAGGTGCCACAAGTACTCCTTTTCTTTTTGCGAATACAGACTAACACAGTTGCTACTCTGAAACCTTTCTCTTTTTTGTTTTTTAAGGCAGTTGATGGATTGCCTGGGGAAGGGAGTAAACATCTTGCACTTGGACCCTGGTGTATGTGTATGGACGAGTGCTGCAGTGACACTAAATGAAGGGAAAACAAGTTCGCTTAATGGAGTAGCGATTATGGGTGACCCTTTATGTATGGTTCCCACTTGGGTCAGACCACTCATGTCTTCTCTATCTCCAGTTGCGGTACATGGGATCATTGGATTGGAACTGCAGAATTTCCTGTCAGCTCTGCAGCTCAGGGCCCAGGATTGCATCCATTAAACTTCCCTTGACTTGGCTCTGGGAAGAGGAGGGGCTGAGGGAAATTGGAGAGAGGCTGGGTGGCTATAAATAGACATCTAGAGGAGGCTTTGAACAAATCTTGGTGTGTTACTTATGAACACACACTGTCTGTTAAACTGGTTGGTTGTCAGTAGTGTCATAATGTTTCCTTCTATTCCTGCTGTGGTGGTTGGCTCTTAACACTCCTAAATGAGCCAACGTTTGTTGCCAAATACAGTTTAGAAATGCCATAGAGAAATTTTACATTTTAAATAAAATGTTGATTAATTGGTAACTGGTTTATCAACTACTCTTTCATATATTTTGAAAATAATCTTAAAAGGCTCATAAGAAAAGATCAAGCTGACAAAACACAAGAATGTTGAGTACAGAGGCTCTCTCTCTGCCTTCATATCTGCTTGAGCCTGGGTATTGCACCATATAAACATAGATTACCTGAGATCACGCATTGCTCAGAGATGTCTGCAGTGTCAAGGCACAATGTCATGAATAAGGCTGGAGTGTCAGTATTGGCTTTAAGAAAAGGAGAACTTGTGGCACCTTAGAGACTAAAAAATTTATTTGAGCACAAGTACTCCTTTTCTTTTTGCGGATACAGACTAACACAGCTGCTACTCTGAAACCTGTCAGTATTGGCTTTGGATTTGTGTGGCTCTATTGTAGAAGAGACTCTCCAACTTTTGTAACATTTTATTTTCAAATAGCACTTCACCAATATCTTATTGAATGTATTGCGCCTTCAACTCCTTTGAATTCAATGTGCTTGCTTCCATATGCAGATTCTGCAGTTCACTGCTGTTTCAGTTTATCTTGTCAAGAAAATGTAACGTAAAGGTTATTGCCAATTAGACCATCACAGCTCCTTCAGAGCTGTATTTGTTCTGTTGCTATACTTATGGACCAACTGTGCATACCAAAAATTTCTGAAATGATTGAAAAGCTGTTGTAGCATATGTGCAGTAGATCATTTTCTAAAGAAAACTACAACTTTTTTTGAAAACAGCAGAAGCAAATAATTTAAATAATGGACTAATCACCTGAACCTTTTCAATAAAAACAAATGTAAATTACCGAAGTATGCAAGCTTCAAACTGTTGGTGAGGATGTGGGAAAGGATAAACCTTTAAACAAAGATGACCCCAAGAAATTTTGGATTTAAAAAATTGCCCTTGGACTAACTCTATATCTAGTGGTTTGGAGCAGAACTTGGGTAAGTTTGAAATGTTCAGAAATCTAGAAAGCATCATTTATTCTTGAATGCCAAGACTAATTATAATAACCTCTCCCACAAATAATGGTCTAGAGTGAAACTTGCCCATATAAGGATCTGATCCTGTAATGTTTAAATGCCATTTGTAAGCATCTTCCAGTTCTGTTAGCGAGATGGGACAATCAAGATTCAACTGAGATTATGTCCCCATTGTTCTAGGCTCTGTACAAATTCAGAGTAACACCGTTCATGGCCCAAAGCTGGCAACATAAATAGGGTAGGTGTAGAGTGGAGGGGTATACGGGGGTCCAGAGACATGACTTGGGCAAGGTCATACAGCAAGAAAGAGCTGGGTATAGAACCAAGGTCTGATCTGTCCAGTTCCCTGGATCTCCATACAGGCTTGCTCATTTAAAATAAAAATCTATATACAAGTCTCTACTCCTACAGGCAGAGAAATGTTTCTTTAATAGTTGTGTGTCAGTAGTACCTATATAACCTTAACACTTTTAATTATTGCAATAGTAGTTGGAATGTGCATGGTGCTGTACCTATATATCTATGGAAGAAACAATCCATGCCCCAAAGGGCTTGTGCCCTATGGACTAAGTGGGATGCAAAATGCAAGCAAGTGGTTGAGGTGATTGGCACTAGTGTGCTCCACTTCAGCCACAGAATAGAACAAGTCAGTTTCTTTGTTTTTTACTTAAAATGCTAATTTCTGAGCAAGGGATTTGAAGAAGGAAAAGGCAGTGGCCAAGCAACTGGTTCAGGAAGGTAATTCTGTGCATAGGGGGTGCCCTGGACGAGATCCTAAATGAGGTATCAAGATTGGCATCAAGAGGTGAAGAGTGTTTGATATATTAAAGAATAAAGTTGTCTGAATGGGGAGTGACCGAGTTACATAGCCTTGAAGGTGGAAAGTTTAAATTTGTGGTGGGGAAGGAAAGCCAGTGGAGGGATTCAAAGGATATGTATACACAGCTGCTGAAGTGAGCTGTAGCTCACGAAAGCTTATGCTCAAATAAATTGGTTAGTCTCTAAGGTACCACAAGTACTCCTTTTCTTTTTGCGAATACAGACTAACACGGCTGCTACTCGGAAAGCTGCTGACGTGTAATTCCTAGCATGGTTACACACACTTGTACTAACTGCACTGGAGCTAGCACATTAAAAATAGAAGTGTGGCCATGGTGGGATGGGTGGCAGATCAGATTAGCTGCCCAAGTATGATTCTGCCTGATTCCCTGGATACGTATTTGGGCAGCTAGCCTGTGGTGCCATGGCCATACTGTTAGATGCTAGCTCAAGCAGAACTAGCACATGTATATCTACCCCCTGCTGGGAATTACACCTTCTGGTTGTTGTGAAGACATACCCAAAATGAGGAAAGAAGGCCTGGTTAGATGAGATAGTAAGGTGACCTAAGCAGCTGTCTTCTGTGAATTGGAAAGGGGGGTGATGATGGGTGTTGGGGTTGAGAAGGCAGAACTCGTTGAGGGTTTCTTGGTTTTATGGGCAGAACAAAAAAGCTGGATTTCTAGAAATGTTGGGGGAGGGGGAGAAGCAACAGGATTTGGATACAAGCTATATGGGGGGAGGGGCAGGAAGGAAGAGGGAAGAGTGAAAAATGACCATATGAAGAGTCTGTGACAGGGAGGCTGAAAGTGGTGTCAGATGTGACAGGGAGCGTAAGCATAGTGAGGTGGTCGGAAGAAAAGGAGTTTTGGTATTGGTGGTTTCAGGGAGATGGGCTGATGTACAGGTGTGGATGGAGGAGACAAGAGAGCAATAGATGCATGACTTACTAATTTACAATAGTTATCTTGCTGCAAAATCCCAAATGGAAACAAAGCACTTGTAGTGTTAACCGAACCTAAATTAGGTGAGGTCAGCATTACATCCATGCCTGTGGTTGACTTCACTTAATCACAATAAATTTAAAACTACAGTTTCTTGTTCCCACTATGTTTTTACAGCAGAATAGTTGATGAGCATTAGCTATCCTGAGGTAATAAACTTCTCTTTTTGTTAACAACGTAGTCTTAGTTGTTAGTCGAGAAATGGTGGCTGAAGTGGATGACAGCTGAAGGAAGGCTATATGAGAGGGGGTGTGAGTGTGTGTGAGGGGTGAGAAACAAAGGGGCCAAGAGTAAGAATGTAACAACTCTTTAAAAAAGAGAGAGACTGCTTTTATAGCATAAGTACTTGTAAAGTACTTTCACAAACCATATGATATAATCCAAAATGGTATTGGTAAAAACAGAATTTGTTCCTATAATTTAAGATGGAAGGAATTCAGAAAGCCCTCCCTTCTATTTAGCCCATGTTTAATTACTTTAAAGTTCTTGCTGATTAAAGAACATGACTAAAATCTGAGGGGTGCTGCTAATATGAAATATTCTAGATATGTAATATAAACATTTTTAGAATTACTGCTGATTTTTAATGTCTGTCTCCTTAAATTCTGTTTGAAGTGACATCAAAAGAAAAATTCATTGGAATTAAGTCAACACTTGATGTATAAAACTACCAAGGTATGTCTTAATAAAGTAAGAACTTTATGTATTGTAACTGTACCCTTCTGACTCTCATTTTTTCATTTGACAGCCTTTTTCAACAGCAGGAACAGCACAAGAGTTCTATATCCTTGCTGGCTGACTATTGTCTCTTTTCCATAAGTTTGTGGGGCTCAGGTTAGCTTTGACTTTTCAGTCTTTTGCATCTTGCACTGACCTGTCAGTTTCTGCTTTTGCTTAGTTATAGAATCTCGAAGGATCAAATCTTGCTTTAGCTTTTTCTGCTAAATTCACTTCTCCAGTAGCTGGAGACAAGCAGTTGATCTCAAACCAGTTAAAACCTTTGCGTTTTGACTCTTAGCATTTTGCCAAAGTATTGGTAGAATGCTGCTGATCATGAAGCAGATGAAAGCACACTTTTATTAATGTGTGCTTGATTGTGAAAAATCACTGATAACCATGTTTCTTGCATTCTACTTCTTCATCAAGATAGTGTGAGCATGCTGGTGTGCTGCCCAAGAAGAGTGATTGCAGTCAATTCATTGGTTTATAATTTGTCCTTTTTATGGCTATATTGCCACCTCATGGTCAAATGTTTAGCAGAGAAGCTGAAGTGCGACCTGAGAATCGAAGTGCAAGGTGCAGGAAAATGTATTGAGTAGATTGAGAGGTTTTTTTTAAATGGCAAAACTATCTAGTAAGGGAGGGGAGTTAAGACTAAATTCTATACAGTCACCAGGGAGATAGAGCTCTTGTATAGCATCTGCTGTCCATTGGGAAAATAAAAATAGGAGGGGATAAGGAATGGAAAAATTAGTAGTTCTAACAGCCTTATTGCTGATACGCTATTGTTAGAATTCCAGAAAAAAATGAATGCAATTATGACACCATTCCAGGGTAAACAAAGGGCTGCAGATATTCTTTCTTTATCACACCAGCAGGATTCCATGGATGGGAAGAGCCTCCTAGATAAACTTTTAACTTGTCTTAAAAGGACACTGACTTAAATTGTTTGAGACTAATTTTTAGAAAAATCAACCTTTAAATGGCCTCTTTGCTTAAACTTAATTCAAATGACTTATAATTTTCCTGATCTGTTAATGTTTACAAAGGTCTTTTCAACAGGAAAAAGTAAGTACTTATATTGCAGAAACAGTGAAGCTGACTATAAAGAAGCTGCGGTCAAATGCACAAAATGATCAAATAGAAAAACTAGAGAAATACTTCCAAGGAACTCTAGGTTACAGTAATCTTGGCTGTTCGTACCTAGTTACAATGTTACACAGAAATAACTTAAATCTTGTGTCTATAATATTTCACACTAGCTGTTTTTGCATTTTTGCCATAGTGATTGAAATGCAGGAGGAACTATTGTGGTTAACAAGGTTTGAAAAGGATCTTGCTCACTCACTAGTGGAGAGGATTGCAGGAGGCTACTTCTAAAGTTTCTAGTCCTTCTGGCTGCAAAAACAACCTTGTGTGGTCTTCCAAAGTGTGCAGGTAGGCGGCTTCTGTAGCTTCCTGCTTTTTATAGCTTTGCTAAGCTACAGCAGAATAAGATGAACAATACTCACTCTGCTCAATTCATTTTTGACGAGGCTTTTAAACTTCCCTCATCACTGTAGTATTTGAGCACTTCCAGAAAGTCCTGTCTAAGCTACAGGTGCTGCAGTGCAGTGGCACAGTGACTCCACTGCTGTGCTTTTGTAACTCCATAGTGTAGACACATTCTACAATGATGGAAGGGTTTTTCCATCTCTGTAGGTGATCAGTTTCTCTGAGTGGCAGTGCTAGAGCCACAGAAGAATTTTTCCATCAACCTAGCTGCGTCTCATGGGGATTAGGTCAGCATAGATACAGTGCTCTGGGTGTGAATTTTTCACATCCCTGAGTGCCATAGTTAGGTTGACCTAACTTTTAAGTGCAGACCAGTCCTAAAGGATGTGACTAGAATTTGTCATGTGAGCCCTTCTCTAAGGGGAAAACTGACATTGCCTTCAGTAGAACACATAGCACAGCAGACCAAAAAAAAAGAGAAGCAGTGTTGTTTTTTTTTCTTCAAGTGGAAAGTTTGATATTTAAGGTGATTGTTAGCTCCTGTGAGTTTATTCCACAGCCTTAGAACTTTGTGCCTGCTCCACAAATGAGTTTTAAAGTGGATTCATTGTGCTTGAGGATTGGAATTCTATTCATGGTCCTAATTCTGGAGCCTTGGGCAACCGTTTGGGTATCTGAGATCCAGTTCAGAGTGCCTTGAAAATGAAGAAAATTTTGAATTTGACTTCCTGTTTAAAAGGACACTAGGTAGAGAGCAGAAGACCATCTGGTGTGATGGGCTTATCGTAGCCTTTGATGATTAGATGATGCAGCCCATTTGGAGTTTCCTAAGGACTTATGGTAATGCTCTAGTCATCTTGACTGTGATTATTAAGAACCTTGTGGGAAAGAGGGAACACTCAGGTTTAGGACCCTACCAAATTCACAGTACATTTTGATAAATTTCCTGGTCATAGGATTTAATCTTAAATTTCATGTTTTCAGATATTTAAATATGAAATTTTACCAAAAAGGGCTTGTGGTGGGGAGGTCACAAGTCTATGGGTGGTGGTGGGGTTGTTGCCACCCACTGCAGTATTGCCACCCTTACATCTGTGCTGCTGTCAGAGATGGGTGGTGCCGCCTTCAGAGAGTGGCGGCTGCTGACTGGGAGCCCAGTTCTGAAGGCAGCATCATCACTGGCAACAGTACAGAAGTGAGGGTGGCATGGTATGGTATTGCCACCCTTCTGTGCTGCCCCAGGAGGTGGGTCTGACCTGGCCCTGGAAGTGGCCTGTGTGGGTAAGAGGAAGTCCTGTCCCACCACAGCCCTGCCAAGACTAGCAGCTGGAGCCTGGCACATGGTAGGATGCCCCAGCTCTGTTCCTCCCCAGCATTCGTGTTAAAGGGGCTAACTGTGTTTGGGGGGAGGGGGAGTTGACCATAGCACCTTGGGCAGTCATCACCCTATGAGATCAGCCCTGTTCTCCTGCAAAAAGTGATACCCCCACCCAAAAAAAAAAAATGCTGTGGCACCCTCACTTCTGTGCTGCTGGTAGTGGCGGTGCTGCCTTCAGAGCTGAGTGCCTGGCCAGTAGCTACTGCTTTCCAGCCGCCCAGCTCTGAAGGCTATGCAGAAGTAAGGGTGGCAATACTGTGACTACCCTACAATAGCCAGATTTCATTGTCTGTGACACGTTTTTCACGGCTGTGAATTTTGTAGGGCCCTATTCATTTTTCTGCTGCGTGGATTAGGAGGAAATGTATGAGCAGCAGCTAGGACAGGCTGTGGAGGGCTCAGAAAAGGAGTTTGTACGAAGGGGTAAACCCGAGAACTCTGGGAGATTTCCTTTAGGAGCCCTTTGATGTCTAATTCCATATAATAAAAATATTCTCTTCCTCTTCTCCCCTCCATTTCCACCAATGAAAGATGCAGAGTCCAGGGACACAGTACCGTAGTGGAAATCCCAGCTACTGGAATGGAAGAGAGGCTGGGTATTGCCTTTGGACTTCATGGGGAGGGCGATGCTGGTGTGGGAGCATGTCTGGCTCATAAGGTTGTCAAATTTTTTCACGCCTTGTGTATCAGTATTATAAAGCAGAACATTCTTACAAAACAAAGTTAGCTAGAGTACTCCCTCTAGTGGTTGAGTTGTGGTATCTATGAGATTGAGAAGTAGTCCTGGGAGAGGTTGTAGTTGGTGTGGATATGTAGATATAGATGTAGATATAGCTATGTGAAGCTATATAGATGCCTGATGAACTTTTCAGTGTATAGTTCCTTGGTTGTGAACTTTTTAAAAAAATTATCTATTGTAGTGTCTCTTAGGGTAGCCAACTACATTTTTTTTTACAAAAATAAATGACAAAATAGAGAGGGGTTCAGAAAATGTCATGTAATAAGTGGGCTTGGAAATTTAACTTGCCTACTTATCCAGCGGTTCTCTCTCCCTGACAAGCAGGGGGGTAGTGCTACCAAATCATCTATCTTCCACTTATAGAAAACATGTATGTTAGCTCTGACTGTGAAGAGAACTTTCTGAAGCTGAAGTCAATACATTGCTTCCTTAAGTCTCCACATAAATATACATAAACAGACATTCTTGTCAATTTCACAGTCTATCACAGTGTTCTGACAAGTGAGTTTTCACTCTTCTGAATCTCAGGAAACCTATGAGCAGCTGCAGAAGCAATGAAGTTGTCTATCTGGGGATTTAAAGGAGTCAATGCATTGAGACTAATTAATGTATGTGGGGAGGGGGGAGGAGGTGCTCAAATCAAAAGCTGGGCCAGGGGGTGTATAATAGCAGAGAGGCCCTTTATCCCTAGCAGTCATGAAGCTCTGGAGCTGGAGGTAGAACAGAGAATGTCTTTCCAGCAGATGGTGGGGATGGAAGGCTTCAAACTAATCACACACCTACCTATGCAAAGGCTGATAGAAAAAATGAAGCCCTTCAACAATGACTGTGTCTTGGCAGAAATCCAACACCCCTAGTCTTCCCAGACCCAGTCTACATTTGTGAGTTGTGGTTGATATAGTTGTGATGGTAAAAGTTCCTACTGTAGATGCAGTTACGCTGGCAAAAACTGCTTTTGTCAGTGTAGCTTACTGCCAAAGCACTTCTTAGTTTAGACCGAGTTGCTATGGTATGAGTTTTTTGTATCCCCCAGCCATTGGAGCCCGACTACCTTTCTTTAGTCTTCTGTCTAGAAATCTTGATAACCTGATAATCAATGCTTGAAAAGTTATTAGGAATTTTTAAAGTCTCTGCTTAAAAAAAGAAAACAACCCAAAACTTTGCAAGTGCATTTTTTGGGAGTGAAAAATGAATCATAAGGCAGTTATAAATGTCTGTTTTTCAGCTAATTATGTGACTAGGGATCCACTGCACCGAGCAAACCTTAGCTTTAACAGTACTTGTTAAGACAGATCACTTCAGTGAAGAGTGAGGCCATGTCTATATGACAAACTGGTTGTTGCAAGTTACGTCAGCATAAAGCTGCCACAGATAGTATATCGCCCGCGCGCGTGTGTGTGTGTATATACTTGGCTCCTTGTGTCAGTGCTGTGTGTACTCACTAGGGATGCTTGTGTTAATTAATACACAGTGCGGTGCATCATGTGCAACCTGCCACCAGTCAATACATGGTCTTTTGGGAAGTTTTGACATGGTGGGGCAAGAAAGGAGTTGTGCAGGGGTGACTGGGAGCAAGGGATCAACTTCCCAGTGTGCAACTGTCTCCATCTCGTAATGTCATCTGTATCCCATAACTTTCACACTTTAAGAAAAAAAAAATCCCACATGGCCCTCCTCGCTGTTGGCCATCTCTGACAGAAGCATGGAGCCTGCACAGCTCTGTGCTATTGTCATAAGCAATTGCAAGCACAGAATGCATGATCCTCTGGTATTTGCAGAGCTGCAAGAACTGGTTCAGTGTGAAACATGATGATTTCTTGAGGACAGATTTCTGTGGGATATAATGAGAACCAATTCAAGGTTGTTGGTGGCATTTGTGGAGCAGCTGCAGATGGTGTAGTGGTGCTTCTGGATCTGAGAAATGACCACTGACTGGTGGGATAGTAGCAGTGGCTACAGAACTTTCCTGGATCTGTATGCCAAGCTTGCCCCAATCCTCCAGCACAGGGACACAAAAATGGGAGCACCACTGACAGTGGAAAAGAAAGTGGCGATTTCACTGTAAAAATTTGCAATGCCGGATTGCTACCAGTCAGTGGCAAATCACTCTGGAGTTGGAAAATCACTATGGAGGCTGTTGTCATGCAAGTGTGAAGGGCCATTAATTACCTCTTCTTACACAGGACTGAGACTCTCAGCAATGTGCTGGACATAGTGGGTGGATTTGGAGCAGTGGGGTTCCAGAACTGTGGTGGAGCAATAGATGGCACTCACATCCCTATTTTTTGCACTAGACCACCTTGCCACAGAGCACAAACAGCTACTCTTTCTGTGATTATGCAAGTATTGATGAATCACCAGGGATGCTTCACCAACATCCATATTGGCTGGTCTGGGAAGGTGCATGATGCTTGCATCTTTTAAGAACACAGGACTGTTCAGAAAGATACAAGCCAGAGTCTTTCCTGACTAGTGGATTACCATTGGGAATACTGAAATGCCAATAGTGTTCCTGGGGGACCCAGCCTACCCATTGCTCTCCATGCTCATGAAGCCATACACTGGCCGTCTTGACAGCACCAAGGAGAGATTCAACTACCAGTTCAGTAGGTTCAGAATGACAGTTGAATGTGCTTTCAGCCCTTTGAAGGGTTGCTGTTGTTTGTTCACAAGATTGTATCTCAGTCAGGTGGAAAAAGTCCCAGAGGTTATAGCTCCTTGCTGTGTCTTGCATAATATCTGTGAAGCAAAGAGGGGAAAAGTTGCTGCTGGGGTGGAGGGCAGAGTTGAAGTGGCTGTCTGCTGAGTTTGAATAATGACAGGTTTCCGAGTAGCAGCCGTGTTAGTCTGTATTCGCAAAAAGAAAAGGAGTACTTGTGGCACCTTAGAGACTAACCAATTTATTTGAGCATAAGCTTTCATGAGCTACAGCTCACTTCATCGGATGCATACTGTGGAAAGTGTAGAAGATCTATTTATACACACAAAGCATGAAAAAATACCTCCCCCCACCCCACTCTCCAGCAGGGAGGTATTTTTTCATGCTGTGTGTGTATAAATAGATCTTCTACACTTTCCACAGTATGCATCCGATGAAGTGAGCTGTAGCTCATGAAAGCTTATGCTCAAATACATTGGTTAGTCTCTAAGGTGCCACAAGTACTCCTTTTCTTTTTGAGTTTGAATAGTCAGCCATAAGGGCTATTAGAGCTCAATGTGGGGCTCAGGGAGGCTTTGGAAGAGCACTTTAACAGTGAGCCACAGTAATGTGTTGTGGTGTACAATGCTGTACTTGACCCTGCTGTTTTAGGGCTGGCTAGAAATTGTGGTGCTCTTGGTGTCTATCTATGAATACAATACTGTCAATGAATCTATTAATTTTGCAGTGCTTTCTGTACATTTATGATTACTGTCGCTGCTCCTATGAATCGTCACCCTGTACAGCAACTAGTAAAGTGGGTGCTTTCAGAACTGCTAGGCACTCTGCAGCATATGTTGTGAACTAATAAAGATGAATTGTTTTCAAAGTAGAATTTTATTCAGTAACAAAACCAGTGCCAAGAAAAATCTGTAATTTAAAAGCAAATACATTAAACTCAATACATTAGTGGAATGGTACTTAAGGGGACAGAATATTCATGTCCATTTTACCTGCACATAGGCTGATCTGTGAGAACAATCATGGCTTTATGTGAAGCTGTGGTTGTCCTTAATGACCTCCAGGGTGGAGTGGTAGTGGTAGGGATGTCATATAGAATGAGATGTCCCTGATGTCACGTGGAATGTTGAGGGGGTATTTAGGGAGGTGGAGTAATGGAGTACTCCATTGAGAACTCGAAAGGGAGGTGAACCAGTGAGTGTTAACCCTGTAGGTCCACAAGAGTCAACAGCATTTGTGTTTTGCTGCTGGAGAACCCCCATCATGGTCTGGTGCATTTGCATCTCCTTTTCCTGCAGGGAGTCCATAGTCTTTCTCTGGTTCTCTTTCCTTCTCCAGATTGTCTGTAGTGTTCACCCATGAGGCCCTTTGCCCGTGACCTGAAGCAACACTGACTTACATGATCTCCTTGAACTTGTCATCCCAAGTCCTCTTCTTTCTCCTCCTTATCTGGCTCAGGTGTTCTGTTGGTATTAAGGGGGAACCCCTCGAGGCTGCAGTTAAAACAGTATAGTCACAACAGAAATCAAAAGTTAAGATTCAGAACTTCCTTCCCTTGCTCCCCTAAAGTTTTTTTAAACAAGACATGCATATTGAAATTTCTGCTTTGGAGTGCTTATGCACGGCAACACTCACAGCACAAGCCATGGTGAGTATAGTCTGCCTACAGGTGAGCAAAATGAGGAAGGAATTGCTCGGTTGCATGAAAGTATGCAAATAGGGCAGTGGCACTGAATACTGGCACCGTTTTCCATAGGTGGCTGTGATTTTAGCTGATCTCTAACCCCTGAGGGTAACCAAGGCTGAGAAAGGACAGCTGTTGTTGATATCCTGAAGCTGTCTGCCCCTGTATGCTGATAGCTTGTATACTGCAATGGTGCCTACTGAAGTTATCACTCACTGGTATGGGAAAGTGTCATGCATCAGAGGAAGAAGTAAGGTTGCCATCCCTAGAAACCTTCAGGAGAGGATTGCAGAGTACCTCCATGAAAGTTTCATCAAGATCTTTCAGGAGGATTCAAGGGACATACTTGTGTAAATAACAAACTACTCCATATAGCCCTGCTTGCTTAGCATTATCATCTGCTTTTCATTCTCCTGTAGTTATCTCTCTTGTATGGATAAATTAATAAAAAGTTGATAGCTGTACCCTGTTAAGTTGGGGACACCATCAGTACATCTTTGTAATGTGAAATAGTTTCACATTTACCTGGGGTACCTTCCTCTTCATCTGGCTCATCTGCCAGAGCTGACTGGACTGTGGGGGAGTCTCAAACAGGTCCTGGCTCACAGCATAGCGGGACCACCTGGTTGCATGTTTCCCATCCTACTCCTCTGCCTCCAACTTGTCTTTTGCTGTTGAAGCTAGGGACTTGTGTCTTGGATCCATTGGAGGTATCCATGGTGGTTGTGGGCCATCTGCCAAGTATGGCATGCAACTCTTTGTAAAAGCGACAGGTCTTCAGCTCAACACTGGATCAACTGTTGGCCTTCTAATATGCCTGGCGCGGTTCCTTCACTATCACATGGCACTGCTACTGGTCTCTGTCGTACCCATTTTCCTGCATCCCCCATTCAATCTGCTCGTGGATGTTGATGTTTCTATGGCTGGTCTCTTGCTGTGCTTGCACAACCTCTTCTCCCCACATGCACAGGAGATCCAATATCTCCTGTCTACTCCAAGCAGGAGCACGTCTGGAGTATATAGCCAGCATGCTCAGCTGAGCAGTTGTGCACAACAATAGAGAGCTGCTAGGTGTGCTCACCAGGCTGTACAATTAGGAAAAGGCATTTCAAAAGCTTAAAGGGGTGGAGGAGCTTCCTCTTTGTTACCCAAGGGCAACGGAGGTCACAATTGTGACCGGAGTGGTCAGTATTGAACATTGTGGGACAGCTACTGGATGACTGTTAAGGTTGACAAAAGTAATGCGGTGTCTATAGTCACTCTGAGTTGATCTCAGTATATCAACCACGGTTCAATGCCGCTTGAGGAGGTGGCGTTACTGTGTTGCTGTAACAGGGCATTTACATCGGTAGGAGACAAATTTTAAAGACATACACACATGCACAACTGGGTTGATGCAAGGTGGCTTACATTGGCTTAACTTTGTAGCATAACCCAGGCCCAAGGTTGACAGCACAAGCTACTTAAGTAATTTAATTAGACTGACTTCTCATGCTTCCTCAATGGTGTAAGTAAATACTTCTTAAGTAAATAAAAATTCCAGTCTCATGAGATGCTTCAAAAGCTGTTTGTTCCAAACTTAACAATCTCTTGTCCATTCAGCACTTTAATTTTTTTAATACATGTCCAAGAGAGACTGCAGATGCGTGTACTTCCAGGACTTAAGTTTTGGAGCTGCAGTCCAGCACTTTTTTGTCTGTCTCAGCTAACTATGACCAAATAGATCTGTAATGAATGGCTCCCTGTGGTGATGCACTGAGTTAGCAGTTTTGCTAATAAAAGTGGTCAAAGAGCATAGGAATTGTATTTATTTTGTCTCATTTACAGGGACCAAAATGCCTATTAGGTAAAAACAGGAACTCTTTTACAAATGTTCTCAGTGACGTGTTCATCTAAAAAGTCAAAAACACCTTAAATCCCCCTTTATCCCATGTATAGAAGATTTAGAAGCATGCTTTTTTCATCGTTAGTTGAAATAACATTGGAGTTTGTGCAAGGGAGTACTGTGCTATTGACTAAATTGTACAACTCCTTTTGGAGTCTTTAACTTCCTGTTCTTGGGGGGTTTTAAGCAACTCCTGGTACCTCTTGCGTCTCCCACTTTCTTGCATAACCAATGCAGGATGGCTTTACCCTTTGCATGTTGTGCAGGTGAATGGTAATAGTTTAGATTACGCAGTTGTAGTCTAGTTTTTCTGGATATTAGACAAAGTGGGTGAGATCTTTTATTGGACTGACTTCTGTTGGGGAGGGAGACAAGCTTTTGAGCTTACATAGAGATTAGTTTAGATTAAAAGGCTGCTATTTGCTGCTTACAGTCAAACATGCATACCTGTCTAAACTGTCTAGGATGTTTCACAGTAGGCTCTAGTCTTATCATTACTATGCAGAACCGGCTGACTCCTAAATCTTTATCTTGCTAGCAATGTACGGAAGACTAAGAGTCAATGTTTAACCCTCATTTCCTTCCTGGCTTCTCATAAAGACATGTAATAAAAAAAACTTGCATTTTCTTTTCTGTAAATTTTAATATTTCAGGTCAGTGAGAGAGCTGTTTGAATCTTCTACCTGCTTGCTGAGATTGTCAGTTATGGTGATTGTCTTTACTTATGTGTGTACGTGCCCAGTAGGGACGGGACTGAGACCAGGCTCTCTTCATATATTTCATTAAGTGAGTTGAAGTTCATGCATATGCTCTTTATTTTGACAAATGCTTAGTCTCTTTTAAGCTACTTCTGAGATCCTGCAGTTCTTTGAAATTAGTGAGAGCTCTGCATATGGGACTGTAGGCTAGATACAGCTTAGTCTAGTTACAAACTAGGATGAAGTACTGTTGCAAGAAGTTGCAATATAATTCTTCACTTATTGGTTTAAATGTACATCTAAAAGTTACATGGATACTAGATGACACTCAATTTTTAATTATGCCTGTCAACCAGTGCTTTTTAAGGCTATGTCTACACTTCAGACTTTTTTGTAGACAAAAGTTAGGTTGACAATCATAATAGCAGCACTATTGACTGTTTGCTGACAGAGGGAGCGTAGTGCAGAGGGCATCCACATTTAGTGCCATAGACAGTGAGAGCAGTGTACTGTGGGTACCTATCCCACAGGGATACTCACTACCTTGTGCCGCTATGACTTGTGGGTTGGTAGAGTGGATCACAGCGCATCATGAGTGCGTGCTTAACATCCCATGATACATTGTTTTCTGTCCCAGCATTCCATGGTCTTCCAGCATTGGTTTGCATGTTTTCAACGGCTCTTGTTCATTGTAGTGGACTGAGGCATGCCAGCTGGAAGCTGATTTTGAGCAGTCTGATACCAAGCTATTAGAGGGGCACAGCGGGGGCCAATTCAAATCAGAAGTCTGAGGCACCACCTTGAGAATGAGAACCAACAATGTATATTTTTATGCTGCAAACTGTAATGCTTCATTAAATTAAATTTTCCTAGGAAGCACTTGTGGTGATTCGTGGTTTAGGATTTCAGTAAGCAAAGGAGTAAACTGCCTGTGTGTGTCTTGGTGCACCTGCTGTCTATCTTTATGCCCTAGAAATTGAGGTATCTCTTGTATATTTTGTTTTTATTAAACACTCAACACACACAAATGCTTGGTGGGAAGAGAAGGGACCAGGGAAGGGCAGACTGTCGGAGCTGTGCGTAGGTCTAGCTATCATTTTGAAAGCTGTCCCGGGGGTGAAGTGAATGGGAAACCGTTAAATTCCAGAGTGTGTCGGGGAATGCGCAGGTGGAGTTGTGGGGGTGTGGAAAACAGTTTTGAATGTGCTGCAGGAGAGGGTGGGCAGGCAGGCATCTGTTCTGACTGCAGAGTTATGAGGGACTTAAGCATGTTTGTGAATGAATTATGTTACTTTTATCATCCGCTCGGTGGCATCCTTAACGTAGTCCTGATTCTTTTCTGTCCTGCCTTTCAGTTTCTCTTCACTCCTCGTGTTCCCCTTTTTCTGCATCAGAGTATTGCAGAACTTCCAGAGCATGTCCTCCTTGCACTGTCTTTATGAAGGCCACATCTGCAGAAGCACAAGAAACAATACACAGACGTATAATTGTTGTTCACACACATTGAATCATTACAGTTTAGCACATTCCTTGTAACATACCAAGCCTTTTCTCCTTTCTTTCTGTCCCTTGGCAAGTACGCATCTCAGCGAACACCCTAGGCATGGTGAGTTTAGCCAGGGTGGGTGAGTTTCTACCTGGGCTAAATAGCAAGGCTACATCTGTTGCAGGCTTGTGGATTCCAACCTGGTCCCTATGTTACTTTCCTGTGTGGCACTTTGTCCCTGCACAAGTGATTGCAGAGTTGGGTGGGAAAGTTTCCATGGGGGAAGGAACAAAGTAGCTCTGCCAAGGAATCTCTGGCAGAGGATTGCCAAGTACCTCCAGGAAAGTTTTTTTTTTTTTCCCTAGTGATCTCTCTGGAGGATTCCCGTGAAATCTCAGTGTGCATCAACACCTGTTTCACTGTACTGCTTAGCTGCATACAGAAATGTCGAGTATACAGAAACACAGCTAGTTTTGTCCATTTCTGTCTCTTTACCCATCATGTAACTGAGCACCATCAACTTTTTTTTTTAAACACCACTTACTAGGTGTCTCCTGTCCTTCTTGCTCATGGGAGTGCTGGGACTGGCTAGGCCACTCCGGAGTGGAGAACAGTTATTGACTGGTCTGACAACCTGGCAACCCCGCTGTGGGCTCCATGGCATCCTCTAACTCTACCTCCTCATCCACGATCTCGTCCTCTGGGTATGTCTACTTTCCACTGCCTCAAGTGCTGCCAAAGTGTCCACAGAGCTCTTGGTGGTGGAGGTGGGGTCGCTGCCGAGGATAGTATCCAACTCCTTATAGAACTGGCAGGCCTCTGGTACAGCACCGGAGCAACGGTTTGCCTCTCTTGCCTTCTGGTACACCTGCCTCAGCTCCTTGATCTTTGCTTTGCTCGGCACTGCACCGTATCTTGATGTACCCCTTTTCACAAGAGCCATGAGAAATCTGCCTGTGGGTATTGAAATTCCTATGGCTGGAGCGCAGCTGGGACTGGACAGCCTCCTCTCTCCAAATGCAGAGCTGTTGGATCTGCTCAGTATTGGTCCAAGCGGGAGACAGTTTGCTACATGGAGTTACCATGATCAGCTGGGAAGATGCAAAGTGAGCTCTCAATGCCCAGTAAACAGGAAGTGGAATTTCAAAAATTCACAGGGCTTCAAAGGGGGAAGGGCAGAAGATTGTTTACCTGGCTGCAGGGCAGCAGAGTTCAAACTGCTGACCAGCGTGGTCAGGATGGGCATTATGGGATGTCTCCTGGAGGCCATTTACAGCAGCAAAACCAAATGTGGTGTCTACTTTGGCACTTTGCTACTAAAACTTTGCTGCAAAATTTTCTCATTGAGGTGGTTTTATTTTGTTGCCAAAACAGGATAGTTTTGTCACCAAAAGTGGCATTGCAGTATGCACACCTCCACTGTTTTGCCACCAAAAGCTGTCATCTGCTGACAAAACTCTGTAGTGGTAGACAAGGCCTGAACTTTTACTTAAGTATAAAAACAGTTATCAAGACATTAGAGGACCATGGTCAAAGTGTCTTCCCACACACACAAACTTTCTCAGTATTCACTCCCTGGCAGCTGGAAATTTTACTCTCCCAAGCTTTTAAAAAGGAGATCCCTTGGGCATCCCTGCCAGAGAAACAATCTTCTCCCCAGCACAGATACAATCGCCATATTTCCAGAAGGCAAACTCCAGGACTACCTCAGACCAATTTAAATTAATTTCTCTGATTGCCATTTTCTCCACAAGAAGATGGATGAACTGGTGGATTTAGGCGTCGTTGCCCCCCCCCCAAAGTAAACTGGCTGTTGGAAAAGTTAATGCTTGCTTCTTCCCATTGTTTCAATATGGAACTTGTGTACTCATATGGCTTAAAAGTAAAATAGGCTGCGTTACCTGTAATTCTACTTTCTCCAAGTCAGTAACTGCTGTTTTTGTCAGAACCCATCTTGTGTTTGTCTCAGTAATATGTAGGGTTTTTACTTTTGCATGGAAATACTGGAGAGAGAGAAGTAAGATTCCATTATTATTCACATGAAAGACTTTGCTACAAATTAATATTTTTAAAACAAAAATCACATAGGCTAGTTTTGGGGATATCTTTGCATTCTTGTGCTAACTTACTATTTACTCTGTATTTCACCTGTGGCAGGATGCCTAGGCTCTGTGGCTGCAGCATCTCAAGTAGGTCAGCCAGAAAAACCACCAACCAGCTTGGACAAAACAAGTTATCTTTCTGTCTGCCATGTGCTGTTAAGTGGAAAGAATATTGGAGCTAGATTGATGGAGCACCAGGTACCCACTTGGAGAAAATGTTATGGTCAGGAAACTCCTACCTCCTGGGGGACCCTGAATGAATAGGTGGCTCTTAAGGTGCCCTGAAGGTCACCAAATCTGGATATTAGTAAACCAAAGTGTGAGACTAATTAATTTCAAAGCCAGGAATGCTCAACCATCAAGAAGACCCTATCACAATCCACCCTTTACCAGGCAGAAGCTGTTGACGCAAGTATCTGTGAGCTTGGGGGTAGGATGGTCTATGGTGGGGACAGGCTATAGGGATAATAGTGGAGAGGACTCTTTCATAAAGCTTGTGGCTGATACCAAGCTAGTAGGGGTCTCAACTTTAGAGGACAGGATTAGAATTCAAAACAACTTTGACAAAATTGGTGAATTGGTCTAAAATGAAAGGTGAAATTCATTAAAGACAACTGCAGAGTACTACTTAGTGCATTTGATTTTTTTCTTCCTCATATAAAATGGGGAATAAATGGCTAGGCAGTAGTTCTGAAAAGAATCTGGGGGTTATAGTGAATCACGCACTGAATGAGCCAACAGTGCGATGCAGTTGTGAAAAAGGCAAATAATATTCTGGGGTGTATTAACAGGAGTGTCATAGTAAGAGAACTGAAGAAGCTATCTTGCTCCACTCAGCACTGGTGAGGCCTCAGCTGGAGTACTGTCCAGTTCTGGGTGCCACACTTTAGGAAAGATGCAGACAAACTGGAGAGAGTCCAGAGGAGAGTAATAAAAATAAGAGATTTAAAAACATTGTCTATGAGGAAAGGCATAAAAATTGGGCATGTTTAATGTTGAGAAAAGATGACTGAAGGAGAACCTGGTAGGTCTTCAGATCTGTTAGGACTGTTGTAGAGAGGCTGGTGATCAAGAAGAACTCTGTGTAAGCCAGAAAACTTGTCTCTCTCCAACAGAAGTTGGTCCAGTAAAAGATATTACCTCATATCCTGGGACCAACACAGCTGCAACAATACTGCAGATGAATTGTTCTGTGTATCACCTGAAGATAGGAAGCACTGGAATAGGCTTCCAAAGTAGGTTGTGGAATCCTCACAAAACAGGTTAGACAAACACCTATCAAGGATCATGTAGGTATACTTCATCCGGCCCCAACACCAGGGGGCTGGTCTCGATGACCTCTTGAGGTCCTGTCCATCCCTATATTTCTGATTATACGATTTGTTCCCCTTGATTACTGCAATGTTGACCAAAGGCAAGACAAGGCAGAAAGAACAAAAAGTGAAGCTTAGGCCAAGGCTTTTAGTTTGTTCTATTGGCATCTTCCAGGGTTTCATTGCAAGAGTACAGTATGTTAATGGATGTTGAGCTTTGCTTGTTAAATGCAAGGTCAGTGGCTAATACAATTAAACTGGTTCAACTTTGCAAGTATAGGCCTCCACCTTTAAATCACAATCTGGTTGACTCTACGCCTATCGATGGTAGAGGGAGATAAACCTACAGATTATAGCCTTCAGAGTGGTAGCCGTGTTAGTCTGTATCGGCAAAAACAACTAGGAGTACTTGTGGCACCTTAGAGACTAACAGATTTATTTGGGCATAAGCTTTCATGAGCTAAAATCTACTTCATCAGATGTGGACACTTCCACCCCAGCATCAACCTCAGCCTGGACCAGTCCGCACAAGAGATCCACTTCCTGGACACTACAGTGCAAGTAAGTGATGGTCACATAAACACCACCCCATACTGGAAATCTACTGACCACTATACGTACCTACATGCCTCCAGCTTTCATCCAGACCACATCACACAATCCATCGTCTACAGCCAAGCTCTAAACTGCATTTGCTCCAATCCCTCAGACAGAGACAAATACCTACAGGAGTTCTATCAAGTGTTCTTAAAACTACAATACCCACATGGTGAAGTGAAGAAACAGATGGCAAGAGCCAGAAGTCCCCTACTACAGGATAGGCCCAATAAAGAAAGTAACAGAATGCCAACAGCCATCGCCTTCAGCCCCCAACTAAAACCTATTCCGTGCATCAAGGATCTACAACCTATCCTGAAGGATGATCCCTCACTGTCACAGATCTTGGGAGACAGACCAGTCCTCGCTTAGAGATTAGCCCCCCAAACCTGAAGCAAATACTCACCAACAACTACACACCACACAACAAAAACATTAATCCAGGAACCTATCTCTTCAACAAACCCTGTTGCCAACTCTGTCCGCATATCTATTCAAGGGACACCATCATAGGACCTAACCACATCAGCCACACCATCAGGGGCTCGTTCCCCTGGAAAATCTATCAATGTGATATATACCATCATGTGCCAGCAGTGCTCCTCTGTCATGTGCATTGGCCAAACCAGACAGTCTCTACGCAAAAGAATAAATGGACACAAATCGGATGTCAGGAATTGTAACACTCAAAAACCAGTCGAACACTTAAGTTTCCCTGGACATTAATAACAGACCTAAAAGTGGCAATTCTTCAACCAAAAAACTTCAAAAACAGACTCCAACGAGAAACTGCAGAACTGGAATTAATTTGCAAACTGGATACCATCAAATTAGGCCCTGACTAAAGACTGGGAGTGGATGGGTCACTACAAAAACTCATTTCCCTATACTAATTTTCCCCTACTGTTACTCTCACCTTCTTGTCACCTGTTTGAAATGGGCCACCCTGATTACATTGGCCTCATTACCACTACAAAAGTGATTGATTTCCCCCCCCCCTTCCCTTGGTATTATACTATTGAAGAGCCCACTTCCACTTCAATTGAATTATCTCGTTAGCACTGACCCCCCCCCCACCCCCACTTGGTAAGGCAACTCCCATCTTTTCATGTACTCTGTGTGTGTGTGTGTGTGTGTATATACCTACCTGCTTACTGTATTTTCCACTCCATGCATCTGATGAAGTGGGTTTTAGCCCAAGAAAGCTTATGTCCAAATAAATTTGTTAGTCTCTAAGGTGCCATAAGTACTCCCATTGTTTTAGATTATAGCCTGTGTAGCTGTCTTCCCCTTGGCTGTTGAAGGCCAATAAGGAGTGTAAAATGCCTGCTTATCTAAAGATGCTATCTTTGTAGGATTTGTATTCCTGGGTCTTGGCCCCTTTGGTGGAACTCTTCTTGACTTTAAGTTTTTTTTTTGTTTTTTTAACTTATAAGGGCAGCTTATAGGTAGAAGTAGAATAGAGCATAAGTCAAGCCCCCTACTGATCATGATTAATTACCCCCTTCAGTGTAGAAATAGCCAGTTCTTCCTTGAGCAAAACTGGCACCTTAGTGACCATTGTTCCAGTTCTTCATTTGATCCTAACATGGGCTATGCTTTCTTCTTTTGGGTTCTAATAACACTAAGTTTGAGGCCTTTGGCTTGGGCACTAGACATACTTCAGTTTTTTTGCACTTAAGTGCTCCCAACCCTTCTGATGTTCTAACAATTTCTGTGGCATTTTCATTAGTTTCAGTGTTTGGGTGCCAACAGTGTTCATGCTTCATTGATGACTGTCTCTAGGCCCTCTGGTTCCACAAGTTTTAGAAGCCTTAGAGCTTGGTGCTTGTCTCAGTGCTTGAAATTGCTTGTTCTTACTGGTTTGGTGCTCCTCTCAATGGCCTTGTACTGCTTTTTCTCCTCTGCATGACTCTCGTGTTTCAGGTATGACATCCGTTGTCCAGGGATGTATTTTGTGGAGCCTGTGATTCTTGCATAGCACATTGTCCCACTCCCTGTCATGAGCACCCTGTGATGCCAGGATTTGTAGGAAATAATCCTCTGCTTCTGAGTGGAGTAATATCTGTTTTCCCCCATCAAGAGCTGTCCTCATCCTGTTTCTAGCCTCAGAATTGGGGACAGAGTGGACATAGCTTTGTAGGAACAAGTTTCAGAAACCAGGCTTGGTTTCCCATTTTATCATCCCACAGACAATTCCCTAACTCCACATATGGATGGCAGCCTTTTTCAACTCCATTCCTTGCTGATTCATCCAGCAAGTGCGCCTTCTAGGTGGCTTTTAAGATCATAGTTGTATTCATATTTTGTCTTTTCCTGGACTATTATGTGGATCGGTGCACTGCGTAGAGTGATAGACTGACTTAGGTTCATCTTAGGTTCAATATTTGTTTGCCCACATGCTTTTTCTGTGTCTATCCTAGATCTGGAATACTATCTGGTACAAGGTTTTATCTCAAAAGAACGTTAACAGAAGATGAAGGCTGCAATAAGGAAAGACAAATGATACCACAAACACAATATATGTAGAGTTTGTTGGGAATGGTAGTCACATGGACTGATGTGTTTGTCAACCAGCGTTCATATCTATCATGTAATCCTTTCCACATCTTGCCTTTTCATATTTATTGGCAGAGGTCAAGGTTCCGTTGTCTTGTCTCTGCTCCTTCAACTGGTGGATTTGGAGAATCTGACTTTAGGGGGAACAGAGGTAATTCTCCATTTGTGAACCAGGCAGAGTGATCATTATGATAGGCAGCAACTGGGGACAATCAAGTGTAGACTTGGCAAGCTGGTCAATTGGCTGGTCAAATGACCTATTATTGGACCTCCATGATTAAATATTCCAGCAGTAATGCCCTCATGTAGGCAATAGTTTAACTCTGGTTGCATCATGGGGCCATCTGTTAGCAAGCCTGCTTAAATGTCTTGATCACTCACTTTACTGCATACTAATGTCACCTGTTGTGGTGAAAAAGGGTGAACTAACTTAAAGTGTGCTAAAATCTTCTAGCACAAGTATTGTATGTATATTTTTATTTGTATACTAGGCCATCAATGTATGTGGTAGTTTACAAAGCACATTAAATAAGTTAAAGGCATGATCCCTGCCCCAAACAGCTTACAGTCTAAATGGACTAGAGAAACCTATAGAACTTAACTCAGAAGGGACTAGGGGAGAGATGAGGGTTCAGTCATTAAATTTCCTCCAACACAGAGAAAAGATGCATAGCCATTAAACCTCTTCCTTAACAAACAAGTGTCATAGCTATAAATCCTCCTCAAAATCTCCCCCACCCTCAACAAAACAAACACGGCATAATAAATGCCCATGTAGATAAGAGGGGAGGAAGGAGTGACGTTTAACAAAAATCTCCTTAATTTCCCCTCATTTTGCACACCTATTTATCCAGAGCCAAACCTGCTGATAATATAAAAAGTTGTATTCTAATGAAGGGTGTGAGACATCGCATCTCAGAGGCACCTCCCTTTCTGCTCTATTCCTCTTCCTCGCACTGTGCTGCTGCTTGAGTCCATTGTTTTCCTTCTGGGAGGAAGGGCTGCATGCCCTCCATGTGATCTGGGAATCTGAAAGGGTCCTGGGAGGGAGGGTGCAGCATTTGATTGACTGGGATTTTTTGGAACAGTAGTAGTTAGATGAATGGCTACTGGCTGGTTGAAATAAGAGATACTTCATAATCTATAGAGCAGGGGTCAGCAACCTTTCAGAAATGGTGTGCCGAGTCTTCATTTATTCACTCTAATTTAAGGTTTCGCGTGCCAGTAATACATTTTAATGTTGTTAGAAGGTCTTTCTATAAGTCTATAATATATAACTAAACTGTTGTATGTAAAGTAAGGTTTTTAAAATGTTTAAGAAGCTTCATTTAAAATTAAATTGAAATGTAGAGCCCCCCAGACCTGGGCAGTGAGAGTGCCACTGAAAATCAGCTTGCGTGCCGCAGGTTGCCTACTCGTGCTATAGAGCATTCCAGAAACAGTGACAATAATAAGTAGACATGGCAGAATCTGGGAAAGCCAAAATCATTTGTATGAAAATCTTTTATTAGAGATGAATGTGGAAAAACTGTCAAATCTAAGTGCAGGTTCTCTTCTTCTGGGTGTGTGATGTATGTAGATAGAATGGAGAAACACTTGTTAAGTTCTTCAGATATGTCCAACTGCTGTCAAACAGGAGGAAAACTGGTCTACATCAGAATTTTTTTTCTGTGCATTATCCTTCATTTTTGGCAGCATCACCACAGAACATGAAGCCTTTTGATGAAGGAAGTGGTATGAGTGGCAATGAGAATGAAGCTAATTCTATTTCTTGATCTTCTAAAAATAATTTTGCTACTCCCATCTGTTTCAGTGTCAACTCCTACTGCTGGAAAGTCTTCAGATGTTCATCAAATTAGTTTTAAGAGGTTTTTGGATTGAATGTCCCATGACCATAAAAATGAACTTGATGCTAGAGGTATTTATTTATGATAGCAATACACCATTTCATATAGTTTAATCATTATATGTTAGAATTTTTTCATAAATTACATCCAATTTACAAAGTACCCAGTAGGAGACAGCTTGCCGGAAGTCTTCTGAATGCCAAAGCGACAATGTGAAAAGGAGTTGGTGTTTTTGCAGACTCCTCACATCTCTTCCAGTTTCTGATGGATAGAGCAGTATTCACAGGGAGTGTGCCATCAACTTAATGGTAACTCCACAACCAGTATTTCATTCATTCTGTTGGACAACTGAGCATCACCACACAGCCCAATGTATTGGTGACTAGTTTAAAAATATAGTCAATGGACTGGGTCCGTGAAGGTTATTTTGGTTGACCAATAACCTGGCTAATATGAAAATGATAAATGAGTATTCTCACCTTTTTTTGGATGTGCTGCCTGTATGATGGTTTTCACTGGTGATGTGATGAGAAAGTTGTCAGATCTCCAACATGTGGCAAAAGTGAAAAGCACTAGCAAGTTTTTCAAAACCCGTTACTAGTAGCCATTTTTAGTGCCAATTTCATCCACACTGAGAGCCTTGTCATACTGGATAAACATCTTCTATTAAATGTCTCCAAAGATCTTCAGATATGCAAGAAAGCTCCTCGGTCAGCTGCTGTTGAAGGGGCTGCCAGGTGTTGCCCCCAAGTAATCAGCACTAACATTCTTGAAGACTGTCTGTTGGAGGTAAAACTCAGTTCACTTAACTACTTGAACCTATAGCTCTATCCATTCAGAATATGGACTGTTTTATAGTTCTGCATTATGCAGTGGTGGTGTAGCTATGTTGCTCCCAGGATATTAGTGACAAGGTGGGTGAGGTAATATCTTTTTATTGGACCAACTTCTGGTGTTGAGACACGCTTTCAAGCTACACAGAGCTCTTCCTCAGGTCTGGGAAAGGTACTCAGTGCCACAGCTAAATAAAAATGATTCTCCCAGTCAGTGTGTGGGGGAAAAATTAGAGGGAACATGTGTGGAATGAATTTTATGTGCACTAATATGGAGGTGATGTGTGACACATGAGCTCCATATTGGTGCACACAACAAAATTGGGGCCGAGGGATTCAGCATGTGGGGGGCAGGGATCAGGGCTGGGCAGAGGTTTGGGGTGCATGGGGATGTGGGCTCTGGGGTGGGGCTGCCCCTCCTCCAGCTGCAGCAGGTCTCGGGCTGAGTTGGGGCAGTGGGAGGGGTGCCCCTATAGGCACCGACTCCATGGGTGCTCCAGGGCTGGAGCACCCACAGAGAAAAATTAGCAGATGCTTCTCAGCAGCACCGATGGGCAACCAAGCTCCCCCAGCATCCTGTCCTGGCGGCCACACTGACCAGCGCCTCCCCCCGCTGCAAAAAGTTGTTTCGTGGCATGTAGGAAGCTTCAGGAGGGTGGGGGAGGAGGCGGGCCCTTAATGGGAGTGGAGGGATCAAGCACCTCCCAGCTAGAGGGGAAGTCGCTGCCTATGGGCACCCCTCCCTTGCTGCAGCAGGTTGCGGCTGTGCAGAGCCCCCGGCCACGCCTCCTATGTAGGAGCCATAGGGGGGACATCCTGCTGCTTCAGGTAAACACTGTCTGGAGCCTGTACCCCTTACCCACTCTGTACCCCAACCCCTTGCCTCAGCCATGATCCCCCTCCTTCCCTCTGAACCACGCAGTCCCATTCTCCTGCACCCCAGAGCCTGTACCCCCTGCTGGAGCCCTCATTCCCCCACCTGCATCCCAACCTCCTGTCCCAGCCTGAAGCCCCCTCCCTCACCCTGAACGCCTCATTTCTGGTCCTACCCCAGAGCCTGCACCCCCAGCCAGAGTTCTCACCACCACCTGCACCCCAATTTCATGAGCATTCATGGCCCACCATACAATTTCCATATCCAGATGTGGCCCTTGGCCCAAAAAGTTTGCCCACCCCTGCTCTAGCCAATTCCCCTCCAGCTCCCCAGCCTTGAATCCCAGAACTGTACTGTCTTACACTGGTCAGGCTTCTGACCAGAGCAAGTTCATTACCCAGTTTGCTTGCCCCTGTCTCATTGTGGAGTGGACATACACTAGCCTTTGCAAACTGAGCTGAGATTGCCCAAGCACTTAAACCAAAGCACACACTTTTAGGTAAAATATAAAACAGGTTTATTAAGTACAGAAAGATTTTAAGTGATTGTAAGTATTAGGAGTAGAGGTCAAAGTTGGTTACCTAAGAAATAAAATAATTTGTTGTCTGAGTTCTATAAACTAAATTGAATTAGAATCAAGCAGTGTCTCACCTTGGCAGATGGTATAGTTCAATATACAGGCTGGAACTCTCCTCTAGCCTGGGACCACCTGTGCCCCTGTTCAAAATCTTTCTTTCAGATGTGCTTCCAGGTGTTGAGTTGTGGGGGAAGTGAGGCCCAGTCATGACATCACTTCCCTTCTTTATAGTTTTCTTCCAGTTTGCTGGAAAGATCTATGCTTATGACAGAGAGGTTCACCCCCATTGGTCAATCCTTCTCCATTGTCTATGTGCTCTCTCTGAGAAGTCATTTGGGATAGCTGTTGGGAAAGTAGATTCCCTTTTAATGTCTGTCAGTGTGTCTGGCTACTCCATTGTTGTACCTGAAAAGCTGTTACAGATGTTCCCAACCTCACAACATATTTCAGTAACATACACACACACACACACTCCAACTGGACATTAGTATTCAACAAATCAAGATGTTAAAATGATACCTCACGAGGTATATTTTGTACAAAACATAAAAATATATGACAGAGGTGAATATTGGGGTTTCAGGTTGCTGCTTTGAGGTACAGAGTGCCACCTGCTCCTGTAGTCATAGGTCAAAAAAGGGGAGGGGAGATTGTTGTATCAAGCCAAAATCCAGTATCGGCTAGACATTAAAAATCATGGTTTTAATACAAAGTTATGAATTTAAGTTCCCAGGCTCATCTTATGAAAGAGTTTATGCAGGTTTTCTTTTGGGATGAGGACTGATCAGATATAGAGTGATCGCTTTCTGAAAAATGTTCACCCACAGGTGGTGATTTTGTTTATCATTTTTCTGTCTGAGTTCATTTGATCACATAGTGGTTGTCTGGTTTCGCCCACATAGTTGTTCTTGGAATTTTTTTTTTGTCCTTTGACTAAAGGAGTGTTAAGGGGCCATTTCACCTTGAGTGGTTGTGATGTTTCCTTGGTGATATCTGGACTGGTGATCTGCTAGATCACTCTAATCCTTGGCTCTGGGAGCCAGCCTTACTGTGCTCTATTGTAAGAACCCCACTCCTGGGCTGTTCACGTACAGCCTCTGGCATATAAGCTGCTCTTTAGATTGTGCAACTGAATGATACTAGCCAATATCTCCGGTCCCAGACACAACCCTAGAAACCTCAGTCTTGCAGTGTCCAGTTATGCCCGCTGGACATTGCAAGCTTATATGAGTTTGTCAATTTAACAAAAATTAATATGCACCAGGCTTGAATCCTAAGGGGAGTCTCTGACATGCTTCAAACCAAACACACTGCATCAGGAAGAATAAACAAATAAATGTATTAACCATAAAAGATTTTAAGTGATTATAAGTCAAAGCACAAGTCGGATTTGATCATATGAAACAAAAGCAAAATGCATTCTAAGCTGATCTTAACACTTTCAGTGCCCTTACAAACTTAGATGCTTCTCACGACAGGCTGGCGGGTTGCCCTTCAGCAAGGCTCTCCCCTTTGATCAGCGCTTCAGTCGCTTGGTGGTGGTGTCTGTAGATGGAAGTGGAAGAGAGAGGAAGAGCATGGCAAACGACTCTCCCTTTTATCATGTACTTTCTTCCCTCTTGTCTTTGCCTCCCCTTCAGAGTCAAGTGAGCATTACCTCATCGCAGTCCCAAACTGACCAAAGGAAGGGGGGTGACTCACTCGAGAGTCCAACGGATTCTTTGTTGCCAAGGCCAGTGTCCTTTGTTCCTATGAGACTGACCTAGGTTTGTCCCATACATGCCCTGATGAAATGTGAACTGCCCCTCTGCTCTTGGAGAGTTTTTTGCCTGGGCTTGCTTTCAGCCAAGAGGCCGTTCTCGGCCTCATAACTATTATATTATTTATATACATAAAATTACAACCAATAACAATGATTACTATAACAATGCTCAGTGCATCATGAGCCTTCTGAAGACATCTGACATAACAAACTTCGAATTAGATGCCACACGATCATTTTATAAGGATGAACATTGGAGTGTAGGGTGTTCCCAAAAGGTACAGGATGAGTGGTCACTTAGATGATGTGCTAACTACTTATGCTAAACTATCTTTTCAACCTTGTATTTAGCTGAGGAACTCTGAGTACCTTTCCCAGACCTGAGGAAGAGTTCTGAGTAGCTCAAATTTTTGGGTCTCTCATCACCAGAAGTTGGTCCATTAAGGGCATGTTTAGATGTACAGCGCTGCAGCAGCACAGTTGTACTGATGCAGCTGCTGGGGGCATTGTAGCGTGACCGGTGAAGACACTGTGCTCTTTTAGAACTCTATTTCATTGCGTTTAACATTTTTCGTAGTTAAAGTAACTCAGTTAGGTAAGTATCAGAAGGGTAGCCATGTTAGTCTGGATCTGTAAAAACAGCAGAGTGTCCTGTGGCTCCTTATAGATGAACAGACGTATTGGAGCATAAGCTTTTGTGGGTGATACCCACTTCATCGGATGCTTCTCCTCATTGTCCACCCGGGAGGCCTGTGACTTCAATTCCTCTAAAGTATCCACGGTGCTGTTGTGGGTGGTGGTGGGATCTCTGCTGAGGATGGGATGCAACTCTTTGTAAAAGCAGCATGTCTCTGGCTCCACGCCAGAGCGGCTGCTGGCCTCTCTTGCCTTCTGGTACACCTGCCACAGCTCCTTAACTTTCATGAGGCACTGCTGTGGGTCCCTCCTGTAGCCTTTCTCCTCTATGTCCCAAGTAATCTGATCGTAGATATCAACACTTCTGTGGCTGGATTGGAGCTGCGCTGCACGGCCTCTTCTCCCCGCAGACTCACCACCTTCTGTGTACTCCAAGCAGGACTGCATCTGCAGCATGGCGCAGGCATGGTCAGCTGGGCAGTTGCTATGTGAGCTGTCCACACTGAGGAAACAGGACATGAATTTAAAATGTGTGGGGCTTTATAAGAGACGGGGTGTGTACTTGGTCGCAAGGCAGTGGAGTTCAAAATGATGACCAAAGCAGTCATGATGGTCCATTGTGGGACACCTGGAGGCCATTAAAGTCAACGTAAAGAAAGCAGTGTCAATGTAGACTGACGCTGCATCACCCTAACTACATTGACCTAAGAGCTACGCCTCTCACAGAGGTGGAGTTAAGTCAGTGTAGTAGGCAAGCTATGTTGGCGAGAGCGACGTTTTATTGTAGATGTTTACAGTGTTAGGTCAATGTAAGCTGCCTTGCATTGACCTAATTCTGTACTGTAGACAAGGTGACATTCTGACTGTGACAGATGTGTGTAATGGAATTTTCTTTCATAAATAAGCCAGGAAGAGCACAGTCAGCCATACCCCATAGAAAAATAAATCAACCTCTCCCATTCTGTGTGGAGAATTGATTCCTAATTCTACAAGCACTTCAACAAAAGTGACAAAGCTGTTGCTGTGTTCAGTGGCCTATATTTAAATGTGTTGATGGCTTATCTAGTTCTGATCTCAAATACAGGTGTAGTTTGCTCATCATCTGGCAGTCTTAGGTCAAGGGTAGACTGGAGGCTTACCTATTTTCCTGACCAAGAACCGGTTCCTTGAGAAGTCATTGCAGCAGTATGATGAAGCTGTACTTGCATGTTTGTCTCACTTCTTCAAGCTGAAGCACCCCACTAAGGTTTCTTTGAAGATACTAGTGCAGGGGTCCCCAACGTGGTGCCCGCGGGCGCCGTGGTGCGCCCGCGGGCGCCTTTTTGTGCGCCCACAGGACACCCCGCCACCAAAAAGTGTTGCCATTTCTCGGCAGCATTTTGGTGGTGAGGCTTCTTGCCGCTGCCACTTCTTGGCAGTGGCATTTTGGCAGTGGGGTGTCGGGCACCTGCCACAGTCTTCTGGGAATAGCAATATGCTATTCCCACAAGAAAGGTTGGGGACCACTGTACAGGTGGGTGTAGGGTTGCTACACTGTAGAATTCTGTGTGTGCTCCAGAAGTGATGGTATAGATGCTTGTAACTAACTGCACAATTTTTTTCCCCTCTGCTGATGGACTGTCTCAGAGCTCCCCACCTAAATTTGTGGCTTACATCTCCTGTAAATTCAGGTTATTCCTTTGTGACTTCTCAGGCCAAAAACTTCATCCCCACCCATTCTCATCTGTGCTTTAAAAGTCACTCTGCAAAAGAGAATGTAGTGAGTTCTTGATCAGTACCCAGAACTTAAGGAGTTGACTTGGTATTTGACAAAGTTTCTAAAACTATGAATGCTGATCTTGGTCTAAACTTCGAGTGAACATCTAGCCTCTCTTTCAAAAAAAAAAAAGTACCTGCAACTCCAGTCAGTTAGTGGAGCTTGTGACTGTGCAGCAGTTTTGAAAATAAGACTTATTAAGGCCGCCTTACTCCTCATGTTGTGAAGTGGCTATTGTCAGCAGTTTAGTTTTATATTTGTGTTTTAATAAATCTGAATCGAAATACAAAATCTATCCTAGTATTCACTCTGAACAGGAATGATTAAGAAATCTAGAATTGTAAAGTAGCTACAATACTTGCATATTCAGTTTAGGTGTTTCAGTATGGTAAACAGATCAGAATAAAAAAACTTTACTTGGAAATTGAGTGGTTGGAGCTTGACCTGGCAATCAGTTATGATAAATAAAGACTTTGTTAACGGGCATCTTAAATATTTCTTTGTCATAATACACTCTGTGTGCATTACTTTCTTACAATTAAAGCTCTTTGAGTTGTCAAAGAACTTGGACTTCGGCCTTGTGCCTAGCTATGTGCTAGTGCTGTGTATTCATAAGACAGTAACGTATAGTCTGTGGCCTTAACAACCAGAATATGAAGAATGCATGAAAGAACTGAACTCTAGATGAATAAGGAATGAGAGGTCAAAGTTGACATTCTCTTTATTGGTGAGAAAATTAACTTCTAATAGTCACACACTTGTCTGGGTCACACAGCTTAAGAGGTCAACTTTTGTGGCATTTAGGAATATCTTTTCAACTGTGTGTTTCAGACAAGTCTGTTCAGTTTAACATCCTAGAATTCTTCTATAGTGTGGAAACTGGTTTGTTTGTAGCTTAAGATTGAGTTTGCACTTAAAGTGAGATTTCAACTACTCTTACATATGAAGAATATAGTGTATTCTCCCAAAATTACAGAACTTTGAGTACAAAATGAATTTTGTGAGAACTTGCAACTAAATCTTTAATTTTGAGTTGCAGCTAATTAAAACTTGGTCATTTAAGAAATCCTGCCCTGTGTTAGACTTCTTTTGATCTTGAAATGAAAAACTAACAGACACTGTCCTCTTCCTCTTGAATCCTACAACCCCTTTTATTAAAGTAGCATGAAGTCTCTGGTGTGCACGTATGCCCTATTTGACTCCTCTCTAGCTTGGATGACAGTATAGCATTGATATCTAAAAGATGTTTTCTTGCCTCCAGCTTGCTAGGAAACTTCACTCCTTCCTCCTAGATGAGGTCTGGACCACCGTGATCAATGCACTGGTCACTTCCAGCTGGAAAAATGACCGTTATTATATCTGAAGCTGAAAGTGAACATACACAGGCTGCAGCTGGTACAGAATGTGGCTGCCTACCCTACTCCATGCTGTAGACCATCATGAGCAAATTGGGTCCATGCTAAAATCCTTTCACTGGCTTCCAGTCACCTTTAGCTGCTTGGCTTAATTGAGGACACTATGGCCTCAGTTTCACTGAGGATGGTAGGCGGCAACCGTCTTGAAAGAACACTGTTCTTCATGGAATTATCTGAAGAAAAATATCCTGCAGCCTCTGTTTCACAAAACTTAATTATGAAATATGGTCCAAAAAAACCCCAAAACTTAGTTTGAATGTGCATGCTTAGGACTATCCATTGCATCAGATCTAGTCAACAAGGAGAACCAGACAGGAAACCTATGTGCTCCGGGGAAAGTGAGGAGAAATTGTGGGTGTGAAATGGAATGTAGTGGTGAATTGTTACTGGAAACTTGGCCAGAAAGCTCAGGCTTTCCCAGAATGGCAAAAAGCGGTCAGAATCCACAGGTGAATCTGACTCAAAGTAAAAACACCAAATTAAGGTTGATACTACATATCATGTAATATTCCTAATAACTGGAAGGTTATGTTTTCTTTGGGTTTCTTGTTTAGTGTTGATCTATGAAATATAGAGTTCCCAGGGAATAGTGCTAACTTGGATTTCACATATTTAAGGAAAACCTTAACTACTCCCTTCTCATTTTCTGTTCTGTAGTGACATGGGTGAGGAGAAGGTTGGAATGATGAAGAAATCTGTGGTTTTTTAAATCAGTTTAATAGTATCTAGGACTACAAATATTACTGTGCACTAGTCATACATGTCCTGTAGTGACATTATACAGTCAATATTTTGGGTGCCTGAACTAAGTATTTCCATATTTTAACCTGGTTGGATATCCTTAAATGTAACCTTAATTCTGAATATCTGTGGCTTGTAATGCTTTGTTTTTTAGATAACTGAAATGCATGTAATGCTTTTACCTTTAACTCCAGTTCAATATGTGTGTTTAATCTGGGAACTCAGTACATGCTGTATTATAGCATTTAGGACTAACTTTGTGTGTTCTTTTTATGGAGAAAAAAATAAATGTAAATCTTACATCAAAAAAAATTTAAGTATTCAAACTGTTCCTTGCATTTGACATACACATTGCAACTTTATTTTCAAGTGATATCCAAAAAGCCACTCCTGTGCAAACTAACATTAAGAAAAGTGTATGTTGAATTATTCATGAATATCCTAACTAACATTGCCTTGCTATAGCTGTGAGCAGTGTTAGAATGATGCAAGGGCTTGTGGTGCCAAGCTTTGATAATTCACTGGCAAACTTCAGTAGATTTAACTTGTGACAGAGGCTACAGTTGTGATAGCTCTGCCTTTCACTATTTTTTTTCTCTCTCGTCTCCCTATCAAAGCTGTGTTTCAGATAACTTTTAGTGTTGGAAATTGCCTACAGGCCTCAGTTGTTCTTGCACTGACTGTTTCTAATCAAACTCCTCCCACATAGCAAGCAATAGAGAAGCTGTTGTGGCTTGAGGCAGTTTTCAACACTTCAGAATATTTTTTTGAACATACATTAAGTCAACAGAGAACAGAGTAGGAAAGTAATGTATGGTATTAAGTGAATGGAAATAAGTGATAAATGAGAGGTTAGCACTTTTTGTCACAAGTTTTGATCACAAGTTGCATATGAAAACTGAATAAGAAGGGTTATGGATACAGTTCAAGTAAATTTCATCTCATTCAAATAAATGTACTGAACATGCTCTTGCCATATTAGCTCATCTCTATTCTAGAGGCTGAATATAAACTCAATCTGAGTCTCTAATACAATTAGGTTAATCTTCTTTCCATGCCCTTCTTGTGTTCTAGATCCAGAAAAGCACTTAAGCACATGTCCAGTTTTAAGCAGTTTAGTAATCCCATTGACTTTAGAATTAAGCACATGCTTAAATCACTCAATTATACACACTACTTTTGTGCTGGTTAGTGGAACTGATTGAAAGAAATCCCAACTTTGATATCCAGTGTTCAGTCTTCTATGTCCATGTATGGTAACTCTTCCAAATCAGCCCTGGTTCTAAGGCACTAAATGTAAATTATCTGAGGAAAGCCAGGAGTGATGGTAGAAATGGAAAACAATATTTTGGCACATTTTTAAAAAAAAACTTCTCTTGGCAATTTTCATCAGTTTTCAAATGAGAAATTGCTACCAGCCAGAGGTACTATTTTAAGAGTTCTGTAGGACTGTATAACCAAAGGAGGGAAAGTTTAACAATGGCAAAATAAACACAAATTAAATGTTGGTAAGCGGTTTGAAAAGGTGCAGATCTCCTATTTTGCTGTATACAACTGCAGAACGCTAGCTTTAACATGAGGCTTCAGAAGTTGCACACTTCCTACATTCCAAGCATTGTTTTGCCTTTGATTATGCAGTAGATTTCCACTGAATTCACTAGGATGGCTCTTGCCCAAAGAATTATTTTAGGAATGATAAACTAACCCAGGCTCAAATCATCTTTTGCTTTATTCAGTTTACTAGTCCATTGAATTCAGTAGGACTTCCCAGCTGACGAAGACAGTCACAATCTTAGGGCAAATTCTGTTTTCATCTCAACCCACATCATTTCTGCACATAGTTGAGGGTCGTCTTATTTTGGCTGGAAAAACCGTCTCAATTGAAGATGAAGAATTGTACCAATGAGAGAACAAAAATGGCAGACTAAACTGTGCTACTTAGAGCCCTGTACGCACTAAAATTGTATGTGTAATTATTTTAAATCCAAGTGTAGAGAAGGCACTGTACTCTTAACTCTTAACTTGAACCTAGTGTTAACATGTTAAAATACAGCTTGTCCTGTCTGTTGTAGGATTTTTAAATCACAGAATCAAAGAAATATAGGACTGGACGGGACCATGGTAGTTCATCTAGGCCAGTCTCCTGCACTGAGGCAGGACTAAATATTATCTAGGGGTTCTCGCAACAATTTTTTTTTTGGTGGCCTCAGAGTGTGGCCACAAACTTTTCCTGGTGGCTGCTCTGACAATTTGTCCTAAAATATTTAACTTTAGGAAAACACAAATATGCACATACACATGTCCAAATCATTGTACTTTATTTATGTAGGGTTTCTTTGCAATAATAAAAATAATGTACAGTTGTCTCTGTTCTTTACTGGACCTAAACAGAATTGAAACACAAGTGAGGTGCTTTGCACATGCTTGTCTTTTGTTGCTTCTTTGGCTGTTTTAGTTGCTTTTTTTAAAGACTTGCTGGCTAGTAAGTCTGCTGCTGTGAAAAGTGATGCTTGTATGTGAATATCACTTTGCACAGCCTCCCAGCTATCTTCTAAGTTTGTGGTGAAAAGTGTTGTTAACAAATATATAAATATCACTTTTCACCGCAAACTTACTCAGCCCTGGCTAGCGAGGAGACAAAGTAAGCCCTGGATGGGGAGGTGAGTAGGGAGGCAATGGGGCCGGGGCGATAGGGAGAATGGATGGCGGCTGGGCAAGGCAGCAGGGGCCAGGGACAGTTGGGGTTAGAGCTTGCCACTGTGTGACAGGGAGGCAGAGCCTTGCCCCTGCACTCAGGGGATGAGACCCGGGGCTGGATCCCTGGGCTGGAGATGGAGTTCGAAGGTCTGTGCCTGGAGCCTGCTGCTCACCACCCCCAGGCTGAAGCCTGACCCTACCACCCAGAGGAAGGTGAGGAACTCACTGGCTGCTTCCTTCTCCAGCATTTGTGTTCCCAGAGGGGGGAAAGGTCCAACTTCTGCTGGCTACCCCAGGGGAGGGGCTATGGCTCTCTCCTTCCCTCCCTTCCCCATCATTCGCCACCCAGGAGGCTGTGGCCACAAGAAAAGCCCTGGTGGTTGCATGTGAGAACAGTGACCATCCGTGACACATGTTTGATAACGTTCTTAAAAACCTTCAGTGACAGAGGTCCCAGTGCTTAACTAACCTTGCAATTAAAAAGTTTTGCCTTGTCTGATTAAAATCTCCCTTGTTGAAACTTAAGCCTATTACTTCTTGACCTGTCCTCTATGGATAAGGAGAATTATTTATCACCCTCCTGTTTATAACACCTTACATACTTGAAGAGTTGTTATTGCCCCCTGATTATTCCCTTCTCCAGACTAAACAAAATAGTTTTTTTCAATCTTTCCTCAGAGGGCATATTTCCTAGTCCTTTAACTTTTACTGCTCTCCTCTGGACCTTCTCCAATTTGTCCACATCTTTCCTGAAGTGTGCTGCCCAGAACTGGACACAGTACTACACTTGAGGCTTTGTCAGTGCTGAGAAGAGTGGAAGAGTTGCCTCTTGTTTTGCTTACAACACTCTTGCTAATACATTCCGGAATGATGTTCGTTTTTGTTGCAACAGCATTACTGTCAGCTCACATTTAGTTTGTGATCCACTATATTCCCCAGATCTTCTTCTGCACTACTTTTTCCTAGGCAGTCATTTCCCATTTTGTATTTGTGCAGCTGATTATTCCTTCCTACTTGCCACTGTGCGGCTGGGGGGCAGAGCCTTGAGCCCTGCACCCGGGGAATGAGGCCTGGGGCTGGACCCCTAGGGTGGAGATGGAGTTCTAAGCCCTGTGCCTGGAGCGTGCTGCTCACCACCCCCAGGCTGAAGCCTGACCCCACCACCAGCAGGAAGATGAGGAACTCACTTGCTGCCTCCTTCTCCAGGGTTTGTGTCCCCAGAGGGGGGCATTTATCCTTACTGACTTCCATCCTTTTATTTCAGACCATTTCTCAATTTTTAATTCTAAGTCTATCCTTCAAAGTGCTTGCAACCCCTCCCAGATTGGTATCATCTGCAAACTTTAAATGAGCTCTTTATGCCAGGGGTGGGCAAACTTTTTGGCCCAAGGGTCACATTGGGGTTGCGCAACTGTATGGATGGCCATGTAGGGAAGGCTGTCTTCCCAAATAGCCTGGCCACCTCCCCTGCTCCTTGACCCCTGACTGCCTCTTCCCAGGACCCCCCCCCCATGCCTAACCAACCCCCACCCCCCACGCTCCCTGTCCCCTGACTGCCACGACCCCTATCCACACAACTGCCCCCCTAGGATCCCACCCCCTAGCCAACTCCCCCTGCTCCCCATCCCCTGACTGCCCCCCCAAGGAACCCCCACCCCATCCAACTGCTCCCTGTCCCTTGACTGCCCCTCATTACCCCCTGCCCCTTATCCAACTTCCCCGCCCCCTTACCATGCCAGAGCCAGCCACGCCGCTGTGCTGCCTGCCTGACATGGTGGCGTGGCTGCGGGGGAGGGGAGACAGCAGGGGAAGGGCCGGGGACTAGCCTCCCTGGCCAGGAGCTCAGGGGCCAGGCAGGATGGTCCTGTAGGCCGTAGTTTGCCCACCTCTGCTTTATGCCATTATCTAAATCCTTTATGAAGATGTTGAATAGAACAGGACCCAGGACAGATCCTTGGGGGATCCCACTTGATGTGCCCTTCCAGCTTGACTGTGAACCATTGATCCATACACTGAGTATGGTTTTCCAACCAGTTATGCACTCACCTTATAATAGGTTTGTCTAGGCTATATTTCCCTAATTTGCTTCTCAAAAAGTCACATGATAGACTTTTGATAATATTTTTTAAAATTATCCCTTTTTGTCCTCATGTGGACAGGCCATAGGCAAGGTGAAGAGCAGAGACCACTTCATATGGCCTTATGTAAGTCTTAATTACCATGCTTGGTAATCAATCACATACTGTGATGAACGGGACAACCTAAAGAATTTCTAAAATAAGAGATGCATATAAAGAGAAGAACTCCCCAAATGCTGAAGGATTAAGATCCGCCACCTCTCTCTCTCTCCCCCTCCACACCCACACATACCCAACTATTGTATATCTTGAAAAGAAATAGGCTAATTGTTATAAAGTGCTTGCAATCTGGGCTTACTCTGATATCTTCTGGGGAAAAAAATAGATTCCAAAGGTAATGGGAAACAAATGCAACTTTCTGTTGGCTTTGCTTATAACACTCGAACTTCCATCAGTGACTTTTGGAAGATAAGGCAAGAATGTCAGTATGCCTCTGAACTGGAGCTGCAAAGTCAGTTCTGTGGCACATACTTATGGTGCAGTTTTGTAACCTGCAATGAAGCATAGTAAACTTTCAAATATGCTTAATATTATAAGCAGAAAAAAATATCAGGTGGATAGTGAATACTTTTTTCTTCATATAAAAAGCCCACCAGTCCAGAATCTGTGGCTGTTTTGCTGTTTGCAGGTGTTTTTCCCCTTTTCTCTTCTGTCCTTTTCCTTTCCTCCCTCTTTCTCCCCATACAAAGCAGACCTTTGTTTCTTGCCAGGCTCTTGGGTCTGACTACCAGTCCTACCTGCAATCATCTTTTGGTTCCTCTTTTTTTCTGGTACCTTTTGGTAAGATGGGGTGGCTCCTCCTGTTATGTTGGTGATTGAAGTGACATCTGGGGGCATTAGAGTGACCAAAGTAGATTTGAACCATTACGGGACAGACCTCTATTATCCTGTTTGCTCTCTGGGACCTTTTCCCCATATCTGATAAGAATGATATTGCATAATGTGCCCCATCCCCTTTGTTCCCTGGACTAGGCAGATTGGCCTATCCAGTAGTGGTGTGTGCTGGGGCTAAGATCCAGGTTTCACAGAAAACATTCTGATGGAACTCAGCTTTGTTAGAGGAAATTAAATGGGAGAGGGCCACCTTCTCTTCTCCCCCTCCCCCCAGTTAATCCACGATTAAGGTCAGGCCTATGGAGAATCTAGCAAGTTCTGAGGAGAGTGAGTCTTTCCCTCCTTTGCTTCCAAAAAAATCAGTCTTGGCCATATGAGACTGCTTTCCCCCCCAAAATGTCAAAATGTCCAAAGCATGAATTTTTGTCCTGAATGGAGTCATGAGAACCAAAAGCTCTGAAGAAGCTGTTCAGCTCCAGGAGGAAAGCCTGACTCGGTTTTCCTATTTTTATGAGGGCGTTGAGGTTATTCTGGAATCCTAAGATATACCAAAGAGACTTTTTTTTCAAAAAATCCTCCTTTTGGTTTGTCGGTGAAGGGTTGGATAAAGCAGGAAATGGCTCTGTGGTGGTGGTGTTAATGTAGGAAGAAAGATTAAAGATGGGGGGGGGATAGCTCAGTGGTTAGAGCATTGGCCTGCTACACCCAGGGTTGTGAGTTCAATCCTTGAGGGGGCCATCTAGGGATCTGGGGCAAAAATTGGAGATTGGTCCTGCTTTGAGCTGGGGGTTGGACTAGATGAGGTCCCTTCCAACCCAATATTCTATGTTCTTAGATTTCTTTTGGGTCAGGCATCTGTCCTGGAGTCATTTGGGACTGTGTAGAGAAATTTCCCAATGTTTCCTATCTCCCTAGTCAACAGGCTCTTGAAAATGACTGAGAATATCTCTTGGACCAGTACTTTCTCTCTCCCCCCCCCCCCCCAGCTTGGATTCTGTTTTTTGTTTTTGTTCTGCTTCTGCTCTTAAGCCTTTGAGTTCATTCTTACTTCTGGTTTTAAGGGAGGGTGGCTGTCTCTGCTAGGAAAGTGTAAAAACTCATGCCTCTTCCATGAAGGTACTCCTTTCCTTTTAGTGCACAGTGGAAAACTAAAGCCTTGATTCTGCAAGCAAATGTTCACATGAGTAATTTCATTAAAGTGAATAGTCCCATAGACTTAAGTGGAACTACTTATGCTTCCAGTTATGCATGGGTATAACTGTATTCAAAACTTTTCTCAAATCTTAAATGTCATTAAACTATTTGTCACTGTACAACAAAGGCATTGTAGCGTGGAAAGTAGAAGTTTTGGTACATTAACAAAGTTCAGAATTGTGAACTTTTAGATACAAACTTTTTACTAAACACATAATGCAGTTACATAATGCAGCATTTTAAATGTAGTAAGTACAATCCATAATCATGAATGACTTATGATGGAGTTCTTTCTCAAATTCACAGGTGGTGCTTTCAAAGCTTTCAGAATCAATATTTGAGATAGGAAAGCAACTCTTAAGCCCTGTGCACATTTAGCACCAGCATAGGCCTATAGGAATTAATGATTAAGACATCCTTGTTTTCTCCCAGAGCACTTAGGCTGTGTCTACACTGCCACTTTCAGCACTAAAACTTCAGTCTTTCAGGGATGTGAAAAAACATACCCTGAGTGACAAAAGTTTTAGCCGTGAAAAGCGCCAGTATAGACAGCATTTTATCGATGGGAACTGTGCTCCAGACGATAAAGCTACCACCCCTTGTGCGGGGAGGTGTGTGTGTATTTTTTATTGCTGGGAGAGCTCTCCCCTGGTGATAAAGCGTGTCTACACTGCCTACATCACAGTGCTGCTCCGACCGTGCTGTAAAGTGGGCAGTGTAGACATACCCTTAATTTGTCTATTACTGTCCTATTCTATAGTATTTAACTGGAGAAGTGTGGTTTTTGAAATACAGGAAACTTGGCTTACAATTGAACTACAATTGGAAGAAACTCAAGGCATGTCTTCACTACAGAGCTAAATCATTGCTGCTGCAATCGATGCAGTGGCATTGATTTAGCAGGTCTGGTGAAGACATGCTAAATCGATAGGGGAGCGCTCTTCTGTCGATTTCTGTACTCCGTCTCCCCAAAAATCATAAGGTAAGTTGGTGGGAGAGCATTTCCTGTCAACACAGCATGGTGTAGACACCATGGTAAGTGGATCTAGCTACCTCGACTTCAGTTACGTTATTCATGTAACTGAAGTAGTATAGCTTAGATTGATTTACATTGGTAGTGTGTAGACAAGGCCTCAGTTGCAACTTAAAAACTTCTGCATGTGTTTTGTTGTGTGGGGGAAATGGCTCATACTTGAACTGATCACTTACGTTAGAAAATGACATGGTGCAAAATACTAAAAACATTTTGACAGTATATAATTGCAATTCACTGAAAGGTTTTTTCTTCCACATTTCAACAGCTTTAGCTAGTGAACATTAATTTCCCTCTATAGTAATTGTCATACTATGGACTTCAGTATTTGAGCAATCCCATAACAAACCTTTTCAGACAGCCAGTTGGTATTTGTTGGCAAATGGAGTCAATATCCTGTTTTGTAGGATTTTCAGATTTTCACTAACTGCCTAGAAGATTGTTTGTTTGTTTTTCAATCTGCAAAAGCATTTCACGTTACTTCATGATGCATGACAAATGTATGGACAACTTCCTGTTTACATTTGACAGCTGCAGAATGGTTGTTGCACATGGAATTTAATCACGTGGGCCCTGCAACTGAAACTCATGGGCAGACCCATGTATTACAACTTGGGCCAGTAACACCCCCACCCATCACTGTCACCAGTTATATCAGTAAAAGGATACTAGTTTCATACAGAAAGGGGAATAAATTAGACTGGTATAACTGCATCCACAGTAGGGGTTGTAATGCATACATATTTTGGTAAAAATCACATTCCTAAACAAAAGTTATTCCCTTTCAAAAACTGTGTGTATGTCAGGCCTGGGCATAAAATATTCAATACGTTACAGCCTAAACAAGAGGAGAAATTAAAACTTGACTTTGGATTTGATTTAAAGGCAACCTTTTGTAGTGAATGCCTTTAGAATTGTTCATAGTGAGAAGTTTTTTTTAAACTGACAGTTGGAAATGTCATGCTCAGTTTTCTAAATCCCATTATTAATCTCTGCATAAAATGCAGAGCACTGGCTTCCATTTTGACTATGTTTGGGACAATACAAGGGGGTGGAAAGTGTCTAACATTGTTTGTGACACCAGTCCAGCTAAGGTTGACTGTAAACTGATGGAAATAATTTGTCAGACTTCTGAATCCTTTTCTTGTCATGTTGTATTTCCTCAAAGCTCTCCCCAGCAATATATACCTTGAATTTCAAAAATTTTTTTTTTAAAAAAAGGGTGCTTTGTATACTGTATATATTGTGGTAAATACAGACACTTTGGGAACACTTGTACTTGTGATAATCTCATATCCCATTTTCTCATAGTAAAAGGAAGCAAAAATTGTCTGGAAAATAAGCATTAAACTTTTTTTTTAATTTAACATCTATTTAGCTTCAGTGCCTAACACTTTAGATAAAGGAAGCCTGTGTTAACAGTTCACTCTTGCCCCCTTGTTAAGGGTGCTAGAGCTCATGATTAAAATTCCAGAAATCTTCTAGAGGATCATTCCTAATATTTCTGTGTTTTTAAAAAAAGAAAGGTAGCAAAACTTAAAGAAACTCAAGTGCAAATGACCACTTTTTAAAAGATTCTTTGGGGGGGGTCACTTAAGATTCTGCAAACAGACTTGATTGATCCTGTATCAGTGTCTGTCACTGTATTCACAGCCATACTGGCAATGTTTCAAGAATCTCAAAACCTCACTTCACATATTAATATCAATCTAAAAAAACACCTTGCACTGACCCAAACATACTTTCCCCAACTTCAGTTGCCTCCTTACAGTAGGAAGTGCCAACATGTTGTCTAATTTTTTATTGTAGCTTTTAGACAATCTTTAATTGTCTAAATTTAAATTATAAACTTTAAATGTTCACCTTTTAAATTTCAATGTAAAAAGCAGTGATCTAAAAATCTCTAAAGTTTGTCTGGCAATAAGCTGTAAATAAAGCTGTTCTGAATGATGTTCTTGGACAGATTTCAATTTGACAATGTCTAACTACAGAAAAAAAGTTGTGATTAGAGATGTACACTTGCTCCTGATTTCTGTGTGTCAATTTTTGTGCTTTTACAATCTGAATTTCTATTTTGAAAAATGTTACACTCCCCTGTTCCTCTGTGAAAGACGTACACAAAGAAAAGGGGGAACTACACCGGTGAAACTGACTAGATTCATAATTGTCAAATGCACAAAGTAACTGAACTGAAATTTAGATTTTTCTCTAATTGTTATTTAAAAAAAACCATATGTTAGTTGTAACAATAGTAAATATATTCAGTTTTTTGTTTTGTTTTTTGTTTTTAGGTGGGTGTCAATGTAGATCATGTTTAAATAATGGGGTGGAAATATTATGATTCATCTTTGCTCTGCAGTTCATTATAAAAGCTGTCCTGTATAATTGATTTCATTTGTACAAATTAATATCAAATCTCTTAAAATAGTCTTGAATAACTTTGGATATTTAAATACTAATTTTGTATAGTGTATTAGACTCATAAATATTAAGGTCAGAAGGGACCATTATGATCATCTAGTCTGACCTCCTGCACAATGCAGGCCACCGAATCTCACCCACCCACTCCTGCAATAAACCTCTCACCTATGTCTGAGCTATTGTAGTCCTCAAATCATGGTTTAAAGACTTCAAGGTGCAGAGAATCCTCCAGCAAGTGACCCATGCCCCATGCTGCAGAGGAAGGCGAAAAAACCCCCAGGGCCTCTTCCAATCTGCCCTGGAGGAAAATTCCTTCCCAATCCCAAATATGGCAATCAGCTGAACCCTGAGCGTGTGGGCAAGATTCACCAGCCAGATACCCAGGAAAGAATTCTCTGTAGTAACTCAGATCCCACCCCATCTAACATTCCATCACAGGCCATTGGGCCTATTTACCATGAATAGTTAAAGATCAAATAATTGCCAAAATTAGACTATCCCATCGTACCTTCTCCTCCATAAACTTATCAAGCTTAGTCTTGAAGCCAGATATGTCTTTTGCCCCCACTGCTCCCCTTAGAAGGCTGTTCCAGAACTTCAGTTCTCTGATGCTTAGAAACCTTTGTCTAATTTCAAGTCTCGACTTCCTGGTGGCCAGTTTATATCCATTTGTTCTTGTGTGCACATTGGTACTGAGCTTAAATAATTCTTCTCCCTCCCTGGTGTTTGTCCCTCTGATATATTTATAGAGAGCAATCCTATCTAGCCTCAGCCTTCTTTTGGTTAGGCTAAATAAGCCAAGCTCTTTGAATCTCCTTTCATGAGACAAGTTTTCCATTCCTTGGATCATCCTAGTCGCCCTTCTCTGTACCTCACGAAAGCTTATGCTCAAATAAATTGGTTAGTCTCTAAGGTGCCACAAGTACTCCTTTTCTTTTTGTTCCAGTTTGAATTCATCCTTCTTAAACATGGGAGACCAGAACTGCACACAATATTCCAGATGAATATACCAGTGCCTTGTATAATGGTACTAACATCTCCTTATCTCTACTGGAAATACCTCGCCTGATGCATCCCAAGACTGCATTAGCTTTTTTCACGGCCATATCACATTGGCGGCCCATAGTCATCGTGTGATCAACCAATACTCCAAGGTCCGTCTCCTCCTCTGTTACTTCCAAGTGATGCATCCCTAGCTTATAACAAAATTTTCTGTTATTAATCCCTAAATGCATGACCTTGCACTTTTCGCTATTAAATTTCATCCTATTACTAGTACTCCAGTTTACAAGGTCATCCAGATCTTCCTGTATGATATCTTGTTCCTTCTCTGTATTGGCAATACTTCCCAGCTTTGTCTCATTCACAAACTTTATTAGCACATTCCCACTTTTTGTGCCAAGATCAGTAATAAAAAGATTAAGATTGGTCCCAAAACCGATCCCTGAGGAACTCTACTAGTAACCTCCTTCCAGTCTGACAGTTCACCTTACAGTTTGACCTGTTGTAGTCTCCCCTTTAACCGGTTCCTTATCCACCTTTCAATTTTCATGTTGGTCCCCATCTTTTCCAATTTAGCTGCTAATTCCCCATGTGGAACCGTATCAAATGCTTTACTGAAATCAAGGTAAATTAGATCTACTGCATTTCCTTTGTCTAAAAAAATGTTACCTTCTCAAATAAGGAAATCAGGTTGGTTTTGCAGGATCTACCTTTTGTAAAACCATGTTGTATTTTGTCCCAATTATCATTGATCTCAATGTCCTTAATTACTTTCTCCTTCAAAATTTTTTCCAAGACCTTACAGACGTCAAACTAACAGGCCTGTAGTTACCCAGATCACTTTTTTCCTCCTTTCTTAAAAATAGGAACTATGTTAGCCATTCTCCAGTCATACGACCCCTGAGTTTACAGATTCATTAAAAATTCTTGCTAATGGGCTTGCAATTTCGTGTGCCAGTTCCTTTAATATTTCTTGGATGAAGATTATCTGGGCCCCCCGATTTAGTCTCATTAAGCTGTTCGAGTTTGGCTTAGAGTGTGATTGCAGAGCCATTGGCCATTATCTTTGAAAACTCATGGCGATCGGGGGAAGTCCTGGATGACTGGAAAAAGGCTAATGAAGTGTCCATCTTTAAAAAAGGGAAGGAGGAGGATCCTGGGAACTACAGGCCAGTCAGCCTCACCTCTGTCCCTGGAAAAATCATGAGGCAGGTCCTCAAGGAATCAATTCTGAAGCACTTAAAGGAGAGGAAAGTGATTTAGGATCATTCAGCATGGATTCACCAAGGGCAAGTCATGCCTGACTAATCTAATTGCCTTCTATGACGAGATAACTGGCTCTGTGGATGAGGGGAAGGCGGTGGACGTGTTGTTGTTCCTTGACTTTAGCAAAGCTTTTGACACGGTCTCCCACGGTATTCTTGCCAGCAAGTTAAAGAAGTATGGGCTGGATGAATGGACTGTAAGGTGGATAGAAAGTTGGCTTGATTGTCGGGCTCAACGGGTAGTGGTCAATGGCTCCATGTCTAGTTGGCAGCCGGTATCAAGTGGAGTGCCCCATGGGTTGGTCCTAGGGCCGGTTTTGTTCAATATCTTCATAAATGATCTGGAGGATGGTGTGGATTGCACCCTCAGCAAGTTTGCAGATGACATTAAACTGGGAGGAGAGGTAGATACGCTGGAGGGTAGGGATAGGATACAGAGGGCCCTACACAAATTAGAGGATTGGGCCAAAAGAAATCTGATGAGGTTCAACAAGGACAAGTGCAGAGTCCTCCACTTAGGACGGAAGAATCCCATGCACCGCTACAGACTAGGGACTGAATGGATCGGCAGCAGTTCTGCAGAAAAGGACCTAGGGGTTACAGTGGACGAGAAGCTGGATATGAGTCGACAGTGTGCCCTTGTTGCCAAGAAGGCCAATGGCATTTTGGGATGTATACGTAGGGGCATTGTCAGCAGATTGAGGAACGTGATCATTCCCTTCTATTCGACATTGGTGTGGCCTCATCTGGAGTAGTGTGTCCAGATTTGGGCCCCACACTACAAGAAGGATGTGGAAAAATTGGAAAGAGTCCAGCGGAGGGCAACAAAAATGATTAGGGGACTGGAACACATGACTTATGAGGAGAGGCTGAGGGAACTGGGATTGTTTAGTCTGTGGAAGAGAAGAATGAGGGGGGATTTGATAGGTGCTTTCAGCTACCTGAAAGGGGGTTCCAAAGAGGATGGATCTAGACTGTTCTCAATGGGTAGCTGATGACAGAACAAAGAGTAATGGTCTCAAGTTGCAGTGGGGGCGGTTTAGGTTGGATATTAGGAAAAACTTTTTCACTAGGAGGGTGGTGAAACACTGGAATGCGTTACCTAGGGAGGTGGTGGAATCTCCTTCCTTAGATATTTTTAAGGTCAGGCTTGACAAAGCCCTGGCTGGGATGATTTAGTTGGGGATTGGTCCTGCTTTGAGCAGGCGGTTGGAGTAGATCTCCTGAGGTCCTTTCCAACCCTGATATTCTGTGATTCTATCTCGGACATGGTAATATCTACCTCCATATCCTCATTCCCATTTGTCATCCTACCATTATCCCTAAGCTCCTCATTAGCCTCATTAAAGACTGAGGCAAAGTATTTGTTTGGATTTTGGGCCATGCTTACATTATCCTTAACCTCCACTCCATCCTCAATGTTTAGCGGTCCCACTTCTTCTTTCTTTGTTTTCTTATTTATATGACTATAGAACCTTTTACTATTGGGTTTAATTCCCTTTGCCAGGTCAAACTCTACATGTCTTTTGGCCTTTCTCACTTTATCCCTACATGTTCTGACCTCAGTAAGGTAGCTTTCCTTGCTAATCTCTCCCATCTTCCACGCCTGGTAGGCTTTCTGCTTTTTCTTAATCACCTCTCTGAAATGCTTGCTCATCCAGCTTGGTCTACAACTCCTGAATGAATTTTTTTCCCCTTCTTGGGATGCAGGCTTCTGATAGTTTCTGCAACTTTGACTTGAAGTAATTCCAGCCCTCCTCCACCTTTAGATCCATGAGTTCTTCAGTCCAATCTACTTCCCTAACTAATTTCCTTTAATTTTTTTAAAGTTAGCACTTTTGAAATCAAAAACCCAAGTCACAGATCTATCTTTGTTTATCCTTCCATTTAGTTTGAACTGAATTAGCTCATGATCGCTCAAACCAAGGTTGTCCCCTACAACCATTTCTTCTGAGGTCCTCATTACTCACCAAAAAACAAATCTAAAATGGCATCCCCTCTTGTCGGTTCAGCAACTACTTGGTGAAGGAATCCAGCAGCTATCGTATCTAGGAAAATCTGAGCCCTATTATTATTACTAGCACTTGTCCTCCAGTCTATATCTAGGAAGTTAGTCTCCCATGATCACACAATTCCCATTAGTATTTACTTTATTAAAAACATTAAAGAGGTCTCTATCCATATCCAGATCGGATCCCGGCAGTCTATAGCACACCCCAAGCACTATCCTAGGGGAGCCTCTAGTAGCTTGCTTCCCCAATG